>NC_132783.1:49394217-50048080 GCF_048418805.1 Vulpes vulpes | reverse complement strand
GTGTATATCATTAATAGATGATATATTTTATATTAGTAGATGATATATTTTAACAAAAAAGGTTAAAGATCTTTTAATTTGGATATTTGTAAATCACACAGCTAATGTATATTCAGAGTGCATTATTTAAATTAAAAAAACCCCACCTACTTGTGAATAGTAGCATCTAAAACAATGAATATATACAATGATTTAACAAATCTGAATAGCTCTAAAGAGCTATAATCCCTACTCTGACCACTCAGTTGTCCCAAAGCAGAGGGTTTTGCTTTTTTTCTTTATTTAACCTCATAAGTTAAATTGTTAATGCCTCTAGGGCAGATGCAATTCATTTTATGTGAAAATAGTCTTATGTTCAAGTTTTGCTTGATTCTTTAATTTTCAGTACTTCATAGCTTATAGTAAATGAATATGATATGTTAATCACCAGAGGTAATGCTAGTTTTTGAGTGTGTATATTTTTACACACAAACATAAGTACATATATAGATGAATGACATGGTGTATTATATATTTAATATATATATACATACATACATATATCTGACATTATATGTATGTATGTTTTTTCCTAAAGTAAATGCTTGAAATGAAAAAGAAAAGCATAATCTGGAAGAAATAGCTCCAAATTTGAAACTACCAAACCTACATTCCTTCTCCATTCCTTCTAACTTTTGGCTGTGTAATTTTGTTCAAATCACTTAACTCTTTTCACTATATTTTCTGAAGAAATGGAGTTTGTGTATACCACCTTTAAGATTTCTTTCAGCTCTAAGTCTACGAAATCTCCAGTTACCCAGTTCCGTTGTCAACTTTAATATGTTCTGATTCAACATGTAATAGATTTCAACTGCCTTGTCGGCAAATTATTTGTTAAGAAACAAAGAGGCTTGATTTTAATTATCTGTGTTAAGGGAAGGGTATTTTGAGGGGTGGTTTGCTGGATGCATGGATGTATGGGAAAGAAAAAATAAAAGAGGAAAACATGCACAGAGGGCAAAGCCAAGAGAGTATATTCTGTTGCCTCAAAGAAAACTAAAGAGTCATTTCATAGGGCACTTTTGAAAAGTTTATTCCTTTTTTAAAAAGATTTATTTATTTATTTATTTATTTATTTATTTATTTATTCATGAGAGACACAAAGAGAGAGGCAGAGACAGAGGCAGGAGGAAGAAGCAGGCTCCATGCAGCAAGCCCGATATGGGACCTGATCCCGGATTCTGGGATCATGCCCTGAGCCAAAGGCAGACACTCAACCGCTGAGCCACCCAGGTGTCTGCTTTCAATTTTTAGAATTATTTATTTTAAAGGGTTTTTTTGTATATTAGTTATATGAAATGTGATATAGAGATCTAAGAATTCCAACTGTAGAAAAATTTCAAGACATATATCAAAACATTTCTCAATATTTTTAGGGAAAACTCTGAGCAAGTTGAAGACATTTTCCTCCATTATCTTACCAGCTGAACAATGTTTCCTCCACTTGCTGCTTATATGTGTAAGAAAAAAAATTAAATATTCAAACTAAAAATACAAGTGCATGATTAATACTTTGCTGAATAATTTGAGTATTCTGGAGTCATGATAATGCCTGTGATAATAAATTCACTGGCAAGTACATTAGAAAGTCTACTTTTCTTTTAATTTAGAGTTAGTTGTAACTCAATTTTTTACTCCTGTCTTTGAATCTAGTTATCCTGTTTTATAATATTATGTCCAACCAAACATAAGGAAAGACTTATCAATTACTATTTATTGACTATCTAATATATCCAGGCTCCCTGTTATACACTGAAAGTATAAAAATACTTTTATATATTTTATATAGTTGTTATAATTTCTATGCTAGTGAGACAAGCATCCATCCATCCATGATGGAGACAATACCCTGAATAAAGGCTTGAAGGTAAAAATTCTTCTAAGCTTAATGTTTCTTAAAGCTTCTAATGTTTTTGAGAATTATGGAGTTGATCAGGTTAGTTGCTTCTAATAATGTTTTATTTAGCAAACATATTTGTAAATATTAATTTGTGTAAAATAATTTTATAGTATAAAATACTGACTTGTACAGAACACTACACAACAAGCAAAAAAAGATGACATCAGGGTAGTTTTAACATTACCATAAACTGTAATTCTTTACTTTCTAAGATATAAGAATACAAGTAAACATGATGTAGCTTGTATTTAAAAACATATATGTGGGATGCATTGGTGACTCGGTTGGTTAAGTGCCCAACTATTAATTTCAGCTCAGGTCATGATCTCAGGGTTGTTGGATCAAGCTCCAAGATGGGCTTCATGCTAAGTCTGCCTGGGATTCCATTTCTCTTCACTCTGCCTCTCCCCCTTACATGCTCTCTCTCTCTCTAATTTTTTTTAGAATCTCTTTTTAAAATATTTTATTTATTTATTCATGAGACACACAGAGAGAGGCAGAAACATAGGCAGAGGGAGAAGCAGGCTTCCTGTGAGAAGTCTGATGTGGGACGCGATCCAGGACCCCGGGGTCATGACCTGAGCCAAAGGCAGGTGCTCAACCACTGAGGCACCCAGACATCCCTAAAAATAAATAAAATAATTAAAAACAAAATAAAACATGTATGCACCTGGCTTGTGTATGTCACTCTCTTTGTATAAGGATAAGAAAATCCTTTATCCCCCCTCATGGATGGAACAGATCATCAGTCCCTATAATGGACATGACTGATTACAAATTGGTATAATGGGAATATTTAGGAGGTGTTTCTTATCTGCTTTAGTGCTTGGTTATTCTTCCTTCCATTTTGACCAGTGTGAATTGTAGTGTATAATCTGCTGATCACATTTTGTGTGTGCGTGTGTGTAAGTGGTGGAAGAATTATTTCATCCTCACAATAAGTTTAATCTGCATTTCTCCTCAAGGTTGTAAAATTAAACTAAAAAAAAAAAACTAAACTAAAAACTAAAAAAAGTAAAGATCATAAAAATAGCTGGGAAAGAACAAGATGCTGCGACATCATGTTAACTCTATAGTTAGGAATGTTGCATTTATGGGTAGTTTTAAGTCGAGGAACTTTATAAATTTCAGAAAAAGTAAATCTAAGATATTTGATACTAGATTAGGCTGGTAATATGTGTATAGATAGAAAGGATAAGGAGATGGCATTTCTATGCTACTGAAAGTGCATGAAATAAGAAAAGAACCATTTTTGTGAGGTTCTGCCTATGGATCTTACTGAGCTGTTTTCAAAATACTTGTGCTTAATACAAAATGCTGCATATACTCTTTTGGTTAAAAGCCAAATCTAAGATGCGATTTTATAGGTAAATGGAAAAAGTAAACAAGTAACTGGATTTGAAGTGTTAATAGTATTTCTTGTTGTTTGGTTATACTCTGTACAGTAAGATGAAACGTTTCTTCTCTGTACTTCTTGCTGTTTGCAGAAAGATGAACTACTTCTTTTGTGCGTTTCCTTTCAGTGTATCTTAATTCAGCATGGAATGACTAATTCGCTATCATTTCTATAGGTTTCTGCTATTTCTTAAGTCAGGTTTAATGTTTAAGGCAGTCTTAAGTGTTCTCTCAGGTAACAGTAAAATGATTCCATTAAAAATGTGGTACTGATACTCAGCAGAAGTCAGTAATATCACCTCCTTTAAAACAATGGTGGTTAGAAACTTTTCTTTTAAAAGACCCATTTAGAATCCATGACAAGCTAATGTACCTTTATACAAACATACATCACTTTTTTGTGAGTAGACATTTAGATTATCTGGTTTAAAATGAATTGATTATTTCACTTCCAATTACAGTTACATTTGTATCACACTTTCCAACAAAGTGCCAAAGAAATTTGTATATCTGAATCTGATAGTATTTTATTTCCATGTAATGATTAATCTAGATTCTCACAATTATGACAAATTAAAACGAGTCTTCATGACTATGACTTAAAATGAGCAAAATACATCTAATACTTATTGTCTAAAAAATTTCACAAAAAGTTTCTTTTTTTTAGATTTTATTTATTTATTCAAGAGAGGCAGAGATATAGGCAGAGAGAGAAGCAAGCTACAATGCAGGGAGTCCTATTTGGGACTTGATCCCCGGACCCCAGGATCATGCCCTGGGCCAAAAGCAGGCACTCAACCACCAAGCCACCTAGGTGTCCCACAAAAACAGTTTCTGAAGTAGATTTCAATCTGATTCAGAAGTGATACACAAGGTCAAAAGTTAACCTCTATATTTTGTTTATATATATATATATATATATATATATATGATTTTATTTTATTTATTCATGAGAGAGAGAGACACAGAGACACAGTCAGAGGGAGAAGCAGGCTCCATGCAGGGAGCCTGTGGTGGGACTGGATCCCGGGTCTCCAGGATCACGCCCTGGGCTGAAGGCGGCGCTAAACCTCTGAGCCACCCAGGCTGCCCTATATTTTGATTATATTAATAAAATATTAAAATATCCTGACTGGGCACCTGGGTGGCTCAGTTAATTAAGCATCTGCCTTCAGCTCAGATCATGATCCCAAAGTCTTGGTATCAAGCCCTGAGTTGGGCTCTCTCCTCCGTGCGGAGCCTGCTCTCCCTCTGCCTTTGCCTGACAGTCCACCTAGTTGTGCACTCTCTCTCTTTCTCTCTCTGTCAAATAAATAAATAAAACAAAATAAAAATCCTGACTAATAGATATATAATAATATAATTGAGGAATACTTTATATATCAATTTAAAAAATTCTTCATCCTTTCCCATGCTCTTAGCCTCAGCAGATAATCAAAGTATACTTAGGAAATAGAAAGCAAGGGCTTGAAGAGGCTGTTCAAAGTTAGTAAAATCCATACAAATATAAGAGAGCAGAGACAAGAGAAAGCTAGGTTCACACAAAAGCCTGTTAGACACTTTGCTTTCTCTAGTGAAAATTAATAATTGTCTCCCCATCCTGAGGCCACCTAAGATGAAGAGGCAAAAGTAACCTGCCACACTTGTCAGAAATGGACAAAGTTCACCCTTGCTTTATCATGTATTAACTATAATAATGCATGTTTAATATCATGATCTGTCTTTCATTCGAAGGCTTTGGGCTTCAGTCATAAATGCATAAAATCAGCAGAAGTGTCATATAAAATGCCTGCTTCTATGTATACATATGAGTATAGATATAAACATATGTATATTTGTGTCTGTATATATAGCTTATGTCTATCTTTCTATATGTGTGTACATAGTACCTGTATTGTATTTACATATGGAAAAAAGACATTTTAATAAACACAATTTTATTTTTGTAATTACACACTATAGAGAATATTATAATCAAGAACAATATTATGTGTAGGGGGATACGTATATGGATATGTATGTGTAGTCATTTCTTTATTGTGTTATTGACCCTGGGATGTATGTCTCTTTTTGCCCAGAGGAAATTCATGTGGTTCACTCAAAAAGGCAAAAAGTACATTGTCCCAGTATTTATATTTTAAAAATAGACAATTTAAAAATGTGTTCCTGCTTAGAACTAGCAGAATCAGAATGAACACAAATAAAGCATATGTGGCCATATGGGAAAGAATCTCCCAGATTTTCAATGAAGTCCTCATAAAATACTTTTATTTCCTATGGGTAGAATTTCTGAAAGGCACTATCCCATAATGATTTAGAGCAGACATTGGAGTCAAGACTCTGGCCCTTGTTCCTTTGAAATATTCCTTGCACTGAAACTTAATTTTCATAACTGTATGTGTATATAGTAGTATGTGTATCACATAATAATTTTAAGGATTGAATGAAATTCTGCAATATAGAAAAATGATTATTAGAAAATGTTAAGTACTGTTGGGATTACAGCATGTAAAAATAAGAAAATGCTAAGATTTATCGAAAATTTACTATTTAGCAAAATTTATTTACATTTTACATGGATAATCTTACTTAATGTAGTTAATAACCCTTACAGGTAGATACTATTATTAGATTTTACAGATGATGAATTGAGGGTTTAGAATTTGAATCCCATGTTCAAGGTCCTATGCTTAACAAGTGGCGGTCAGAATTTGAAATCAATTTACTCCTAGAATGTGTTTAACCAATACCCTGCTGACATGCAATCATTCAAATAGAAGCTAGCCACAACTCTTATCATCATTATTATTGTATGTAAGTGTACAGGCCATAATTATCCACTAGGATTTTTGTTAATTCTTCAGGGAGTATTTCCCAAATTACCTCTCTCAAAGGCTTGTATGTGTCTAAATTTTCTATAAATATTATTAGATTTGCTACCATAAAAGATACTTAAACCCTTGTTAAAAATAAAAAGAAAGGAAGTAAAAAGAAAAATGAAAAATAAGATCACAATAGAAGTCTGATTTCCTTTACACTGTGTGAATGGCTCTCAAGAAGTTTCCTGATTTTATCTCCTATTATTTAGAAAAATATTCTTCAAACTATGAACTCCTAAAGATACCATGATATGAAACATCTAAAGTATTAGTCACTTTGTTCTGCAAAAGCTTTTTGGACTTACATTGTCTTTCAAAGCTCTTCCTGAAATAACACTTTGATGTACTATTCATCATTTCCATTTGGAAGAAGTAACTACATTCCTGCTTAGCTATTACACTGCTTCCAGTACAATGTGTTTCAGTAATAAATAAAGTGCATGCTTTAAGTGGAAGTATACATTTTTCAAATATATATGTCTCTGGCATATTTCCAGAAAGTATGACAGGATGTTTATGTTATTGTTTAATGGCAACACTCACTTCTTTCTAGGAGCAATTTTTGATGAATCTGCCAAAAAGGATGATGAGGTGTTTCGCACAGCAGTTGGTGACCTCAACCAGAATGAGGAGATTTTACAAACTGAAAAAATCACATTTTCGGTGACATTTGTTGATGGAAGCAACCCTTTCCAAGCAGTTCAAGAAGGTAAGGTCTAACAGCAGTTCAGTTTTTATTTTGTTTCTGTTTTGGTTCAATTTAAATGGCGATAAAATTAGATTTGTAGAAAGCCATCAACATGGACGTCATTTTTGCATCTTTGCTGCATTGCTTTTCTTCAACAATGCTTTTTGTAGATGTTAATCCTGAATTCCGCTTCTGAAAAGGCAGGGTGTGGAAAGTTGTTTTAATTGAAGTATATGTGACAATGAACATAGTATTTCCAGGAAAAGTTTTATAATATTTTATGACCGCAGTGTACATTAAGTACTCCTTAAAACTATGACTTTCTATTTAAATTTTTAGCTTTGACTTTTTTGAGATAATGGCCACCTTGAGTGTCGTTACAACATATGATGGCATTTTCAGTGTATTCATGACAAATGCATTGGTGGAAAGAAAACTTATAGGCACTCCATGCAAATCAAAGATTTAGCACTGGGGTAATTTTTTTTACTCTCTACAGTATGCAAAATATTAAAGCATTTGCCTCCATTCTCTCTGTATAGTTGAGTGAATTAACATTTTTCATAGGGACAAATCATACGAATACAGATAATTTTTATTATACTGGAATGATCATTTGTATGAATGAAGGTTTTGGTTGAAAGATTTACGAGTAATAGAATTTTATTTTTGATGCTCTAATTCTAATGAAATAGCCTTTTTATTGGCAAAGCACTCATTGTTCATAAAATTATTTGCTGCTAATCTAGTTTATGTTTTATTTTGACAATGTATTTAGACTAAAGATACCAATACAAAGTTTAGTCAAATGAAGCACTTGTTTCATTAAAAAAATTAAAGCGGGTTTGGCAGAAGAAAAGACAGACAAGATATTAAAAGTACTAAAGTTTGGCAGGAAAGTTTTAGAGACAAATATTGAAAGGATAAGGAAAATAAATATAAATGTTTTTGAAAATATAAAGAAGAAAATGCCTTTCATCTAATGTTGCATCTGCATGATATACAGGAAACCTTTACTGGAATATGCTTTTGGCCAGTAGCATTGGCTACTGTTGAACTTACTTATATTTACTTGTGTCAGTAAAAGAACACGTAGAATGATGCGATGTAATGAATTTTCCTTCTTAATAACTTGATTGAGTGAAGAAGTATTATTTTATTGAAATGAAGAGAAGCGTTTTAGTAAGAGTTACTTTTGCAGAGAATATGATGCTTATTATGATAATATTGATATTTGATAATATATGCCAATTTAAAAGTTTAATGAAAAAGTTTAATAAAGACATCTAGTTATTTTTATTTTAAAATAAAATTGTTATGGAAATATAGGATCTGCAAAAAGTATGTGTTGGTAAATTTTCTGTTGAAACATTTAAAAATGTTAATTTAATATTATAATTCATAAAGCAAAATGTGAAATAATAAAGTAGAATTTGAGGAAAGCCCAATATTGTAAAAGAATATTATTCATTTGACTCTTAGTTTTAATGACTGGAATGAGAGGAGGAAAAAAATAAGGACAGATCTATTTTCGTGTTTTTCTTCTATTAATAATAGAAGAAACCTATTAATAACCTATTAATAATTATAAATTAACATTGAAGACAGGCTAAAATATCCATTCCTTTTAAAACGGCAATTTGAGAAGTTTGGAAATAAATAAATGAAGACAACATAATGGATAGAAGGGAATTACAAAGTCTGAATAAATACCTCCCTCATGCCTCTTTTAGAGACTATGACTGAAAAGTGAAGACAATATTTAAAATACCACAATTAATCTGTTCACATATTGCTTTGTGTAGCCATTCTGCTGCCAGCTCAATTCTGGAAGCAAAAATCTCTCTCAAAAAGAACTGGTGTGACTTGAAAGCATTTGTGGTGCATAAAGCAAATTAAGACAGGAAATAAGTTTTAAGTTTCAGAGACAGAGACCGCTAGGTATTTGTCAAGAAAGAAGAAAGAGCTTGACAGTATGCTTGACGGTTTCTGATACTAACAGGATGTTCTAGACCAGTTATTTTGATGGTCTGCTCTAGGTAATGAACCTGAAATAAGTTCTAGGATGCACTGGAACTACTTTGTTTCCACATTCTATATGAAGAAAGATCTTGGCTAATTTTAGAAATAAAAATAATTCTTTCTAGAACTCTTTCTGTAATTGATTGGTTTGGGAAAAAAGGGTAAAATATTCAACTGAAAAAGAATAAATAATTCAGGGGTATTTCGTTAAATGTTTTGAGAAAGTAACTTAGGAGAAAAAAAAAAAAAAAACCTCAGTTGTGCCATCGAGAATGGCCAGTTTTTCTATGATCCTGTCTTTGCTGCAATACCATTAAAATCTTTAACACACAGTCTTAAATCAGCTTCTTTTTTACATTCTAAAGAAGGGCAAAGATTCAATGATAGTTATTATTGATTTTTCACACATTAGCACTCCTGGTGCTAATCTGATCCTTGAACAAAGAGCATCATCAAGGATATAGGTATTTGGTAATAATAAAGAAGAAAACTAATAATCTGGAATCCTCAATTTATTATTAGAATTTCTTCTAGCCAGTCACATTTAGGAAATTACTTTTATTTTTACAAATTTAATATTTTTGTTTGCTTTATCTTTCTACTATCAGCATTTAATGAGAGAAGGATTTAAAGATAAACAACTTATTAACACTTAAATAGGGTTAGAATATTGGTGCTATTAAAATCCTCCTTTGTAGCTTTGGTTACAGTAAGTTTTGCATTGTAATAATTATTTTTAATAATTAATATTTAGTAATTACTTTTACAATGAGTTTCTAGAAGTAAATATCTTGGTTATAACACAGGATTGATACTCCTTTCTCTGGAGATCAATGATTATATCAATTATCTTTATCGTTATCCTTTAACATTAATCTCAGCACTATTAGGTAAATGAAATATAGTAAATAAATTCCTGTTTTTAGAAAAGTAATCTGGAATTAAACTATTATTCATCTTTTGTCTTCTGAGTCGTGGAATGTTAATTAGGGGCAAAGAATTTTTCATTCCTTAACTTGGTATAATTATTTTTGTCACTTTTTGGGTGGGTAGTATGTAGACTATTTTGGTAGCTGGGCTAAAGATATACAAAAGGAAAATAAAATCATATGGATTATTTTTGAAAACCTTGAAAAATATACCGGTGGAAAATTATATTAACCTTAGGTGAATGTTTTTCCAAATAGATGAAGTAATTGAGAGCAGTATGGTTAAGTAATTCTCCCACATGGTGCAAGTGTATAGCAAGAGAAAGAACTAAACCAAGCCCTTCATTCCACTGGCTTAGTATTTCCGTATATCTGTTAACCATATGTACATGAAAGAGAACACGCAATTTGTTTTAGGAATTCAGTAAGTACTCTGGAGAATAGAAGATTGTAGTAGATTTATATGTTTTGATAGGTACTATTAATGTTCATGGGTTTTAGATAGCATGGAATAGTAAAAATTGTCCAATCTAGTTGATCAATCCTAGTTGATAACATAAATTACTCTTGTTCTTTCATCCTTGGTTTTCTCATCTATGAATAATGAAAAACTCAAACACGATGCATTTTTAAGTAGTTTCATCTCTATAGATGAATTCTTTCATGACTCTGTAGAACACATATCCAGTTTTAGAGATTTAATTATAGAAATGATAATTATTTAGTTTTTCTTTAGCGATGACTGAACTTGATGAAATTGTCTCATGGTTTTTCTGTGGCCTACTTCAAAATAAATTAATAGGATATATGATACCTGTCCTTGGTTCTGCTATCTCATATAACTATTCATTGCAACCTAAAGAAATCATGATCACCACAATCTAGAAAGGGCCTTTTGCACATTCAGGTGACATGACCAATACAGCTTTTGCTTGGTTAGTTTCCTTACTCCTCCCTTATAGATTGTTGTCTGTGTGTCATCTATAAACTGGCTAAAACATAGATGCATAAATGTGTGGTGTGAAATACACTGATTTTCTCTACTGAAAGCAATAACAATTATTGATATTGTTGGCTCCTAGTTGAGACTAACACCACTGTGGTCTGTGAAAGGTGGGGATTTATAAAAAATAAGGTTAGAGGAAAACAAATTTAACATTTGTAAAAATGTTCACATAGGAAATTGTATGCAGAAATAAGAATTCATGACTCTTATAATCATTGGATATATCAGGCAGTCTATAAAACAGCATCTATTGGTATTGAATGGCAAGATTCAGTTAAAAACTTTTAAAATATTTTCTCTTATTAGAAAACACCTAAAAATGAAATGTGCATAGTGATAAGAGTTTAAGAGCAGAATTATACTGTAGCATCACAAATAATTCTATTTGAAAGAAAAAAGGGCACCTATCTTAATTATTCTTATTTATGCTTTATCACAAACCATTTTAAATAAAATAGTTATAAATTATAAATGCTGTTTTTAAAATAAAAAGCAGTAATGGTTAACATTGTTCACCATCTAAAGTTTCAGCCTTCAAATTACTTCAAATTATTTCAAATTACTCCTTTGTATATCGAACATGAATATTAATTGTTCTCAAAAAGTCTTTTGTAAAAAATAAACATCTTACTTTAATACGGTGATAATTTTAGTCAAATTTGCCTCATATATCTTCAAAGTAAAATTCAGTATAAAACAATGTGGCTTCTTTTATTTATGGTTTGTGGAATTAGTCTTATTTCCTCTAGTTATATATAAAAGACACATGCTTTGTATCATGTGTGTAAAGGGGTAACAGGAAATCAGTGGAGCCAAAAAAGTATGTAAGAAAGTATAACTAGGGAAATGTACTTCTCCAAAATACATCACCATTTGCTATGAATATTTGCTATGAATATTTCTGGTGCCATAGGCTAAATCTGAATAGTCTTGTTCAAAGAACGTGTAAATGTAAAAGATGATTTATGTGGCTGCTCTGTTTGATGCTTTATTCCAAGGCTTAGTCACATAATTTATATTTCTCTCAGTTTTAATAAGACATCTTCATTGTGATAAATAATCTGCTAATTTGGAAATGTTTAGATTGTATTCTGCAGCTTTTCTAGGATAGGGCTGCAGTGTGTATGCTTCATCAGTCTGTGTTTTTTGGACCAATTTTGATAGCTTCAATTCCAGCTTATTTTCTGAATTGCCTGACAATAAATTGAACTTGAAGATTGATTGGATCCAACAGGCCAAGAAATAAAATCTGAATGTAATGTGGCATAATTTTGCTCTTTTGGTCATTTTTTAATTCATTTTTTCATCCCATCTTTCCTTTCCATATCAAAACAAGTGTTATGCTTTGAATCACAATCTCTAGGCTGAGTACTCAGTATAACTAATCCCCAGACATTTATGCAAAGGGGTGGAAAGAAGAGATGCTGTAGCTGACTGGCCATCTCCAGACATCCACACATCAAGAGGGATATTGGATGCCCATTCATTGGCTCTCTGGACCATTGGTTTCCCTCCACAAGTCTGGGATATTTAGTGATCCACTCCCAAGTCTTGGGTCACCTTTCCTTTCTACCTGCTACATTCTAAGGACTGGCTAAAAAGATCTGGAATCAGAATCTTCCTAGTGTGTCATCTTTAGTATTAACCATCAGTGTGATACTAAACATCTGAATTCTGTATCTGTTAGGAACAATACCAGCATGCATTATTTTAAGCATCTCACAGTAGCCCTTTTCATTGAAGAATTGCCCATCAAGAAGAATTAAAATAGAATATGCTTAGAATCTAATTTCAAGAGTACTCAGTCAAATCAGTCTATCGTTGTACTCTTAAAATGCCTAGTACTGTTCCAAGATTGGGACAGACATGATAGGAGATTTTAAAGGAAATAGAGGATGCAGCATTAGGACTGTGGGAAGCTTTAAAAATGTACTTAGGGAGGACTGTGGACTTTTAAAGCATGAACAGTCATTATGCCTTCTACCTGTAACTTGGGTTTTTAATTATGTTAATCATAAAAAATAACAAGACATTATAACTTTTTAAAAATATTTACTTTTCAGAAAAGAGAAGGAATATCTTTCTTAAGGAAATCCATTATTTTTTAACTTAATGAAGATACAAATTTATGGCTTGATCTTTGTTTTCTGTGATTTATTCTTGTGTCTTATATTGGTAAGCCTTTCTCTTATCTCATTCAACATTATGCTCTAAAGGTAACAGATCTACTGTGGATAGACTGAAAATCTGTATCATAATTTTATAGCCTTTTTACTTTGAAGTCTTTTACCTCCATATCTACAGTTGTGCACTCTTGTGTAAGTTACCTCATAAAAAATATATTTTAGCTACATGTGGTGCTCTGGATCTTGTTTTATTTAGAAGAATCTTTAGCAGCTTTCTATAAAAGCTGTGTTTAACAGAAGTAAAGATTTATTTTTTTTGTTGTTGGCTAAGTGTTCTTTCTCCCTACCAAATATTTTTCACACAGTAATAGCAGACCACTTTCTTCTCTTTCAGCCTTTTCAGCATGCTTATGGCAGCATAATTCAGTCTTTAATCGATCTTTTACGATACTGACTTGGTAAAAAATTCACCTATCTGTCTTAAAGTAACTCTGAATATATGGTTTATTAGATTAAAAACCACGCTTACCTACATCCTGTAGTTGTTATGAGTCCATTGTATAGTCATAAAAATAGTTTAAGTTCACATTAAAGATGACTTTACTATATTCAGAATTTTTAAACCATTACCAGTATTATTGATATCAGTGTTTCAAATGAAATAGTCTACATGCTTTAATCTAGAACAAAAAGTGACCTGATTTTTAAATTATTTTAATATTTAACACCTATTTTTTTCTTTTTTTTAAATTTTTTTTTTAATTTTTATTTATTTATGATAGTCACAGAGAGAGAGAGAGAGAGAGAGAGAGAGGCAGAGACACAGGCAGAGGGAGAAGGCAGGCTCCATGCACCGGGAACCTGATGTGGGATTCGATCCGGGGTCTCCAGGATCGTGCCCTGGGCCAAAGGCCGGCGCCAAACCGCTGCGCCACCCAGGGATCCCCTATTTTTTTTCATGTCCTTGGCAAGTGTGTGAGGTTTATGGGAATTGTACTATGTGTGGTCTTTACTATTCATGCAATATTTTGTTGAATTGCCTTGTAATTTTCAAAAGAATTATCATTGAAACACTCTTTTTGAAAGGAACACACACAAAGCCAATGTACACTAGGAAATTGCATTTTCTGGGAAAGGAAGAGAATGAATCAACAAGTACTTTTTGGGTGCCTGTAAGCATTCAGACTTGAGCTATTACTCAGCATCACGCTGTGCTCGCCACTGACTGCCCTGTAGTTTTCCATGGTTAGGTTGACCTTTATTACATGTATTAGGTACTGACCTGTATGTGCTCCTCTTCCTTTTACCCTCCCACTATAGTACCCTTCTTAAACTCCTTATTCAAATTATTTTAATCTTCAATTCTCAGTATTGTGCTGTATACACTCAGCATATCTACATTTCATTTAGTTTTATATTTCTTAAATTTGATGCCATTTAGTCTGCTTGGGGAAAACCATGAAAATTATATTCATGGGTCATGGAATTAAATAAATCTGTCTTTATATGAATTATGTTCCATCTTTTATCATCTTTGAGAACTTAGGCACACCTAATATCTCTGAGCTTCAGTTTCTTCATATGTAGAATTGGGCTAAATACATATTTCATTAGGATCGCTAGGATTATGTGAGTATTATATGACGATTTTGTGGGGTTGTCATTATGGGATGCAGGTTTCTCTACTAGTATAAATACATGCCAATAATAGTGGAGTAGATGATTTAGTACTATTTTATGTGTCCATCAGTAAATTTCTATTGCTCCCTGACCAGACCTTACCTTTCCAAACACCCTTTACCATATGTATTGGTGTTTCCCATGGATACCACTGAACTGAGTAGCCTTGTCATCTGCCTTGTCAGCACCTTTTCCCCACTGCACCCCCCTCCAATGAGTGTTTCCCTATCAAGATCCTGAATGCTGGGGTTGTAAAAATATAGAAATTAAATGCTTCTGCTTTTTTTTTTTCTTTCTCCTGGGCTAGTTCTGCTAGTCAGCAGAGGAAGATGAGAATTATATTTGTAGTGTGATTCATTTGGCAAATAGTAGTGATGTTGAAACATGTGTACTTAAGGTTGGGAGGATTTAAAATACCTTGTTACCATTTCTGAGAAGTAAAGAAAGCCTGTGGAGACCAAATTAAAGCTTTCTGGTGATTTGTGTGGGCCTAATACAATCAGAGAAGTAAATAAGGCACTGAGTCATAACTAAATGGGATTCAGTTGTAGGGAGGCATAATGTTGTAGATGAGCAATATATGTGGAGGTCAGATATAGACATAAATTCAAGGAAAACTTCATGCTTTAAGATATGCATCATCTCTGGTATTTTGAGTTTATTTCTGAAATGATTGTATAAAAAGTTGTCTTTTTATGTTCTGCACATTTTCATTTCAACTATGATGGGCAAATATTTACTCTAGAAACTTTGTTATTGGTTTCTTGACTTCTCAGTACTATTCTTCTTCAATAATACATGATATCATGTTATTTTTCAGGAATTCATGCATCATTTCATTTTTTTTTAATTATTTATTTATGATAGTCACAGAGAGAGAGAGAGGCAGAGACACAGGCGGAGGGAGAAGCAGGCTCCATGCACCGGGAGCCTGATGTGGGATTCGATCCCGGGTCTCCAGGATCGCGGGACCAAAGGCAGGCGCCAAACCGCTGCGCCACCCAGGGATCCCTCATGCATCATTTCAAGACATATTTGCTTTTTGTTCTTTGGTAGACTAATACAATATGATGGTAAGATTGGCTAAGCTCATTCCATAAGATATATTTTAAAATATAGAAAACATAGAAAAGACTTAACATGTCTATTATAAATGAGAAATATATTCCAAAGAGGAAAATAAATGTTTCTTGAAATATATTATTTTGTGGGGGAAAAGTTATATAAATCAAAGTCAGAAATAATACTATTATACAGACTGTTTTTGAATAGAATGACTTCAAATATTCAATAATAATCTTTGTACTTTACTTTTGAATTAATACTTCTGAAAGATAAATAATACTTTGGGATAGTCCTGAGTCCTTATTCATGTTATTAAAACTGAGCAAGATGTAGAGAACTGAGGTAATAGAAAGTAACTAGGGGTTTTTAAAAAGAGAAACATTCTTACTGGTCAAAGAATAAGAAACTGACATATCAGCTTCATTCTACCTTCTTCCAAATCCTGTTTTCATTCTGTTACATTGACTTGTTAATAACTTTTATTATTTGGAAATAAAGATTTCATCTTTTATTCAGTTTTGAAGTTCTCAGTATTTTGCCCCATTTAAAGGAGATTGATCTCCATATTAACCTACCATATATATATATGTATATATATATTTACCCACATACACATACATCCATACACATGTGTATATTAAACATATACATTATATACCATATGTATATATATGCCGTGTATGTATAACATATATACTATGTATACTAATTTTATCAGACACTGGTTTTTTTTTGGTATTCTTTCGGTATTGATTCATGCCTTTCAATGGAACAATTTATTTTTTTATTTTTAATTTTAGTGCACTATGTTTGTTAAAATGGAACAGGGAAGATTTGATCTCAGGCCAGAATTCCATGAGGGCACAGAGGGCTCACCAGTTGATACTTACTTTCTTTGGAAATTGGTTAAAGTTTAAATAAAAGAAGGGTTGACCAACTGTCAGAAGACTATGAATTACCAAGAACAATTCATTATTCTTTCAAAAATTAAAATCATATTTGTTCACTTATGTATAAGATACTTTAATATACTGACTGTGCACTAACCGTTAGGAGTTTATATAAATGAATGAGACAAATTTAACTGAGCCACCCAAGGAATTTATAATCTAATAAGAAGATATACAAAAAGAGCCAAACAAGAAAATAACTTTTTTTTTTTAATGGAAAAGAGTCATATAAAAGAAAATAAATAATAATATGATAGAAAATAACAGATGGGGTGTGTGTTTCTATGTGTGTGTGGTTTAAAACCAAGAGTTTATTTTTGATTATAGAAGACACAAAAAAGTAACATTTAAGTTAACATTTAAGGTTTCAGAGTAGCCAGCAATGCAAAGAGGAAATTTCTGGCAATTGCATATGGGAAAACCATTTGGAAGCATTGGCTTTCTGTATTTGAGGGATGAGAATATTTTTGAATTCTCAAGTTTTTAATCTGTTGCTTTACAAATGTTTATTTTCATCATCAAAGTCCTTATTTGCTGGGTAACACTGCTACTCATGAGTTTTTTTTTTTTTGTTTTGTTTTTTTGTTTTTTTTTACCCAAATCTGCTTTAGTTTTCCCTTCAGAAATGAAGTGTGTTCCCAAAGGAAGACTGGTATATCCTGAAGATTCACTGACATCTGGGTATGGAGATGTCATTCCTGGATCTTTCTTGGATTTGAAATTCACATTTCTGTAACTCTAATTTTGAATATAGTTGAAGCAACATTTAGGCCTTTCATGTAAATGTTATTCTAAAGAAAAAGAAATTAAATTAAATGAAACAAAACAAAGGAAGAAAGAATTTTACTCAGTTTTCCTGGTCTTGTAATACAGAGTAATGTAGAGATATATGTAATATCTAAAACTTGGGAAGAATTATTTTATGGCTTTTATAGTTGTTTTACATTCTGACAAAAGAGCTTCCTTTGAAAAGTCCACTACTGACAAGTAACATTTCCTTACTATATCCCATGAACTAAGCCCCTAATCTTTCTACTGCCTTATAAACTATAGTTACTATTCTTATTAGCATTTGACAATGAGGAAACTGAGTTGCAGCTAGGTTAGGTAAATTGTCATACCTGTAACCTTTAGAATAGTGTCTAGAACAGTCTGATTTCTGTTGAAGTTTTCCATTTGGAAGTTTCAGGTATGCTATCAGTGGGAGGGAGAATGAGGTCAAGGTATTTATATACTATTTCCTGTGTAAGGTTACCTTGGGTTGGCTGTGAACCTTACACAAAAGTCCTTCTTTTCTGAAGGCAGTCTGCTCTACATCACTCTCATTCTCATTCAGAAACCTACAGATTCCTCTCCTATCTACCCTTTGGACCAGTACTGGTTACCACTCACTGCTACAAGCTTTGAACTCTTGGACTAGACTTCATGTTCCTGCTATACTATACCCACACCTGTGTCATTCACCTTTTCAAAAAATAAAGTCTTCTCAAATTATCTTATTTCAAATGGCCTTTTTTTTTTTCTACTGGGATTTTAACTGCTTTCACTGTTAACTACTATACTATACTGTACTGCTGTGTAGAAGTGCTAATCTTAGCTCATTCTTAATGATTTGATGATTTGGCCAGTCCAATCAGGAAGTGCTATGACCTGTTGGAATGTATTACTCAGAGTTAATGCTATACATCGTATTATAAAACTTAAAACTCCTCACACAGACCTTTAATTTCTGTCTTTTATGAGCTGAAATCTTAATATCCTAATAGGTATTTTAACAGTGCAAAAAAGGCTGATTTGATGTTAAGGATGTTCAGTGGCAATTATCCCTGCAGAAAAGCCCTAGGTTTGAACAGAAACAGGACTGATACCCAAATAGTTACTCCACAGCATAGTTGAGTGACCACTCTTTAAATAAATATTATTATTTTAACTTAAAATGATATGGCAAATGGAACCATCTTTATTAACTAATGTTCCAGTTATATATACTAAAATGTCTCTGAACATCGTCTACTATAATTAAAGCTGTTGATGAACCATTTGTTTACAGATTCTTGAATATCTTGTTCCATTTTCTACAGAGAAATTTTTCCCTGTATCTTTATTTTATTCTATTCTTTCCTTTTCTTGAAATCTAGACTCCTCATTAAGATGCTAGGGAAACACAGAACAAAACAAAACAAAACCTACTTTATTGTTAGACAAATTGCATGGCCAAGGTTTTTTGTTATCTAGTAACTTATAAAGAGTAATAAGGGGAAGCTAACAAGTTCTAAAAACACTGTTTTGCATGTTATCTTTTTGTTTTCCAGACTCATGGTTTAATAGATACTAATGGAGAGTAATTGGTCAAATAGCAAGCAACAGAACAGAAGGAGAAGTAGGAAGGTCCAGAAAAGTATGACTGGCATTATAAGATCTTTGATTCCCTCATCCATCTAACATTATTCAGCATCCCAATACATGGTAGTGTAGTAGAATTACACTAGTAGTGTAAAGAACATAGAGGTGACTTAAGAACATTCTGCTTTTTCAAGGAGCTTTAAGCTACTAACGAAGATTAAATATATGTGTATAGATAGCATAATTACCAGGTAGTAGTTTCATGCAAAATAGCAAGTTCAGTAGATAATAAGATTGTTTACAACCAGGGATGGTGAGTTGAGGGAGAAGGTAAAAAAGAAATAAAAGAGAAAACTAGTAAGCTATGTTTTCTGCCCTGAAAAGAGAAAAAGATCTAATCAAAGAAGCAGACTTGTTCAAAAATATGTCTTTGTGACTGTGAAAAATGTACGTGGAGTGGCGTGAGGAGTGCACTGGAAATAAAAACATCAGGCCAAAAGGACAACAATGTTAACTTTTCTGTCAGGGTCATTATCCTGTTCCCAGTTTCAAGGTCACCTCTTTCCGAAACCAGTGGTAGAAAAGTGGATTCAACGTGGAGAAAATCATTGCTCATCAAGTAAAATTTAAACATTAATAAGGACATTAATAAAGACATTAGGCTTCATATTGCAACATCTTAGAATTTCTTTTAAAATACAGCAAAAGTACTGAAAATGATTTGAGCTCAAAGATACTTCTTCAGAGGTACAAAACCTCACTGTGTTTAAGAGCAAGTGGTATTTTAAGAATAATTATTTCACATCTACAGAAGAGTAATTGCTTTTCACATTAAAGAAAGATATGAGCACCAAAGTTTTGTAATATAAAAAGTGTTATGTGTGTGTATTAACTAGTGCCCTCAAAGGATTGTTACTATGCATTTAACATTTGGGTGCAATAACTCTGTGTCATGGCACTGTGCACTTACTTGAAAACATTGTTTCCTAAGTGAGTTGGACAGAGTTTTTATATGCAGAGTTTATGATTATGATCTTTTTCCCTTTAAGTGAGATAGTTAATATTTTAAATTAAGTTTTTATTGATTTGATTATTACAAAGTGGCCAATGAAGCTTGTTTATCTGAATGAAAAAGTCCTCTGGAATCTGTGCAAATCAGTATTCATTGTTTGTTAATTATTGATTCATTTATTCTTTCATCTAAGTAGACATTGGGAGCTTATAATTTTCAAAAATTAAACTAAGTATTGAAAGAGATACCAAGATTCATCAGTGTGGTTTCTAGCTTTAAGAATCTTATGCTTAGTAAGTAACAGGCATAAATTAAATTAACATGGATATAAACATCATAACATAAAGTACAATAAATTATAAAATCCTGAATTTTCAGTAAAGATGAAGTTGTTACAGAACTTTGGGGAGTACTGGTATTAGTTTCCTACCTTGCTTTTCCTTCTTCACTTACTGCTGGAGATACCTGTTTGTTTCCTGCATGTTCAATGTGACCCCAATATTTGGTACCAAATGTAACAGTCCATTTGAGGTAATTTAGCATCATCTCAGATTTGTTGCAACCTTGCCATTGTTGCTAATCTGTTTACTCCATTAATTCAGCATTTACTAAATGTCTAGTATGAGCCAGGAATTATTCCAAGAACTCATGGTGTAGTAGTAAATACACAAATATCCTGCTTTCTTGGAATGCATATTCCAGTTGAGGGAACAACCAAATAATATAGACAACTTGAGATTGAAGTTGGTATGAAGATTTTTAAAAATGAAGCAGCATTAGTGGTATAGAAATGCTGAAGTAGAATGGTCAGGAAAAGAGCTCTCTGAGAAGACTTTTGAGCAGGCACTGGAAAGATAAAAGGGAACAAGTGATGTCACTATCTGGAGAAAGCCTAGTGTGTAACAAATTCTGGTAATAGTATTAGTAACTGGAATTCTTCTATCATCTGAGGACACATGAATACCCACTTTTCATTAACTGCATAAGTATTTTATCTTTGTGAGTATCTGTTAACTTTTTGGCCAGTACTCATAGTCAATTATGTCTTCAGTCCCTGCCTTATTTTTGTAAATTTGTTGAAATTAAAGTCCTTAATTTGAACTTCAGCCCTAACATTGATATTCAGGCACCATTTTCTTTTTTTCGTAAAGAATTTTTTAAATTATTTATTTATGATAGTCACGGGGGGGTGGGGGGTGGGCAGAGACACAGGCAGAGGGAGAAGCAGGCTCCATGCACCGGGAGCCCGACATGGGATTCGATCGTGGGTCTCCTGAATCGTGCCCTGGGCCAAAGGCAGGCGCTAAACTGCTGCGCCACCCAGGGGATCCTCAGGCACCATTTTCTACACACTACACATTCAGCCTGTCTCATATTTTCATTGTGTGGACAAACCCTGTCATCAAGATTGAGAAGAGTCAATGTACCTGCTAGTTACTTAAGCGTTCTCTCTTCACTATTAACAATTTACTGTGGATTATTGCTATTATCTGTTATCATAATATGAATAAACTCTTCTCACTCACTATATCAAATTTTTAAAAATAGATTCTTCTCTTCCACAGTAGCACAGTTTTAGCTGGGTCCATCGCCTCCCCAGAGAGGATGGTATTTCCCAGTTTTCCTTACAGTTAGCAGAAGGCCAGTGGATTGTGAGTGGAAACATGGGCAATTGAAAGTCATTTCCAATTTAAAAATAAGTTACTTGTCCTCGACTAACTCTCCCCACCACTTTCAGTGACCTGGAATATTGACCCAGCTTTGACCATGCAGATAGGGACAATATACTAGAGGTTTCAGAGCTGCAAAATGGAAGTAACTGGGCTCCCTTGTAGAGTAGAGCTGCTCTGGGAGGACTACTATGTGTGAGAGAAACTCACCTCTATTATTTTAGAGCCTGCCCTATTTGGGTTGTCATTGTTCCAGTAGGTTAAACATTAGTGTAACAATTATACAGGCCTCTCTAAACTTCTCACTAAATGAAACAGATATCCCACTGCACCTACTAGCCTAATGAGGATTTCCAGAGTTGCAGACCCAGATACTCCACTTCTATTTTTTCCCACCACAGGGGTGGTGGTTTTCCTTTTTATTGCTCTGCTGCTGCCACCACTGTTGCTCCTTCTCTTCCTCCTCCAACAGCTATTTTCAGGTATAATTTACAGACCATAAAATCTATCTATTTTAAATGTACAATTCAATTATTAGTAGTAAATTTACAGAATTGTGTAACCATCATGAAAATCTAACTTTAGAATATTTCTATCACCAATAAAATTCCTCATACCTATTTGCAATCAATCAAATCCTATTCCCACAGCACTCCCAACCACAAATTTTTTTCTAAAGACTTACCTTTTTTGGCATTTCATATACATGACATTAGACAGTATGTAGTCTTGTGTGTCTAACATCTTTCACTGTAAGTGAAATTATTATGTTTATCCAAGTTGTGCTATGTAATAAGAATGTGTTTCTTCTAATGATGAATGGTATTCCATCATAGAGATGTCACATTTTGTTTTAACATTCACAATTTCACAAATGTTGGATTGTTTCCACTTTTATACTATTACTTTAAAAAGTGCTGCGATGGCTATTTATGTAAAAGTTATTATATGGAGTTCTAATTTTCATTTTGTGTCTTGGTCTGCTCAGGCTGCCATAACAATTTACCAAGACTAGTTGGCTTAATGAACAGAAATGAATTTTCTCACAGTTCTCGGCACCAAGTTGAAAGTGCCAGTACAGTTGGTGTCTGTTGAAAACTTCCCTTGGGTTGCAGATAACTGCCTTCTCACTGTATGCTCACATGATTTCTTTGTGTGCAGCAAGTCTCTGGTATCCTTTCTTACAAAGACACATCCTTTTCTATCAGGGCGCCACCCTTATGACCTCATTTAACCTCAGTTGCTTCAATAGAGGTCCTGTCCCAAAATGCAGCCACATGGAGGTGTTTAGGGATTCAAACTTCAGATTTTGGGGGGACAGGAACATCAATTCAAAACACTTTTCTTAGATAGATACCTAGTGAAGGAAAGGGATTGTTCAGTCATATGGTAAAATAATGTTGAACTTCTTAAGTAACTGCATGACTGTTTTCCAAAATGACTATTCAGTTTTATATTCCCAGTAGCTGTGTATGAGGGTTTCAGTTTCTTCACTGGTCAATTTTGTGAAACACATGTTGTGGTATCTATTTAAGGTTTTAATTTATATTTTTCTAATTATTAGTGCTATTAAGTACCTTTTCCTGTGCTTATTGGCTATCTATCATCTATCTATCTGTATCTATGTCTATATCTATATCTATATCTATATCTATATCTATATCTATATCTATATCTATATCTATATCTATCTATTCTTTAATGAAGTATTTGTTGAAATCTTATGTATACTTTTAATTACATTTTCAACTTCCTATTAAACTTTAAATATTCTTTGCATGTTCTTGAGAAATTATTTTTATCAGCTAAATGATTTGCAGTTTATTCTCCAAGTCTTTCTTTTCCATTTTTCTTAAAGGTACCTTTCGAAGTGCAAATTTTTATTTGTTGAAGTCCAGTTTATCAGTTTTTTTCTTCTAAATAACTCGCTTTTGGCACTAACTACATCGAAGATCTCTCTGAATAATCTTTTTTAAAATATTTTATTTATTTATTATGAGAGACACAGAGAAAGAGAGAGAGAGGCAGAGACCCAGGCAGAGGGAGAAGCAGGCTCCATGCAGGGAGTCCGACATGGGACTCGATCCCAGGTCTCCAGAATCACAACCTGGGCCAGAAGGCAGACGCTCAACCACTGAGCCACCCAGGCGTCCCCTCTTTGAATAATCTAAAGTCAGTGTAATTTGTTTTCTTTTCTATTCTCAAAATTTTTTACATATTGAGCTTTTATATTTAGATTTGGGAGCAATTTGTGTTAATATTTGAGGCATGCGAGTATACAATTTGCCTAACACTATTTCATGGAAAAATCATTGTTTCCCCCATTTCATAGCCTTGGCATCTTTGTTGAAACAATCGACCATAAAAATAAGGGTTTATTTATGAACTCTCAGTCTTGGTCAGTTGATATAGGTGTCTGTCCTTATGCCAGTAACACATTGTGGCTTTATAGTTAGTTTTGAAATTGAGAAATGTGAATTTTCCTTTTTTTTTTTCAGACTTGCATTTGACTATTCAGTCCATCCCATTTTCTTATATAGATTAGGATCAACTTTAAATTTCTTCATAATAGCCTGCTGAGAAATTGGTGAGGATTATGTTGAATCTATAGATCAATTTGAAGATTGCCATCTTGATAATATTGTTTTCTCTTTTATGAATTAGATCCGCTTAAATATTATTTTCTATTATTTGCTGGTCTTCACTCTACAAGGCTACACTTTTCATTTATTATTTGGGATTGTATTCATATTTTTGGATTTTATTCATTTTGATGATATCGTGAATGGAATCATTTCCTGAGTTTTATTATCAGATTGTTCTACATACACACACACACATACATTTTTATGTATATATTGATTTGGTCATCTATGATCTTAATGAGCTCAATTATTTGTTCTAGAAGTTTTTCATGTATCCTTTGGGATTTCTTTACAAAGAGTTTTAATCCTTCCTTTCTTCTAATCCACTTTCTAAAATGGATGTCTTTTAATGTTTTTGTTCTCTCCTGATTGCCCTGGCTAGACCTTCTAGTGCAGGGTTGAATAGAACATTGAGTGGAGAAAACCTTTTCTTTTTCCAGTCTCAGAAGGAAAACATTTAGTGATTCATATTTGAGTATATAGTTAACTATACGTTTTCAATAGAGGTTCTTTATCTTGTTGAGGAAATTGATGGGATTTACAGGAGTTTATCAGGTCCCACTATGACAAAACCCAGATCTCCTTGTCAAATTTCTTGCTAGTCTTCTGGTGTGTTGCTTGATCAAATATGTATTGCAATCTCAGGTTTGCAAAGATGATGACCTTCCTCAACTGCTTGATACTAAGATGATTATCATTTTCTATGAAACCCCTAAGTACGATTTTTCCCATACACTACTCTGAACCAAATAATTCCTCCTGGCATGAAGCTTTTGGTTTTCATATCTTTTTCCTTGCCTGTTAAAACTATCTTTTTAATGGAGCTGAAGACTGGAGTTGAGTAAGAGGCTAAAATGATATGGACTCACTCTTCTTATATAATACTTAGTAAGGTTTTTTTTCCTATTTCTGTTTTTCTTTCTTTTTTAAATTTTGAACAGTTGATTTTCAATTTGTTGTATGACCTTAGTCAAGAACTAAGAACTAAGAACCCCAAAGTATTCTTTTTTGTGTGTGTCAGTTCTGTCTAGTTTTATCATTGCTTTTTGAGGATGAGATTGACTGAGTTCCACACTTTACCATTAGTGAAGTTCTGCACCCTTTCTCACTTTTTCTTTAGAGAAGCCATGGAGAACTTTAGACCATAGTATTAAGTTTTTATGGCAGCAGTATCATTTTAGCAAAACCATGAATGGGATGTAGTATGTGAAATTCCCTTATCAGGGTAATGCAGACAAAGAGAGGAATATTAGAAAAGTGAACTATGGATAAGGATCAGTCAATAGTTTAGTTTGTCTGGAACTTTACCGATTTTAAAGACCAGATAAAATTAGCATGGTAGATTGAAATAAGCTAGTAATAGATTTTGAATATAAAGCTAAAGTTTCTAAATTAACATCTCAGGAAGTAGCAAAAAATGAAAGGGTTTGCATGCTGGAATGGCAGTTTATACACATAGGCACACACGTATAACACACACACTTTGAGATAAAGAAAATAGCTTACCACAGTATAAGTGATAGATTAGAGATCAGGAATTTGAAATCAGAGAAACCAGTTGGGAATCTTTTAAAACAGTTTAGGGGAGTAAATAAGTTCTCAGACTTGGATACCTGTAGTGTAAGGGGAAAAGATGAGCTGTTCTGAATCTATACTTTATACTGCAGGAAGACTTGGTACCTTGTTATAATTCTGGGGCCAAAGATTTCTAGCTTTTGGCCTTTAGAACTAGACAAATATACAATTAAAAAATAAGGAGCACCAAAGGAAAGACATATATGGAGTAAGTAAATGTAAATGGTAACATTTATTGAATTCTTGCTGTGATCAGATACAGTTGTATGAGTTTTACATAAATTATTTATTTACTCTTCACACAGGCCTTTGCAGATATTAAGAAACTAAGGAGGTGAGGTTAGTCAACTTAACCAAAATTAATAGTTAATAAGCATCAGAGTTGAAATTTAATCCCTCTCTGAACATAGGTATCAGGATGCAACTGGAAGATGGAACTGGAACCCCTATAGAGGAATTGGAGCAACGGTTTAAGACCATATTATCTGGAGGTGAAAGTTAGAGCTAATAGTGGGTGAAATTGACAAAAAAGAATGTAGAAGAGGAGAGAAACCTATTGATATATCATAGCCAATACTTTTACTTCATGAGAAGGGAAAAAAGGAAAGAACAACTTTGAAATTGAAAGAAGAACCAGTGGAGATCATTATTTCTGAGGAGAAAATTCTTCTTTTGGGGGCACTTATCTTAACTGACATTGAATGTTGTTTGATGGAGGAATATAAAAGGTCTATGGATTCTAGAGATGAATTACATTTGATAAGTAGTTTTCTTATAATGTTAGTGGTGTTGATGGAAGACCAGTCGAAGGAGGAAAGAGTCAGAGGATGGGAAGGACTGAACACCATGAGTAGACTTTTTTCTTCAAAGCTTGATGATAGAGTTATATGTACAAGAATAACTACAGTTTAGTAGAACATTGAATACATGATGGGAGTATTTTGAATTGAATAGAAAAATACCCAGAATGGAGAGGGAGGGACATAGTGAGGGAGGAGGTGGGGGGAAAGAAAGAGATTTATGACAGCGATTTGGTTTAGAAAGGTGTTAAACAGGATGTTTTGGTAAATACGAAACAGTGGAGTTACTGGAACAATCATATTTTTTTATACAGAGAGGAAAATTGAGGAAATTAATAGGAAGTAATTATAATCATCTCAGTGATACTTAAGGCAATTGGACATTGAAAGATGCAATGGAAAATGGGAATGTTTTGGAAATGCTTCTGGGGCGAGTCGATTAGGATGGCTGAAAATATTTTTGAGTCAACTTGATAATCTGTAAGAGATTCTATAAAATGACTTTCATGGGATTCTCCAGAAGTATTAGGAATTTATCAAAATAATAGAGGTCAAAATTTTAGTATTTTTTATTTTTATGGTTAGGTATTATTTTCAGAACTTTCTAACAATTTTAAGAAGTCTTGTGAATCAATGAACCATTGGAAGGGAAAGTAATTTTTCTCGGTATAGATGCTATTTCTACATTTTCTTTGTTTTTGTTAAGTCCACATGTGAATATTTAAGACATATATTGTAAAAGAGAATGGTAAGAATGAGAAGAGTAAAAGGTTTAGAATTTTTGAAGTAATTCTGGTATTTCCCTTGTGATTTTTCCAGAATTTATTTGTTCACAATGAACACTAATCTCTGTAAAAAGATTTCCTGAGGACATTTAAAAGATTTCATTTATTCTGTAGTAATATATGGAGTATATTATTTAGCTCTTGGTTCTGGGACAATCATCTTCATCATCTAAACTGGTGAAGTAAAAAGTACCTCAAACTTGGAGTCTTAAAGCAAAAGTCTTGTTTTGGGATCTGGCTCTTAAGTAATTTCTCTAAGCAACTATTCCTGAATTATAAAATGGGGATTAAAAAATGCCTAAATGACTTTTCAGGCTTATTGTGAGATTCTAGTAGGTGATTGATTGTAAAGTCTATATGATCTATTAAGTGATGGTGTTTACTTTTAAATCCCATATTCATCAGCATGCAGTCCTATGCTATCCTAGAACTGAAGCTTCTGTTTCTGCCAAAAAGGGTTCATTAGTTCAAATAAATGAAGTTTAGCACCATTGGGAAGCTTTGGAAGATGAAAATAAAATTTGTCTGAGTTAATATTTACATAAACTTTAAAGTGATCGGCAAGAACCTAATAAAAATCTAAGGTTTTCGGACTAATTGCTGCAAAAGAATATTTAAGAGTTATTATATAGAAACTTTAATTATTGAACATGCAAAATATATGATTTATTCATTATACATATATATGGCCTGCTTACTCCAAATGTGAACTGTGTGCAGCATAATAATAATTAAGCACTCAGAAAGAAACAGACTTTAGACTTTATCTTCTCTGACCTGGGCAATAAAAGAGATACCTTCAGCTCACATGAAATGTAACTATATTATTTACTTAGTTATTAACTTAAGAAAGATATATGTATACATGGAGCTAAGATCTGGAAATATAAAGATCTCCATCTGTGATCATCCCTCCTCTGAGGAGATTTTATTCCAGTGGCATAAGATGTGTAAATTCTAGTAGTCAGAGATGGTAGTGGCATGTGTTCATACCAGAATAGCTTGAAGAAGAACTTGATTCTGCTCATGTAGGCAAGATTTTTTTTCTTTTGCTATCATTATCCTGGAGTAATTACCATAGTAAATGCTGTGGCACCACTAACACCCACATAGTCGCATCCTTCTGTTTATGAGAAAGGCGGCACCATTGAGTTGAAATTCAATTTTTTCCATGAATGCAGTATTCAGGAATACTTTATCTATGAACATAGCTGAAATTGTATGCCATAAACTTGATGATTATAATTTTTGTCAATTGTTTCAAAACAAGCTGTGTTAAAGGGTGAGGGAGAATATTTAATAATGTTTTGAACAGAGTTATATAACCTAATTTTTGCACATATTTTGATTCTCTTGTTTTAAAAAAATATATTTATTTATTTATTTATTTATTTGAGAGAGAGAGAGACAGAGCACACAAGAGAGCACACAAGTAGAGAGAGCAGCAGAGGAAAAGAGAGAAGCAGGCTCTGTGCTGAGCAGGGAGCCTGATACAGGGCTCGATCCCAGGACCCTGGGATCATGACCTGAGCTGAAGGCAGATGCTAAACTAACTGAGCTACACAGGTATCCTTGATTCTCATTTTTATCAACTTTTATTTGCTTAGAGTTATAGCCCCATAAAATTCCACTGTATATGGGATTTCACCATCATATTTTAAACATAGAGCCATATGATGTGGCTTCAATTTGTGGTTGGCATTTGGAAAATGTTACTTCTGAGCCATATATATATCAATATATATTGATATATATATATATCAATCATGTGTGAATGCCATATATATATGGCAAAGTGCCATATTTAATACATCTAATTAATATTAATATTATGGCTCGTACATTAAAATTTCTAGTACTCTGCAAAGACACACAGGCCTAGCTCCAGTTCTCAAGACTGATCAGAAACAGTAAGATCAAATTTCAGTTTAGTCACATTTTTTTACCCGCTCTAAACCTTGTATATATTAACTCTCTGTATAAGCTTCAATCTCCCCATCTGTAAAATTTATATAGTGATAATAGGCATAGTCATTTAAAGTTTAGTCTTTAGGAATAAGTTTTTTAATAAAAATTAGAAAAAAACATAAAAGTAAATGGCATAAAATAGATACTCAGTAACCAATAGCTATGAAAGATCATCATCCATCATCATATTTCTGACTTGAACTACTGAAAATAAATGAACCCCTGCACAAATGACTATAAAGTAATAATAGCAAGGCAATGTTTCAGAGTTTTAAAATTTCTGCTAAAGAGAGGCTTACCATGTATAGGAAACAAATTAATATTCATCATCATATTTCTGGTTTGAAGTACAGAAGATAAATGAACCCATGCAAAAATGGCCATAATGTAATAATAGTCACTTTTTTCTCTTTTAGTTAACAGAACAATGTTTCAGAGATTTAAAGTGCTTCCTAAAGAGAGGCTTACTATCTATAGAGAAGCAAATTAATAGTCATCTGAGTGTATGAAGCTTTTCAAGGTATATTAACACTTAGATAGCTTTTTTTTTTTTTTGAGAAAGATTTTATTTATTTGAGAGCAAGAGAGGGAGAGACGGAGAGATAGAAGGGGAAGAGGCAAGGGGTGATGGAGAAGCAGACTCCCTGCTGAGCAGGGAGCCCAACAAGAGGTCTTGACCCAGGGACTCTGGGATCATGACCTGAGCCAAAGGCAGACCCTTAATCTATTGAGCCATCCAGGTGTTCCAAAACCTTATATGGGTTTTAAATTGACTTTAATATCTAGAGATTGAGTCAATCAACAGTCCCTTCTTTCAGCATATATAAGTACACATGGAACACATACTCAGTAAAGCTATTCCTTATATTTTACTATGTGAGATGTCATTGATTGTGGTATTCTGAATTTCGGAATATCTTTTAGAAAGTTTTTCTATTCTACCTAAAATTCAGTGTGATAGCAGCATGGTCAACAAATCAGCAGAATCAACACAATAACTATCATTAAGTAATAAAGGCTTATTATCTACCAGGTCCTAGTCTGCAGTCTCCATACATATTGCATCATTTAATCCTGACAGTCCTATGAAGTAGTACTATAATCATCCACATCTAACATGGGGGACAAGGCACACAGGAGTGGAGTAAGCTGGCAAAATCCATACATTGTTAAGTATAAGAGAATTTGATCTCAGTCGGTCTGACTCTAGTGCCTCATTCATAACAATATGCTATAAATGATCTTCCATAGTTTTATTGCCTATTTTAATTTATAGCATTAATATCTATTAATTCATATTATTTGGGTAAAGTAGTAGAGTAGTATAAGTTTCTGTTATGATTGTGGTTAGCATAGAGTTTCTTTGGATTGGAAAATTTATGACAACCAAGCATTTCTTGATTGGAAAGCTCAAATTGAATTTCTCTTCAAAATATGTTAAGGATTTATTTTGGAGCTCTAAATCAGCTATCAGAAAGTGAGGAGGTTTTCAAATTGGAACCAAGGAAATTGGGTTTCAATTCATACTGAGAGATAGTAACACCCAGTAGTAAAGAAACAGACTTTATGGCAATAATGCCTATTTTCTTTGCCAATGCAATTTATACTTATTGGATAAAATTTTTTTAAGATACAAAATGATAAGGAATAAATGAATCATTGATAACCCTAATACCTAAAACTATTAGCTATATACTTGATATTTATATAGTAATATATAGTATTTCTACCATATAGACACAGACAAAATAATGTCAAGGGCATAGCTAATAGTAAAATAACTGGGAATGCAAGAGTTTTGGATTTACTGTCTTTGTCTTTAATATAATATACTTAATTGAAAGTTTATATAATTTACATTTTAATAATGGCTGTGTTTAATACCACTTACCAAATTCCTGAAAATACAACAATAGGCTCCCACAACAGGCAATAGGAATAGGATGCTAGGTTTTTGCTAGTGTCCATGATTACTGGGCACTACCATTTATTTTCTCCAGATAGAATTCTCCAATGGAGAATAGGAGGGTAAGGAATGTGCCAGTTGTGCGGGATTAAGAAGGAGACTGGAAATTTTCCACCACTCTGTTCACTAACTGTTATGAAATATTTTTGCTGGGGCAACCTGGGTGGCTCAGCGGTTTAGCGCCGCCTTCAGCCCAGGGCCTCATCCTGGAGATCTTGGATTGAGTCCCATGTCAGGCTCCCTGCGTGGCGCCTGGTTCTCCCTCTGCCTGTGTCTTTGCCTGCCTCTCTCTCTCTCTCTCTCTCTCTCTCTCTATCTTTCGTGGATAAGTAAAATCTTTAAAAAAAGAAATATTTTTGCTTTCATCTGTGCCCCCTCACCCATAATTGCTGTGGAACTAATGCTTCCAAGTGAGGATTCTCAAGGGTTGTCTGAGGGCAGTTGGATCTCTTACTGTTTCTCCCTTTGCAAGCATTTCAGTGGAGACTCCTTCTGTTCTGCTAAATCCATTGTTAGTATTCTAGTCTTCCCATATCAACCAAAATCAACCAAAATCTTGTATTGTCTTTTAAGTTCTTTGCTTTTCAATTTTTCTTTGTTGTAATTTATTCTAATTCATTACTTGAGTGTGAGAGGTGACTATTGAAGAGGTATGTATAATGCATTTTCGGTTTCAGTCCTTTCATATTTAGTCAGGAATTTGATATTAAAAAAACAGATTATTAAAAATAGATTGCAAATTAAATACAGTAGAAATGGCAAAGTATAGCAGTTTTGGTGTTTTTCTACAGCAGCGCACAATTATGGAAAACACATATTCACATTTGACTGAATGAACCTAGGATGGCCAATTCCTGCTTTACATTATAACTACCCATACAAATATCCCTGTATGTAAATATATGTATTTACAGGTACTTTTATGTATTTGCTGTTTTTCTATACTTTAACAGAATAGTAATTCATCTGCATCTTTTTCATTAAAGAAAGGGTGTCTTTAGTCCCCATAGGCCTGCCAGTGTTGTCGAGCTATCTGGGAGGAGCCTGCTATCCCTAGAACCTTCTAGAGCCAGCATGCACATCCTTTATAAACATTTAGACCATTTCTTAAATGTTTATCATAATCATAGGGCTCACCAAATACCATTAATACAGAGGAAATGATACTGAATATGGAATAGCACATATTCCACAATGCCTTTGTGTACATTGATCTGTATTTGATTTTTTTAATGTGTACTTTATCAACCCATGGAATTTTTTTCCTCCTACATGTGCTTAAAAAAAGGTCAGTCCTATACCCTCAGATTTACAAAATATATAGGCATCAGAGTCTGAGATTTTGATTATGTCTAATCCTCTGGGATGTAATAAATATTATTTTGGTGGCATACTCCATCTCAGTGTATATACCACATAAGATCATTTCAAGCCTTCTCAGTACACGCCTGTCATCTTGTATATTGCTGTAAATCATCCCCATTGAAATACTTCAAAGTGTTTCACATATAACACCCCTAGGTATTCAATTAAGCCCTGGGATTTTCAGAAAGGTGTCAAAAATGGTGGAAATGGAATTGGATATAACATACCTCTTGCTGTCAGGTGCAATTTCTTCTTCTCAAATAGCCAGAATGCCTGTTATGGGTTTATAATGATACATAGAGAATGTGATGAATAGGAAAAGACACAAGCCTAATAGTGTGCATTTGGGGAAATGTGTTCTAGACATAAAAAATAGATTTGGGGTGGATTTTAATAACGGAGTAGTAGATCACTAAAATAACTGAGGGGCATAGTTTTTAAAATGCATTTTCATTTTTCTTCTTTATTTGGAAGAACATTGAGGATAAACAAAAGTGTAGGTGTTTATTCATAATAGCACAATGGAAGTAATTATATCATTCTTCAGCATTTTCTAAATTTGAATGTATTGCTTTTAAGAATCCATTTAGAAAAAAAAGAATCCATTTAGAAAGTAGTATTAGAATTATTTCTAAGTTTAGATGATTGTAACACTGTGATAAAACGGTGGTTCATTGGTAGTGTAAAACATTTCCATACTTGTAATATTGTCTAAGGTCATACTGTGGGATCTTGAGTCTAGAAATCTGTCATTTTACACAGTAAGCTATAAGGAAATCAGTTAAATATTACTTAGCCATTTTTCTACTGTTCTGTTTATATATGTGGAGAGTGAATAGAGATCTTTAAAAAATGTTTCTCTGATATTTGCATAGCTCAACTTTCCATTTTTAGGTTTCATCCCATCTCTGTTTTCATTCTGCCTTGCACGTATCATGAATTACTTAGAATTTCTAGACTCATCATTTTACATCTCCATGAGTTTCTTTCTTTCTTTTTTTTTTTTTTTTCCACTTGCAAGTGTACTTGATCTTTTTGGAAGAACATTTCTTTTTTTTTAATAATAAATTTATTTTTTATTGGTGTTCAATTTGCCAACATACAGAATAACACCCAGTGCTCATCCCATCAAGTGCCCCCCTCAGTGCCAGTCATCCATTCACCCCCACCCCCCGCCCTCCTCCCCTTCCACCGCCCCTAGTTCCTTTCCCAGAGTTAGGAGTCTTTATGTTCTGTCTCCCTTTCTGATATTTCCTACCCATTTCTTCTCCCTTCCCTTCTATTCCCTTTCACTATTATTTATATTCCCCAAATGAAGGAGAACATATGTTTGTCCTTCTCCGACTGACTCATTTCACTCAGCATAATAACCTCCAGTTCCATCCACGTTGAAGCAAATGGTGGGTATTTGTCGTTTCTAATGGCTGAGGAATATTCCATTGTATACATAAACCACATCTTCTTTATCCATTCATCTTTCGATGGACACCGAGGCTCCTTCCACAGTTTGGCTATTGTGGACATTGCTGCTATAAACATCGGGGTGCAGGTGTCCTGGCGTTTCATTGCATCTGTATCTTTGGGGTAAATCCCCAACAGTGCAATTGCTGGGTCGTAGGGCAGGAAGAACAATTTTCCCTCTTTCCTGACTCACTGAAAATCTCTCACATTTTAATAATTGCTCAACTGCCATTTTCTTTCTAAAACCTTCCCTGCATACAAAGCTTTCTTTAACCTGATATGTTTTTCTATGGCTTCTTCTTTTCGGGTCTTTCACAGCATCCTGTGCTGAATGCTAGACTTGTTTTCCTGTATCATATCATCATTCTTGGTTCTAACTCACTAGACCTGAAATTTATTTAGAGCATGGATTTTGTCTTATCTTTATTCTTAACAAAAATAGGTATTTAGAACATTAATAGGCAGTTTCTTCTAATGAGATATTTTATGCTGATGGAATTAAGCATTGACAAAAGAGAGACATGAGAAGGAAACATATTACAGAGGCTGGAAAAAATAGTGAGTTATACTAGGCAAGTTTACTTAATTTGACTAATTTAACTATAATCTAATTGGAGGCAATATGCATGTGGAATATTAAGGTATTCACTGCATTGTAATTGTGAACTGAAGTAAGTGGCAAAGCTCATGTCTTAAGGGGATATCATTTTCCGGAAAGGAAATACTTCCAGCTTTTATATAGGGAGTAACGATGAGATAAAGTTAGAAAAGATAATTTTCTCACTCTCTTTTACTCTGTTTCCTATCTCTTGTTCTGTCTTTCTGAAGTAATGAGTTTATAATGTTCTCTAAATTTCCTAAGATTTGAAATATCTGGACAGAGCTCTCTGAGTCAATTAATCAGATCATATTTGAGATAACAAAGCACTATTCCAAGCAGTATGGACCTCACAACAGAGTCACTGCACTGCCAGAGGGAAGAGTAGAAAGTAACTCAGAGTTGGGATAATTAGTGGTTAAACCTTGATTTAGAAAGTGGTATAATGAAGAGCCCCGGGGTTTAGTGTTTGGTTATTGAGCCCTAGAAACATTCTGTTGTTTGTCAGGGCTTGGATGAAACAATTTTTTATACTTGAGTTATTTCACCTACAAATATAGTGTTGAACTTTAATTATTTTGAAATATTGTTCTGACCAGAAATTCTGTGATTATGGGACAGAAGTATCATTTGTACTTAGGGGTTTTGAGCTGTAGCTGAATTTTTTTAACATTGGGTAACGTTGATGTCTGTATACATATCCCCAACTCTGCATGAAAAGATAAATAATGAATAGATTTTGAGGATATTGTCAAATATAATTTCAAACCACAAAATCTGTTGTCTAAATTGGTATATGTATATTTCATTTAGTTGCAAGAGAGAATGTTAAAACAACAACAACAACAAATGAATGTTATGGTAACTTTTCAAGGATATTATAAATGCATGATTTTGTGTTCAATTATTTTCTAAGAAAACACTTTATTTTCCTTTAATTATTTACAAATAATACAATTTGACATTTAAAATTCTGCAGTGACCAGATTTTAATAATCGTTTGAAATAATGATGCTTTGTTGTATTTGTTTTTTTTTTTTTTTAATTTATTTATGATAGTCACAGAGAGAGAGAGAGAGAGAGAGGTAGAGACATAGGCAGAGGGAGAAGCAGGCTCCATGCACCGGGAGTCCGACGTGGGACTCGATCCCGGGTCTCCAGGATCGCGCCCTGGGCCAAAGGCAGGCGCCAAACCGCTGCGCCACCCAGGGATCCCCTGCTTTATTGTATTTAAGATTTACTTCCTTGATGTTCAGAATTTCAGATACTTCCATGTGTTTGCTTTTGGAAAGGTCATTCAAATTTGAAGGTTTTGCAATTTAAATTCTAAACATGGTCTTTAAATTTTCACTTTTTAGCATCCTTGCTGGTACAATGAGCTGTTAATGGAATTAGACTATTATCCATATAGCTAGAGAACACTTTCCTAAATAATTCTTTTTTTTTTAATTTTTATTTATTTATGATATTCACAGAGAGAGAGAGATAGAGAGAGAGGCAGAGACACAGGCAGAGGGAGAAGCAGGCTCCATGCACCGGGAGCCCCACGTGGGATTCGATCCCGGGTCTCCGGGATCGCGCCCTGGGCCAAAGGCAGGCGCCAAACCGCTGCGCCACCCAGGGATCCCTCCTAAATAATTCTTAAATAGCCAGTTTGCATATTTATTTTTCCATTGAAAGAGTCTCTAAATTTGTATTTTAACTCCTTTCTTAACCTCTTCTTCCTTTAGGAATTCAAAGGCCATGACTGCCCCTTATACATTGAAAATAATTGACAAACTCACTAAGTATATTTGCTTAATTAACAACTTTCACAATGTTCCTGACATGGCAAAGTGATTTTAAAATTCAGTTTAAATTCATCCCCTCATATATATATAGCAAAGTAAAATTGCACACTGTCAAGATACAATAAGAAGAATAAATAGTAACTGAGGACATCAGAATTGAGGCAAGAGATGAAATACCAAATCCCCAGATAAGCTTACTGCAGACTTTGCCTTTTTGAAAACACAGATAAAATTTGGAAATTTGGGCTTCCTGTATAATCACACAGGGTAGATGTTAGAACTCCTGGGAGGAACAGCAAGAAGGACCAAAAGAAAAAGGTGAGAGGAGGAAGGAGGAGACAAGTTTTCATTTTATATTAGGTATCAGCAAATTTTATGTTAAATTAAATCATGAATTCTAAAATTCAAAGTGTCCTGTTTATTTCTTTGTACCTTCTCTTTCTGTTTTATACTATTCTTGAGCTAACCTTTATTTACAATATTGTAGACAGAAAATAAGAGTTTTATGACCCAGAAAATCTTTGAATTATGAGTCATAAAGTCTGAATTATCTATAAGTTTGATGTTTTGGGGAGAGCAAATAATGATTTTTGGTGTAGCATATTTCTGATGTATTTACACTTTCAATACATCAGAATTTCCATAAATTAAATTTTAGGGCATAATAAATATAAAAGCCTATAAAAATCCCAACCATTTTGTCCTAAACTTAGCTGACATTACTCTGAATAACACGAAGATTATCCAAATGTTTTGACAGCTAATTCTACTAATTTCATTTTCTGATGCTGGGGGAATATAGACACCATCAATATATGAATTTACCATAAAGATGATCACTTTCACAAAGATGAAATTTGGTGGACTGAAACACATAAGCAGGAGTTTACCTCTCATCTTTGTTTTTACCACAATCGACAGTATTATAAACGGACAAAGGAGTCTTATGTTTTATTCATTCACTTCAAATTTTTTAATTTGCATTTTTAATGTTTTCCAAGGTGAGGGATAACAGAATCATGGCAGAACTGAACATTGTAACTTTATTGTTCCTAGGGCACTCTTAAAAGTTCCAAAGATGTATCTGCCACAAAGTACTCCATTTGCTTAACACTTCAGGTTATTAGCACATATGCCCTTTTGCATCTGAAAAATCCATGTTTTATTAAGTACAACCCAGATGTCTTCTTATGATGCTACAAAGCTAAGGAGGACAGTTCACTACCAGAGAGTAGTAGACAATAAACACATTTGTCAGGAAGAAATAAACATAGATGAGTGACTAATCTTTTTTTTTTTTAAGTGACTAATCCTGATTAACATTCTGAGTAATTACTTTGGTAAACATCAATTTGTGGAGGTAGTCAAAGCAGTGTTTGGGGCACATATTTTCCTGTATTTAAATAAGATGGAAGAATCTACCATTAGGGAAGTATTTCAGGGAAAAGTTTTAAGGACAGATACATGAGGGACGCCTGGGTGGTTTAGCGGTTGAGCGTCTGCCTTTGGCCCAGGGTGTGATCCCAGGATCCGGGATCGAGTCCCACATCAGGCTCCCTGAATGGAGCCTGCCTCTCCCTCTGCCTGTGTCTCTGCCTCTCTCTCTTGATGTGTCTCTCATGAATAAATAAATTAAAAATCTTAAAAAAAAAGAACAGTTACATGAAACAAAATATTTCTTGTTTTTTTAGACATCTGAACCATATTGAAACATCACATATCTTATATTTCAGTAAACAACAATAAATATATCTAAATGAGTATTCAGTTCATGTGCATTTTTTGCTGAGAGAGAGAGAGAGAGAGGAAACTGAGAGATTTAAGTTGATTCACTGGGTCAGACAGAAGTGTTGGCAGCTGCAGTAAAGAAGCTTTCCCCACACTGCATTGCTAGAGCTTCTCAGTTCTGACCAACAGTCACAGCGCCAAGAGGTGCCAGGAATGCCAAGTGTGTGCTGATTTTGTGATGCGGAGAAATAGGGATCTGGGTGAGAATACTTAATTGTTTTGAACTACTATGTTTCGTTGGAATCTGAGCCAAAGTCTCCAGACATAAAAAGAAACAGTGGTAAAAATCCTCAGGCACAAACATACTTAGCATTTATTGCCTGAAAGGAAGCAGGACATTTGAGTAAGCAACATTTGGAGTTGACTTCAAACCTTTGTTTTCTAATTATGAAGGCTGAAGGAAGGTAGCAACTTTTTTTTTTTTTTTGTACCCTTAACACTAAAGATAAGTTCTCAGCTGCCCTCAGAAGCTGGATGTTTGTAACTTGGATGTACTTGCTGTATCTTCTACTGAAGTTTTATTTCTTTATTATGTTTTCATCAAACTTAAATATAAAAACATACTCTTTATTTCCTACGAACTTGTTAAGGAAGACTTCTGTTATTTTTGGAAAGGCTTTTTGATTTTTTACTTAAGGATTAGTGTTTATGAGTTTGTTTTGTTTTTATTTTAGTTAAGCTAGGAGACAGATTTTTTTTTAAACTTCTTGTACAAGTTTATGTGTTTAGAAAAAGAATAGTTTTAAAAATTCTTGTAAAAATAGAGAATAATATATAGTGTTTTAACTAATTTTTATTATATCACATTTCCAAACCTTGAACATAACGAACATTTTTTTAAAGATTTTTAAAAGAGAGCCCCAAAGATTTTATTTATCCATCTGTGAGAGACACAGAGAGAGGCACAGAGACACAGGCAGAGGGAGAAATGGGCTCCATGCAGGGAGCCTGAGGTGGGACTCAATCTTGGGTTTCCAGGATCACGCCCTGGGCCAAAGGCGGCACTAAACTGCTGAGCCACCCGGGCTGCCCCGAACATTTTTGAAGTACATTTTCAATCATTGAAATTGATCTTCAATATATCAGTAATTTCAAGTTCATTATGTTCCTATCAATTCATCCAAAAACATAATTTTCTTTACTAAACACAGTTTTAATTTATTGTACCTGGTTCTGTCATGTGAACATCAATTTATCAATATACATTTGCATAATAACTGTATGAATACACATTATGTTAGAGAAGTTGATGAGTACCTTCTGTTACCCCCTCACTCCAAAAACTGGATTGGTAAAATTGATTTAATGAATGGAAGGTGATATTGAAAATTAGTATCAGATTAATCATGAATTGGATATATGGAGTGTCTTGGACTGCTTTTTATCATACATTATACAAGTAACTAATTGTAGAACCATTACATATTTTAGGGACTTTTAAAAATTAGTTTATACAATTGTGTTTTACTATTTAAATCGCAGGTATTGTGCGCTTGCTTAATCCCTCTTGAATTACTATTTCGTTAAAGATTATTAATCACCAGCTGCCATCACAGAGTGGCAGGGTTCCAAGGCAGCACTCTGAGGACTCCTCTGTTCATGCCTCTGTCCCAGGATGACATAGTGTAGAAGCCTTTTTGGCTTATTTACAATTGAATGTAATTGCCTTTAAATTGTATATATTATCACTAAGTTTAAAGTCAGAGGATGTTTAGGGAAAAACAACCACAATGACAACAACCACAAAAAAAATCCTCAGATATTTCATCCAGAACATTATTTTACCCCGTGATGCTATTTGTTAAGAGTCATATGAGTTTAGCGGGGAGAAGTTCCAGGTTCTTTTATTAAACTCTTTGCTGACCCTCTACTCATCGATCACCCACGATATATTTCACAGGGTCACAGGAGACGGTGTGGGAAGAGAAAGACTTTGGCCTTTGAATCCTGTACATTATTCAGTTGAACATTCTAGTGGTTTTCATGTTCTCAGGCTTCAGCATACTGTGAAATGGTTACATGTCAAAGGTTGTATTATTGGATGATAATGCTGCTCTGTAAAGTGTCTAAGTGCAGCTTCCAGTGTCCCCTGCCAACCCTGAGAGCTCCCAGGACAGGTGCAAATTTGACTTCACACATCACAATTGAACAAGCCAAGACTGAATATTACCTGGCTGTGCTTAAGTTTTCACTTCTGTTGCTGTCTGCTTTCTTATCACTTCTTTTGTGTGTGTGTGTGTGTTATTTTTCAGAGTGAAGGAAATTTGGAAAAGTTTATAAACTCAAGTTCCAAACTTTTAATAGTTTCTCAGTCATCAGACATATGTTCTCAAAAATATTCTCAAAAATCATATTTACTTGAATTTCATATATATGTACATTTTTAAATAAAGCCATTTTCAAAATCATGTTCTTTATTATTACATTAATATGAAACCATCACATTTGGTTTTGGTCTCATATAATGTTTTTAAATAACTGGCTTTCAAAATATTTTTTTTAATTTTTTTTTTAATTTTTTTATTTATTTATGATAGTCACAGAGAGAGAGAGGCAGAGACACAGGCGGAGGGAGAAGCAGGCTCCATGCACTGGGAGCCTGATGTGGGATTCGATCCCGGGTCTCCAGGATCGCGCCTTGGGCCAAAGGCAGGCGCCAAACCGCTGCGCCACCCAGGGATCCCGGCTTTCAAAATATTTGAATTCACTAATAGAGAAATAGACAAACATTTAAAACAAAATCTCCATGAAGTGTTGGCTTTTATTTTATATCTGCTGCTTTCTTAGTAGACTTCTAAATTGAATTTTCATCCAAGAATTGTGTTGTCATTGTGTTAACAGGTTCAATTAGATAAATAAAAGGCATGACGTGAAGAAGTTTAGGAAGTATACAGAAAAGATGATTTTTAGCTCAGAACACAAAAGGAGCCTCTTTTTAGTTTTAGTGAAACACAGTACTTGGTCTTGTACTCACTCAAAAATGTTTTTCATCAAACTGTTGGAGTTATAAATATATTAACATGATTAAAAAGGACCACATAACTTGTAGTTGAAACTTTTTTCTGTAGATATGGGTTTAAGATAATGTGAATTTCTATTATGCAGAATATGAGTTCAGTAGGATTTTTTGAATCTCTGGATTGGTGTGTATTTGCCTTGTCTGGAAATACCTTTCAAATCCTACCTGTATCATTGTTGCTTTTTTTTACTTTTAGTAGTTTAGATAAGTGATTTTGACATACTCACTTGATCATACATCTGTTCACTTCTCTCTGTTTTTCATCTCTGTCTTACAGTATACAATCTCACAATACAAATTCCCTAGTTATGTATAATCTGCTCTTCAACCTATCCATCGAGTGTTTTATTTCAAATGCTATATTTTTCATTTGTAGTAGTTCTATTAGATTCTTCATATCTATGTTTCTTTAATAATATTATCAAACATTTCTTTCTTAAATATAAATGTTTTCTATTTTATTTCTTAAAATTTTAATCCCTGAATTTTTCATGTTATCCTTTGTTTCAACTAGCTTTCCCTCATGGTACCTCAGTTCCATATCTTTTCATAACTTTTTAAAAATGTTAGGTGCTCATTTTTCTTGACCTATGGAAAGTACATGACACCAGAGATATTGCTAGGGCAAAACTTTACCTTTGTCAGAGATCTGGAAGCTCTAATGAAAATTGACCTCTTTAAGTTAAAATCTTGAGATGTTTATCTGGAACTGAGAGAGTAAAAAAACAACTCTTATATACCCATGTGAGTTCTGACAAGAGTCCTGTGAATTCCAGGAAAGGTTTTTCTTTTTCTCTGCTTTTAACCAGTTTTAGAAAGGAAGGATGGTAAATGTATTTTTTGTTCATGTATACACTGAGGCTGTAAACTTTTGATGTCCCAGTATTAAGGGTTCACAAGAAGCAGTCCTCAAACTCACCAGCCTAACTGATGATGCCAAGGTAAATAACAACTTCATAGTTTCATATACTTCTATGACCTTCATCTTCAGTTGATATCTTAGTGTTGTTTACTTTCTTGCCAGCTCATGTATATACCTTAAGAAATGTTTTATCCAATATTTAATACATACTTTTTTTGAGAGAGATAAAAAAAAGAGGGGGGAGAGGCAGAGGGAGAGAGAGAATCTTAAGCAAGCTCCACACCCAGTACAGAGCCTGACTCAGGGCTCCATCTCATGACATTGAGATCATGACCTGAGCCAAAATCAAGAGTCAGGCATTCAACTGATTGAGTCACCCAGGAGACCTTAATATATACTTTTTAAATAAAACAGTCAGGCTGAACATCTAATCCACCATATATCAGTAAGTGAAAATCCAGGTGGATTGCTTTCTTGACTAAGGAAAAATGAGGTAGAAAGATCAAGGACATTGAACTCCCATAGACATTGAAAATCCTGATCATTTAACTTATTTGCTGCTTCGTTGGAGGGAAATCAGCCTTGATATCTGGCTGCTAGCTGACACAACAGCTTTTATTCTAACAGTAGTAGAAGGAATTATTTAATAATGCTAGTTCAGATTACTTTCCTTCCTAATTTATGAGGCAGTTGTTTCCAAGTTTGCAGAGTCCACATTTTCAAAAAAAGACAATATCTGGTAATATTGTTATACTAATTCCAGCTAATGTAACGTGGGGAATGGAAGTTGATAGAAACTTGTAAACACAAATTGGAAATTTAGAAAAGTCAAAATAGACATTGTTGCTGTTCATTTGAAAGTGAGTTTCAGAAGTCGTATATAAAAATTCTCAGTGTTTTTTAGTATATCTCTTTACATGTGTATAGCTCATATAATAATTTTATTGTAATGCTTAGTGTCCCATCATTTATTTGTAATGCTTAGTGTCCCATCATTTATTTGTTGCAGCTTGACTGATTTAATATTTATTTTCAATTTGTTGAAGTTTTATAGAAAATAAAGGGATGGCTTGTTTAAAACAAATCTTTAAAATATAAAGGCTGAGACACTTGCTGTTATTCACATTTTAGCATTTACCATGTTGACTCAGTGCAGAGTCAGAACAGAACTTTGGAAACCAGGAAAGTCTGGATTTGATTGCTCTTTTTACTGCACATTTGCCATGTGATTTCGGGTTTACTGTACCATCTTCATTTCAGTTTTCTCATTTGTAAAAGAAAACTAATACTAGCACTTATAAGAAAAAATAATTAAGATATGTAAAGCACATAACAATAGTTAACATGAGCTGTTCTTCCAACCCGTTTGATATTCTTGCTAACTGATTTCTCAATGAATACCCAGGATCTTATAAGTGATAACTAAATACAAGAGCATTAAGCAAAATAATTCCATGTGAATAGAGATATAAGTGCTCATAAAAAGAGAAATAAAATTAAAAGAATAAAATTACTTGAAATATGTGATATAATGATAAACAGTACACTTATAAAATAAATGAAAAGATAAAATACAAGGAAACTTAGAATCTATTTGAAGGGGATATATGTTATTCTTACATCATTTTTTTATTTCAAAGAACTGTAATATTTGCATGTGAAATATACAACACCCTTAAGAAATAGCTAATCTTTAATATTTTACATTAAATATTTTATAGTTTTTCCTTCTATTTATTTAGCTTTCCTATAAATAAAATATTTTTTACAAAATAATTTCCTGATTTCCAAATGTATGTTCATCATTAGAGTAATCATATTCAAGATTATAGTAAGCAGATTTTGCAATCATGTTTGATAATTATGCATAATTTATTCCACTTTCCAAATCCACCTAACTTTTTATGGTTGTAGTAATAGTATTTTATGATTATATTTTAAATTTGTTAACCAGAGAGTAATGAAACTCTTCCTTCTTAATTTTCTGAGAATCACTTAATTTTAAATGTGTCAATAATTGGCACTCTCTCTAGAGCAATTTTATATGCTTTAAAAATGGAATCAATTTTCATTTTCATTCCTAACCAAAATAGCGTGTCTCCAATATAGATTACAGCTCCTATTACTTTTTAAGGGATATACTTAAGATTTTTTTAGTATAAAAAATTGAATTGATTTATTATTTCTATATTCTTGCTTAAGATACTTTGAGTGCTTTTACATAGGGCATTGAAATAGTGCAACAAGACTGCTATATAAACCTTAAAATCAGAGAGATTTAGCTTCAAGTTCTGCCACTTGTAAACTGAGATTTGGAATGAACAATGTAATATCTATAAAGCTCTATTTCCCCCTATAACATGGAAATAATTATTTAGAGTTCTGATAATGACTATCACATTAAGATTTTACAAAATGATATTACTTATGTAAAACACCTAGATAAGTGCATGATACTTAATAGTTTTATGATAATAATTATATTTCTCTGGATTTAACAATTAACAATCATCAGAATACATATGTATATGTGTGCATATAAAATTGAGACATTTCTGAATCTTTTGGTTTCTAACACAAACAGCTATGCTGACATAAGGTATAAAACACACTTTTTAAAAACACAGTTTTAAAATGTGTGAGACTTGAATAAAATTGAACTCTACATCCGATGAGTAATGCAGTGTAATGAGAAATTGTCTTTTTTAATGGCATGGTGTGTTTTTCTCAAAACTATAATAATATGGGTATTAATGAATTCCTATATGTATTTGCTTAAGAGAAACAAGAGAAATGTATAGGAGTTATAGTCTTAGGCATAATTTGATACATGGGCATGTGTGCACATATACACATCCACATACATTTATTTGATTCACTGGCTTACAGATGTGTTAGGAACTTTATGTTGCCGCAGGGATATTAGTTACTGTGAGAGACGGAAATCTAGACCTAATTCTCAATTGATAGTCTTCCACGATTAAAAAAAAATAAGGTACGTTGATTATATAAAAGACAGTAGTATCTACATTGAGGATAACTTGTAGAGATGCTTGATATTACACAATGTTAACTTCATTTAAGAGAACTTTCACTACCTGTAAGTTTCGTAGCTATGATTTAAATAGATGTATGGATACATATAAATATATATTGCATAGTTTTACTAAAGTCTCATTCTAATGGATGGATACACATAAAAATAAATATTGTGTAGTTCCAATAAAGCCTCATTTTAATGGAAATAATGCACAGAAATATCTGTATATTATTTTTATCCATATGCATCTATATATACTCACACACACCTATTCACATTAATTTTTTTAATTAATATCAATCTGCTTCCTCAAAGTAAAAAATAGAGTTTCACTAAAATAAACAATATGAAACGTTTGGAATAAAAACTCAAAACTCTTCAAGAAATTGTTTCTGGATTATGAAGCAAATAGGCATTCTGAAACAGAAGCTTTCATTTTTATTCTGCTCTTATATTTGCCAGCTTTTGGCATTATGGCTATTAACTTTGATAGATGTCATATATTTTTATGGTAATAGTTCTGTTTGGTGAGGAGCTAGACTCCTGTTTCTTGAACAAATGCATGAGCGAATTACCACATACCTTCAAAATTTTTATGAGCTTTTTTCTGTTTAGCAATTTATGATTGATTTTTTTTAGATCAAAGGGATTTCAAATACTTATTGTCACTAGGAAAAAAATGACATGTTCACATTCTTTGAAGGTCATCTTTAAGAATAGTACACTACCATTTTATACCAGTACAATATCACTTCAAATAGCTTCCACTCAAATTTATCAGAAGCAAATGAATGATTCTTTAGTCATATAAGGCAAACATTCCATCAGATTTTATTATTTTTATCAAATTTTAAGATGTTAATAATTGATATGCAATAAATATATTACATAATTCTTTTATTTCATCCATCCTGCTTCCTAGTTGTAGAATAACTTTCATCCAAATGTTTCGATGGCTTTTTTACTCTTAATTTTATTCAGGAAACTAAAAAATATATCTTTATAAATATCTGAGTATAGACATCTGAATGATGTAGTTTCTACTAAAATTTAATTATAATAATTAGGAAATATGATAGATAATATCTTTATGTAATGAAAGATCTAGTTATTATTTAAACTAGTAATCTTCCCATAAATGCTGTATTCATATAAAATACTTTCTATATACATTTTAAGCATTTGTGTGAATAAGAATTTATATAAAATCCCCATATTGTAATTAGTTGACATGTCTTTTAAACTTCTTTTAGTCTATAATTCTAAAGCTCTTCTTTTTCCTTAGGATATATTTACTAGTAATATAAATCTGTACACCAAAGTAAGTAATATTTTATTTTAGCATCACTTTTTTTGCTTCTGAATTATTAGTAGTTTAATGATGGCCAACAGACGTGTAAAATATAATAATCTAGCTTTTAATTTTACCTTTTTTTTCCAAGCTTTTATCAAAGGTCAAGTTTTTTACTTAGATTTTTACATTTGAAAAATGTCCCACTGTTCTTATAATTTTGATATTAGTAGTCATAATTTCATGTTCTAAGATGAAGGAAATTTGCTGTAATTGGTATGAGTGAGTCCGAGAGGCAGTATTCCACAGTGCTTAAAAGGGAAGACTCAGAGGCATTTCTTACTGGTGTCATACGAAATAGGTTACTTTATCTCCTGTATACACATTGCTTATCTGTAGGATGGAGTCATAATAGTATCTCTTCATATGGTTGTTGTGAGGACTAAATTAGTGTTAACGTTTGTAAAGAGCTTTGGTGCCTGGCACACAATAAGCATTATATAATTGTAAAGTAGTTTCTGTACAGGGTTCTAAGTTGATTTTATTTATTTAACAAAAAGAAAACATCAAAAAAAAAAAAAAAAGAAAAACTAAAAAGGAATACATGAAGAATACCAAGCTAACAAGATGTTAAAGTAAAATCTTATCAAAGTATAAGACAATGAATTGTTGCAGAATCATCATGGCTTGGTGAATTAAGGTTTTGTTTTGTTTTGTTATGTGAACCAAAGCAAACTTTAAAACCACCACTTATAAGAGAAGCATTTGTAAAGCTGTGGCCGCATAATAACTTTCTATAATTAGAGTAAAATGACATGAAAGATAGAATGCGTATTTTCTGCAGAAGTGTTTCCTCAACATTTCCAGAGAATATCGGTAATTTGAGAGCGCTATATGAATGTTATGAAATTTTACTCATGGATTGAACTTTGAGAGAAAAATAAGATAAAAATAAAAATAAAAATAAACTTTCTTAAAAATAGAGTAAGTTTATGATGATGCAAAAATATGGAAATTTATTTTACTTTACAAATTTAATATGTACTTCTGCACCCACTTTGGCTCTGAAGCTAATAATTTGAAATGTATTTCTTCTATAAATGGAAATTAAATTAGTCAAATTTAATAGATTGTCCTCATTTAATTTATGTGAGAATTCTTTGGTCTCATGTATCTGATTTTGTACAAAACATTCTGTTTATTTTCTTCTACAATCTTATGAAGTAGGTTGAAAGTGGAATGTTCTTTATCTTGTAAAATAATATTCTCAATGATTACCCTCCTGAAAATAATTTCATAAGATCAAATTTTCTCCCATTGTGAGGTTTTTATCACCTGAAGTTTTTGCTAAAATACTCAGTTTTTATTTGTATGACTTGACAATTACCAAAACTTTCTCTTTAAAATGATGTAGCTTAGGGGATACCTGGGTGGCTCAGAGGTTTAGCACCTGCCTTTGGCCCAGGGCGTGATCCTGGAGACCCAGGATTGAGTCCCACATCGGGCTCCCTGCATGGAGCCTGCTTCTCCCTTTGCCTGTGTCTCTGCCTCTCTCTCTCTGTCTCTCTCATAAATAAATAAATAAATAAATACATACATACATAAATAACCTTAAAAAAATAAAATGATGTAGCTTAGGGGTGCCTCCATGGCTCAGTGGGTTGAGCATCTGCTTTCACTTCAGGTCATGATTCAAGACCCTGGGATTGAGCTCTAAGTCAGGACCCTCCTCAATAGGGAGTCTGCTTCTCCCCATCCCTCTTCCTGCAGCTCCCCCTGCTTGTGCTCTCTCTCTCTCTGTCAAATAAACAAATGCAATCTTTAAAACAAAACAAAAATATAAAATGGTGAAGCTTATAATGGCTTGATTTAATTATATAAGTAATGAAAGTAGAAACAATGTCTAGTTTAGTACTTTGATCTTAACAGAAGTGCCATGGGTCATTGTTGATTTGATTTAATTTGATTTGGAATGTTTAAAGAAATGGCATACCCAATTGTTAGACTCCATATAAATGTATGACTAAAATTCATAAATGCTCAAAAATCCTTAAGCAATATGGTCATCATTGTTTTAATTATATTATTGATCTCAATATCTTCAGTAAAAATTTGCACATATACATATTTCTTGGAACATTTTATTGCCCTTCATTATTTCACAAATGAACAAGTGGGGCACTTATTTTAGCAGTTTAATTTAATAATGAACAAATATTTTTCAAGTACTTAGCAAATACAAACACTGCCATATATGCTGACAGTTGAAAAAAACAATATAACACAGTTTCTCTCATGACTAAAATCACGTTCTATTAGAGTAGAAAATAAATAAAAATGCAACGCTAAGAGTAATTGATAAAGCTGTAAATAAAGTGTTATGGGCAAGAAGAGCAATTTATAAAGAATGAATAAACTACCTAGTAGAGCAGGGACATTTCTAGAGAGAAGGTAAAAAAGTATCTGACAATCATTGTAGGGTTATTTGTAATTAAGAGTTAAGTTTTTATCTGATGCTTGTACTTGATTCATTGACTATATCAGTTTATATGATTTTCCTTAATAAGGAATGATGATACATGAGTACAGAGATAAAAATCAAAAGCCAAATGGGTTTCTAAAAATAAAATATAGATAAATAATTATAATATAAAATATATGTTATATCACAACATAAATGTAAGAAATGTATTTCTTACATTGTTTTTAGAGATGCATATCATTTATGTGTAGAACTGGGTGTTATGGAATAAATGGAATTATTGTGATGAACATAGGTCTAAATTGAACAAGTTCAATTAATTTTAATTAATTTATTTCATAAGCTTCTATGAAGTTATTGGTACAAAAGCAGAGATGATATAGGAACATAGGAAATGAATAGAATAGACAGAGAAGAGCTATATATGTTTTTTTCTTAAAAGCGTCTTAGAAATATTATGTTTCTTGGTTGAATCATTGCTCTGTCAGTTATAGTGAACAGATCTCCCTGGTTTTTTACGTTGCATAATTTTGTCATTGAGATAGAAGAGGATTTGAGTGAGATAGTCTTAGTGCTTTACCTTGGAGAAATATATAATGAAGAACAGTTTATTTTCAAAGTCTTTGCTCTTATATTTTATTTTATTTTATTTTCAGTCCCAGGTATTCTATATGCCTCATTTTCATGTATGTGATTTTGCAAAGGTATCCATTTGTATCACTAACCAAATGCCTTATTAGATAAACAAAAGGCCAGCCAGGGATAGAAACAGTTTATTTAATCTTCAGCAGTTGTTTTACTACACAGTATGTCTCTAGTGTTTTATTAAAAGAACAACAGTGGTATTTGGTATGTGTGAAGAACAAATATACTAAAGTATGATTTCTGTTCCCCCCACAGATTCTATGGTGCAGCCTGGTGATTTTCTGTCTTTTCATACTGTTCACTGATCTGGCAAAGAAAATTGCCTCAACATGAATAAATAAGTATTAGTTCATTAGCTGTGCTTAATTAACACAAATAAAACTGATGAACCTAATGTTGAGTGTGCTATTGCAAGCTTTCTATTTTATAAGCACCCCTCAGCATTTGTAATTTATTAAATAATTTATTCAGCAATCATTAATTGATACCACATGTTGGTTGAGACTTTGCTAAGTGCTGCAGATACAAAAATGTTGTACGGTATTGCACTATCAGGAAAACAGATGGCCAAACAAATAATTATAATATTTTATGATGTATATAATAGATATATTGACAAAGTTATTGAAAATTACAAACTAGATTGATTTTGCTGGAACAGAGAGACATATGAATTTGAAGAGATGAAGGAAATGGCAGAATTCAGAAGAATGTAGATTTAATATCATGACTTTTTAAAAGATTTTATTTATTTAAGAGAGAGCATAGGTGGGGAGGAGGGACAGAGGGGGAGGGAGAAGAAGACTCACCACTGAGCAGGGAGCCAGCCACAGCTCCATTGCAGACCCCAAGATCATGACCTGAGCCAAAGGCAGACTCTTAACCAACTGAGCCACCAGACGCCCCTAACATCATGATAACGTTACATATAATGGATATGGATTGAAGGAGTATGAAGGGAGGTCCCTTTATGTTTCATGTCTGTAGTTTGAATATGGCAGGTTGTTATAATAGAGCTATCCTGGATTTCAATTATGGTTCTATAATGTAATAAGCAAATGACCTCAGAGAAGAGTTCTGAGTGCTGGCAAGGATAAGAGTTTGGCCACAAGAATGAAATGATACTGCAGTTATATTTGATGATTTCACTGATCTGTAAGGTAGTGTATTTTTGTTTTAGTATTTTTTAATAAGTTGCATAGAAAGATATTGAATATTTTTAATCAGGAGTTTTCACTAGTAGCCTCCACATGGACACTGCTCCATGTGACAAAGTTTTCTCTGGCTTTCAATTACATTACATGATAATAACAAATACAGATCAATGGTTTGCATTTTGGTTGCATTGAAACTATTTTGGTACTGGAGGTCAGGGCAATATTGATTTGAAAGCAACAATGTGGTAGGATGTCTGTGTTTGGAAGGATATAAAATGATAACTTCCTTGAGGACCTTCGGGAATACTTGGCAGCTTCCACTTTAAACGGAAAGTGACCATGGAGATAACATCTGTGTATCTAGTATACTTCCTTTTTCACAATTCCAATTTCTACTAAGATTAAATGTCCGCAGTTATGGCAGTTATTAAGGCATAAGATTATTTGTATCATGAAACCAAAGTTTCAGGGGTCCTAGGGAAGGAGATGGCAGGAAAAGCACAAGTGGGGAGTAAAAGTATTGGGAGAATGAGATACTGAGATGGAGTCTAGGAGAGACCATATGTAGGTGAAGGGGACTCACTACAGGAAATAGACACACATGGCAGGAAGCAGAGATAAGGAAATCTTCTGACTTTGAAGCTGTGAAGTGCCCATCTATTTCAATATTTTATATGAAAAAGTAAGTGATCCAAAAACACAACCATCCCTCCAAGATAATCATATTTTTTGCCAAAACGTAAAACAGTAATAATTACCTATGAGATATCTATACCCAAAAATCAAAAGTATAATTGTTTACTTAGGTATACTTTTTCTTAAAATGCAGAAGTTTTAGACGCATATGCACATATAGTCACATATTTTTATCCTAAATATAAATGATTCTACCACAAAGTCTGCTAGACTTCTGAACCACGAGTATCCACTTTTGTTCTTTGTTTTGTTGTACTTCATTTACCTAGGCACATTCATTTTAGCCTCATGAAAATATAATATCCTTTACTATTGTATTAAAGTATATTCCACTTTTCTATCAAATATATTGGATTAAACTGAGAATTGAATTTAAACTTCCATTCATCTTAATGAGTATGTATATATATATGCTGTACTTTCTGTATGAATAATAGCTCTAAAACAATATGGAGTCAGCAGATTTGAGTGGAAAGTGACATTGTCACTTTTTTGGACAGGTCCCTATGGGCACATGCCCAAGCACAAAGTTGCCCTTTGTGATATATTTGTGATGTTTATGCAATATATTCCCACTCATTCCTTGGATACTAGGATAGTTAATATCTCTTAGCTATGATGACCTCTATCACAAACAGATCCTTGGGAACTCTTTTGTTTTTAAAGGAATAATAACAGTATATTCCAGATACTGAAACAGAATGTCTGACATTCTTACAGATAGAATGACTAGGCAAGATAATATGGTTTGTGTTACTGCTGAACCATTATTTCAAAAGGTAAATGCTGTCTGTCTTAGGCAGCTTGTAGTGCTATAACAAAGTATTATAGACTGGGTGTTTTAAACAACAGACATTTATTTCTCATAGTGCAGGAGGAGTGCCAGCAGATTTAGTTCTTAGTGAAAGCTTTCTTCTTCAGTCAGCTTCCTTTTTGTACCTTCACATGGTAGTGAGGAAACTGTGTCTCTTCCTGTACTTATAAGGTCACTGATCCCATCATAAGAACCCTACCCTCATCACCTCATCTAATCTCACGATTTCCCCAAAGCCCCTCCTCCTAATACCATAGTATCAGCATTTAAGGCTTCAACATTTGAATTTGTGGGTGACACAAACTTTGAGTCCATAATGCTGTTCATACACTGAAGGTACCTATACACATGAATGGCATTATTAAAATTTGGGGACGTAGAGAATCAATTTCAGTCAATTTAGCTAGGAGTCTTATTAGAATTCAGATATGAAATGGCAAATGTTATGCATCTTCCTGCTGAAGAACTGGAGAAACTGATGGAGGAAGAATGATCACAGTTTAGTGTAATTTATGGGATCTATCATATTATATTCATACGTGACATTATAACAAAACCCTACTTCATGAATCCTTATCTAAACACTTCAGTAAATGATTGACTGCTAAATGAAAGCCTGACACAGATATCTCTTAAATTTATTAAAGTGTCTTTTGCTGACCCTAAGGGACATTCTGGAGTTCTTAGCTTGAATGTAAAGCACATTCCACAGTTTATTTATATTGCAGGACAGCTAATCATTTTAAAAGGAAAAGGGCAGGTTTTATACTGTCAATCTGTATGTGTGTGTAACTGTGTGTTTATATGCATGTGCATGTTGTTTTAGAAAAAAACGCTGATATGCCAAAAATTATATAAACCAAAGACATACCAGAAAAAACAGCAGTAGGGCAGCCCCGGTGGCGCAGCGGTTTGGCGCTGCCTGCAGCCCGGGGCGTGATCTTGGAGACCCCGGATCGAGTCCCACGTCAGGCTCCCTGCACAGAGCCTGCTTCTCCCTCTGCCTGTATCTCTGCCTCTCTCTCTGTCTCTCTCTCTGTGTTGCTCACGAATAAATAAATAAAATCTTAAAAAAAAAAAACAGCAGTAAACTGATGTTTTTTATATGTTACCAGATGGTGTTTCAAATTACTGAGAATCTCCTATCCTTGTTTTCCATATATTTCTTGTAAGTGTGAAGAAGCTATGACTAAATCATAAAATTACTAACAATGCATGTAAACAGTTCATACTAGCAACTTTATTCTCCACCACCATGACAAAACCTTTCATAATCATTCCAGCCCAGTGACAAAACAAAACACATAGTGAAATTTGTTTGAGTAACAGCATATTGTTAACAATTACAGAAATGTTTCAAAATGCACTAAAAAATTTAAATCATCAAAATCTAATCTTAGGAAGTAGTCCTAATACTACATATCACTCTAAACATACAATTACTCTGTCACCTTATATGGAAGACAATTTCCTGTGAGTTCTCCCATGCAATGAAAATCAATAAATCACATGCTAAAACTCTGAGAAATGTGCTGCCTCTGGAAAGAGTATTAATGTGGGGATTTAACTTGTGTTTTAAAGAACACTTTATTTTAGTGATCAGAGTAATTATTTTTACAAGATGACATGAATAAGATAGGAACAGATACCAAAGTTGCTATGTATGAGTTTGGGAAAGATAATTATTTTGTCAAAATGTATGTTTGAGGGACACCTGGGTGGCTCAGCAGTTGGGCACCGACCTTCAGCTCAGGTAATGATCCTGGGATCTGGGATTGAGTCCCACATTGGACTCCCTGTGAGGGGCCTGCTTCTCCCTCTGCCTATGTCTCTGCCTCACTCTCTCTCAGTCTGTGTTGCTCATGAATAAATAAATAAATGTTTAAAGAAAAGAATCTTTAAAAAAATGTATGTTTGAAGTAAAGTGATATTGAATTTTTATTTAAAAATTGAAATATCTATAGCAAATATATTTTTATATGAAACATCTATTTGTCAGCAGTTTATATACTGAATTTCCAATTATTAAGTAAAAAATGTCAGAAAATGGGCTACATATTTTAATAATGAACTGTTGTGCTATTCCTTTCAAAGAGTACAAAAGGAAAGGTTTGTTTTATTTAAAACCCATATTACAGAAAAGAAAAAGTGATTATTCAGGAGCATTTGAAAATTTGGTGGTGAGGGAGGGCTCCAGAGCATTGTTTATATGTTGCATGTATAGGCTATCACACAATCTGGGGGAGTCATATTCTTGGATTCTTATTGTATTTATTTGTATGTTTGCTTTCCTAGGATCTGGGCTGTCACTTTATTTTTTTCTTTTATCTCTTCACTTATATTTTTTTCTTGTTGCTTTTGAAATACAAGTTGAATTTGATATTTTTTTCTACTTAAGAATTTTTTATTATTTTTCTGGCTCCACTAAAATATAAATACACTCATACCATCAAATTGTTGAACTAGATAATATTCAAGATCCTATTAATACTTGAAAAGTGTTTCTTTTTTACTATATATGCTACTGGCTTAAATTATACCACCTTATATTTATTTAACTAAATTCATTATTACAAGGGGTAAAATGCATAAAACTGGGAATGCCTTATTTTTTAAAAAATTTTTTGTTTAAGATTTTATTTATCCATTCATGAGAGACACAGACAAAGAAAGAGAGAGAGAGAGAGAGAGAGAGGCAGAAACACAGGCAGATGGAGAAGCAGGCTCCATGCAGGGAGCCGCCCAACATGGGACTCGATCCTGGGTCTTCAGTATCAGGCCCTGCTGAAGGCAGCACTAAACCACTGAGCCACCCAGGCTGCCCAGAATGCCTTATTTTAATCCCAGAATTAACTTTATCAATAGCAAAAGAAAGAAAGTGATAGGAAAGAAAGAAAGAAAGAAAGAAAGAAAGAAAGAAAGAAAGAAAGAAAGAAAGAAAAAGAAAGAAAGGAAGAAAGAAAGAAAGAAAGAAAGAAGAAAGAAAGAAAGAAAGAAAGAAAGAAAGAAAGAAAGAAAGAAAGATATAGCTCTCTTTTTTTTTCCATTTAGTTATATGGGATTAATTTATTTTTATATTTTATTGAGAAAAAGGCGATAGTATTATCTTGCCTCAGGTTTTGATAAAGGAGGAGTGTCATTCATTGCCATTTAGAGCATTTTCCTTTTGTTCTGAATATAATTAGTGAAATTTGTATCTGGCTATCTGTGTGTGCTATGGCAAACTGAAACAACTTAGAGATGTGTATCTTTATTCAGACATGAAAAATGCAGTAGTTGGAGGATGAAAACTAAGATTCTGATTTGGTAAATTTAATCTCTAAATAGCTGTGGGTTATGCTAATATATTGTAACTGTTTATGGTGTCAATTACTAGGCTAATAATTTATTTTCTCCCACATTTTTCCATGGAAAACAACTTTAGCCCTTATTACTATGATTCTAAAATATTAACTCTGGAGTAAATATCCTATATATGGTTCAAATGTTATCAAACATATTTGTAAGGCATATCATAATCTATGCCCATGGGGATATAATCAATTAAATGATGTCTATTCAGAGTAGATGTACTCTTTATTTAAGTCAGTGTTTTAGTGAATATTTTTTACTCCACTTACACTGGTAGCTAGATGATTTTTCACTAGTTAGTGCTGACTTTCTATTAAAAATATTTCAGCTCATTAAAATGTGGATCCCTGTATATCTAACTTTGGAACTACGTTCTTCAGAAAGAAATATTCAGAGAAAACAAGTTTGTCTGCTGAGCAAACAGTGAAGCCAGAGAAAGGATTGCACAGGGAATTAGATTAGCCACGCTGGTAAAGGCATAGCTGAAGCCCCATTAGGGCTGGCCGAGACAGCATTTGTGTTTGGAGGAGCTGAGCAAATCACATTAATTAATGTTCACAACTTTCTTTGGTGAAAGAGCCTGGTGTCAGAGAGAAGACAGGCATTTTCTTTTTATCTTTACATTATGCATGCCCACCCAGGTCCTTTGGCCATTGGAAAGAAAGTAAAAAGAACTGAAGCAAAAAGAATTGCTCTTTTAGTCTCAAAGCAAAAAAGAAATGTTTACTCATTTAGGCCATTCCTTTCATTAGAGTGTTGATTTTAAACTACAATGTATATGTCTGTATATGTGTTTGTATATGTCTGTATGCATTTTCCCTCTAGTAAATTCAATCAGGAAGAATTATCAAAGGGGTACAATAGCTTTATCTTGTACATCCAGATGTTTCTATACTACTTTCTTTTTAATTTTTGGTAACATGGTCTCTGCGCTAGTTTGCAGCCTTGTGTGGATGCAGAAATAAAAATGGATATGCTATAAAGAACATAGGGTATGAATTGGACAGTAAAGTTATATATGAAGCAAAATTACATTATGAAAATAAAATAATACGGCATTTCAAAGCTTTTTCATCAAAATGAGTGTTACTACTTTTAAAGTCTCCACCTTGCAAGTAATTTTGATTTAGTTATTGCTATTCACATGCTTTCTAAAGGCAATATTTCATAACATTGATAATCTACATTTAAAGGAGAGAGAATTCAGGGAAGGCAATGTTGGTAAGGATGTTAGTCCCATGTGTTAACAACTGCATTATTCTGGTGAGGAATCAAAACAAACTGATCTTCAACTTCGCAGAGATAGAATTTTAGAATGCTTCAAAAAGAATACCCAAAAATAATTTCATTTAAGTGGATTGATTCATGTAAATAATTTTGTCTGAGACTAATATATAAATAGAAATCATACTACATTATTCCTGTGTAGTTACCCAAAGACCCAAATACTGGCTGTCTAAAATGTTCCCTTCCTAGTCAGTACTTGAGAAAACCAAATGAGCAATTAGAAAATATTTGGGGTGAAAGGAGGAAAAAAGAGATTATCTGAAAGGATAATACATTGAGGTTGGTTGAGGTGTGAAAGGATAAATCCATTACTGTCTCACAGCCAATGCTTTCTAGTACTCAGAATATGTATGTCCTCCAGATCCATCAGCACTCCTGGAAAATGCTGGCAATGCTTGACACACTCTCAACCTTTATATCAAATTCGGTAAGCAGCATGAAGATAGATCATTTTTCTTTGGTTAGCACATACTTTCCTCAGGTGAGTGCAATAAAATTAATTAAGTTCACTTTCTTGCTTATAAATAGATTCTAACACTAACATTGACACTGACATTAGACTTTACATTGGTTAGAACTCCTCTATGTTCCCAAACATTCAAACAGCACATTTATGTGAAAGATCTTGGGTTATTCTTCTAGACAACAGAGAATAGCCATGAAAAATGACTTTAACTACTTCCATGCTGAAAATTCTTAAGGGTGTCTTATTGTGGAAAGCATGTACGCAGTACTTTCAAAAAAAAATTTTTGTGTCAATCAAAAGAGTCTCTGTGGAAGTAGAGACCAAAATTGTGTGTAAAACAAACTTAAGAAAAAAAACACTTTTATTCAGAAAGAAATTCTGTCAGTTAGTAAATACCAATCATAGGAAGATCTAAAAACAAAAATAATCTTCAAGTTGCTATGCTTGACATATTCATCCTAACTATGGATAGTAAGATTCTCAGATAGACCAGAAAGTAAAGGAGTTCCAGTTCAAAAAATGACCAGAATGGCAGCCTAGGGAGCATTTCAAGTTTGCTTTCAATTTGGTTTACATGAACCAAACAAGAAGCAGTGCAAAGATGAATGATATAGGAGTAAATGAACACAGCTTTTCCATGCCTTCTTAGTTCCTTACAGAAAGGCAACTAAAATTTGGTAATCAATATAGCCCTTAAAAAGAGGCCTGATTTTGATACTATTAGAAAAGAAGAGGAGCTATATCCATACTTAGTATACCCATACTTACTTTGCCAGACACTTACTTACTCATTATACTTTTTCCTGAGGCAATACTACCTATAAACCACCTTTATTTATATACAAATACATCCATTTGCCTTACATGTCCCTAATAAGTTTTTTTCTATCCTATAAAAAGTGTGATTTTCTTCTGTTAAATTAGATTTAAGTGAAAACATATATTACATAATTTTTTGTGTGACAAAAAATAAAAAAAACATTGTCCACATTAAGACAAGCTTATGCTTTAAATTTAGTCACTTTAATATTAGAAATTATAGCTATGCATTGTGGCCATTTTGACTAAACTTTTCAGAGGTTACTAATTATTTTCGTTTACAACTTCTGAGGTAATATTTTTATTTCAACTATTGCATGAATTTATCAAGTCTATGAATCTTTAAAATTTCTATGGGCAGAGTATATATCATTATCAACTAACATGACAGTATGGAGGTGTTGTTCACATTACTAACAACATAAACAGAAAGGGAGAATGGAACAATTTTTTTGTTCTATTTCTTTTATGATGACGTTAAGATATAAAAACTGGCAGCAAATATGTCTAAGGAAATTTTGAAATGTAGCAAAAGTTATAACAAATTCTAATCATGACAGATTTTAGCTTTATTTTAGATTCACCCTGCTTAAAAGTCTAGGTGGACATACAGAAAATCTTATTGCTGGTGTATTCCTTTTCCCTAATTTAGAACTCCATACATTTTCTAATGCCACCTACTGGTAACCCACCTTTATACATGAAAGTACTTCCTTTTTTTTTTTTTTTAAGATTTTATTTATTTACTCAGGAGAGAGAGAGAGAGAGGCAGAGCACAGGCAGAGGAAGAAGCAGGCACCCCACAGGGAGCCCGATGTAGGATTCAATCCTAGGACCCCGAGATCAGACCCTGAGCTGAAGGCTGATGCTCAACCACTGAGCCACCCAGACGCCCCATGAAAGTATTTTCTTTAATATGACTACTTTACCTTAAGTTTCAGTGCAGAAGGATTCTTGTTAAAGTCATTCTTGGGGTGGGTTTGGAGATCAGAATAAGCTAAGTGCCCCATTTCTGCATGAACTGTTATTAATGGCAGTACAGATTACATAAATATCCTGAAATGGGAGAAGGGAAACTTTTTTTTTCAGCTAAATATGCATATATATTTGTTCCTTCCACTCCCAAATCAAGCCTGACTGATTAACCAAACTTGGAATATTTATATTTTGATATCACACTCAACTTCTATTGTTATCATTAGCTGGATAATAATTTTTGTTTTCTTAATACTGGTATAATTTTAATTTCTCAACTGAAATGAGGAAATAAAAATAAATTATTGTGAAAAATAAAAGGATGAAATATTAATGTAAACATTTAAAATTATTTTTGCATGGGGCACCTGGGTCACTCATTTGGCTAAGCAGCAGACTCTTGATTTTACTCAGGTCATGATCTCAGGGGCCTGAGATTGAACTCTGGGTCGGGCTTTGCACTAGTGTTGAGCCTGCTTAAGATTCTCTCTCCCTCTCCCTCTGCCCCTTGTAATCCCCATTAATGCTCTCTCTCTCTCTCTCAATAAAAACTAAAAAAAATACAATTACAATAAAAGACTATACTTTCAGGGATCATTTCTATAGTTTTGTTAAAATAACAATAAAATACATTAAAAAAATCAGTCAGATGGGTTTTCTTTACTCATGACAAAGGCTAAATGCATATTTCTACCCATTATAGCTATAGTCAGTTAAACTTAATTTTCAGTAATATATATACTATAGCATCACATTTCTTTCTTTATATATTACTCATTTTCATATCATGAAAAACAAAAGTGCTTAAGGTCTATCAAATCCTTTGAGTTAGGGAAGTCCAGAGTGGGTCTTTTCCTTAGTTGAAAATTAACATGCTTTTTCATATTTTATTCTTCCATGTTAATCCCAATAAAACTCGAAGTGCATCTCATCCTCACATACATTTCCTTTCTCTGAAAAGAAAGTGAATAATGATTAAGTAATGCAAGAGGTAGCCAAATTGGAGAGAAGCTATTGCATCCAATTTTCTTATTAAGTATTTCCAAAAGAAAATTCTACAAGTGGTAAATATTGAATACTATGCATTGAAATTAGTTGGTTTCTAAGTAAATGTAAGGATGTATTTACTGCTTCAAGCAGAGAGTAATTTTATTATGATGATTCTCAGAATGACTAAGAGAATTGTCAATAAAGCAGTCTGTATCAACTAAATAATTAGCTCTGTTATATTTCAACTTGAAGGTTAAATACAACAAGAAAAATCCAGGAAATATGTTTTAATATATATGCACATAAAATATAAATATAAAAGATTGAGTATGTGCTAATAACAGCCAGCCAAATAAAAAGTATTTTGGAATATTGCTACTACTATATAATAGTCTTAATTATTTAGATACTAGTTTGTAAAGCCAGGGAAACAACAAGAAAAGCTAGTGACAAGTATTAAATAGATCTATTAAATTTACAAGTGCATCAGTGGAACATGATTGCAAGTAATTTTTGCTGCCAAGCAGCATGGCACAAAGCACAAAAAGTCTACAACTTGGCAAAAATAAAGGTGAGATGAATTTATGGATCATATGGAAAATATATTCCAAATCAATGGTTTCTTAAGTTATTCTCAAAAATGGCTTTTAAATACTGATAAGGAAATAACAGAATTTTCTGGAGTGCTTTTAGTGTCAGGATTTTTGCTAAAGCATAATTATATTGTATTGTTTAATACAAAGACTATTGTTTGCTAATGTATTGAAATACAATATTGAGAAATTTTTGTAAGTATCTCTTTATTAAGAGGTTAAAACTTACTGGATAACACAAATTCACTTGTTATTTTAAGTTCACAAGCTACTATACTATTGAGCTAATTGAATACAATGAATACAAAGCAGTCAAACATAGTGATATTGATTAGCTTCATGTAATTCATATGCTAGGGGTAGAAGCCTAGATTTTCAGGCACTACGCATACACAGAGCCCCACTATTTCAGCCTTAATATGACTAAAGCTATTTGAGAATTTAAAAAATACCAGGCTCTTAACTGACAACAATATAAAATGACAGGAGTAACTTCGAATAGCTCCAAAGCAAATTAACCAGAATATTTATTAATAGCATCATCTTTGTTAATAAGGGGCACGGCATTAATAAATAGTGGGCAAACAAAATAGACTTCAGAGTTCAGATCAGCTATACAAATGGATGAAAGTCATATAAAATTATGAAAGGTTAGAGTTAACATTGTTTTAAAAGCTTAAGTATATTAGTCAGTAAGGGACTGGGAAATTCACAGAGCATCTTCTCTTGGCTCTCAGGATCATTCTTTGAGGGGGGATTATGCATGTACAATAAGCTGATTATCACAGTAATTACTAAGAGCTATTATCTAGTGTGTAGTAGGCCAAGTTATTGCCTCATATTTTACTATCTTTGTTGGAAAAAGCCATTTCACAATGATGTCTTATTTGTTTGTATTGTTTGTATGTGTGTGTGTATGATTTGCCTTTTTAAAACATTTTTAAAGTAGTAAAATATATGTAACAAAATGTACCTTTTAGGGGATCCCTGGGTGGCGCAGCGGTTTGGCGCCTGCCTTTGGCCCAGGGCGCGATCCTGGAGACCCGGGATCGAATCCCATGTCGGGCTCCCGGTGCATGGAGCCTGCTTCTCCCTCTGCCTGTGTCTCTGGCTCTGTCTCTGCCTGTGTCTCTGGCTCTGTCTCTCCTTCTATCTCTCAAGAATAAATAAAATCTTTAAAAAAAAAAAAGTACCTTTTAACCATATTTAAGTGAATACAGATTAGTGATATTAGGTACATTCCTGTTGTTGTGTAACCATCAACATCATCCATTTTCAATACTCTTTTTATCTTACAAAAGTGAAACTCTATACTCTTTAAATAACAACTCCTCATTCCCTCCTTTGCCCAGCATCTCATAATTAGGATTTCTCTATGTGATTTTGACTACTCTAAATACATAAATAAAATCATATACTATTTTATCTTTAAAAAAAAAAAGATTTTATTTATCAGAGAGAGAAAGAGAGGAGAAACAGAGGGAGAGGAAGAGGGATGAGCAGACTCAGCCCACTACAGGGCTTGATCTCAGAACCCTGAGATCATGCCCTGAGCTGAAACCAAGAGTCAGGACACTTAACCGACTGAGCCACCCAGGCTCCCTAGTATTTGTCTTTTTGTGAACAGCTCATTTTACTTAACATAATGTCTTCAAAGTTCATCCATGTAGTAGCATATGCTCTTTTTAAGGCTGAATAATATTCCATTTTATGCACCTAGCACATTTTGCATATCCATTCAACCATTCATGAACACTTGGGTTGCTTCCATGTTTTAGATATTGTGAATAATACTACTATAAACATGTGTGTACAAATCCTCTTTGAGACCCTGCTTTCAATTTTTGGAGGGGGTGTATATCCAAATATGAAATTGCTGGGTCACATGGTAATTCTATTTTTATTTATTTTATTTTATTTTTATGTTTTGAGGAACCAAATACTCTTTTCTTTTTTATTTTTTAAGATTTTACTTATTTATTCATGAGAGACACAGAGAGAGAGAGAGAGGCAGAGACACAGGCAGAGGGAGAAGCAGGCTCCCTGCAGGGAGCCTGATGTGGGACTCAATCCCAGGACCTTGGGATCACACCCTGAGAAGGCAGACACTCAACCACTGAGCCACCTAGGCATCCCACACATGTTGCTTTCTATAGAGGCCGTCCACATTTTATAATATCATCTACACTACATGAGTGTTCCAACTTCTCTACATACTTACCTATAGCTGTTAGTTTTTCTTTTTTTTAATAGTAGTCATCCTAATGTGTGAGAGGTGGTATTTCATTTTAGTTAAAATTTGCATTTGCCTAACAATTATTGATGTTGAACATTTTTTCATGTGCCTATTGGCCATATATGTATTAACTTTAGTAATCAAATTGTCAAGTCCTTTGTCCATTTTTTAATTGGGTGAATTGTTTTTCTGTTGTTGAGTTTGAGGAGTTATTGATGTATTCTAGATATTAATCTCTTATCAGACGTATGATTTGCAAATATTTTCACATTCATTGGGTTACTTTTTTACTTTGTGTTTACTTTCTGTTTTTTTCAATACACAACATTTAAAATTTTTCATAGTCTATTTTGTCTATTTTTTTTCTCATTGCCTGTGCTTTTGGTTATAGTCAAGAAATAATTTCCAAGTCCAATGTTGTGAAGGTTTTGCCTTATATTTTCTTCTTAAAGTTTTATAATTTTAGGTCTTACATATAGCTCTTTGATCCTTTTTGAGTTAATTTTTATATGGTATAAGAGTCCAACTTCATTCTTTTGCATGTGGATACCCAGTTTTCCCAGCATCATTTGTTGAAAAGTCTGTTGTTTTTCCATTGAATAGTTTTGGCCCTTGTGTCAGAAATCATCTGACCATTTAAGCAAATGTTTATTTCTGGGTTCTCTATTCTGTTCCTTTGGTTTATATGCCTGTCTATTTATCAGTGCCACACTATTTTACCTTAGATTTATAGTAGGCTTTGAAACCAGGAAGTATGACTCATTCAACTTTGTTCTTCTTAAAAAGAACATTGTTATTTGTTATTTGTTATTTGGGGTATCTTGCAACTCCATCTGAATTTTAGGATGGATTTTTCTATTTCTGCAAAAAATTTTGTTGGAACTTTGATAGGAACTGCATCGATTCTGTAGATTGCTTTCAGTATTGTTGACATCTTAACAATGTTAAGTCTTTCAATCCATGAACATGGGACATGTTTCCTTTTATTTATATCTTCTTCAATTTCCTTTAGCAATGCTTTTCAGTTTTCATTATACAAGTACTTCACCTATTTGATTAAGTGAATTCTTAAGAATTTATTTATTTTTGATGCTATTTTAAGTGGAATGATTTTCTTAATTTCTGTTTCAAAGTGTTCATTATTTATGGAAATATATCTGATTTTTGTGTGACTTTGTATACTGCTAACTTTACATAATCTGTTTATTCTAAAACATTTTTGTTAAATCTTAGTTTTCTACATATAAAATCATATCATCTGTGAAATATAAAATTTCTTTCTTTATTTCCAGTATGGATACTTTTTATTCATTTTTATTGCCCAATTGCACTGGCTAGAACTTCCAGTACTATATTGAGTACAGATGGTGAAAATTAACATCCTTGCCATGTTCAACATCTTAGAAGAAATGTTTTCAGTCTTTCAACCACATTGAATATGCTTGTGGTGTGTTATTAGTGTGTGGGTTTTATTATGTTGAGGTAGTTTCCTTCTAGCCCTAATTTGCTGAGTGTTTTTATCATTAAAGGATGTTGAGTTTTGTTATTTTTTCTATTATAATTGAGATGGCCACATTTTTCCCCTTCATTCTGTTAATATAATGTATTATATTGATTGATTTTCATATGTTGAAAGAAACATATCCTTTATATCACAGTGTAGAATCCTTACTTTATGCTGCTGAATATGGTTTTTTGGTATTTTTTGAAGATTTTTGCATCAATGTTCATGGGAATATTGGTCTGTAGATTTATTTCCTTGTAGTGTTTTTGTCTAGTCCTGGTATCAGGGTAATGCTGACCTCAGAGAATGATTTAGAAAGTGATGCCTCTTCAATTTTTTTGGAAATGTTTGAGAAGGCTTGTATTTGTTCTTTAAATATCTGGTAGAATTCAGCAGTGAAGCCATCAGGTCCAGGGCTTTTCTTTGTCACAACATTTTTGGTTACTGATTCAATCTCTGTATTAGTTATAGTTCTATTAAGATTTTCTTTTAAGTCTTCATTCATTTTATATGTCTAGGAATTTGTATATTTCATCTAGGCTATCCAATCAGTTGACATAAAATTTTTCAGATACTTTCTTATGATCATTTTTTTATTTTTGTAGTAGTAATGTCTGCATTTTCTTTTTTTTTTTGCATTTTCATTTTTGATTTTAGTAACGAATCTTTTCTCTTTATTTTCTTAGTCAATCTGACTAAAGTTTTGTCAAAATTGTTGATCGTTTTGTACAAATTTTGGTTTCATTGATTTTCTCTATTGTTTTATATTTTTTATTTGGGTTAATCTGCTCTAATATTTCTTATTTCTGTCTTCTTCTATTTTTGGGATTAGTTTGTTCTTTTTTCTAGTTTCTTAAATTGTAAATGCAAGTACTTGATTGAGATCTTTCTTCTTTTTAATGTAAGCATTTATAGCTCTAAATTTCCTCATAAGCATTACTTTCACTATCCCATAAGTTGATATATTGTGTTTTAATTTGTCCCTAAGTGTTTTCTACATTACCTTGTGATTTTTTCTTTTACCTGATTGTTTAGTAAGTGTGGTTTAATTGCCACACACTTGTGAATTTTCCAGTTTTTAACTTCATCCTGCTATGGTTGGAGAAGATACTTTTCTTTCTATCTTTTAAAATCTGTTGATGGGCAGCCCCCGTGGCATAGCAGTTTAGTGCTGCCTGCAGCCTGGGGTGTAATCCTGGAGACCTGGGATCGAGTCCCATGTCGGGCTCCCTGCATGGATTCTGCTTCTCCCTCTGCCTGTGTCTCTGCCTTTCTCTCTCTCTCTGTGTCTATATGAATAAATAAATAAATAAAATCTTTAAAAATAAAATAAAATAAAATCTGTTGACACTTACTTTGTCCTAACATATGGTTTATCCTGAAAAAATTTCCAATGTGCCCTTAAGAAGAATGTGATGCTATTCTTGTAGTGTAGAGTGTTCTCTATTTATCTGTTACATCTAAATGCTTTGTCTTGTTCAAGTCCACTATACTTACTTACCTTTTGTTTAGCCATTTTACTAATTATTGAGAGTCAAGTATAGTCATCTCCAACTAAACTTATAGAATTCTGTTTTAATTCTGTCATCTTTTGCTTAATATAGTTTGATGGCCTATTAATAGGTGCATAGATGTTTATATTTGTTGTACCTTCTTACTGTATTAGACCATTCATATATTGTCCTTCTATGTATTTTGAAAACTTTTTTTGACCTAGTCTATTTTGTCTGATATCAGTATACCCACCCTTGCTCTCTTTTGGTTACTATTTCAATGGAATATTTTTTCTATCCTTTCCTTTCTTTTTCCCTTTCTTCTTTTTTTTTAATTTATTTTTTTTATTTGACAGACAGAGAGCACAAGCAGGGGGAACTTAAGGCAGAGGGAGAGGGAGAAGCAGACTCCTCACTAAGGAGGAGCCAAGGGGCTCAATACTGGGACCCTGTGATCATGACCTGAGCCAAAGGCAAGAGCTTAACTGACTGGGCCACGCAGGCACCCCTATCCTTTCCTTTTCAACCTATCTGTGTCTGTGATCTAAAGTGAGTTTCTTGTTGACAGCGCATAGTTAGATCATGTTTTCTCCATTCTTTCAATGTCTGTCTTTTGATTGCATAATTTAATCCATTAATATTTAAAGTAGTTATTAAAAAGGAGGAACTTTTGGAATTGTCTATTTATTTACTATATGTAATATAATTTATTCTTGTCCTTCACTTTCTGCATTTTGTCTTCTGTTGTGATTAGATTTTTTGTAGTGAAATGTCTTAATTCCTTTCTCATTTCCTTGTTTGTGTGTGCAATAGATATTTTCTTTGTGATTATCACGAGAATTATATTTGACAATCCAAAGTTATAACATTCTAATTTGACTTTGTACCTTTCGTAACTTCAGTAACACACAAAAACACTTCTTTACAGTTCCATCTCCATCCTTTTTGGTTGTTGATGTCATAAAATTATATATTTATACATTGTATATCAAAAAACATTAATATTTTTATTAATGCATTAATTTCTTAAATTATGTGGAGAACAAAATTTGGAGTTACAAACTGAAGTTACAATAATACTAGCTTTTATAATTTTTCATGTATTTACCTTTACTGTGAACTTTTTTCCATCATACAATTTTTAGTTACTGTCTAATGTCCTTCCACTCCAATGTATAGGACTCCCTTTAGCATTTTTCATCTATCAGGTCTAGTGGTAACAAACTCCCTCAGCTTTTGTTGATCTGTGAGTGTCTTAATATTTCCCTTGCTTTTGCTATGTCAACTTACTGCCCTTGGTCCTTCAAAGTTTCTTTTTTTTTTTTTTTAAGATTTTATTTATTTATTCATGAGAGACACACAGAGAAAGAGAGAGGCAGAGACACAGGCAGAGGGAGAAGCAGGCTCCATGCAAGGAGCCGACATGGGACTTGAACCCGGGTCTCCAGGATCATGCCCTGGGCTGAAGGGGGCGCTAAACCACTGGGCCACTGGGGCTGCCCATCCTTCAAAGTTTCTTTTTTTTTTTTTTTTCCTTCCTTCAAAGTTTCGGATGAGAAATTCATTTATAACCTTGTTGAAGATTCCGAGTATGTAACAAGTTGCTACTCTTGCTTTCAAGATTCTTTGTCTTGGGCTTTAGACAGTTTGATTATAATTTGCCCCAGTGTGTGTTTCTGTGAGTTCATCTTAATTGGATGTTCATATTAATGTCTTTCATCAAATTTGGGGAATGTACTGCCATTTTTCCTTCAACATTCTTCTTTGCTCCTTTTTCTTTTTTCCACCTCTGAAAAGCCCACATTGTGTTTGTTGGTCTTCTTTATGGTGTCCTACAAATACTTTTGACTCTCTGTTCATTTTTCTTCCTTTTTTTTTTCATCTGTTACTCAGACTTAGTAATTTCTATTGTCTTTCCAGTTTGTTTATTCTTTTTTATGCCTGCCTAAAGCTGCCTCTGAATCTCTTTATGAAGTTTTCATTTTAGTTACCTCCAGACTTTCTTTTTTTTTTTAATTTTCTATCACTTAATTGATATCTACATTTTGTAAGTCTTTTTCTTAACTTTCACCATATCTTACTTTATTTCTTTGAGCATTATAAGACTTGTTCTAAAGTCTTTGTTTTGTAGATCTGCCATCACATTTTGCTTAGGAACACTATCTGTTTATTTACTTATCTTTTCCTTTGAATGGGACATACTTTACTGTTTCTTTGTATGCCCTGTGGTTGTTTTGAAAACTGGGTATTTGAATCTAGTAATTTGGTAACTCAGGAAACCAGATTCTCTCCCTCCCTAGGGTTTGCTATTTGTATTGTTATGTTTTGATTGCTGCAGGCTGTCACTTTGCTGAGGATCAGCCTGAGGTATAAACTTAGGTCTTTTCACATTTTTTTCTAGGCCTGTACCTTCCTGTTTTTGCATTCTCAATGACTTTCTAACTTTTGCCATTTATGGTTTTCAGTGTGTTTAATGTCTAGCTTTCAGGGGCAGAAAAAGCGGAAAAGGAAGTGGGGGAAAACAGTGCTGGATGTTTAAATACCTTGGAATCTACTTTAGCCAGAGGAAGAATGGCTTAAACAATGAGAGGAACTACAAAAACAGTGTCTGTCATGATCTGTGTCTGCACCTCTGTGATCAGAAGCAGCAGCAATCAGCAAACATATTGCCAGCAGATGGGTCTTTATTGACCATCTTGGATCCTCCCAGCTGCATGCAAATTCTTCTAGGAATACATACATAACTGCCTGCCATGGTGCTGGCTGCTAGGTAGCCATTCTTGATTAAAGAGCTGAAATTCACCGAAATTCACCATTCCAGACCTTTCCTGAGAAGTCAACAAGCCTTCCATATACCCCAGAGCTCCAAAACAGAAACTTCAGATGGATCCTGCAAGCGTAATTTTCATCTGGGTGGAAGACGGAATCCTAGTGATTTTTACTCCATCATTTTCCCAGAATCCTCTCTTGGCATAGGTTTCTGAATTTATTGGGTTTTCAAAAAAAAGTATTTTTAATCATTAAGAAGAATAAATGCATTATTGGGTAAGATTGGAGATAGAACAAATTATTTGTTTTTTATTATAATTCTGTGATCCCTGTGATATTAAAGTTAATATACAAGTATCATACATATATATGCTGCAAATCTATATTTTTAAAACCTATATATTGTTTTTTGTGTGTATGTGGTCCATTAAAACAGCATAAATTCAGCCTGGCTCAACGTTTCTCCGAAATCTTTCTTTCACTAATGTTTAGAAGATATACACTATTTAAATTAAAAGATACTGACTATATTTACTCTTAACTGTTCACATATGATACAAGAATGAATAAATGGCCATAGCCATCATCCTCTCTAAAAAGATACTCCATAAATGCTCTTTCAATGCATATGCTTTTTATCTACAATATATGTACAAATAAACTTATAAGCCTTGTTTTACATAGACAGACACCCCAAAATATGAGAATTTATTGAAAAAAAAATCCAGAAAAGCATCTTTGCTTTTCCTTGTAAGGAAAGATTAGAATGATTTTTAAAATTCTGTATTAAAATGAACCCATTTTTCATGTTTGAAATGACATTTGACCAATTGATGGTCAATTTAGAAAAGTAGTTACTGGGACGCCTGGGTGGCTCAGCAGTTGAGTGTCTGCCTTTGGCCCAGGGCATGATCCTGGGATTTGGGATGGAGTTCCATATCAGGCTCCTTCTGGAGAGCCTGCTTCTGCCTTGGTTTGTGTTTCTGCCTCTCTCTCTCTCTCTCTCACTGTGTCTCTTGTGAATAAATAACTAAAAATCTTTAAAAAAAAGAAAACAAAAGTAATTACTTTTCAAAAACAGACAATGCAAATAGTTAAAATGTATTTAGTCTCACTTCCTAAAGTTTAAGAATTCTATAGTTTTCTTCAATAATTATGGCTTTTTCTGAATGTACTCCCCATGCCACCAGAAATAGGGGAACTTTCAGCATATTGTACTGCATGTATCATCAAACTAAAAAAAAAGCAGAAATGCTCTCTTTATCCTTTCCAGGTCATTAAATGTGATCAGTAATAAAACTTAAGTGAAACAGTTTGTTATGGTAGAAGCTCCTAGTACTTCTCTATAGAATTCATGGGTCAGAGTCCACAGTGTCAAGGAAAATCAACCTAATGAAGCAATTTAATTAAAATTAATTGAGTATAATTCTGTCTCTTAACTATGAGATTGATGTAGGGTTGTTTTCAACATTTTCTTTGCTTAAGGTGAAACTACACGTTCATACTTTCCCTTTTCATCTAATTCTGAATGGATAGTTTTAATAATAATGATTTGTAGAATTTAGAGATGTAAAAGAATTTGAGATCATTTAATGTACTCCATGTTGAGATAGGATTTTTTACTTTCTTTACCTGTCTCTCGTATCATTCCTAAATGTGGTTTTTAATGATTCCACCTTAGCTGAAAAGTAATCACAGAATGAAACCCGTATGCCTGTTTTATATGATTAAAAACATAGTGTAATCCTATTGACAAACCTGTGTGAGTCAAATAGACTTTAGTTCAGAAATTTGGGTTCATGTTCATGTTACAATATAATGTATTAGACAAGTCAACATGATTTGCCTGTATCTGATTAAATGGGGGACATACATAGGATACCTTTAGAATAACTGACTCTTCCATCAGTTGGAAGTATTGTTCCCCTTATAAAATCAGCATTATTATTCCAGTAATTTAAATAGCTTCCATTTTGGCTCCCTCTACTGTGCTTGCTTACACATAAATATTATAGTCTTCCTGCCAGGTAGTCAGTATTTGTAATTAAAATATTCACTAAGTTTGGCAACCTTGAGTATAAGGAGATAGACATGGTAGTGAACAAATATGAATATATTGGGCCTCTGACTAGAGGCATATTTTAGCTTGATAGTGTAGTGTGATAGTTTTTAGGCATAACTAAAAATAATAAAATTTCTTTTTGTGTGCATGCCTCTTCACTTCTCTGATGTCATTTATTGCATATATTGATATAGTCCTTCTAGAGATTAAAATGTACGTCTCTTAAACATTTTCTATTTTTCAAAACTGTCATTGAAAAAAATGTCCTATATATACAAGAATGCTGTTAATTCTTTTTGCTATGTCCTTTAAAGTTTTAGTCATTTTTAATATGATAAACCTAGAAGAATGGTAAATTTAATTGATCAAGAAAACAAATATATTGAATATGATTTTTTAGTGTTATTCTATGCATTACATTAACCAATGCCAGATGGAGTACTAATATAAATTACCAAAGACTTTAGAATAGAACCAGTATATCTACTAGAAAGCTTTGTATATTTTAAAACTCTGTCAATCTAGACACTATATCAGCATTCCAGGGTACCTGAGCAAGAATCATATGGAGACCTGAAGCAGGGTAACTGCAGGCAGAAGATATCTTTTTAAACCAACTCACTGATAAAAAGCTTCAACAGCATGACATATCTCTGACATGCTGGGAAACAGCAGATGACAGAGCAAACCAACATGTAACAATTGGTTTCAGGGGTGAAGATATAGGACCATAAAGCAAATGAGGCTTGTGAACAGCCACCAGGGTTGCAAATCAAACCAATTATGCACCTATTCCATGTGAGGCCAACTGTTGAAATTTATAGTGCCCTTTCCTTGGGGTTTCATGAATGAAAGCAAGCATCAACGGGTGACCAGACAATAGGAATAATATCATTTTATTTCTGAAGGAGAAGTTATACATCATTTGGGAAACTTTTGACTTCATCCATTGTCTACTTTAATTTTATGTCTAAAATCTTGTACGGAGCCATCTTCCACTATCTATTGTTAAATAGATAGCTTCAGTTAAGTATCATTTATTGTGCTTTAATCAACTAGAGAGAACTTCCAAATGTTTTCTGTTCTGTAAGTAACTGAGCTATTCCTTGTTATGCCTGTCTTGATTGGCAAAAGTGAGGAAACAAATCCACAGGTGATGAGGGACTAGTACCAAAACTTGTGCAAGTGTTTCCTTTATTTTGGCTATTGTAAAACAAAGCAAATAGCATAAAAGACTTCACAAGGCTGTATACTGAAAGAACAATAAATCATTAGCACCACAGGAGAGAGTTTTAATAGCCTTTGATTAATCTATAATCTACAGTGTTGCAATATTCTTTGTTAATGGAATTTTCAATTAGATTGTTATTTGAAACACAATTCATTTTACATTTATTAAATGTTCTGCATACTGTTATGTTGTCGTTAGGTAGCGTTTAGCAAACTGATCATTAAAGCAACAAATGAGGGTCACAGATTTATTATCATTTTTAGGAGTTTGCAATGCCTTTTAAAACGTGTTAAGAGATTGAATACTACGATTCCTTCATATTCTGTATTTTAATGACCTTTTTCTTTTCTTTACCTTTTTTCATCTCATTTTACTTCCTTTTGCTGAATATTCGTCAAGATATTAACTATTTTGAGTTAAAATGTGTGCTTATGGATAGTATGTAAACACTGCTTACATACTACCTACCTCATAGGTTTTTTTAATAAACATTAAGTGCAGAATAAGAGTTCAGATAATCTTAGTTATTTTATTATTGCTAATAATAAATGCATGTAAGATAAAATGTCACTTAATGTTAACTTTTAATGTTAAAAATACCAATTTAATATGTAACATTTATACAGTAATTACAAAGTGCCAGGCACTGTTCCAAGTGTCTTGCATTTCTTAATTCATTGACCTTCTTAATCATCCTTTATGGTAGGTAGTATTGTTATTCCCACTTACAAACAAGAAAACTAGCATGTGTAAATGGACTAACTGGTTGGCTCAAGGTTAGCTTGTGTTTTGGACACAGGAGAGTTCAACTTCCAAGTCTGTATTGTTAATCACTATACTTTACTACCTATTAGCAACCTTGAATTAAATAGTATATTCTAAAATGTTCATTTTTAATATGGGTGTTTAGAACTGTTAATGTACATATCAAGTCAAAATAACACATGTTAGCCACTACCCAGCCAATCTTTGTTAGAATCATAATGTATCAAAATGTTACCATTTGTAAAATCATATTATGTGAGAAACACAGACTCTCAAAAAATACTAACTACAGTATTATTTTTATAACATTCATTCCATAATATCATCAAATTCTCAATGTTAAAATTTACTAGTCTAGTATTTTTCATGCTTAATATTTTTACAGCATAACTTTTTCTTCCCTTTTACTTTTAACCAAATAAATGCTTTTATATATATGGGGTTTATTGAGAGAGCCACACTATGAAAACCTTTGGGAAATGGGGTTTTAAATAAAAGGATGTTGATACTATACAATTAAAAAGATCTATCACAGACCACAAAGCTATCTAGTATATAATAATAAATCTCTTACATATAGCAAATAATTGAATTTTACTTTCTATTCACTCTGAACATTTGAAGGCCTAATGGGCAGGGAATCTCACCTGAAGTTGAAGTAACTCAATAAATCCTAGTCACAAAGTCTGTGAATTGGTTATGAAAAAAAAAAGATTAATGGAGGTGTTGTAGCTTCGTCTTCCATTTGATATTAGCTCTATGAGAGTAATTGTGTAGGTGGTATGTTTTTATTTGTTTTTGTTTTGTTTGTTTAGCAAATTTATAGGTCTCTTCAAATAGAACTTAGATTCAGATACCAATGTTGGTAGTGTAAGTTTTGATGATAATATTAAAAATGAATGAATCCTCAGAAATGAAACATTTTTTGAGGATTTGCTATGTATTGGGTGCTATTCTGCACCCTCACATTTTATTTTGTACATGTCACTTTGTTCAGTCCTAACAAGAGCATCACAAAGTAGGTATTTCATGGAAATATTTTTAAATATTGAAATTGAGGATCATAGGGAACAAATTACTTGTCAAAGGACATAAAGTGAATAACTGGTAGAGTAAGCATATCTGTTGTGGTCTCTGTGACTTCAAACTCAGTTTGTTTTTGACCTTCCCTAATGCCTTTTAATAGAGAGTATATGTCCCCTGGATATCAGGTACGCATTACCAGGAATCAATGGGGTCAGTCATAAAAGTAATGATTTGTAGAATTTAGGTATTTACTGGATATTTACTTTTAGAGCTGGATATTTACTTTTAGCGCTCTTCATTGCAAACCATCGAGAGATATTTTTTTTTCCTTCAACAAGGAAGGACATATTTTCATAAGTCTTTTTTTCAGCTTTGAAATTTAAAATCAATGTATTGATTCAACCAGCACTTTCTTTTTATACATTATGTGGGGTTTTTTTGGTATTGTTTCTTTGGTTTTTGGACTTTTTTAGTTCTAATATCTAATTCCATGGGGAACATCTCCGTAACTTGTTACAAAATTGTAAACATGCCCTTATGTTTCCTAGAGGTCTATTCCTTCTTGTTGTAATAGCAGAACCATGTTTTTTGTTGTTGTTGTTGTTGTTTTTTTTTTTTTTTAGCGCCAGTTTCTTTGGGTTTGTTGGACTTTCTCCCTCTGCCCTATTCTATTAGTCTGCTATTCTCCAACTTCCTTAACCAGATTTATTCTGATCTTACGTCTTCCTAACCTTCAACCTTATTATAACTAGTAATTCACATCACTTTTAATACTTCCATATATGTTATCTGATTTTCTGGAAAAATATATATATGTATATCACTAAGGAGGGAAGGCATCTTCATTAATATAAATCATTTATTACTGAATGGGTTCATTTTTATAAGCTGGGCCTTGCTTTTCATTTTGTACTACTCTCATTTTTTTAAGGTTTTTTAATTGACTCTGAATAGTATGTAAAAACTATCATCAGTCAGCTTGGAAAAAATAACCTCATAATGAAGTTACTTACAGCAGTATCAGTGATTAGTGCCACTAATAGAAGATAAGTAAAATGGAGTGGCAAAGGTTAGCAATATAATTGATTTCTTTCTTCTGATCTTTAATTACAAGTATTAAAAACTTTCTGGATGTTAAATTGCAAAAGAATGAATTAGCTATCTATTGACCTAAAAAACAAACAAACATATTTTTAAAGCAGATATTTTTTTGCACTGGAGAGAGAAGGGCCACTGTATTTGATATGTGCATAATTCTGACTGACTCAATTCACCTTTCTTGGTGTGGGGAAAAGGGTCAGGACTTGGCCTGACTTGTGGATCTTAGAGATCAGAGCACAGGAGGAACTCTTTATTGGAGATTTAGAAAGGTGTAGAATCAGAATAAGATGTAACACTGAGAGTCCAGTAAGATGCAAGTAAAATCGAGCATTTTAGGGAAATTTAGCAGAGGCTTACTATCCGTGGCTGATTTGAAATAACAGACACAGGATAGACTCTGGTCCAGTATTAACCTTAAAATAAATATATAGTTTTCCTTCACGTTATAGACTGTAACAACTTAGTTTTAACATTCACACATTCAACATGTGTGTGTTCAGAAATCTACTGTTCTATGAGCCCTATGTACACAAATATGAATGTAATCTGTTGAGGGTTTAGTCTTTAAAATTAAGCAGAAATAGAATGATAAATGGGGATGATTAAGTATGAGGTTGAAAATGATCCATTTAAAAAAAAAGAAAGATCCAGAACAAACACTATGAGAGATAAAAGGAGGGAGTTTCTTTCTGGTTTGGTTAGGAGAGGCTTTAGGGCTAATAACTAAATTGAATCTTGAAAATTTCAAGTATTTTATTGGTAAAGTCATCTTCTAAGTAGATGATCAGCGAAAAAAAAAACTTTTTTTTTTTTTTTTAAAGCAGAATGATTACCGAGTCAGAGTTGCAGTCCTGGAAGACTATTGTGACAAGGGGAGACCCTGAAGTAAAGTCAGTAATGAAAGGCTAAGGCAACAGTCTCAGTACTGCAGACATAAAGACTGACAGGTATGAACTAATGGTGAAGGATATACAAAAAGTGAATCTCAGAAAGAAAACACTAAGATTTCTGTGCCAAAAGTACTTAGGTGGAGATAATGGTCAGGCAACTGGAAATGTGAAGTGTGAGACCACACCTAAAGATAAATTTCCAGGAGTCAAAAGTTACTGATTTTGTTGAGAAAATGGTGTAGAAAGAAAAGAAGATTTAAATAATTCTCTTAGGATGCTCCTACATTTAAAGACTAAAAGGATGAGGCTAGAAGATGCAGTGTAGAAATGGACAGAGAAATTAGAACGGATGTAGGAGAGAGCCACACTATGAAAACCTTTGGGAAATGGGGTTTTAAATAAAAGGGTGTTGATACTGTACAATTAAGATCTAACGCAGACCACAAAGCTATCTAGTATATGATGATATAGTATATGATTGGCTTTTTTGATAAAAGCCAAAACACTTGGGACACAGAACAGGTCAGTGATTGCCAGGGACTAAGAGTGTAGGGTAATGATTGAAAATGAAGGAGCACCATGAGTTAATTTTTTGGATTGATGAGACTGTTCTTTATTAGGATTGTGGTGGAAGGTACATGATTTTATACATTTCCCCAAATCCATAGAACTGTAGAGCACAAAAAAATATTTTAATGATTATAAATTTAAAAATAATAAGAAATCAGGAAAAAAGTCTTTGGCTTATTGATTAAAAAGAGTAGATTCACAATGTATAAGATTAAGAGTATATAATAGAGAAATGGAAGCAATAACACAGTCTACTTTTCTAAGAAGGTTCATGGTTAAGAAAGAAAAGATAGTTTAAAGTGGTCTCTGGGTTGGTTAAAGGGATGTTGTTGCTTGAAGAGAGGAAACTTAAAGATGGCTGTAATAAAGGTGAAAAAAAAACCATGAATATTCCAAGGATATAAATAATGTAGAGAGCCTTGGGGGCCATGTGAAGTAACAGAAAGATAACAAGAGTCACTTTTGTTCTTATGAGAGGGAAAACAGATTAGACAATGAATGTAAAAATACAGGATGACTTTGTGAGGTAGCATCATTTCATATTGAATCACTAGAATTTGAGATGGAAGCATGGCAAAATTTTGTTTAGGTAAGTCCAGCTCACCTCTTTCTTGTTAATAGAATCTGAATATTCAGGTTTTACCCTCCTAAATACTTTGCCCTCTTAAAGCCCCAAAGTATGAACATTCATTGCTCTAAACCAGTAGATCTCAAAGTATGTTCCTTATTTCAGCAGCATCACCATCATCTGAGAATTTGAGAATTTGTTAGAAATATAAATTCTAGGGACACCTGGGTGGCTCAGCAGTTGAGCACCTGCCTTCAGCTTGGCATGATCCTGGGATTAGGCATCGAGTCCGCATATGGCTCTTTGCAGCGAGCCTGCTTTTCCCTCTGCCTGTGTCTCTGCCTCTCTCTCTGTGTCTCTCCTGAATAAATAAATAAAATCTTTAAATAATGCATTAAAAAAGAAATATAAATTCTATTCAACATATATCAAATCAAAGGCATACAAAAGGCCAATAGATATAGGAAGAATGTTCTTTTTTAAAAAATATATATTTTTTCATGAGAGACACAGAGAGACAGAGGCAGAGACATAGGCAGAAGGAGAAGCAATCTCCCTATGGGGAGCCTGATGCAGGGCTCAATCCCAGGACCCCAGGATCACACCTGAGCTGAAGGCAGATGCTCAACCATTGAGCCACTCAGGTGTCCCAGGAAGGATGGTCAGTGTCACTAATCAGTATAATGTAAATAAAACCACAATGAGAAATCACTTCACACCTATCAGGATACAATTATCAAAAAATAATAAAAAATACTGGTGAAGATGTGGAGAACTTCTACAAAATGGCGCAGCCACTATGGAAAAGAGTTGAAGGTTCCTCTAAAAATTAAAAATAAATATACCATATTTATAAATAAATATGATCCAAAACTCACTTCTGGGTATTTATCTAAAGTAATTGAAATCAGGATCTTAAAGAGATATTTGTGCTCTTTAAAAGAGAAGTACAAGCTCTCCCACGTTCATTATCGCACTACTCACAATAGCTAAGATGTAGAAAGAATCTGAATGCTCATTGACAAATGGATAGATAAAGATAATCTGGTATACAGTCATACATTGGAATACTATTCAGGCTGAAAACCAGAAGGGAATTCTACAGCATGTGACAACATTGATAAACCTTGAGGACATTATGGTAAGAAAAATAAAGCAGCCACAGAAAGGCACATATTGCATGATTCCACTTACATGAGGTACCTGGAATAGTCAAATGCATTGAGTCAAATAGTGAAATTGTGGTTGGAATGAGCTAAGAAGAGAGGGGAATGGGATATTACTAATCAACGGGTGTAAAGTTTCAATTAAGCAAGATGAATAAATTTTAGAGATCTGCTCTACAATATTTTACCTGTAGTCAACTATAGTATATTGGACATTTAAAAATTTGTTAAGACAATAGATAGATTTCGTGTTAAGTGTTCTCACCACAATTTAAAAAAATAATTTAAAAAACACTTTTGGGATGGGACCCAGCAGTCTGTGTCTTAGCAAGACCTGTATGTGACTCTGATATATTAAATTTGAGAACTACTGGTCTAAGCCCATGTGAATACTTTGATTCCATGGTTTAGGGATTGCTTTACCCATGAGCATGTAATTAAACCTCAGCCAAGGAAACTTAAGAGGACGCTTGCTGCTTACTTTTAGTCAAGAATTTCCTTCTGATCAAGAAAGAGACACATAGGAGAAATAGTCATTCCTGCTCTTGTATTGGTTGTATATAGATGCACAGTGTTAAACTCCACTGGTAATTTTACCTAGGAAAGAATCATAAAAGCCAATATGATGAGTATTGCAGGATAAATATGTGGAAGGCACTTGGGTGCTTGGTAATGTCCTTAATAAGTTTAGTAAACTTGAAACCACTCACATCTGGCAATATACAAAATGAGTTAATCACTGACCTCATTTTTTAAACTACTGTTAATTGTGGCTTTCTTGCTTGCAGCTACAGTCACTATAACTGATATGAAGAATAATAGCTTGGGCCTATTACATTCTCCAGTATCTTCTTTTTTATTAAAATATTGTAGTTCTTAGTGAAAATCTTATATGCTCTTACTAACAAATGTGTTAATTAACAAATACACATGCACACACACACACACACACACATATTCCAAAACAAAACCAAAGGAAGTAAAATATAACAGAGAGTACCAAAAAAATTAATAAATGTAGCTATTTTATTGTAAGGCAAAATATCATTCAAAGCAAAAAATATTGATAGAAAAAAGAGAAACTTTATCCATGGATAAAAATCCACCAGAAAGATAAAATAGGTATTAATGTGTGCGCCTATAAAAACAGTAGTCAAATATATAGAAATAAATGCTGATATGGGGGATCCCTGGGTGGCGCAGCGGTTTAGCGCCTGCCTTTGGCCCAGGGCGCAATCCTGGAGACCCGGGATCGAATCCCACGTCGGGCTCCCGGTGCATGGAGCCTGCTTCTCCCTCTGCCTATGTCTCTGCCTCTCTCTCGCTCTCTCTGTGACTATCATAAATAAATAAAAATTAAAAAAAAATGCTGATATGATTACAAAGAGAAATCAAGTAACATATATAATTGGAAAATTTTAGCATACTATTAAAAAATGATCAAAAATTAGAATGTAGATTATTTAGCCAAAATATTAACCAGCATGATTAAATAGATTTATAGAGCATAAATATAGTTCTTTTCAGCAAATATAGTTCAGCAAATATAGTTCTTTTCAAGTAAATACGGAAACTTTTAAAGATTTTATTTATTTATTCATGAGAGACATAGAGAGGGAGGCAGAGACACAGGCAGAGGGAGAAGCAGGCTCCATGCACGGAGCCCGATGTGGGACTGGATCTCCAAACTGAGATCATGTCCCGAGCCAAAGGCAGACGCTCAACCGCTGAGCCACCGAGGCATCCCAGATATGGAAAATTTTAAAAAAATTGATGTTCCAGGTTGTCAGTAAAGTAACGTACCATTTATGCAAACTTTAAAAACTTGAAAAGCAATTCTACATGTTTTTATGCCTACATAAAAGTATAAAATTTCATAGAAATTTCAAAGATGGGCGACAATTTGAGATCTAGAGTGGTTATCATTGGTTATATGGGAGGCAGAGGGTAAGAATAGAGGTAAACCATATTTTATATGGGAAATTTTTTAATCATTACCTAAACATTCTGAATATAATGGAAATCAACTGCATAAAGCAGTTTTGTTAACAGTAAGTATAATTTTGTATAGAGAAGAGTGTGACATTTTCTCCTCTGCCCCATCTCTGTCTTTTTGCTGTGTCTTTTATAGCAAGGACATTGTGTTAGGATAATCTTGAATTTAATGGAACTGTATTTGTGAATTACAATGATCAAATTGTATTACAATGGACAGATGGCAGTTCCAATTATATGTGTTTTTCATGAATATTTAGTTAAACATGTGAACCCAGATCTAACTACAAATGTCTCTGAACATGACATGTTATACTGCTACATGTCCCTGAAGGTATTTCTAAAGCAATTTTATTTACTCTAAAATAGATGATGTATAGCAAAGCCAGAGGAATAATGATAATATGTTTGTGGTTGTCATGATTTTTAGATGTATGGAATATTCCAGATCAAACATATTTAATGCTACTAATATATACCAGAATATAAATCTTGAGCTATGCTCATTTGAATCCAGTGATTTTTTTAAAAAAATATTTTACTCATTTATTTGAAAGAGAGAGTGAGCGAGAGACAGCATGAGCTGGGAGAAAGGCAGAGAAAGAGGGAGAAACAAACCCTTTGCCGAGTAAGAAGCCTGGTATCATGACCTAGGCCAAAGGCAGACACTTAACTGACTGAGCCACCCAGATACCCTGAGTCCTGCAATATTTTATTTAGAATGATAATTTTCTGAAATGAATGTCTAAAACTTTATAATCATTACTGATAGCCTCAAAGTGAGTATAATTAAACACAGTGATGTGTCCAATTGCTGAAACATCAATAATATAGTTAACCCATGTTAGGCTTACTTATTTTATTTATAAATTGGTAAGTTTATTATATTAAAGTTTACTTAAGGCAACTATTAAATGGATTAATAAATAATGATTCTTAAGATTTAATTTTCCAAACATAATTGTTTTATCATTATATACAGATTCTACTATATTTACCAATGTCTACTCTGTGCAGATCATTATATCTGTATATAATTTTATCATTATATACAGATTCTACTATATTTACCAATGTCTACTCTGTGCAGATGTTGTGCTGAATTGAATAGTCACTGGAGAGGTGAGAGATTCAGTAATCAGTTGCAAAAATGAGTAATATATGATTGATGTTCTTGAGGAGTTTACTGTGGCCAAGTGAGGGAGACAGATAAATAAATACAAGCACAAGGTGGTAAAGGATAAGAAACAAAACAAAACAGCGATGCCTGGGTGGGTCACTGGTTGAGCATCTGCCTTTGGCCCAGGTTGTGATCCTGGGCTCCCTGCAAGGAGCCTGCTTCTCTCTCTGCCTGTGTCTCTGCCTGTCTCCCTCTGTGTCTCTCACAAATAAATAAATAAAATCTTCAACAAAACAAAACAGAAAACCATGGTAGGCAACTGGGATTGACTTCCTAAAGAATCAGGGAAGGACGTAGTTACATTTAGGTAACAATAGAGACCAGAAAATATATACTACTCAATTTCATGTGAGTTACTAAAATGCTTCTTCCATATTTTAAACTGATATAATCTTTTTTATGCAATCTTTTTTTAATAGTGATGATTAATTTGGTTTTAGTTATATATGCAGGTATTAGAGTTTAGTTTCCTCAAATGCCTATAGACTTATACTATGTGGATATATACAATTTTATGATCATATAATTTTACTTTTCCAAGATGGTTCTACCTTTCATGTGAGATGAGAGCAGAAACCTTAATTTACCCACCCTAGGGAATTCCTGGGCTGGCTTAGTCAGTAGGGCATGGGACTTTTTTTTTTTTTTTTTTTTTTTTTTTTTTTTTTACTTATGAGAGACACAGAGAGAGAGAGAGGAGAGAGAGAGAGAGAGAGAGAGAGAGAGAGAGAGGCAGAGACACAAGCAGAGGGAGAAGCAGGCTCCACGCAGGAAACCCGATGTGGGACTCAATCCTGGGTCTCCAGGATCACGACCTGGACTAAAGGCGGCACTAAACTGCTGAGCCACTCGGGGTGCCCTCTTTTTTGTCTTTTTTATATTATTTTATTTGAGAGAGAGAGAGAGAGAGCATGCACACATGAGTCAGGGGGAGGGGCAAAGGAAGAAAGAGAATCTAAATCAGATTTCCCACTGAGCATGGTGCCCTTGTGGAGCTTGATCTCACCATCCTGAGATTATGAACTGAGCCAAAATCAAGAGCTGGATGCTTCAACAGACTGCCCTACCCAGATGCCCTGATCAACTGACTCTTGATCTCAAAATTGTGAGTTCAAGCCCCATATTGGGCACGGAGCCTACTTAAAAAATAAATAAATAAAAATAAATAAATAAATAAATAAATAAATAAATAAATAAATAAAAAAAATAAAATGCACCAATCTTAGAATTCCCCCCTTATTATTCCATCTATTCCCACCATCCTCACTCAGGAAGGCCTTGGAACTGCAAGTTCTACCCAAAGGGTATTAAAACTGAACTAGTCTTATCCTTTCAGAGAACTGAGGCCTATTTTGCATCGTATCCTACAGAACTTAAGGTAGATTTAAATCTGTTGCATTTTATTACTCCCATTCAATGCTACTTTCACTGCTTTTGATACAATGCCATCTTGTAATAATTAGGGATAAGTAGGCATTAAAAAATAGAAAAAAATATTTTGTAGATTCATAATAAGCTAACCACCCTTCCTGTCAAGTTTTCCTTTCATTTTGGTAAAGTCCCTTTATTCATTGCTTAAAGGTTAAGTTTGAACAATGAGATTGACATTCTATCCCATTTAGGTAGCTGGAGAGTCAATTCAAGTATTTATAAGCCACAAATTACTTAAAATTAAATTTACCCTTTAAAGAAAGCATATCACCATGAGTATTATTTAAACATTTCTTAAACATACAGGAATGTATCCTGATTGGAAATGGCAAGAGACAAATGTAAAATAATAATAATATATTTGTATAAAATGGTATTTCTGTCTTTCCATGGGGGAATTATTTTATTCCTTGGATGTTACCTTAAACATTTTTATATCCGCAGACATTATTGTTATCCCTAATATTGTCAAATGTCAGGTGTGTCAGGTATCAGGCAATCTCTTGGGCTATGTTGCCTTGACAACAAATCATGGTCTTGGGTATCCTTGTGGAGATGAATGCTTGGCTTCTGAGAATTTAATAAAGCTGTTGTTGGATTCAAATCAGCCACCTTTCCCATAGCTGTAAAACAATTGATCATTCTCTAAAGCATTCATTGAGTAGTACTTTAAAAGAAATATACCTCTTGATATTTGTGATCCTACCCATTTGGAATACAAATCATAGTCATATTCTAATATTATTTTTAATACCCTGAAATTATTGTATAGACATATTAGTGATGTGTTCTATACCATATTCCTCATATCTTTCAAAGGATTTTATATTTAAGTAAGTGAAAGACCTGCTTTGAATTGAAAAATATATCAGAATTTTAATATCTTGCTTCTTTAAATAAAGGAGTTATGCTTAAGTAGTTTCACAAAGTTTGAGCCAGTTAGCCTAGGTATTGAATTTTTTTCAAAATTCCTTCTTTGCCTTGTCATTATTATAAGTTAGGTTTCATTCCAATTTTTTTTTTCCATCCCCAAAGCTTCCACCTCCTTAGAATTATCATGTTCTTTAGGATTTAAACAGAATGGACCTACGCATTCATTACATGTTCCGCGAGATCTGCTGAAATTCCCTGCAAGGCTGGGGATAGGGTCTAGGAATTTCTTATCTCTTTGTCACTTATGGTTCAAACCTGTTGCTTTTTGAGGCACATTAACTTACTGAGTATGATCTTGAATTGTTTGTCTTACCATAAATATATGATAGATGCATGTATATGTAAACATTTATTGATCCATACTCTTAAATTTGATGTTCTTTATTATTTTATAAATCAATTAAAAATCATGAAAAATGGACCATACATTTCTTAGTACCACTATATAATATTTTTAACTTGATGTTTTCAATAAAAAACTTAGTTTCTTGGCTTAGTTATATGTTTCCAAATCACTGAGCTAATATATAGCTTACTTAAAGTTTGCTGAGTTTGGCTTTGTCTGGCAAAAAAGAAAACAAAAAAAAAAAAAGAATTGGAATGAACTCTAATTACAAGGATGACAACAGAAGGAAGATCCAAAAACATTTCAAATCATTGACGTATTGAAAACTACCTGAGCTTCATATCTTCTACCTGGAAAAGCTATCCTCCTATTCCCTACAGTCAAGGTAGAGTTAATTAGTGATTCAGTAAAGTGAAGTATCAGCCTCTTTTTATTATTATTTTGTAAGATTTGATGAGTATTGAATGCTTTTTTTTTTTTACTAAAATAGTGCATGTTGGATTTTTTCATTTTATATCTTAAGTCTCATATTAATAACTATATTATTTTTCTGAGCTTTTAAATGCATTTGTTTATATGTAACTTTTCAGAGCTTTGCTACTTTATTAGACAGGAGGAAATAAATGATGCACATAAGCAGGTAAGCAATAAGACTGAATGAGAAAACTATTTTTAAAAGTGTGAGTGAGGGGAACCCCAGGGCCAGCAACAGTAGGGTATATGAAAAAAATTAGACAAATGAAAGTCAAAAAATTTGGGTGTAAAGAAATATTGTATATGAATTCCATTTTATTTGACCATTTACTATTCTATTACTAATAACACAATTTAGCAACTTGTTCTGCAACTAAAGTATTAAGCATCATAAAATACCTTTTATCTTTTGTACTGTCCATTTCATGAAATAACCATAATGTTCTTTCAAGTGAAATTGCAGGAAAATGAAAGTTCTTATTTTTAAAAAAAAAGCATTGTAATTTCTGTATCATTCTATCAGCATCATCTTTCTACTAGAACGTTCCCTTACATATAATATTCTTCTGAATTAATAAGAATATAACTTTCTCAATGCTTCTTTGACCGTGTTGGCCAAAACATTTTTATTTAGATTTTTCAAAATGTTTAACTAATATTGGGTAAGCATTCACACGATAATCACACTTAAGTAGAAAAGTCCAGAGGAACCCCTGGGGCAATGTAATTTTGATATTTTAGGACTGTATTGTATAACATATAAAAATATGGAGTATGTAGAAATATATAGAATATATTACCTATTGAATATATTGAATATATTGAATTATATATTGAATATATAGAAATGTAATGCCTTGTGTTTCTAAAACTAAAACTTCCCCCTTCACACAGATTTTTTCTTTTGACTTCAAAATAGAAACAACATTCACATAATAGTTATCCTAACTATAGATGTAGAGAATTTCACTCAATCATATTTAGTGACTTTTCCTGATTTATAGTTCTGTTTTTCTTAATTTTATAAATCAACTTAAAAATAGTATCTGTACAATTTCTGTGACACCATATTTCATAGTTATGCTTTAAAGAATATTTAAGGTTAAGTATCTCCGCCCAAATCTAAGAAGTATAGTGATTTACTGTGTAGTGAATGTAGGGATTTAAAAAACTCTGTTGACCTAAACTTGATGTGTCCATGCCTTTAATTTACTTATTTTATTACTATTTTTCTAACTTTCCATTTTGTTGGAAAATTATTTTAATTTGATTTTATTAGCTGAAAAATATCTTTAATAATTTTTCTTATGTAATAAATTAAAATGGCATTGCAGCTTGCCACATATTGTACCATGTCCACTTTCATTTGACTTTTATCATAATGCTGGGAGATGAACAAGAAATTATTATATCCCCATTTTAAGTCTGAGGAAACTGAGACAATCATTAGGAACACAAAGTTAAGAATTGACTTAAATTGCATATAAAATCCAGAACTTATAGCTAGGTTAGTCGGATTCAAACACTTTCTTGCTCAACTAGACAAAGTATGACACTTAACATATTTCTTCTTTCAATTTAATTCAGCCTAAATAAATGATAGTTACTAAATACTAGGTTAAAGTATTGTAGTGAGAGTATCACAGTTTAATAAAAGAGATTAAAGCACAAGATAATAAAATACATGACATCATAATTTAAGAACATTCCTAACTGTAAAAAGACATTTGTAATAGGCAGTACTGATGAAAACTAGAATTTAAGGGTCAAGGCATGAGGATGAACGAAGGTGAAGCATCGGGTGAGAAATATCCTCTGGAGATGATGAAGATTTGGGTTAAGAAGAGGTAGTGAATATATGAGAATTCACTGAGAATATATGCACACCCAAGGACAACATTCAAGCAGGGAATTGAACACATCTGTTGAAAGAAAAGGCAGAAATGGTTGCAAAATAACAATTGCAACCCTATTAAAACAAGTGCTTGGGGTTAACCTAGAAAAAGAAGAAACGGGGCAGCCTGAGTGGCTCAGCGGTTTAGTGCCGCCTTTGGCCCAGGGCATGATCCTGGGGACCCGGGATCCAGTCCCATGTTGGGCCCCCTGCGTGGAGCTTGCTTCTCCCTCTGCCTGTGTCTCTGCGCCTCTCTCTCTCTGGGTCGCTCATGAATATATATTTAGAAAAAGAAAAATAAACATTTCTCAAATGTTCAAGTAATATAAACATGAGAAGAAGACTTGAAAAGTAAGAATAAAAGTTGAAGGTCTTCATTTGGGAAGATATTAATTTCTCAGCAAGAGATAGAACTTTCCTTTTCCCTAAAATGTGATTGTTTTTGAAGTATGGAAATGTGGAGAACGTGATAAAGTTTTTCAAAGGGGAATAGAAAAATGCCAGAAAGCAGTCATAAAAAATTTTGATGGAGTTTGAATATAATCTTTCTACATCTTCTTTTCTTTTCAAGTTTATGTATTTATTTGAGAGAATGGCTGAGTGAGATAGAGAGAGAGGGAGACCACAAGGGAGGAGAGTTAGGTGCAGAGGCAGAGGAAGAAGCCTGCTGTTCAGGGTGCCTGATGAGGGACTTGATCCCAGGACTCTGGGATCATGACCTAATCCAAAGGCAGATGCTTAACCAACTGAGCCACCCAGGCACCCCTACCTAGTCTTTCCACACTTTCTAATAAGTGGCAGCCGATGAGCAGTACATGTATATGCAAATAGTTACCTGATTATTTGTGCCTGGAAAGACTTGAAAGCATGAAGTGCTAACCTGAACAAAACTTTACATTTATTATGAAGCTGGGAAAGGAGCTGGAAACGCCTGGTTGGAATCTTTGTACTCATGGAAATGGACCTGTTAGGAAAGAAAAGTGACAGGAAGAAAAGGTAGAGAAGAAGGCAAAGGAACACTGACAGTATCAGCCAGAGGCTTAGAGTTCTCCCAATGAGCTAACATAATTCACCTGAGCTTGCTCTCTGCTAAGCTTCTAAAAAGGAGAAAGGAGAAAGTCATCATGGCCACAGCAATCAGAGTCACCAGGGTGACAGAGGGCTCCTCCCTCCTTCCTTGCTCAATGTCACACAACTAAACATGAACAAAACTGGGACTGATCCCAAATAGCCTGGTTCTAGAGTCTGTGCTTTCAATACTGTCATATTTCCTTCTATGAAGATCACATATATTTGTATTGTAAGCGAGTACTAGTTTTTATAAATTTTAGAGGATGATGAAAATTATTGTCATTCTTTTTTTTTCTTTGTATGTTATTCATCTACCTTTTTGTCATAGATGAAGTCATACGTACAAGTTGATGTTTTGCTCTAAACTGGTACAATCCTGTTCATAAATTCAAATGGTGACCAAATATGTGAAAATTTTGCATATCTTATTTTGATTGACTGTCTTCCTAATTTAGAAGTGAGTTTCTTCAATATTATTTCTATCATAGCAGACTAACCAACAGATTCTCTCAGTCTGTCAGACATTCAGTTAATCACCTAATGTTTAGTCTGTGTTTTTTCAAATAGCCAAATAAGATGCTTAATTTTGCTGACTAAATGTGTTGATACTCTGCATCTTATTCTTTTCATTCAGATATTTAAAAGATGTAAACTTTTAAAATAAGGTTCAGAGAACATTTTCATTTATCCTTAGCCTTTCACTATTATTTACTTCTGATTCTTTCTTTCCTGCAATAAAAAAAAACAGAAAGCTACCATAAATCATAAGAAAACTGACCACTCTTTAATAATACACCACTCCTCACTAGAAAGAAAATGAAAGAAATTAATGTTTTATCTGATTAATTTATATAGTGTTTATACATTAAAAAACAATTTTGAAGCCTTCCAAATTAGATTTAATTAGTTGTCGTAATTACAGGAACTTTAATGGGTCACAGTTTGGAAAAAAAAAGAAAAGATTAAAAAAGAGAAAAGATTAAAGTGATATTCTGAACTGGATGTGAATATCTTCTATTTGGATAGAATATAATTGTTCTTTTTTTTTGTTTTGCATAATCTATGATTTCTTGGTGTATGATCTCTTCTTTCCTTTAATTTAAAATAACCAATGCCATTTGGTCACTTTTTAAAGATTTATTTATTTATTTTAGAGAGAGAAGAGAGTGCCCACAAAACATGTACAGGAATGGGGACAGGCAGAGGGAGAGGGAGAGAGAGAATCTTGAGCAGGATCCATTCCCAGCGGAAGCCTGATGCAGGGCTGGATCTCAGGACCTTCAGTTCATGACCTGACCCCAAATCAGGTTGGATGTTTAACCGACAGAACCACCCAGGTGCCCCTAGGTCACTGTACTTTTACATGTTGCATTATTGCAATTGGCTTAGTATTATTATCCTATTTCCTACACAGAAAAACATGTCTCAAACATTGATTTTTTTTATTACATTTTCATAAACTTTGACTATATTTATTGATATTCTTCAAACTGTCATTTCTGTGATATGTGTTAAGTTGACCCTTCTTTCTTTTTTTTTTGTTTTTAAGATATTATTTATTTATTCATGAGATTCACAGAGAGAGAGGCAGAGACATAGGCAGAGGGAGAAGCAGGCTCCTGGTGGGGAGCATGATGCAGGGCTCTAGCCAGGTCCCCGGGATTGTAACCTACCCAAAGGCAGACGCTCAACCATGGAGCCACCCAGGTGCACTGACCCTTATTTCTAATAATATGGAATAATGACATATTCATCCCCATTTTCCAAAATATTTTTGATAATTTGTCATTTTATATAAAAGTGAGGAAATTTCCCATCAAATAAACTAAACAAAATCTGGTTTTCAGTTATTTTGTTTAAGTCAATATATTGAATAAAAAATAAATAGTAATCAAATAAAATATATGAAATCATATAATATTTTATCTGATTATTTTGTACAGTGTTTATACTTACAAAAATAATTATATGTTTCTTCAAGCAAGTCTGATGGTCTTGCTTGTAAGTCTTGCATTTCAAGTTGCTTAGTGTAAAAAAAAAGAAATGGCTTAGTGTTTGTTATATTTTTCTTACAACTTGATTATTTAAAATTTGGAATCTGGTATGCCTGGGTGACTCAACAGTTGAGCTCCTGCCTTCAGCCCAGCACGTGATCCTGGATTCCTGGGATCGAGTCCCACATCGGCTCCCTGCATGGAGCCTGCTTCTACTTCTGTCTGCGTCTCTGCCTTTCTCTCTGTGTCTCTCATGAATAAATAAATAAAATATTTTAAAAAATAAAATAAAATAAAATAAAATTTGGAATCTTTGTCTTCTATATATAAAAATTCAGGTCAGGTTCCTAGCCTAATTCAAGTAACTATAATTGATACTGGTTCTAACACAAGTTATTTAACTGTATTAGTTCTACGGAGAAACAGAATCATAGAATATATGTATACGATAAAATATAAACATATAAATATATTTATTGTAAGGCTTTGGTTCATATACTTTTGGAGGCCAGGAAGTCCTACCATATTCTCTCTATAAGCTGGAGAACCAAGAAAGCTGGTGGTTATAGTTTAAAAACCTGAGAGCCAGAGCTGTTCTCATAAACTCCAATCTGAGTCTGAAGGCATGAGAACTAGAGGCACTGGGATCAGTATCCCACCTGAACCAGTCAGGCAGATAGACTGAACCTTCCCTTCCCCTACTTTTTGTGCTCTGTTCAGGCCTCAACAAATTCAATGGTGCTCACCCACATTAGGGCAGGCAAATGGCTTTACTTATTCTACTCAAATTCAGATGCTAGTTTCTTCCAGAAACACTCACAGACGCAGTCAAAAATATAATGCCTAATCATATATCTGGTCACCCTAAGATCTAATCAAGTTGACACTTAAAATTAACTTTATAGTAAATTATTAGGGAATAATTAAAAATAATATTAATTAAAATTAATTCATTAAAAGTGAATGTATTTTTCCCTTTTTTTAAAATAAGAAATTAAACTTTCTTCATTTCTGTTCAACTTTACTGCAATCTGTCATCTGTTACAACCCCAGTTTGTACTTATTTCAGAGCTGTAGAGCATAATAAGGGGAATGATAGGATACAGAACTTTATTTGCACTTTTCAACAAGTCAAGTTATTTAAAAAATCATGAATCTGGCATTCATATTTGAGTTTGCTGAAGAATTAAAGACGGATATGTATTATTGCTTAAGTAGTTTTAATTTTGTGTACAGAAAATTTCACCAAAAAATCATACTTCAAATTATTGCTGATTTTAACTGACATTAAGTTTTCCTTTATTTATTAACTCCGTGATCGTACAAAATTTTGCCTTAATTGCTTATAATTGGCTTAATAAATATATAGTTGGCTGAGTTTTTGGAAGACAGATATTTTCCTTTATCTTAAACAAACTATCATTCATACTAACCTCACCCAATTGTGACCCAAATCCCATATTCACTCTGCTGTAAACGCCTGATTAATACTCATTAAAATGAAGCAAATCTATGCATTTGTAAAGACACATCAACAGACTAGAAAAGCAGTGTAGAAGAATATGATTCAAGAATGAAAAAAAAATATTGCCAAAATTAACTAACATTTTAAACCTGTAATTGAGAGAACATTAAAGATCATGTCTTCTCCATACTAGATGTTAGAGTATTTTACCACTGTGAAGCTGAGCCTTCTTGCTACCTCACAGCAAGGTGCAACCATAAAAAAAAAATGCCCCTAGATTTTACTTGACACTGTTCTAATAGATTCCACACTTCTGAATATGAATAAGAATTTTAATATGGTTTATTTGGCAGCGCATGGAATGTTCCTTTTCTTTGATGTCTTGTACTTTTTGTTCATAACTCTTTGGAATGAAGTTTAGTGTTTGTACATACCTTCTATTTTTTAAATACTTACAGTGGTATGAGTCTTAAATAAGTTTTTAAATGTTTGTTTCTCTCTCCTTTTTTTTTTTTAGATTTTTATTTATTTATTTATTTATCTGAGAGAGAGGGAGGGAGAGAGAGAGAGAGAGAGAGAGAGAGAGAGAGGGCACACTCTTGTGCAGGCAGGGAAGAGGCAAAGGGAGAGGGACAAGGGGACTCTGTGCTGAGCCCCATGTGGAGCTCAATCCCACAACCCTGAGAACATGACCTGAGCTGAAATCAAGAGTTGGCCATTTAACTGACTGGGCCACCCAGGCGCCCCTAAATGTTTGTTTCTAACATATATATCCCCCTTGACAGTTTGTTTTCAGCTTTGTCTTGCATTGAGCTTTACTTTACCTGAGTTTCTGATCCTGTTTGTTTGTACCTTGGCCAAGAATGAATGCTTTCTTGTTTTTTTTTTTCTTTTCTTTTCTTTTCTTTTGTTTTTAATTCTTCCCTCTTCCATTTTGCTGAACAATCTTCAGAGAACTAAAGTTGCTATTAGGGTCACCAGAGATCTCCATGTAACCAAATTCAATGCTCAGTTTTACAGTATTTGCTCTAATTGGTTGCTCAGTATAGTATAATACAAATTTTCTCATTTTTCTGCTTATTATCTGCTCCTCTCCCTCACCTATAGTATAAGCATTTCTCATGGGAAAATGAACAGTTTTGCTCTGTTTATCAGGTATTCCCAGCTCCTAGACTATTATGCCTGGCACATGTTAGATCATCAATAAATACTTTTGAATGAATGCTTGAATGAATGAATCAGTCAATTGATTAATCGTCAGTAGGGGTTGTGGGAAGATTGGCACTCTGGTACTTTTGTATTAGTAAAGAGTAAGAATCAAAATTTCTTTGGGAAGATATTTTGCAACAATCTGGAAAGTGATGGTTTCCAGTCTCAGAAATGGAGTTGTGAGGAAGAAAAAGGAAAGCTATTATTTATTGAGTGTTTGCTGTATGGCAAATACTGACTGCATATACATTTCATCATTTACTACTAACAACCTTATGAGATAGATGCTATTATTATTTCCATTTTACAGATGAAGAAACCAGAAGATTAAAAAACTTGTCCAGGTTTACCCAAACTAGAGTACAGCACTATTACCTTTGGTGCTAGGTAATAAGTGCTGTCAACCCACAGAAAACTGAAGGGACTGAGTTGATAAATAGAAGTCAAGGTTTCCAAAGTAAAATATTCATTTTGGAATATCTGTGTTGTTTTTCTTGTTGGAGAGCATCAAAATGTCACTGAAAAAGAAATAAATTAACAGAGCTAAAAGGGATTTTGTTTAGTTTTCTTTTCCAAGCATACCCAGAGAGGCTTTTAACCATTATTCATGGGATACATAGAGTTGTACAGAAGACATCTGGCTAGGGCTGCTGGATAAAACACAGGATGTCCAGTTGAAGTTGAATTTTAAAAGAAACTCAATCTTTATGTGTAAGTAGCTCCCCAATATTGTACAGGACATACTTATTCTTAAATAATAAAAATCTTTATTTGTCTTAAATTCAAAGTTAACTGTACTTCTGCATTTTTACTTGCTGCCTCTGCCAACTCTACACCTGGCTAAATACTCCCTTGCCCTTCTCTTACTTGTCTTGTTACTCTGGAAGACAGGTTTTACTGAGGAGATAAAGACAAGACAAAAAAAGGAGAGGGCAACTTTGAAATGATGAAAGCCAGAGGTCTACTATCTTGCTTTTGATGAGGGAGGGGCTGGGAGTATCCTAAGACACATTTGAAAATAGGCTGTACAAACCTCTTTGAACCTTACCTTCTGCCTCCCAGGTTCTATCTCTGCTGCTCAGAAACTGAGCAACTGTGTACAATTTCTTACATTATCTAGCCTCAGCTTCCCCATCTACAAAACAGAAGTATTCTTATATGTCAGAAAGAAAATAAACAGATAATGTTATATGACTGACTTCTGTAAATATGGTGGCTGGTTGAGATCTCAATGAACCTTTTTAACAGAATATTCAATGTTATAAGACATCCATGTGAACAGAGAGAAAAGAGAGAGAGAGAGAGAGAGAGAGAATGTGTATAACTGTGCAACTACAAGATAAAGGGGAGGAGGGCCAGATAGCATAGAACATATAAAATATTTAATAGGGACAGAGGATTCCATACAAATCTTCTTTTTTAATTTCAGCTTTATTGAGATAGAACTTACAAATGAAATTGTAAGATATTTAAAGTGTGCATCACAGTGATTTGATGGATGTATACATCGTGAAAGGATGCCTCTCTTCCACTTAGTTAATTAACACATCCATCATCTCACATATTTATCTTTTTTTGTCATTTGGTGAAGACATCTGTGTTCTACTCTGTTATCAAGTTTCAATTATACAATACAGTGTTTCGGGTCTTGATGATCAAGGAAGGCCTTTCAAGTAAAGGTAGAGTTAGTGAAACCCATTACAAAATGAAGAGGATGAAATAGAAGGCACTTCTTGTGGTATCTTCATACAAGCAAAAAGTCCAATGTGGAAGTACAAAGATTCACACTGAAGAACTGACACTGCTGATACAAGTTGAGGGTTTGCACAGGAAATTGGATGGAGTTACAACAGGAATGTGTTCATGGTTCTTAACTATAGAAGGCTCTGGACAACCAACTGGAGTTTAAATTTTATCCATTAGGTACCAAAGAAAATTAAGAACAGGTAACAGCATGGCCAAAAGTAGCAGGCCCAAATACTAGACAGGAATTTTGTTTTGTTTTTTGTTTTTGTTTTTTGTCTTGTTTTGTTTGAGTAATAACAGCCTAAATTATAGTAGTTACGGTAAGAAGGGCATATGTGAAAATATTTTAACAGGAAAAATAGGACTATCCATAGGATTTGGTAAAGCAAGAAAAATAATGAATATAATTTGATGGAAGTTTGAAGTCTAAATATCTTGGAAAACATTACATTTCTTCATTTTTTGGAGGGAATAGGGGGGTAATAAAAGTAGAGTTCACTAAAATGTATATGGAGAGAGAGAGAAAGAGATATGGGTGGAGTGTCCAGAGACTGGAAAGAGCATGAGTCTCATCTTTGCTTGGGGTCCAGGTTTTTTTTTTTTTTTTTTTTTTTTTTTTTTTTTTTTTTACTGGTGACTGTGGTCTGGGGCACATGTCCTATTAGGCATCCAAGAACTGGTCAGAACAAGGACGGGGTCCAGGTGTCCTTCATAAGTCACTCATTTCCTGAAGCCAGATGTCTTGGCTTCAAAGTGTTTTCAGTCAGCATCTTGGAGAATGTTAATGACAACAAGCCCAGTCACTCCTTAGATGTTAACTGTTCTGCTAGAAGACTCCAAAGATATTAGCTCCTTGTCCCTTATAAGGAGAACATATGCCATTTGCATTACAAGGCATGTGTGGAGTGGGTTGGGGGTTCAGGTCCTAGCAAGAATCAAAGTCAGAAAAAGAGCAAAGGATAAAATTGGTGCTTTTTTAATGGGAACCCTTCAGTTTCCCTGCCTCTTAATTGAAATAGAGAAGTCAGAAATGGGTTAGATTGGAGGACAATGAGATAAGAAAGAATACATTCAATGAGGTGTAGCAGCAAGAAGTTAAATATATGGCCTGAGAAAACATGGGCAAGTGTAGGATGAAAATAAAATTTGATAAAATGAACATTGAGGTGGCTTATGTTCTTTTTCTATTATTTAAATTTGTGTTAATGAATTGTACACCACCAATTAAATACATCAACTCATTTTGAAAAGAGCTTCTGTGGAAAGAAAAGGATAGTAAAATATTAACTGCTTTCAAGTCAGAGCTTATGTGCATTATTGCAATACAACTGGATGTCTTTGCTTTGTTTAGTTACCATTACATCTGGATGCTGCTTACTTACTGTGCTGGGGTTGGCATATTTGACAGGCAGAGAAATAGAGGCCAAAATAGAAGAAATTCACAGTCTGATCTCAGCAATTGTTTAGTTTCTGTCCATAGGCATATATTACTTACATTTTTTATAGAAATGGCAAAAAAGTAAAGCCCACTAAAGTATGTACTTCAATTTGAATAGAAAAATAATTTATTGTAAAAGCCACTTTAACTCTGCCTCAGTTTACTCTTTCTAAAATGAGATAATTATATTACACATTGCAGTCACTTAATTGTCACTATAAATAACCCACCAGATTATAATATAGTTGGAAGGCATTTTTCAAGATTTAAATGATACTGACTTCATTCAATTATGTACCCTGTTTCAATGTGGTTCTTTTTTTTTTTTTTTTTTTTTTTTGGTTCTTCCCCCCTCCATGTGGTTCTAATCTAACCCACTTTTCGTACTTGTTAAAAAGTGGCCATTATATTTTAGAATTTATGATTTAGAAACTGATCTTTCCCTCAAATAAGTAAGGACAATGGCAAAAGTAGAAATCTAAAAAGATTCTTTAAAATAATTCATAAATATATTATGCTTAAAATAAGAAAATTGACATATTAATATGTCTCTGAAGAAGTAGCATAGGATAATTTAGAAACTACTAATATACTATGAATGAAAAGAGTATTCCTCATATTTATCATACCCCATGTAAATCTATTAAAGATTAAAGTAAATATGGATCCAACACAAAATTGCATTATCAAAAACTATGCACAAAGTATGGAAGAACTTCTTATCATAAAATTGCTTTTGTAGTGCTGAAAGTAACTATTTGTACAATATTGAGATCTTGGTATATTTTTCTTCTCAACTAGTTTTTTTTTTTTTTTTTATTTTGCCTTAGTAAAATTCACTACTTTCTTTTTTTTCCTGTGATACTCTTCATATTATAGACTCAAACATTTTACAAATAAAAAAAAGATTGTCAGTAATTTTATGGTTGTTAAATATTCCAAAATATTCTATCTGAAAATGGAATGTTCAGCTACATTAATATTGTCAAATTGTTGAAAACAATCATGGTGTATTTTTTGCTCTAAGATGTTTAGCTCACATGATGCTGGATTATTGGTGGCTGGATCTGACTGGCTGTTTGGAAATACTCTTCAATGATAAGTGAAAGAAACTGATAATGCTGTAATGATTTTAATTTTAAATATCCTAGTATATGTTTTTAGTGAGTGTAGCAATTGGGAACAGAAAGACTTATTAGTCTTGCATCTACCATTTAAATAGCTGTGTGATGTTTGGCATGCTTCTTCTAACCTCTACTATTTGTATATATTTAAATGAAGTGAGCTTGAATAATAGGGTAGAATAAATGATCATTGAATATATATTTCTCAAAGGGAAGCTTTATCATTGGCCACTACTTTTTGCTATACAAATAGATGCTTTCATTAGCTGACTTGTATTTTTTAAAATAGTTTTAAATAGCAATAAAGCTGTCACACAGCTAGATGACACAAGCACACAGTCATAATTTTTATCACATATTTTGTCTTTGGAGACACAAATAGTTAATATGTCTATGTCTAAAACATTGACTTTTCACTTCAGTTTTCTCTTTTTACCATAAGCCTTAGAACATCCTCACAATTATACTGCAAGTTGCCTTTTTAGGTTCATGCAATCTTATTGCTTTTAGATCAAAAAAATATTTTAGATGTGATTCACAAAGCCTTCTAGATCAATAAATACAGAATTGTATGTCTTTTTTTTTTAATTTTTATTTATTTATGATAGTCACACAGAGAGAGAGAGAGGCAGAGACACAGGCAAAGGGAGAAGCAGGCTCCATGCAGGGAGCCCGAGGTGGGACTCAATCCTGGGTCTCCAGGATCACGCCCTGGGCCAAAGGCAGGCGCTAAACTGCTGCGCCACCCAGGGATCCCTGTATAAGTCTTTTTAGATAAGTATAATCAAACAGTAAACACACAGTTCAGATATGTCTATTATAGATTTCTTTATCATGTGCCTTAAGATAATAAAATAAAATATTTAACTTTTCAATAGAGTCTGTTTCTTTTAAGCTAGGACTTGAGGTTTTTGGTGACTATCATATCTTCTGGTGTAAAAGAAAACATCTGAAAAATTTGAAGCACTCATTAATTCCATCTGAACTACTTGAATTAGGCTTTTGCTTCTTGCAATCTAGTCTTGGGAAAATTCTCTGTCTCAGAAAGCAGCTCTGGTCTGTCATGTTGTCACTAATGTTATACCCTCTCCAATGGTATTGCAGTAACCAAATGCAATTGTATTGCAGTAACCAAATGCATGGATTCTTAAATCTCTGCTTTGTCATTTGAGTAGGCCATAGGTTGAGAATCATTGATATTGCCTCTTTCTTAGGATTCTCATCTTTAACCATGATGAATTTTCCAATACCAGAAATCTGTACTATTTCATATACACTAAGACTTTCCTAGAGATACAGTAGGTACAGGAAACATATTTTTAGAACATTGCCTCAATCATGGGGGGAAATGCACATAGTGTGTCTTTTGAAACCTGTCTTTCCCCCATTAACAAAATAGTTTTTCAATCAATTTATTTCCACTTATTCACTCACTCATTAATTCATTAAAAATGATTAAGCACCTACTAGGTACACATTTTTATAAGAGCAGTCCTTTGTGTTAAGGAAGTCATAGGTTAGTAATAAGAGTGCTGTAGGAATGTATAGTGTTATGTAGTATGGCCAATGTACTATCAGATATATACTATGAAATTCTAGACTTGGGACTACTCCCAGCCTGGAAGGAATATAGGAGTCTAGGAATTTTTTCTGGTGGTAGACAAGGCCTGATTTGAAATTCATAGGATCTGTCTAGTTAACAAGGAAGTACATTCCAGATAGAAGAACTTGAACAAAGCCACAGTGCTAAGGAAACCTATGTGTACATACCTCTAGCATTTTACCAGACTTTAGAAAGTTAACTGATCTCTGTTGATTTATATTTTTTCATCTGTAAAGTGAAGACAATCTCATAGGGTTTTGTGAGGATTAAATGAGATGATTTGTGTAAAAGGCTTAGCTTGGCGTCTAAGGCATAATAAAAAGTTAACATTTTTTTGAACCCTTCCATTGTGCCTACCATTCTGAGGGCTTTGTACAATTATCCAATGAGTCTCACTTCATAGTCTTCAAGCTTAACCACTGGATAAATGTTATTTGGGATTCAATACAAAAGCTAGATGTTTAAACAAAGTGAATGCTAACATTAGTACAAATTTTAAAAACATTAGTACAAATTTAAAAAATTAGTACAATTTTAACGTATATGTAAATACTGTGAAGCTATCCAATAATTCTGCCTGTACCGACCAATTATTAGAGGTGAATTATAGACTAGAGCCAAGATTTGCTAGCTCAACAAAGTTGAATACTATGAGTATTTAGCCATGATTATAATGTCGACTTTTTATTTTATTAAAAATATTGTCTCTATAATATGTGATGTATTTCCACTGACAAAATGAACCAAGTTTGTCAGTAGAAGTATTAGGAAATGCCATGTTAAAAAAACAAATCAAGACTCCCAAATAAAGCTAGGGAATATTTTCTTGCCTCAATATTGTACTATCAAATAGAAAATTAGGAATCAATAGAGTTTCTAACAATTTTATGTTTCCTTGTATTACATGTTATTATTGCATGGTATTCTACATAGGATATACTGTAAATGATTTTCTTTTAATAAATCACCAGAGTAACTTTTCTGGCTTTGTAGGTAGGTCACTAGCTTGTAATTCCCAAGTGGTGTTTTATGTGCCTTCTAAAAACTGGTAAGAAGCAGTCTTTTCCAGTCATCTAAAATTCAACTACTCTCCCATTAGTGCTTATGTATAAAATACTAATTGCTATGAGAGTACATCTTCCAATTCTTTAGCACTCTCAGGTGGATGGTTTTTCCACTGACCTACAACCATTAAGCTTGCTTAAGTAGTCCCCAACTATTTGGACTTGGTTTTAATTGCCATTGCTGCGCATTCTCCAGTTTAAAAGAATGACCGTGCTGAGTGAAGTAAGTCAATCGGAGAAGGACAAACATTATATGTTCTCATTCATTTGGGGAATATAAATAATAGTGAAAGGGAATATAAAGGAAGGGAGAAGAAATGTGTGGGAAATATCAGAAAGGGAGACAGAACATAAAGACTCCTAACTCTGGGAAACGAACTAGGGGTGGTGGAAGGGGAGGAGGGTGGGGGGTGGGGGTGAATAAGTGACGGGCACTGGGGGGGGGGTCACTTGACAGGATGAGCACTGGGTGTTATTCTGTATGTTGGTAAATTGAACACCAATAAAAAATAAATTTATTAAAAAACAAAAAGAATGACAGTAGTGAATAGCATGAAGTGTAGCAGGGATGACTGCCTTGAAGTGCAATGAAAGTGGAAATAACTATTGTATATATGAAGATTCAATAACAGATGACACCTAGAAGAAATAACAGGGTCATAATTGAATACAATTATTTGAATAAATGTCTTAGAAATTGGAAAGAATTCAAAGAGAAAACATAATAGTTCTGATTGGAAAATACTAACTTTTATGAAGCCAAAAGGAATTTGGACTATTAAAGTTTTAGAGAAGTTTTATTCTATTATGTAGGAACTGCCCTTAAAGAACTCTTGCTGTCCTGATAACCCAGGAAGAAATGGACTTTGGAGAAAGTGAACCCAGGTTAAAGCACCAGATGTACACTTAATCGCTATGTGCATTTCTATCTCTTAGCCTTTTCACTTATAAAATGAAAAAAACTTGTATATATAAATATATGTCATAAACATTTTGTAAAGATTACATTAATAATGCATATCAAGTACTTTGTGCAGTAATATATGATGTTTTCCTTGATTGATAGCTAAAGGTAATAAATAACAAAAATTTATTTAAAATGATTCCTGTAGAATGTTAATTAGCTACGTACTTCTAAATAGCTTCAAACAAATAACTTAGACATCTAGTACTCTTATTTTACTTTGCTCTGTTTCTCTAATGGAAAAGGCATGGAAACAAAAATAAGACATTGACACTGACTTATTTATGCTTCCATGCCTAGAACCTCAGTGCCTGACTCTGATCAGGAACTTTACAAATATTTGTGGTATTTTTTTAAAAAAAGAGTATGATTTGAATAATCTAAGACTAGATGAGTTTAGGGAAAAGACTGGTACAAGCAATTTGTTTTTTTTTTAATAAATTAATTTTTATTGGTGTTCAATTTACCAACATACAGAAAAACACCCAGTGCTCATCCCGTCAAGTGTCCCCCTCAGTGCCCGTCACCCATTCCCCCCCACCCCCCGCCCTCCTCCCCTTCCACCACCCCAAGACTGGTACAAGCAATTTGATTACTTCTCTAGGTGTTAGGATTATTTTGAGTTACTCTACTAAATTCTTCATTTCTTATTTTGTTTCATTTAAATAATAATTTTCTTTATACATTGCATGAAAGAAAGCCGACGGAACCACATATTTCCATTTGGTACACTCAGAGTGTGTCCTTTATTTCACATAATAAATTAAGAGAAAGATTTCCTAGCCTCTGTCTTTGAAAAGAATGATAATGGGAATAGTGGTTGTATTGGAAGATATAGGATTGTGTGTACATGGCACAATCTACAGTGGAAGCTTGTTTTCTCTCACTCTCTTGCTCTCTCTGTACAACCCCACTGCATCTATAATGTGTTAAGAGTGAGATGACAAGTGGTTTCCAGGTGTACATGAATACAAGTTCCAAGTGTTTTATTTCTGTATTTTAATTATTTCCTTTGTAAAATGCCACTGATACCCATCCAAATGTTGTGAACATTATAAAATAAAATGTGCAAAGTACCTTGGACATAGGAGGTGATCATTAAATATTACTTAATTTTCCTTTATTTTAAATAAGCGTTACCGATAGTAATAACATATTAGATTGTGCAGGCAAACAGCAAGACCTAAACAGTCAGGTGCAAGGTAAGACAGTATACTACATAGTGAGAGAATTTTCTAATAAAATTAATTTCTATACTTAATTTTACCTTGAATATATTATTTTAAACACAAGAAAGACATATTTCATCAATGAAGCCTCTAAAAAAGTGGAATAACTAGTGCATTTTAAACGGTTATCATCCTACTCAAGTTAATCAGTGCTTGTGTATTGTCAGACTTGTGATAAATGCAATTCATTCATGTTCATATTTTTTTCCAACAAATATTTATTGGAAGCCTACCATGTCCTGAGCATTGTTGAAAGCACTTAGGAAATATGAGTGAAAAAAATAGACCTGTATTGAAGAAAGTTATATTTAGGAGAACTAGAATTCTTTCCATAAACTGGAACATATTAATTCCAGACCTGGCATTAGTTGGCTTTATTTTTAAAGCATAGAGTATCACAGTTTCACTCTGTGAATGTTGTAAAAGTGTTTACTCACCTAACTTGATATAGGTAGCATTTGTAGAATTCATGTGTAAAGTTAAGAATTGTAATATCTTAACATTTTCTGCTAATCAAGTCTCTTTTATTTTTGCATCCAAAGATGATTTTCTGTCAGAAATGAGAATTGTTTTCCTATTCTAAGAGAGTAGAGGTTGGGAGACCTCATTAGCTCTGACAAGTAAGGATTTGTCACCCCGTTTCAGTGGTCATTATATGAACCATATCTTTTTTACTTTAGAATTTCTAGTTTCCCATTCCAGCCCCCATTTCCCAATATACCTTAGTTTGTTTAATTCAACATAAAAAAATAAAAGAATGCAGAATGAATCATCTAGGAAAAGTCAGTGCCAGTTTTATTGTTCTATTCTTCCTTCTAGTTGCCCAAAGAAATTTGATTTGCCTATTTCATAGAGGTACTTTCCCACAACTGCCTTCAGCTATTACATTTTCAGTCAGCTTATTTCTACCCTGCAGAGCAGTCCGGAAGAGACTCAAAGTTGGTTTCTCTATTGTCTGTATTAGAATTTTGTCAGTAACTTATTACAGAATCTTATTGGATCGTCTTTGTCCTCTGTATCACTTTCCCAGCAGAGTTACAGGTAATAAAAATCTCTATGACTAGGACCTTGGGTTTGGATAGTTCAATTAGTTGTTCAGGAAGTCTATCAAAAATGTGTCTCTAGGTCTCTGAACTCCAGCATTTTCATTCTTAGAGTGAAATGTTACTGACAAATGAGGTATGATAGTCTAGACACCTCATCAGCCTGCTGGCTTTTTGCCTGAAGTAAGGGGGCAGTTTTAAAAGCATCAGGGTTTTGATGGGGTTCTAAACATGGGACTCAAAATCAAAGCCCATGAAAAATGGGGACTATCATATTTTTTGGAGCAATAATAAACTTTTATGGTTCTCTGAAATTCCAGTCAGAATCAATGCCAAGTATTCATTTCAGGATGTTTTAGACATTAAGTTTCAAGATGAGTTTTCTTATTAGTTATGGTTGTAAATACGAGGATTATTTTAAGAAATAGTTGGCGAGAGTTTAAGTATATTGATAGGAGGAAAGCTTACCTAACTGTATTTTATTAAAATTTTCTAGTTAAAGATGTGATTGACAATTACTAATGTTGGTCATTTTGATAAATCTCCTGTATATGGACGGGCATTATCAAGAAAAGTTTGTGCTAAAATATGTGTGATTTATGTATTTACACTTGTGGTTTGCAGTGAGAATTATACTGCCCTCTGGAGCATTCTGACAATCTGTAGGTTAATTTTTGGTTATTACAATGTGCATGAAGTCTGGGGTAAGCATTTAGTGAGCAAAAATACTCAATAATTTGATAATCTGTAAAATAAAAAACAGTGTTATGCCTCCAGATAATATTCCTATGTTTTAATGCCCACTCCTGCAGCAGCAAAACTTGTTTGATTATCTGAGGCCAGACTTTAATTCCATTTTGCTGTGAACTCAAAATATGGTAGTTTTAAATACAGACTGAATATTCCATAATTACTACTATTTTCTAAAATAAAAAACAGTATTTTATTCAAAGTTTACTAACAGCTATTATATATTTCATAAAATTACATTATAATGGCAATGCTAGTCATGGTTTTTAGTCACCAATTTAACACATGGTCATCATCCTGTCTGTAGTCATTGCATTCAATTTGTATCTATTTACAAACAGCAAAGACTATGATTGCTTCATTTCAGAATATACAGAATTGAAAATTGAATACTAATTTTTAAAATTATTTTTTCTTAATTCTTCATATATATTTATTAGAATCTTAATTAGAATATATATATCAGATGAGGAGTTATTATGACATTTTTTATTCAACTAAGTTACATTGTCTATAAGTTGCATTTTGGTAATAATAAAAAGGACAATAAAAATATTTATATGGTAGAATAGTACTGAGAATCATTAATTTACATAGATAGAAAATCTGGCTAGTTGGCCATACAGCCTAATACAAATGCTGCAAGTATTAAATTGTCAGCACACTTCTTTGGTGGAAATATATGGATTCTATTTTTTTAATTTATTTTTTTAGTTTTTATATTTTAAAGAAAGTTCCTGGCAAATTCAAACTTATAAATAGAGAACAAATTTTGAGATGGCCTGAAAATAAATACTGAAGTCAGCATAATGGATTCTTTTTAAGCACTTCTACTACAAATATATTAAATGCCTCATTATGCATGACACCTTGCTAAATGCTGGGGAGACAAAGACAAATATGAAATAATTCACTCCTCTGGAAGTGTATATTTTAGTGGGAGGAACAAATATCTAAGGAATGTTAATGCAATGTAAATTTCTAATACAGTTATTATTTTATTTCAGTTTTTAAAAGCTCTATAAAAGGATGAAAAGGAATTGAGAGGGAGTCTCCTGCAAGACATACTTTGAAAGCAATGTGGGGATCTATGTTGTGGAAAACCTTAATTACTGAACTATAATAATGTCATAAGAACAGAAAAGATGAAAGTAAAAATGCTATTTAAATCAAGGAAATAGCAAGAAAACTTATCTCAACTGTTTATATCTTTGAAGAAGCCTGACTTTGTTGTAGAAGAAAACATTCAGTGGTTGCCAACGGGTTAGTCGGTTTCTTTTCTCTCTCTCTCTCCTTCCTTCCTTCCTTCCTTCCTTTTTTTCTTTTCTTTTATTTTCTTTTCTTTTTTCTTTTCTTTTCTTTTCTTTTCTTTTCTTTTCTTTTCTTTTCTTTTCTTTTCTTTTCTTTCTTTTCTTTTCTTTCTTTTTTCTTTTCTTTTTTCTTTTCTTTTCTTTCTTTCTTTTTCTCTTTCTTTCTTTCTTTCTTCTTCTTTTTCTTTTTTCTTTCTTCTTAAAGATTTATTTATTTATATGAGAGAGAGAGAGAGAGAGAGAGAGAGGAGAGGCAGAGAAAGAAGCAAAGAAATCCTCAAGCTGACTTCTCACTGAGCACAGAGCAGATGCTGGGCTCAATCCCAGGATGCTGAGATCATGACCTGAGCCGAAATCAATAGTAGGACACTTAACCAACTGAGCCACCAGGTGTCCCTCTTTTTTTTTTTTTTTTACTTTTCTTTCTTTTCTTTTCTTTTCTTTTTTTTCTTTTCTTTCTTTTCTTTTCTTTCTTTTTTCTTTTCTTTTCTTTTTTTCTTTTCTTTCTTTTCTTTTTTCTTTTCTTCTTTTTTCTTTTCTTTTCTTTTCTTCTTTTCTTTCTTTTCTTTTCTTTTTTTTTCTTTATTTCTTTCTTTTTGTTTAATGTAACTAATTTTAAAATGTAGCTGATTTTCTGATGTGGTTTCAGATTCCACATTGCAAACAACCTTTATAACTTATCAGATTCTGGTATACTACCGAAAAGAATATCCACATTATCTAAAAGTCCATTAACATACTTTTCCCTTTCCACTTACATATCTGGATGAGATCAGTTTTTTTTTTCATATATAGTAGACCCATGAAAACATGAGTTTGAATTGCACATGTCCACTTATATATAGATTTTTTTTTGATAAATACAGTATACTACTATAAATGTATTTTCTTTCCCTTATGATTTTCTTAATAACATTTTCTTTTCTTTAGCTTACTTTATTGTAAAACTACAGCATTGAATACATATACAAACAAAATACAGTTTAATTGACGGTTTATGTTATGGGTAAGTTTTCCAGTCAATAGTAGGCTATTAGTAGTAAGTTTTGAGTGAATCAAAAGTTATATGCAGATGTTTTTTAGTGGGCTTGTGGGCATTTTTCTTTCATTTATAATCATTTTATTATTTTTAATTTTAGTATAATTAATGTACAGTTTTATATTAATTTTAGGTGTACAAAATACTGATTCAACACTTCTTTGCATTACTCAGTGCTCATTACAATAAGTGTACTCTGAATTTTCTTCACCTATTTTACCCAACCCCCACCCATCTTCCCTCTGGTAACCACCAGTTTGTTCTCTATATTTAAGAGTCTGACTTTTCTGTTTGTGTCTCTTCCCTTTGTTCATTTGTTTTATTTCTTTAATTCTGTATATGAGTGAAATCATATGGTATTTGTTTTTCTCTGACTTATTTCACTTAACATTATACTCCCTAGGTCATTTTGTGGTGTTGCAAATAACAAGATTTCATTCTTTTCTGTGGCTGAGTAATATCCCATTATATGTGTATCTCATCTTTATCTATTCATCTGTTGACGGACACTTGGGCTGGTTCCATATGTTAGATATTGTAAATAATGCTGCAATAAACATAAGGGTGCATATTCTTTTTGAATTAATGTTTTCATATTCTTTGGGTAAATAACCAATAGTGGAATTACTGGATTTTATAATAATTCTGTTTTTAATTTTTTGAGGCACCTCCATACTGTGTCCATGGTAGTAGCTGCACCCATTTGCATTCTTACCAACAGTGCCTGAGGGTTCCTTTTTCTCCACATCCTGTGCAAATACTTATTGTTTCTTGTGTTTTCCATTTTAGCCATTCTGACAAGTGTTGTTTTCATTTTCATTTCCCTGATGATGAATGATGTTGACCATCTTCTCATGTGTCTGTTGGCCATCTGCATGTCTTCTTGGGAGAAATATCTGTTCGTGACTTCTGCCCATTTTTGAATTGTATTATTTGTGTTTTAGGTGTGGAGTTGCATAAGTTCTTTATATATTTTGGGTACTAACTCATTACTGTCTATATCATTTGCAGGTATCTTCTCCCATATGGTAGGTTGCTTTTGGTTTGCTGATTGTTTCCTTTGCTATGCAGAAGCTTTTTATTTTGCTGTAGTCCTAATAGTTTATTTTTTGTTTCCCTTGCCTCAGGAGAATTATCTAGGAAAATGTTGCTTTAGCCAATGTCAGAGAAATTATTGCCTATACTCTCTTTTAGGATTTTTATGATTTCAGGTCTCATGTTTAGGTCTTCAATCTATTTTGATTTAATTTTTTAATCTATTTGAAAATTTTTTCATTTACGTTCATGAGAGATATTGATCTGTATTTCTCTTTTTTTTGTAGTGTCTTTAGTTTTGACATGAGGGTAATGCAGGTCTCAGAGAATGAATTTAGTTTTCCTTTTTTTATTTTATTTTTTTTTTATTTATTCATGAGAGACAAAGGCAGAGAAGAAGAAGCAGGATCCATGCAGGAAGCCCGATGTGGGACTCGATCCCAGGTCTCCAGGATCATACCCTGGGCTGAAGGCAGGTGCTAAACTGTTGAGCTACCCAGGGATCCCCCTTTTCTATTTTTTTTGAAATAGCTTGAGAATAATAGATTTTAGCTCTGAACTAAATATTTGGTAGAATTCAGCTGTGAAGCCGTCTGGTCCTGGACTTTTGTTTGTTGTGAGTTTTTTGATAACTAATTTGGTTTCATTGCTGGTAATTGATCTGTTCAAATTTTGTTTCTAAGTTTTGTTAGGTTATGTGTTTCTAGGAATTTATCCATTTCTTTTCAATTGTCCACTTTGTTGGCATGTAACTTTTTCATAATATTACCTTTTTGAAGAACCAAATCATAATTTCAATTATCTGTTGTATTGTTTGTTTTCTTAGTTTCTGTTTCATTTATTTATGTTCTAATCTTTATATTTTCCTTTTTTTCTTCTTCTTCTTCTTCTTTTCTTCTCCTTCTTCTTCTTCTTCCTCTTGTAGGTGTAAAATTCCTGGTGGGTTTCTTAAAAGAATAAAGTGATGAAATAAATGAGAAAAAATAAAAGAAAAATACCTCTACATAAGAAAAAATAATAATTTGAATTTCAGGGATATTACTAGAGGTTGAGCAAATATGGAAAATTGGTAGATATGATGTTGATTTTGTACTGGTGATAGAAGACTACAGGAGGCTAAAGAAAATTTGACGGATCGTGGTATTGAAAGAAAGGTACTCATGAGAATGTAATTCTTTGGGAGTCTACAATGTCCACAAAAACACTAGACTTCTCACAATTTGTTTAAAAATCATAGAACAATTTTATTTAATTTCTAAAAGGGAAAATGAGTGGCAAATGTGAAGAATTAAAGTATCCAGCAAGTCATCCCAATGATTAGGTTGCAGACTTTAAAACAGTTTCTTAGGTGTGCCTGGCTGGCTCAGTCGATAGAGCCCACAACTCTTGATCTTGGGGTTGTGTGTTCAAGCCCTATGGTAGAGTTAGAGTTTACTTTAAAAAAATTAAAAAGTAAAACAGTACTTCTTAAATATCTCTTAAAGATTCAGTTTCCCCGTTAAATCAATCAAGGACAAATACTTTTTTTAAAATAAAAATTCATTTGCCTCAATGTTACAGCAATGCAGATAATTCCAATTCTATACTTATCTTCTGGTGGTCTGAAGTGTCCTGTTTGTAGGCCAGTACTTCATAGTTTCATAGGCTCTACTTAATGTAATGGTGTTCTAGAGTTGGGCAGCGTGAGTGTGTATCTTAACTCCCACAAAATATTATGAACTTGTGAAAGACACTTAACTTTTCCATCAGTTTTCTCATATGCAGAACATTATATCTATCTCATATTTTATAATAAGAAATGTGAGGGAGACTATCATAATATTGGTTCTCCATTTATTCTTTAGTAGTTGAATCCCTGGATTTTGGTTGTATACCTAAAATAAAGTTTATACTTCTTTGTTAGTAATTGTTGCCATGTATCTTGGTTCTGGCCAGTGTCTCTTAAGAAGAAAGTGTGTTGTGCAACATGATTTGATGTCTGAAGCTTCTTGTGTCAAGAGCTAGAATTATATGCTGAGGTTGGTGGATCACTAAAGAGTGAGAACCTGAGTCCTGTATACCATCGACCATTATGCTAGCCCTGGAGTATCCTTCATCAGACTTCTTCTGTGATAGAGAAATGAAATTCTGTCTGATTTATTTTGTATCTTCTCTTACATGCAGAATGGCCAAATCCCAACTGATAAATGATAAATGAGTAAGGATGGATACAGCAGTGTTGGACACATAAAAGGCACTCAGTAAACATTGATAATAAATATTAAATAAGTATAGGGAAAATCGGGCAGCCTGGTGGCTCAGCAGTTTAGCGCCACCTTCAGCCCAGGGTGTGATCCTGGAGACCCGGAATCGAGTCCCATGTCCAGCTCCCTGCATGGAGCCTGCTTCTCCCTCTGCCTGTGTCTCTGCCTCTCTCTCTACCTGCGTCTTTCATGAATAAAATAAATAAAATCTTTAAAAAAATAAAAATAATAAAAAAGGATTTTAAAAAGTATAGGGAAATCATTAATTTGTTTAGTAAATGCTTAAAAATGATCTCCTGTGTGAACTTGTACTTTGTACCATTGATACAAAAATAATTCAGTTGGATTATGTGTAGGAGTCATTATCATTATATGTGATTTGTAATATATCTTCTATAATTGCATTTTCCCTGAAAATTAAAAAAAAACTCGAATGCTAGGTGGCAATCCAATTATTATAGTTTATGGCTACAAATATCTCTCAATTTATGATAGTATTATGTCTTTGATAAACCTATTGTAAATTGAAAATATGGTAAGTTGAAAATGAATTTAATACACCTAACTTACTATACTCATAGTTTCACCTCACCTACCTTAAATGTCTTAGAACACTTATATTAACCTACAATTTGGCAAGATCATCTAACACATCTTGTATGCAGTTTTTTGAATATTATACTGAAAGTGAAAAGCGCAATGGTTGTATACAGAATGATTGTAAATGTGGCTGTTTACTCTCCTGACCACAAGGCTAACTAGGTATTGTGGTTCACTGCTACTGCCCAAAATCATAAAAATATATTGTACTACATATTGTTAGCCCAGGAAAAGATCAACATTTAAAGTTCGAAGTATGGTTTTTACTGAATATGTATCAACTTCACCCCACTGCAAAGTAGAAAAATCATTAAGTTGAATCATCATAAGTCAGAGACATTCTGTATTTATAAGTTGTTATAACATTTATCATTTATGCTTTTTACTATCTATAAATAGAATGCTATTTTAGGGTGATTGTATAGGTAAAGACTTTCCATTATTAAAAATTTTTCCAATATAAAAATTTCCATTATTAAAAGTTCCATTAAAAAATAGGTAAAGACTTTCCATTATTAAAAATGTGAAGTGCCTGAGAGACTCAGTCAGTTAAGCATTTGCCTTTGACTCAGGTCATCATCCTGGGGTCCTGGGATCAAGCCAGGAGTCAGGCTTCCTGCTCAGCAGGGAGTCCACTTCTCCCTCTCCCTCCATTGGTGCTCTCTCCTGCACTCTCTCACTTTCTCTCTCTCTTTCTCAAATAAATAAATAAAATTTTTAAACAAAAAATAAAATGAAGAACATATTTTGGCCCTTGAGAGACATGCTAATGGAAACTCATTTTTTATTGCTAATTAAAGTAAGCCTACTAAGCATCTCCCCAATTTAACTAGCATTTTTCAGCATGATTCTACTCAGAATTCTATAAAGCTTAAATCAAGGTATTGTGTGGCTGCATCCTGATCTGTAGGCATGAGTAGGTAAAAACCTACTTCCAAGCTCCTTCAGTATGTTGGCAGATTCCTCTCTTTCAATGGAAGCAAGAGGTCCCCACTTTCTTGCTTATTGCCAACCAAAAACTGTTCTCAGCTCCTGTGGGGCATTTTCAGATGCTTGTCCAATGGCCTCCTCCACTTCAGCTGTGGATAAACTCATCAGGTTCTTGTGCCTTAGATATCTGAATTCTTGTACTACCAGCCAGAGGAAACTGCTTTTAAATTGATCATGTGATTAGGTTACATCAATTCCATAATCTCTGTGTCTTAAATTCAAATGATTAGTAATCTTGATCACATCTGCAGAATGTGTTTTGCCATATAATGTAACATAGTAATAGAAATAATAATAGGGAAAAAGGAGGTCTTAGAATTCACCCTACAACACTAATCTTATCTTATTACTAATTGGTATATGGATTTTATATTTATAGATGTTATGTTGTTTTTTAAGGTCACCTTTGAAAATATTTATTTCATTTAGTTATATATCAACCTTATTGTTTCTTTTAAATATTATTACGGTTATGTATTATTTAATGAACAATTTTAAAAGTTGTTCCAAATAAAATATTAAACTGGCATGCTTTGTTGACATTATGATTTCTAAAAATTTGCATTCATACAACAATAGCAATGTTTCCAGTTGATAACATAGTAACTTACAATTTGAATTTTATTATCCTTTATATAAACAACCATAGTTTTATTATTACAGCCAAATCTGGCACATAAACATTCTTCATACCATATATGAATTATAAAATATTAAATCTTGAAGTATATTTGAGACTCTATCTTAGGAAGAAAACTTGAGTATCATTTATTTACAAATGAATCTTTCAAATAATACTTTATTGCATTTCTAATATGGCTACAGCTTTACATCATTCTACTATTTTATTTACTATTTTAATATGTTTAATAAATATATCATAATAATGAGCTGAAATTACATAATCATTGTAACATGTTGTTTCTCTGATGTGTATAAATATCACTCAGATTTACATGAATAACCATATATTATTTCATTTGAATATTAGAAAAATAATTTTAGGGGCATCTGAGTGTCTCAGTTGGTTAAGCATCTGCATTCAGCTCAGGTCATAAGAGTCCTAGGATGGAGACCTGCATCAGGCTCCTAGCTTGGTGGGGAGTCTGCTTACCCATCTCTCACTCCCTTTACTTCTGCTCCTCCCCTTGCTTGTGCACTCTCTCTCTCTCTCTCTCCCTCTCTCTGTCAGGTAAATAAGTAAAATCTTTAAAGAAATTAAAAATATAAAAATAAATTTTAAGATTTTGAGATATAGCTTTTGTGTGGTATCATTCAGGCATAGTGGTATCCTGAAAGTTTAAACCCAGGGTTGAATTATTGATGACATTTTGGATTTGCCTTTGACTTTACTTTTTCTGAAAAATTTTAGATAAAGTTTTTACAATTCTATGTGTTTTTCCTTCATGCTATCTATATAGCAATAATAAGAGTCAAATATCCTGATGTACAGGGGATGGCAGATATTTCATTTTTTACCAAGACTTTTGTCTCTGAGTGGGCTGTAACCAAGAGAAATATATATATTTAGATCCATGAGAAAATTATTTTAAGGTAATTTAAAGAAATTGGTTCTTGGCTAGTCTACTAAAACTGCAGTAAATCAAATTTGTAGCTATAATAAAGCAGTTAACTTTTCTCAGCTTCTGTTAATCTAGGTAGTAGATATGGAGAAAGAAATACATTTTTGTGGAAACTGGTACAAAATAGAATCTTTTAATAGTTTTCTACTTGAGATGTTTTCTGTCATTAGACATCTTAGCGAATGAAATGAGTCCTTTATAAAATCTTCAACCATTTATTCCCTATTAAAGTGGCAAACACATGTAAATGACATAATCATTAGCATGGGTGAGTAGGTCATAACTCTGCATTTTCACATTAGTAGGTTGAGTCACATTTGAATTCACTAAATGAATGCAACACATTTTCTTTCACTAGTCAAAAATCCAATAATGGTTTTTAAGATTGTTCCATGAAAATTAGATCCCTCAATTACTTTTTCCATCTTACCCTTTGACCTTCTACAAAGACTTTTATTCTTTTAGCCAATTTCCTTACTGAAAAGGACAAGACAGAGGAAGTTTTGAGTTTTGAGTTTTGACATGCCCATGGTTTTATTAGCAGGAATACTGTGCATTAATGCAAAGCTGCCTGGCTCTATGATGGCCATGTGCCCTGCCTTCAAAGGCTTTGAGATGTTGTAATTATGAAATAAGACATCAAATGCTGAATTTGAATTGCGTATTGTAAAGGAAAATTGAATGCTTTGATGATATAAAGCCCTCACTTCCTTCCTCACTCTTTTTATTCACTGAATGATCATGTTCATGGTCGTTTATTTCCACAATCTGTTATAAATGAAAGCTTGTTTGCCTATCTCTGTGCTTTGTTCATTGTTTAAAACAGCATTGGCACTGGGGTGCATGGGTGGTTCAGTTGGAAGAGCATATGACTTTTGATCTCAGAGTAGTGAGTTTGAGCCCCATATTGTGTAAAGAGATTACTTAAATAAATAAATAAATAAATAAATAAATAAATAAATAAATAAACACTAAAGCAGTGTTGGTGTCATCCTATGTTATCTGACATTACGGTATAATAGAGGGAGCTACTTCAGTGCTGTGCTCTCATGAGCAAACCCATTATACTTATTGGGTTAGTTCATAATTGCCTCAGAGAAAAAAATTATGTTGTCAATATTTATTCACTTAAAATTTAGGATAGTCTCAGAATCGTGATATTTCCTTTTCAAGAAGGTGAGAATTTTGCATCTCATTGTATCATATTATTACATACCATTATTACTTTCCATTATTTCCTGTGATCACAATATCAGGATAGCAAGCATATATCCAGAGCAAAAGTGGAAATTAAGATATAGGACAAATCATGTTTTTACTGCTTTTGTGGTAGGTTGCCCCATGACTTAGCTCTTAAAATTCTTAACAGGATGCTCTTTCACTGTGGCTTGGGCATCTGGCACAGTGTTTTGGAACACAGTGGCCACTTAATAAGTAGTTTTGAATGCATGACAGTATAAATGTGGAGAGGGGAAAGAGAGGTAGAATAGCCACCTACCTTTCTTTGTTAAGGATATTTGAAAAGGCTCTGAGAATTCTCACATACTATCTGTGCTGAGACTCTTTTAAAGGAATGCATATGCAAAGCTGGGAGGAAAGTAGTCAGCCTCTTCCTGCACCCTAAGGCCACTTCTATTTCAAAGGCAAGATGAAGACTTCAAACCAGAAATCCTTGACAGGAGAGCAAAGAAATGTTAAACAATAATGACAAGAAATAAATTATCTTACATACTATAGGTAGATTTATAGAACAGAACACAAGCTGACAGGTGCCTGTCAAAGTGAGAAAAGTGGTATGTAAGGACATATAAAGCATATTTAAAACAGTAACTCACTTAATTGAAAGCACCATATGGGCCTTGATGATTTGTTAGACATTGTTCAACTGATGAATTTTATAGTAAACAGAGTATGTCTATATATAAGCTAAATGAAGCACAGTCTTTTGATAGCAATAAATACATTTTGGATCAACTGTGTTCCTTTAAAGCCTTGGATATAACTATTAAAATTAAGAAATAGTGAAAGGAGCCATAAGGGAAGGGGGGCTAAAACTGAGTGGGGAAAAATTAGAGAGGAAGACAAACTTTGAGAGACTCCTAAGTCCTAACTTTTGTGTGAGAAACAAAGGGTTGCAGAGGGGAGGTGGGTGGCGTGACAAGGTAACTAAGTGACAGGCATTAAGGAGAGCACATGATGAGATGAGCACTGAGTGTTATACTACATGTTGGCAAATTGAATTTAAATAGTTAAAAAATAAAATTAATAAAATTAATATATAATTGCCATTAAAGGAATATTTATTCGATTGATTGGAATATAAGAAAATAGCACTTTATTAAATAACAGCTAATTAAAATGGATTAACCTATAAAATCACACAGTTAATTCATTCACATATTTCCATTGAACTGCTACCTTGCTACAGACATTACAGTTCATTTCAAGAAAATCAAGAGAGATCAAATTATTTATGTGACGTGACATAAACAATTATAAAACATAAAATTAAAAAAAAAACATAAAATTTAAAAATGATCAAGTTTTAACACCAACATCACTAGATTTTAAAAAATGTAACTTAATTCAATACTTTCTAAGTTGTCACTTAAGCAACTGATGATTATGATAAGTTCTTATTTGAACATTCATAATAATGAAAAATAAGAGTAGAAAAAATGTAAAACTACATGTTGTATTTCCAAAATGTAAATGTTTTGTGAATTATTTAGATAACTATTAAATTAGTGATTGAAGAAAATAATGATATTTTACTATTCTGTTTTTCCATAGAATGCCTAGCCCAGCATATCTGCTTTTTTGAGGTTGGTTCCATACTATGTTTATAAACAAGGCCATAGTATAGGTAATAGCAAAGACCCTAAAGATTGACCCAAGATATCTTTCAGTTTTTAATATTTAAAGGAAAATAAAAATTTCGTGGGGGCACCCATATTGTTGTAATTATTTTAGGAATTTGACTTTTTACTTAATAAGGTTAATACAGCGTGGATTAAATTGGAATTTAAAATGTTATTTTAAATATGCAAATTTGAAGCGCTCTTACTTTAAGAAAATTTTCAGCAAATCATTTTAGGTATCAGCCACATTTTGAAATGGTGATGATGAAGAGCTAAAATTTCTGTATGTGTCAAACAGCATTTGGTAATTGCATATGTTATTATAAGAGAGGTTCATGATGTATCAGTATTTGAACAAGAATAAAGAAGAACAAAAAAAAAAAAAAAGGAACAACCTTAAAAGGTACTTTTCTTTGAACCATTCACTTAAACATCTATCTTGTGCCCACAGCCCAGAAACTTGACAGAAATGCGTCTCTTTTCATGAAACTTGAAAATCACCATTCCTACCTTTAATATCCCATCAATCTGTAGTTTGAAGCATTCAATAGCTACTTCTGTATTTTAAAAAGAAACATTAGCCTTTCAGAATTGCTGTTTCTTGAAGAATTACAGTCTATTATAATAAAATTTTTCATATAATGAAGAGTGGTCAGGATGTGGCCACTTTCCATGGTGCTACTAATGTACAAAACATGGGAGATGCTTCATAGTCCTTTACAGACTGCTTGTTTAGTTTAGTACTAGTCCCTTAAAAATTACTGGCCTATGTCCCAAGCTTTAAAATCAAGGTAGATTACTTTTCCTTTTATTACTTCATATTTGTGAACTCAGTTAAATTAGTAGATTCAAAATAGCTATTTAAAATTGCAATTATGTATATTCAAGATAAATTGTTTTCTGTATTAAATATCCGTAGGGACTCTTTTTTTCCCTAAAAGATGGAGAATTCTCCATTCCAAACCAGGCTCACTCCACCTCAGTAATATAGCAGACATTTTCAAATATATTAGAAGGTTCATCAGTTAAAATTAGCTTGACAGTATAATGGTGCATAGTGCTGTAAGACATTGTTTTTGAAGTAGAATTACAAAACATGAAAAGATAATACCACATAATATTTTAAAAGACAGTGCATTCTGCATTCTGTTTATAAGATAAGACAAGTGGTCATACAGTGTGTGTGTGTGTGTGTGTGTGTGTGTGTGTGCGTGTGTGTTAACTACTTGGTCTAAGAATATTTTTTTGTGCTACAAAATTTCCTCTTTTACTATTCTCTCCCCATCCTTTACCCTGTACTTCTCATTATCCACCATACTTAGATGCTCCACTTTTATAGCACTGGAGATCCTGAATACTCCTGAGCTGAAATATTGCTGCCCTGTGTAACTTACCTCATTCTTATTGTATGCCTGAATGACATTTTAACACTCCATTAAAAAAGTAGCTATCAGACTCCACAGCCAGAGTCTATGCTTCTTTTTTTTTCTATACATTTTTTTATTGGAGTTTGATTTGCCAACATAAAGTATAACACCCAGTGCTCATCCTGTCAAGTGCCCCATGAGTCTGTGCTTCTCAAATGAAAGGGCCTCTTGAGAGACAGGATTTTCAGCCTCTATTCCATGGACTCACCAAATAGAAAATTGTATGCTACTATAGTATTTCTATATCAGTATTACCTTGGTTATTGCACTATATTGTCATGAGCAAGAGCACAGATGTGAGAGCTACCTCTACCATGATTAGCTGTATGAACCTGGAGAAGTTACTTAACCTTTTGTGCCTTAGTTTTCTTACCTGTAAAATGGAGATAATCATGGTACTGCCGTCAAGGAGTTTTGTAAAGATTACATAAAATAAAAAACATAAAGTGCTTAGAATAGCTAAAATAGTAGGTGCCTTTTAAATATTAGCTTTCATTAATAAATTCCTGATTCAGAATAAAAATTTTAAATAAGTGGTGGAATTGGAAGAACAAGAATTTAAATTCCAATTTGTTTTGCTGAGATTTCACATGAATATATTTTAGTTATGTATGCTCGACAATAGCCAGAGGTTTGACTGCAACTATTACCGATGTATTTGAAAAATAAGAATTTAGATGTCTTGCTAGATTAGATAAACTGGATAGAAAAAAAAGAGTCTGAGTTCCTTATTACTTATTTCAATTATGATAATTGGACCGAGGAAAATAGTGGCATATAATTCTAAATTGGCAAAGAAGCAAGTTAGATTAAACTGTAAAGACAAATGACCTGGGTATCTGCTTGAAGGCTTATTCAGTTAAAAGCAGATCATCTGATAATTTTTGCCTTACTGAGAGCTTTACTTTTCAGAGAGTTGAATAAGGACTGCTATTTTACAGGATCTTATCCTATCAAGGAAGCATCAGTTGGCAAAGTGGAAGTGACAGGAATCTTGGAAGATGATGATATCATCTCAGGTGCCATAAAGCCAAGGAAATGAATGCTTTGTAGAGTCTAATATCTTTCCCAGATTTTAAGAAAATCTTCTGAACAAAGTAAGTTCATGACAAAGATAGGTTGCTTCAATGCTGAAAGCCCTGAAAAATGAAATCTTTATTATAGCCTCACAGATTTCATAATGAGAAAAAAAGCAAACAGACAAACTAAAGCAGCTGCGTAAAGATGGAGCATTCTGTTGAGCTTAGCTTTTGTAGCAGTACATACAAAAAGTGGGAGAAAACACAAAATGAATGAATTATTATTATAAGAAAAATTAAAAAAAAAAAACCTCTAAAACATGGACAGAGGGCTAGGTAAAAAATGTTGAGTATAACATAAATTGTGTTTTGTTTTGTATTATGCCTGTTTTAGAAAAACAAGAAAAAGTTAGGTTTATTGCTTCATCACTGATAAAAGAAAAAACATATATTCAACGTTTATTTTACTTCCATATTGCCTATTTATAAAAAGCCAAGAAATGAAGTTAATATGGAAAGAGTTGAAATTGAAATCTAAAGCAAGAGAGAGGAAAATGTAGCATAAATTAAACAATTTTTACTTTCCCTAAGATATTATTTCAATGGAATATGAAAACATGTACAGACATGGAAATTAAAGTAGTATTTTATAATGTTCCAGGATTGTAGAAGCATAGACTTTCAGGATTTGAAAAAATCTCAGAGGTTGATTTAATATTTGATGTTTAAATGTCCTGCCCTTTTCTACTAAAAAAATTACTAGAAACAAAAGGATATATTGTTTTTCAAAAAAAGAAAGGATTAGGTAAATATTCACCAAATATTGATGTTAATCCTTAGCAAAAGGAAACAAAATTCATATGTATCAGTAAACAAGTGATGTGAATGATAATAACAGAAAGAGGAAAGCCCTAGGAGCCTGAAAAGTTAACAAGGATAGAAATTATTACTAAGGTCACCCTGTACTTTTACAGTGTGGCTAAATATAGATAGATTATGAAACATATTACAACCATATTATGTCTTGATTTAACTGAATTATTTAAATGTCATTATACCTTGTGGACAAGACAGGGAAATGTATCAAATTATGGTAGAGTTTATGAGGTTGTAGCTGGTTGAGAAACTATCAGAGATTGTTTTTACTGTATTGATGTCATCTGGAGGAATATCTTTAATGGCATGGGTAGGCTCACTATTATTATTTACTGCACTACCTCTTTTCAAGATGCTCATCCTAAAACAGCCATTAGTATACTTTGGCATTTATTGAATGATAGTGCTTTATTGTAAATGAATGGAGAAAAGAAGGATTATTAAAAATTCTGAGAATAGTTAATTTTTAGAAATAAATTAGTTACAGATATATTTAGGAATAAAAATAATTGAATTAATTTATATGTGAATTCAAATACTTAAATATTAAAGTTTAAAAGAAAATAGAAAATACTATTTTCTTAACAAATCTTAAATCTGTTTCTCTAGCCCAGTGCTCTATATTGAGCTCCATGCCCAGAAACCCATCTCTGTTGGACATGCCCATTTAATTGTCTCACAGACATCAGACTCAACAGATCAAAACTGAATTCACTGGCATGCCTCATATTCTCTTCCTATTCCTGGAGTTACATGCTGGGTAATGGAAACATTATATACCCACATTTTCAATCCAGAATCCTAGCTGTCATCTGACTTCCTTTAATGTATTACCCAAATCTTATTAGTAATTATGCCAGGGCAGAGATTTGACCAAAATTCCACTTTAGAAATATTACTTTGAAAATAAGAAGGAGTGAATTGATTTTCTACTATTCTAGTTAAAAATTCAGCACAAATAATAACTATATATTAAGCATAGTAACCCATTATTACCTTTATTAAATAAGTATTTATTAGTACCTACTGTAAGGGAAGTGAGAAGAATATAATCCTCTATAATATATTACATGTGGTACCTAACATTTAAAAAAAGGGAACAAACCTGAGTGCGGCACCAGTTCAGATAGATAGCTTTGGCGGTTAAAGAACTAACTTCATATTGAACAGATCAGAGTCTGAATTCTAGCTTGGATTCCACTTATGTACTTTTAGATTACTTCTGATCAGAAAAATGAGGATGACAATATGATAAAGATTAAATGAAATTATATATGTAGCTTATCTAGTATAATTCTTGACACTTGATAGAATTCAACAAATATGTTACTTCTCCCTTTTATCTTTCTTCCCTACAAAAGTTTAGATCATTCTAGGAAGAAGAGCAGCTTAGCTGCATGCACCTGGCTCAAAGTTTCATGAGATTGCAGTCAAGTGGTTCCAATAGAAAGCCTGATAAGTGATTGGGGGAGTTACAGACCCACTTTTTTTTTAAGACTTTATTTATTTATTTATTCATGAGAGGGAGAGAGAGGCAGAGACACAGGCAGAGGGAGAAGCAAGCTCCACGCAAGGAGGCTTGATCCGGAGACATCAGGATCACGCCCTGAGCAGAAGGCAGATGCTTAACCACTGAGCCACCCACGCATCCCAAGACCCACTTCTAAGCTTACCCAAATGGTTGTTGAGAAGCCTCAGTCCCTTACCATGTGGACCTCTCCATGGGACTGCTTCAGACCCAGATAATTGACTTCCCTCAAGGTGAGAAATATGAGAGAAAGGGAGACCAAACAGAAGAACACACCATGACAAAATCCATAGTCCTAATTTTAGAAGTGGCATTCCATCTTTTATGTTGTATTTTATTTATTGGAATTTAATCAGTCCAGCCCATATTCAAGTGGAATGAAATACACAAAGATGTGAACACCAGGAGACAAGGATCTTGGAAGCCCTCCTCAGGGTTGTTTATTTATATTAGTCACCTACTAGACTACCTATATTCAATAAAAATATCTTAAGGACTACCTTTCTCCATGATACATTCTTTGATTTACAGAAATTTAAAAAAAGAATGCTTTCACCAGGCACTTAGACGCGTAATTTTGGTTTCTTGGTAAGATCCAAACCATGTACAATTCCTGTATCCTCAGAACACTTAGAAAAGTCCTGAATGTAATATATGCCCAATATAACTATATTGACCAGAGAAAATCTATTAAAGGCATTTCTTCGAGCATCATCTGCTAAGATATATCTTTACTTTTACTTTTGATTCCCTGATTTTGATTGATATTTACTTGAATGCTGATTGGGTGTCTTAGGTAACATTTCCCGAAGTCACTTCTGCAGGATAAAAGGTACACATCCATTTTTTTTAGTTTTGGCATTTACCGAAGTGTTTCTTTGACTCCTTAATGGACTAAAATGTATAGGATTTCAAAAGTTAAGAATTTTTAGGAATTTGATGTATATTTTAACATGTTTCAAACTTATTTGACCACAAAACCCCTTTTGGAAAATTCTAATAGAATTTATGTACTGTAGGAAAGAAACATAAGCTAGGATACCAGCTAATCAGTATAGGATCAAAACAGTGACTCACTATTCAATCATTCTTCAAATGTAATCTGAGAATTTTTATTTGCAGAGATGCTGCCAAATATTATAATATATAGAGAAAAAATCCAAAATGAGGGACACCTGGGAGGCTCAGCGGTTAAGCATCTGCCTTTGGCTCAGGGCGTGATCCAGGAGTCCTGGGATCAAGTCCCACATCGGGCTTCCTGCATGAGCCTGCTTCTCCCTCTGCCTGTGTCTCTGCCTCTCTCTCTCTCTGTGTCTCTCATGAATAGATAAATGAAATCTTAAAGAAAAATGAACAAAACTCTTTGTAAAAGGTTTTATACCATTTGACTCCACTGTTATTTCTGGATTTCCAGTATACCAAAACCTCAAAACAATAACAACAACAATAAAACAAAACTCTTATTCTTTAGAACTTATTGTACTATTGAAGCATGGAAATTATGATTTGGGTAATCATTTATGCCACAGTAAGATGAGCATAAGAGGATATTTGATAGGTCTAAGGAACTTTAAAAAGGATTAAATGGGGAAAAAGATTTTGAGAAATCCATCTTTGGAGAAAAAATATGGCATAGAACTTCAATTTTTCTTTCCTATTAAAGGCTTTCTTTTCTTTTTTTTTTTTTTTCTGTCTTTCAATAGTACTTGGGATAATATACTCCTCAAAAATGTTTGCATTCTATAACACTCCATTTCATCTATTGATTATACGCATAAAGTAATACACAGAAGGGGTAGAAAGCAAAATTGTCATAGTAATTGTGATCTCAGCTATTTTTAAAAGAGTTTATTTTTTTCTCTCCACAGGAAAAGTTATATTGGCACCCACCCACTAAACAGTAAAATAAAGTTGCATTGATTTTCCCCCTAAGAATGGCACTTTATTGGATTCATCTTTAACTTAGATTAAGTACACAAAAATTAATAGAATTTAATGGAGTTAAATTTACCTTCATTTTGTTGCTACTTTCTTTATGAATTTATATTGTGTTCTTACACTTTTCATTACATATAAATCATTTGCTTTTAAACAGATTTGAAGCCATTTTTACTTAGTTCATGCTGAGTGAGTTAAGGTGTTTCTTTAGAAGAGGTGCCAAGCTATTTTAGGGATTGGTGTAAAACAAGTCTAAGGTAATAATAACACAGAGTCTTTAACAGTACAGAAGAAAACGTTCCCCAAGTTCATTAAAGCGCCAGTGGAGATGAGTCTTGTTTTTGGTTGGTGCAGTTAAATAATCAGTTAAATCAGAGTAAAAAGCTGTTATTTCACATCCTTGCAGCAGATAGTAAATTATTCAAAACCTAGCTCATTTATCTATCAAAAATTGCACTAAGTATAAAAGATGGATTTGAATACTAATATATTATGCAAAAATAGAAAGAATGATGGCATTTTAATCATTGAATTCAGTGGAAATTGGAGGAGATGTGGCATGCAAGTAAATAAAATACTAATTCCAATTTTAGGGATTATAATTTATGTACCACTTAAATTTTCTGATGAGGAGCAATTGGATATCCTAAGTTTGCTCTGAGAATAAATCCCAGTAAAAGGAAGTGTCTATTGTTGTTTTGATTACATTTAAAACAACTTGGAGTGAATAAAAGCTTTTGAATTTAGATACTAAAATAAAACACTTAGCTCATATGCTCGCATAGGTTTTTTGTTTTATTTTGTTTTATTCAAGACACTTTGGGGAAAGCTACTCAGGCTTTTTTTTTTTTTGTACTAATTATTTGTGTTCATAATTAGCAAAAGCTTTCTGTCTACTCTGTGGCTTTGCAACATAGGAAAAATCCTTACTATAATTTATTTAAAAAGCATAGAAGCCTGATGAAAAAATATGAATGATACATGTATTTTAGTGTATCTTTTCTATGTGATGTATACATACACTCATCTTCAAATCGCAATTTAACAGTGATTTTTGGCATTAATCTAAGTAAGAATCTATGTAATTCTCTTCTACTAATCTTGAATAATTAAAGAGAGTAACTTCAGGAAAGCTGAGTTTTCTTATACACATTTGTTCTCTTGAAAAAGCATATGAATAAATAGGAGACTCTAGACAAATGCTTTTATTTCCAATGGAACAATTATTTTGGAGGCACATTTTACAAAGGAATTCATACTCATATTTCAACTTGATTTCATAACCACAATTTCATAAATTGAAAGGAGTGTTTGGAAGCACAGAAATAAAGTAGTAATAGAACTACATTTTATTATTAGTGACTTTTTAAAGCACTGTCCTATAAACTCTTAGAGTATATTATCTTCCCCCTTTAAATAGAAGAGGGAAAAATTAGTAAAAATAGGGAAAGTGAGAGAAGTTGAGAGGGCTTCTCTGAAAGGATTCAGTAGAATACAATTTACAACGAAATACATGAATTCAGCAATTTTTAATATATTGTAGCCAGCACCTCATCCTCTTTACTTTAAATTTGCAAAAAATTTAAAAGCAGGAGCAAATTTTGAAAATGGACCAAGATAATTGTGAATATGAATATTTTACCGTTCTTTCATTTTATGTTTACATATATGCTTAACTTCAAAGAAAAAGTTTAAATGCATATTAAACAGATTTTCAATTGTATGACTACTGATTCAAAATGTAGAATATATTTACTCATTGTTTTATCTACCAATCTATTATTGAATATGAACTATGTGTGGATATAATACTTGCTAGAGTTACAATGATACATGACAAGTCTCTGCCTTCAAAAAAGTCCTTAGTAAACAAGCAATTGTCATGAAAATGGATGGTTTCATTGCAGGGTAATAAATGTGACAACAATACAGTCAGGGACTACTGTTGTCTTAGCCTAGAGATCTTAAGCTGCATTTTATTGTTAATGGTACATGAATGTTGTTCTCTATGTATTTATTCTAGCCATTATTATAGACTTTGATATGACTGCTTACTTTTCAGCCTTTTAACCAAGATTTTGAATGGTTGTTGAGGTTCTGTCTCCTTTAAGAATTATTATGACCATAATGATGCTCCTTTTATGTGAAAAAAACAAAGAAGACCCATGCAGCTTTTACATAGACATTTACATTCTTTTCTGCTCACAAAACTATGAGCTGTTTATAGATAAGGCTTATATCTTTTTGATATTATTTTGTGTGCTTGTGTGTTGGTGATACACCTGCCCCACTCCCAGATTTGTAACTGGAAGGCCAAGTACAGTGACTGGCATACATCAAGGACTGTTTTATAACACAAAATCTGAGAAAGGTTGTGACCTATTCTATCCATGGGATTGGTTTTATACAGAGACAGATACAAAGGAAATCAGGACATCCACTTTTACTTTTCTTTCTCTCTCTCCTGTATGTGTATATATGTATTTCTGTCAGATATATGAAGTGTCTGATATGTATAAGGGGACAAGTAAGTAAAACGTTGCTTTACCACCTCATAGCACATTCATTCCAGGCATTTATAATTTCTAACTTCAATCAAATGAAGTCCTGTAAACTATCCATTTTTTCTATTCTTCAGGCAATACTGATTTTCTGACCCTAACCTATACCTGATTGATTGAATAGAACTTGGAAGTTCTTTCTGTTCACTTTATAATTGACCTTGGTCTAGAAGAATATTATAGGGAATTGTCACTGCATAAGCTAACCCAAGAGGGGCTTTTTATTCAATGACATATCTCCAAAGAGTTAGAGCTAGTTGTTGTAGGGGGCAGGGGTGGAGGAGGTAGTCAGGGACAGAACTAAAGGGGATAAGGAGATATATGGAATTGAAGAGGCAGATATCCACTTTTGGGAGCTTCTGGTTTCTTAAACTGAAAATGGATAGAAATTAGTATAAACTTGATAGCTCAATGGCAAGGATACGGGGGTTTAGCAGAATCTGTCTGCCATATAATCTCTCTGCTTTCCACTTTCTAAGAGATCAAGTACAATTCAAAAGCACCCATCCAATCAAGTTGTAGCAAATGACTGTGTTATCACTAAATCAGATCAAGTGTAGGAACCTGAGGGAAGTTGGTCCTGGCTTTGTCCCTTGAAAAATGTGATTTCTGGTATAGCTAGCCTCTAGCAAGGTTAAGAATGCCAAAGTCTGAAAGCTGATGGAATAACAGCAATGATCCTATTAGGGACAGATTGTTCTTCCTAAGAAATTCAAAGGAGCAGAGCCTGGTGCAGGAGAGAAAGTTTTCAAAGACTTTCTTTCACTTAGGTGAGAAAACAATGATTGTGTTAATTGTATATTAAAAATTAATTAGATGAACATTAAAATATTTGACTTTCATAATTCAGATAATATTTGAAAAGTATCATTTTATTTTTCTTGATGAAATTTCTGAAAAAATTTTTGACATTCATGAATGTTGGAACCAAGAATAGGAGTAAAAAATGTGCCGTTTAAAAAAAAAAAACTAGTTTTCTGTCTTTCATGTTTCAAAGTACATTTATTTTAGCCATGAATTGATATACGTTGCCATATTTTATTTATTTAGAATTATAATGTTGAATATTTTGAATATGAATAATTTGAAAATAGTCCAATAATTCAATTGAATATTAATCCCATTTAATATTAATCTTATATCCCTGTTTCTTAAAACAATATGTATTGTCTTATAAAGGAAAATAAAAAATTATAATCTCTTCCACCCATTTATAATATGGTTAGGAACTTTAGGTAATACTTAACGACACTCTTTGAACTTAGAATATATATTGCTCCCAACTGTTATAAGTGCTATTCAGACTCTCTTGATCCTCTTTTTTCATTTCCTGGAAAACTATATTTGCAACAAAGTCACTGGTTTCCTTTTCTTAATTTATATCATTGATGCAGGATCATCAAGCCCAACCATCAAGAAAGATCTCTTGAGACTTTTTACGGTGCGAAAGGTGTCTTTATTGTAGCACAGGGACCAGACACATGATCAGAGAGAAGTGCATTGTGATTGTGAGAAGTGACTGGTTTATAAGGTTTTCTATCTTTTTTTAAAGTTTTTATTTATTTATTTATTCATGACAGAGAGAGAGAGAGAGAGAGAGAGAGAGAGAGGCAGAGACATAGACAGAGGGAGAAGCAGGCTCCCGCAAGGAGCCCAATGAGGGACTCAATCCTGGATCCTGGGATCACGCCCTGAGCTGAAAGCAGGTGCTCAACCGCTGAGCCACCCAGGCATCCTTTCATCAGGGGGAATTTCTAAAGAACATTTGCCTTGGCAAAACAAGAGATAGGAGGAGAGAGACAGAGAACCATCCAGGCAGATAAGACATATGTCTGGCTGGGAAACTCCTAATTTTTATTTAAAATATTTCTGTAGTGTTTTCATATGATTAACAAAAAAAATAGGCATTTTAATATGTGGGAAGCACCCATTTATGACTTCTAGCTCTTAAACCATGATAAATGCAGATTCTATATGAATATTAATATTTGAAATTTGTACTATAGAATCATAAAGAGAAAAAAGTAAATTTTGTAGTACAAATCCTCGTCATAAGAGACCTCAAAATTAAAATGACTCAACGTCTTAAATTTGATCAAGTGTGTAGAAGTAAGTGCATAGTAATGATTTTAGGTAGACTTCAGTATAGTCACAGAAGAATTCTTATGTATGTGTGATTTTTATCAGGGATAAGGGTCTGCCCACTAAAAATACTTAAAAAAAATCAGGTTAGCTCTTCATCTCAGGTCTTAAAATATAACAAATTAAGTTACTAATAATACCCATAGAGTAAACCATAAGTATGGTAACAGATATAAGCAAAACTTTATGACTGTATAGTCATGTTTACATTCAATCCTAATTCACTTCTCACACTCGGTTATGGCTAAAGTATGTCTAACAGGAGTAGTATGGTTATATCTCCTCTGTTTCATATTTAATTCTAGTCAGTGTAATATTGCAGGTATCAATCTATTAGAACTATAGCAAAATAGAGGTTTTCTCAGTATTTTTGTTTATGTAAAATTCAATTAAGTTTTCATTTTCATATAGTGCATTTCAAGCATTTAAAAAAAATGCATTTATTTGAGAAAGAGAGCACAAGCCAGGAGAAGAGCAGAAGGAAAAGCTGACTCTGAGATGTACAAAGAACCCAACACTGGGATCATGACCTGGGCTGAAGGTAGTTGCTTCACTGATCAAACCACCCATCCCCCATTTCAAGCATTTTTGTCCTTTTGTTTCTGAATTGATACTGTAGAAATCTGTACAGTGCTGGGACATAGAAAATTTTCTGTCTTTAATGTATGAGCTCTGAAATACCAGCTGCAATTGTCAATTTCCTGATAAATTTTTCCTTCTCTAATCTCTGTTTCTTTCGTTTCAATTTTTCTACGAAGATGTGATTTAAGGGAATATTTTGGGTAACATTGCAAGAAAAAATTAACCTCCAGGTTAGTACTCCTGAAAGATTTTCAGAAGTCACAAAAATGCAGACTATTTCTATATCAGTTCTCCTGCTTGCAGCAATCTTTCCATTTGCTTTAATGTTTATCTACTATGTGTTGGCTAGGTAAGGATTATGAAAATATATTTCATCTGTACATATTTTTCAGTTATTTTGATTTTGAGAAAGAAACTAGATGAAATTAGAACAATTGTTAATATTTTTAAGCTTTAGGCTTTAGTTCTAGTTAGTAAGTTGAATAGAAATATTTTGTTTATGTGGAATTTAAAAAACAAAAGAAATGAGCATAAGGGAAGGGAAGAAAAAATAAAATAAGATAAAAATAGAGAAGGGGACAAACTATAAGAGATGCTGAACTCTAGCAAGCCAGTTGAGGGTTACTGGAGGGGAGATGGGTGAGGAGAAGGAATAATTGAGTAAGGGGCATTAAGGGGGCACTTGATGGAATGAGCATTGGGTGTTATATGCAACTGATAAATCACTAAATAATAAATCATAAAATCACCAACTGAAACTAATAATACAGTATATGTTAACTAAATTGAATTTAAATAATTTATAAAATAAAGAAAAAAATTAGAGCTGACATAACCCTCTGATCTTTTTTAAAATTCAATCATATACTGTCAACCAGTAGATAACCAGATTATTTACCAGATTATTTATATTCAGTGTCATTTAATACTCTTTTATGGAACATTTTTAAGGAGCTTTCTAACCCAGTGGTCTTCTCAAGATACCCTAGAACATGACACTTTTTTCTTATTTTTTCTGTATGGTCCATATCATTTAACCTAATTAACCAATTTATATTATTCTAAGGTTTCCTAAATTTACGTTTATAAAGTTTTAAAAAAAAACTTTTCATCTTTAGCCTTTAGATGACTAAAAATCTATGCAATTAAGTTGGAGTAAACATGTCTGCCATGATTCTTCAAATATAAATGTGAAAGTTTTGGGTTTTTTAGAGGTATTTTTGCTTGTTTGTTTGCTTTTAGTCAGTGCGGTTACCTTGTCTTGAATCTAGTTTGGGAATTGTGCAGGTCCCATGCTATTAATCTTTTTTTTTTTCTTTTCTTTTCTTTTTTCTTTTTTACTACTTGATGTGAACTTTTACCATTTATTGATACCTATATTGAGAAGTGAACAGAATAAATAAACAGATGTTAATTTCTGAAACTTGGCTTTCTTCTGACTTCAGTAAAGTGTTGGGGGGGGGAAGAGCAGTTATATAAGATTCTTAGAAAACTCCATAAATTTCAGTTTGCAATTATATTAGCTTTTCATCTCACTCTAGGGCAAGGAAAGGAATGAAGGATTTAATGATAGGCATAATAACATTTAAAAAATGGAAAAAGATAATCAAATGAGAGAAAAAGGTTTTTCATGGAAGAAAAATGGAGAATTTGTTTTCTGACTTCCTTCTCCCATGTAACATTGTAGCATCACTTAATTTTCTTCATTGGTACTATATTTACCAATATTCTAAAGTTAGTAAATATGCTCAAAATAATACTTTCAATACAGGAGTAACTGGTCCAATTAATCATAACAATTACCTTCTACCTTTTTCTATCTTGGAAGGGAATCTGCAATCTCATGAAAAAAGGATGTTATCACTTTAATATTCTTCTAAGAGTTGAAGAAAACTCTAGATAGAATAAAATATCAAGTTAGTCCTGTTGCAACTCAATTTCCATATCACTTGCATAAGAGACTGTTCTTTTCTTTGGATGTTTTTTTCCTCCGCTTTGATTGTGTTTTAGTTAGTGCCCATTTGAAGACAAAGAATAGATACTCACTAAAACCACCTCAAGTAAAGAGGCTTATTGTAAGGACACTAGTCAATTGTGTGTAATGTAAGGAAAGGAAACTTAACAATGTGTCGGAGGGATTGGATATGTGAAATAAAAATTTTTCAGTGAGACAAACATGCCTTTCTGCATTTTTCCTTATGAATCCACATGGATGCTATGCTAATTTTTGCTTCTTTATGCATGTCATAATGACCCTCTTCAATCTTCTCAAGTACTTGAAGCTCTTTTTGCTGGTTACCATCCTCTAAATGATTTGACTTTCTCATGGTCTTGGCATTTCTTAATTGTGGCGCTAATTAACATTTCAGTTCCAGGGCTCTTATTACTGTCTGAGACATCTGAAACTTTAGATCAAAACATTAAAACAAAGAAAGATTATTCTTCTCACATAATTAACTGCAAGTCAACACCTCCAGAACCAAGTTCTTTTTCTTCCCCTCCAGGTTAATCTATACCTTTCTCTTGTGTTTCTGATATCAAATTGTTATTTCTATAATTCCTGTCAGATTTATTTCAATAACATTGAGTAATTTATCTGGTAACACTGACTTTTACCACTTTCAGTTTTACCAATAATTATGATTCTGTATTTATAATTCTTCCCATATGTGATCTACATATTTACGTCTTGTACAGGAATTAAGAATGGGAATTCCACCCGAGTTCAAATTCAAGCTCTATCTTTGATAGTGTGTATGAGATAAGTTCTCTGTGTCTCAGTTCCTTTAACTGTAATGGGGGCAAATGATTATACATTCTCTCATAGGGTGTTGTGAGATCAAATGAGTTAAATGTAAGGCACATAAAATATGCTTACATTTTTTAAAATATGTTTACATTTTAAGTACCATATAAGACTGAGATAGTAATGAGATAATTTCCATTCTAACTTGCTGTAAATTTAATCCTTCTAGACTATATAATAACTTCCTTATAGGCCTCCTTGTTGGACCTATCTTCCTAAATCATGAGTTGGGTCAAAATTTTTAGAGTAAAATATATTTGTGACTTTCCCATGCCATCCAAATTAAAGTTCATATTTAGCTGTTCTCAATCGACCCTAATTTAGTTTCCCATATTCGTATATTTACTATGTCCTTCTGTAATTAATTTGCTTTAGTCACATGAGATTTCACATATTTTCATGCTTGCAAGTCTTTGCTTACCTCCCCCAACTCCAGCCTTAACGTGCACTTCAACTCTTGTTTTGTTCATTCAAACTCTTACATATAAAAGCTTTTGAACTCTTGGGGCACATGAATGGCTCAGTTGGTTAAGTGTAGAACTCTTGATTTCAGCCCAGGTCATTATCCCAAGGTCCTGGGATGGAGTCCCATGTTGGGCTCTGAGGTCACAAGGAGTCTGCTTGAGGATTTTCTATCTCTCCCTCTGTCCCTCCCTCCTCTCATGCTTTCTCTCTCTTTTTCAAATAAATAAGTAAATAAATATTAAAAAAAAACAACTTTTGAACTATTTTCCCCCTTAGAATAGAAGTTATATGGGATCCCTGGGTGGCGCAGCGGTTTGGCGCCTGCCTTTGGCCCAGGGCGCGATCCTGGAGACCCGGGACCGAGTCCCACATCGGGCTCCCGGTGCATGGAGCCTGCTTCTCCCTCCACCTGTGTCTCTGCCTCTCTCTCTCTCTCTGTGACTATCATAAAAAAAAAAAAAAGAAAAAGAAATTATATATATATATATATATATTTTTTTTTCCTACAGAATTTTCTAATTTTCTCAGTTAAAATGCAGAATTCTTATTAGTAGCTCCTGGTCATATGTTACCAATCCCTAATGAAGGTCACAAATATTGACTTACTTTTATATACCCATGAATCATGGCATAGAGTTTTCGAATAGTAAATACTTATTTATGAAAGTGATTAGTATATGAAAGAATTGAGATTCATGTTCAAGAGTAAAGGTTAAGTTTTGAGTTAATTTGCTTACTTTTTTAAAGAATCATTATAAGCACGGGCTAAGAATATTTATTGCAGAATTGATGTCTTTAATAACTTAATTTTCTGCCATTTTATCTAATGCCAGTCCTTAAACTTTTATTATAGCCTCATCCAGTTAAATGAGAAAAATGTTATATATATATAAAAAAGCCAATATAAACTTTGGCTTAGAAATAGTATCACATGTTTTTGTGTAGAAATAATACTTCATTGATGCCACTATAAAGTGCTACCTCTTTTCTAATATATTATGAAAGTAATTTTTAAAATGTCATTCTTAAAGAAATAATGAATTTATCTCTGATATAATATAAGAGAATTGTCCAAAATAAAGTTAGTTTGAAAAATATCTCTCAGGTGGGCACCTGGGTGGCTTAGTGGTTGAGTGTCTGCCTTTGGCTCAGGTCATGATCCCAGGGTCCTGGGATCAAGTTCCACATCAGTCTACCCTTGGAAAGCTTGCTTTTACCTCTACCTATGTCACTGCCTCTCTGTGTCTTCCATTAATAAATAAATAAAATCTTTAATAAATGAAAAATATCTCGCAGGGCTGTGATCTTCCCCAGGGAAGAGTCACTCTCTTCATGCTCATCCTCTTCCATGCTCCAGAGCACCAGTGTCTCCTGGCCATGAGCTTTACATATGTCTGATGCCATAGCATTTATGTCTGGCTCCCCAGGTTTTGTGCCACCAAGGAGACACCCCTTGATCATTGTGCTGGTGGCTGGGGGAGCTTTAACTCTTCACCCCAATGGGATTATAACAATCAGAGAGATGGTTCTCAAAAGCTAACACCCTAGAGTCCCTTACAGACAATGGATTGAAGAATACTAGTCTTTTATCAAAAGCAGGCCATTTTGCTCTCCCTGAAGCTTCAGCATGAGTAGCCTGCTTCACCTTTCACACACATTTGGTGCGCTAGAGTAGCCTGCTTCAAGTTTGGCACATATTCAGTGCACTACAGAGCTGCTCCCAAGAAATGTAGGCTGTGTGTGCTGTCTTGGTGCTCTCCCTCTGCCTTGTTCAAGCTCATAATTGTCACCCATAAAAGAGCTTATACACTTATCTGGAGGTTGTTTTTTGCAACTCCTACTCAGAGGATATCTCAGATTGATAGCTCTGGTAGACAAGGGGTCCTGTTATACTTGCAGTCCCAAAGCACTGTATATATTTCTATAATTTTAAAAGCTGATGCTTGAGGTTCTTGCTTCCAATCAGCCTGAATGTAGGTGTTGAGATCTTCCCCTAAGAGATACTGACAGGTCTTGGAATATCCTCAACTATTGGGAATTTGGAATGTCCTCAACTATTGGGAACTATTAAAAATATAATGGTTTACTTGGACAAGTACAAAGGTTTAAGAGACAGGCAAGAGTTGAGGTAAGGTTGAACAACAACTTTTATCTTTTACACAAGGTCAACAATTTAAGGATGAGAAAGGTGATTGTTTTATCTACTGTAGGGAAACCAACACAGAGAGTCCAGCAAATTTAAGAAAAAGGAATATATTCCAAATGAAATAATAACTCAAAACCTTAGGGGGGAGGAATAAAACTTAATGAAATGGGGATAAGTAGATAAGTAATTTACTTGAGAAAACATTCAAAGAAGTAAGTAAAAAGTTCATGAAGATGTTCACTGAAATGGGCAGAATGGAGGAACACAGTGAAACTTCCACAAAGAGATGGAAAATATAAGAAAATACCAAATAGAAGTCACAAAGTTGAAGAATACAATAACTGAACTGAAAAATACACAAGAGGTATTCAACGGCAAACTAGACAAAACAGAAGAAAATTTTAGTCAACTTGAAGACAAGGCAGCAGAAGACACCTAATCAGAGCAGCCAAAAGAAAATAAAAAATGAAGATCACTTAAGTGAATTATGGGAAATCTCAAATGGATTAATATTTTGTCCTAGAAGAAAAAAAAAGAGAGTAAAATGACAGAAAATTTATTTGAAGAAATAATGGCTATAAAACTTTCTTAACTGAGGAAAGAAAATAAACATTTAGATTCAGGCTTCCCAGAGAGTTTCCTTATCATAGAAAAGGAACCTATAGAGAACTACACCAAGACTAATTATAATTAAGATGTCAAAAGTCAAACACAAGGAGAGCATATTAAAAGCAGCAAGAGGGCAGCCCGTGGCTCAGCGGTTTAGGCCGCCTTCAGCCCAGGGCCTGATCTTGGAGACCTGGGATCGAGTACCGCATAGGCTCCCTGCATGGAGCCTGCTTCTCCCTCTGCCTGTGTCTCTCCCTCTCTCTCTTTCTCTCTCTCTCTCTTTCATAAATAAAAAATCCTTAAAAAAATAAAATAAAAGCAGCAAGAGAAAAACAGCTTGTTACATATAAATTATGTATGTAACATTAGGTAGTCATCAGGAAAACTTTTCAGGCCAGAAAAGAGTGGCACAATATATACTAAGTATAGAAAAAATAATAATAATTTACAGCCAAGAACACTCTACCAAGCAAAGTTATTATTCAGAAGTGAAGGAGAGAGTTTTCAGGCAAAGAAAAGCTGAAGGTCATCACCCCTAAACTGACCTTACAGAGAATGCTAAAGGAACTTTGTTAAACTGAAAAGAAGCACTAATTAGTTAAAAAAAAAAATCTTTTTAAAGACTAAATCTCACTGGAAAGGCAAATATATAGAAGAAATGGCTTATTCTCTTATAAAGCAAGTATGACGTTTGTGAAATTTCCATTCTGTAGGTTGCCTTTTAGTTTTTTTTTTAAACTGTTTCCTTTGCTATGTGAAAGCTTTTTATCTTGATAAAATCCCAATAGTTCACTTTTGCTTTGTTTCTCTTGCCTTTGGAGTCATGTCTAGCAAGATGCTGCTGTGGCCAAGGACAAAGAGGTTGCTGCCTGGGTTGCTGGAAGGGAGGGTGATAGGAGGAAGGGATAATTGGGTGATGAACATTAAAGAGAGCACTTGATGTAATGAGCAATGTGTGTTATATGCAACTGATGAAGCACTAAATTCTACCTCTGAACTAAAAAAGAAGGTAAAATGAAAAGTTAAAAAATAAGAGTAAAAATCCGTGATTACAATAATTATTTAAAGGATATGCAACATAAAAATATGTAAAATGTAACACTGAAAACATAAAATGTGTGTGGGGAAAATAATGTTAGCTTAAAATGGGATAAAACTTAAGTTGCTATTAGCTTATAGACTTTTGTAGATATAAGTTATTACATGTAAGCCTCATGGTAATCACTAAACAAAAACCTATTGATAGCTTTAAATGTCTATCTCAAGAAAGGAGAAAAATCTCTAATAACTTAACTTTACACCTCAAGGGACTAGAAAAAAAAAGAATAAATGGAACTCCAAAATAGAGGAAGAAAGGAAATGCAAATATTAGAGCAGAAATAAATGAAATAGAGACTTAAAAAGACCTTAGAAAATATAAGTACAACTATGATCTATTTCTTTAAAAAGATAACCAAAACTGACAAACCTTTAGCTAGACCCATCAAGTAAGAAAAAGCCCTACACTAAGTAAAATCATAAATGGAAGAGATGCTACAGCTGATACCACAAACATACAAAATATCATATGAAATTACTATAAACAGTTATAGGCCAATACATTGGACAACCTAGAAGAAATCAATAAATTCCTAGAAACACAAGTTAACAATACTGAAACAAGAAGAAATAGAAAATGAACAAATTAATTATTAGTTTGGAGATTAGTTTCATGATCAAAAGCTCCCAACAAACAAAAGGCCTGGACCAGATGTCTTCACTGGCGAATTCTATCAAACATTCAAAGAGGAATTAATACCATCCTTCTGAAACCCTTCTAAAGGGGGGAAAAAAAAGAGAATAGGAACCTCTTCCAATCTCCTTTTATGAGGCTAGCATTACCCTGGTACCAAAAACAGATGAAGATGCCACAAAAAAAGAAAACCGGAAGCCAATATCCCTAATTAACATCAATGCAAAAATTCTCATCAAAATCATTAATCATCAGGAAAATTCAGATAAAAACCTCAATGAAATATCATCTTACATCTGATATATGTAATGGAATATCATTTGGCTTTTAAAAAAGAATGTAATCTAAAAAAATAAAAATAAAAAAATAAAAAAGAAAGTAATCTTGCCATCTGTCAGTAGTGAATTTTGAACTCTCTAAGATATCTGGCATTCTGGCCGGGGATAGTACATTGTAATGAAAAAGATGCAAACTTAACATGCTTGAGTAATTTACTCTTTAAGGTAAAATTTATTTCAGAGTCATAATTTGAGATTTGCAAGTTCAGTGGAAATGTATACAATAAACTGTCAGGTTCTAGTGCTTAATCCCTTTGTGCTTTCCTCTGAAGTGTCAGAGTATAGGATCAAGCTTACAGAAAATGAAGCAGAAACAGGATGAGTGGAAACTAGTAGTAACCAGATGCCCTGTGTTGATAAGGGTATGTTAAATTATGACCATTTTGTTTGATAAAAATTCTGAGGTCGGAAATGACAAAGTAGGATGATACTTGTTTCTGATTTCAGTTATTGACCTGTTTAAAAATTACTTGCATTGAAGATATTTTAAAATAATTTGATCCTTTGATTTAGAATTTTTTTTTACTAAATTGATCTTAATCTGCAAATGTTACTCAGTGCCTAAAATACTGTTTTTCATTCCTTCTTCATTGTCTCAGCTTATTATGCAGACACACACACACAAATGCACACACACCCACAGGCCTATGTTTACCTATTTATCCAGCTTAATACCACTTACTGCTATGTTAGGGAAAAGACCATTTGTCTATTCTTCATAGTTTTGGCAATATCTAAATATTGAAAAAAACTTTGTTTTAGGGCACCTGCGTGGCTTAGTCAGCATCCAGCTCTTCATCTCAGCTCATGTCTTATTTCTGGGACATGACTTCAAGCCCATGCCTAGCATGGAGCCTATAAAAAAAAAAAAAAAAAGAAAGAAGAAAGAAAGAAAGAAAGAAGAAGAAAGAAAGAAAGAAAGAAAGAAAGAAAGAAAGAAAGAAAGAAAAAGAAAGAAAGAAGAAAGAAAGAAAGAAAGAAAGAAAGAAAGAAAGAAAGAAAGAAAGAAAGAAAAAGAAAGAAAGAAAAGAAGACTACATGATGATTACTTTTGAATTTTTGGGTCATTCACTGTATTATTGATGTAAAAGAAATACCTATTTACCTTTCTGCTGAATTATATTTCAAAAGTTTTACCTGCTATGATCTCCCCAATGTATTTGAACATACACTAATTCAGAGCAGTAATTTGGAGGTGAAGAAGGATGAGGTCTCCCTTTTTTCTTTGGTTTTAGTCTGAACATAGTAGTCTTGGAAGTTCTTCATGTATTTAAATATTTAAAGACCTTGATGCAACTTTTAATGTTACAAAGTATAAAAAGGAAAGTAAAAGAAGTGATAAAAAAAGAGAAAGAAACATGGTCAGCATATAAATTTATGAAGTAATAACAATTTGGCCAAAAATCAGGTTTTTTTTTTTCCTCCCTTGCTTTCAGGTTTTGGCTCATAAACAAATGCCCCCAAATATTAAATTTTTTCAGTTGCTCTTCCTTGCAGAAGTGCAGAATAGAAAGCAATAAATCTGCATTCAGCTACCTTTAAACTATTGTAGATACAGTGGTTAGGTAGTAAGTGCAGATATTTTGCTTTACTTCAAAATATTTGTGCTGCCCCAAATATCTCTTCAAATTGTCATCAACTTGGACATATTTCACTCTACATTGCCTGATACAGTAATCCATGGTATGCTGTGAATAAACCCGTGGTTGAATGAACTCACGAGCAACTTTAAGTATCAGAATTAAATTCTAGAGTATTTATGTCACATTAGACATGGCATATAGCTTATAAAATATATTATTGTGGCAGTTTTTATTATAAAAATGGAAAACTTTGGAAGAAAATGTCATCTAGTTTCACCCTATGATTAGTAATGAGAAGAGTATCAGAGTCAGAATATCTGGAGGTTCCATCACAGTGTTTATTTACAATTTGTAGGCTTTATGGTAGGTATTAATTAAAGTACTGTTAATTTACCAGTTATTTGATACTTTTATCTGAAAGCAATTTGAACATTTAGTTTTGCTCTTGGAATATTAAATCAATGATATTAATTATGGTAAAATATATTTTCATTTATTATACTATGAACTCATAAATCTTACATCATATGGTTCTTTTAATATTTATATCATATTTCACTGGTATTCATGAACTTGGACTGTGAAGAACTATTATTTTACTTCTGGTCTGTCGCTAACTTTCTGTGTCACTTTGAGCAAGTCACTTTTTCTCTGGAATCTGACATCATCTTTATATTTCCTTGAGATATAATTTTCTTGGATAATTTTAAAGGCCTGAGATTATACACTAATATCTGTAAAAGAAGATAACTTTTTCCCTTTATTTATCCAATCCCTCCTATACATAGATTTATTTTCTGAAGTTCTTGGAAATTGGACAAGTTGTATATAGAAAATATGTATTATTTCCAGAGCATCAGTGTTGATAACAGTACTGCCTTCCCTTTATTTATCAAACATGTAGAGAATTCAGAGGACAAAAGTCCTGAAATCCTTGAGAATTTGTCATAGTATGGGCTGGATAAATATTAATTCAGTTGATATATGGAAAGCTTATATGACCTAAATATGGAAAAGTCCAAACACAGTTGGATATAATCTAACCTTCATTGATACCAAATATCTTTTAATAATGGTAGAACAATAAAACAAATTACTTTTAAAATGAAAGTTCAGGGGGGCGGGGAGGAGGTCTGTTCCCCCTGGTGGGGCTGGGGGGGGCTGTAGCTGCCCCCCACCTCTCCCTGCCTCTCGCCCCTCAATAAAATGATCTTAAACCACAAAAAAAAAAAAAAAAAAAAAAAATAAAATGAAAGTTCAGGGATGCCCAGGTCATTCAGCAGTTGAGCACCTGCCCTGGTCCTGGAATTGAGTCCCACATCGGGCTCCCTGCGTGGAGCCTGCTTCTCCCTCTGCTTGTGTCTCTGACTCTCTCTCTCTCTCTCTCTCTCTCTCTCTCTCTGTCACTCATAAATAAATAAATAAAATCTTTAAAAAATAATAAAATAAAATAAATATGCAGATATCGTTCTGTTTGGATTTTTTAAAAGATTTTATTTATTTATTCATGAGGGAGAGAGACAGAGAGAGAGAGAAAGAGGCAGAGACACAGGCAGAGGGAGAAGCAGGCTCCACGCAGGGATCCTGACATGGGACTCGACCCGGGGTCTGCAGGATCACACCCTGGGCTGAAGGCGGGGCTAAACTCTGAGCCACCCGGGCTGCCCGGTTCTGTTTGGATTTTGAATAACATTCTCATCTCTAATTTTTATTTGTTCTTTAGTGCTTTTGTCAGAATGATTTGTGATTTCTCCAGGAATTGTTTTTATTTAGGGAAGTATGCATTTAGAAAGAAAAAACAAATTCCCTTAGAAGCTATATGGCACTAGCTTTCAAGTTTCAGAAGAAAAAGCAAAAAAATGCATTATTCAATACGTGTTTCTTGGGACCCTCCTATGCTCATGGCACAGTAATAAGCAAAGTTCTATTCTTAAGAAAAATATAACCTAGTAAGTTGTCAGGGGGAAAATATGCTACAACTCTTATCTATAATTTTCCTTGCCATGTATTCTTTCTCATCCAGCTCTCTTTGCTTTTCCCATTACACTTTCTAAGATGAGGCTCTTTCATAATTATATAGGGAAAGAGATCATTGTAAACTTCCTGACCTTCCCCTTTTCCTCACTAAATGTCAGCTTAGTATCACATAAATCCTGATAAGAAGCAAAAAGCATTTATTAATAAACATCCGACATGTTGGATGAATACTAAACTATTCTCCCAGATAGTGCTGTGGACTTACATACTAGGTCTTAAGACATAGTTATTTCAATTTTTACCTTCTATAAAATAATCCCCTTCTTCATTGAGCATATGTGGATTCCTAAGTGCAGTTGTACTCCAAACTTTAATGATACAATTTCTCCTTACTGAAATTTTTACACTTGTGTTTTTAATTAAAGAAATCACAGGAAGGCATGATTTTTGCTTTTAGTAATGGGCTTTTTCTTCAGTCTCTTCCTAGAACTAGAACATTGATGTTTTTGCCTGACTCCACCTTTATTTTCTGTTGTCCTACTCAACCCACTAAGAAATACTCTCATGCTTGTAGTCATAATCCTGATGACAATTACCAGTTTGTTTAGATTCTAAATATCTTTGTCCTGGGTTTCCAATCTCAATAATTAAGGTGTACATTAGGAAACTGTATCATCTAAGATATTTTGTGTAGGAAATGCCAAAAACAGAGAAACAAAAACAAAACCCTCAAAATGGCTTAAACAAAGTAATGTGTTGGCCTAAAAATGGAATATCCAAAGGTTCAGTGTAGAGGTTCAGGAAACTATCATCCCTGGCTTTTATAGTTTTCTTCTGACTTCCAGGGTGTTAGCTTCATCCTGGAAATCTACGTATCTCAGTCCCGCCAGCAACCCCATACTGTTCCTATGTGGTAGCAATATTTCTACAAGGAAGTATTCTTTCATTAATCTTATACCATATTATCCAAGGGTAGTAAGGGATGCTTTCTAGAGTTTCTGCACAAGTCTTGGTATTCACCTCTTTGGTCTCAGTTGGATTTGTGTCCATTTCTGAACCAACTATTGTTTTTAAAGCAATGGATGCACCGAAATTTTAAGTCAGTCAGAGTCCTCTGCTAGAACTAAGGGTGGGATTAATTCCACAAAATTTGCCAGGTTTTCTTCCAAGGAAAATGAGAGGAAAGGAAGAAGCACGGGTCCTCGAGAAGCAATCGACCAATATTCTTTACAGGCATTTTCAGATACCTTATGTCCTAATACCAGGTGCCACCTGTTTACAGGAAATGATTAAACCACCACTCTCCCACTCTCCTTTAGGCACTCCGGCTTGCTCCCACTGAACTACCTGTCAACTGTTACCTTATTCAGCTGGGAACAGTTCTCCCAAACAGATCTTGACATAGGGCACAAATATTTCTGCTTCTAACCTTTTGCTACCCAGTTCAGTTGCTTTAGTTAAGGCATTATTATCGGTAATGAATATGGAAATCCAACACACATGAATGAGGGCATTAATTCATTTCAAAATAATAACCATAAAAGAACACCTTAGACATTCACATGCACCAAGAAGGAATTCAAGAGATTTGGTGCTAGGAATGATACATTTTCCCTTAATAGGTATTAATGATTCCAGACCCTTGTTCTTGAGGTGATCTTAATGCAAGTAGCAGCTGAGTATTTCCTGTGTCAGCTGTCTCTAGCCTTTATGATGTATTTTGAAAAGTTAATTGCCTATTCTGCAACCTTCATATCTTCTACATTACAAAAATGGTTGGGGGGATTCCTATTTTATTTCTCATTCCAACTATTTGTAGATTGTGAAGTCTCAGTATTTCAGTAAGAAAAAGTTGTGGAAGAACATGTTCCATCTTTCGTTTGGAGTAGTAATTTAAGCAGATATTCAAATATGTATTTAAAACATTTTTATTGATAAGATACTTTTAGAGATAACTGATTTTTTATTTGTAAAACTGAACTTCATATTGCATCAAATAAAATATAAATTATTCAGTGGACATAATATTTGCTGTGTCTTCACAGAATACTAATTATGAGAAAATTATTTTTCTTATTTTTTCACTAGAAAATTGGAAAAGCATTTGTTGATTCTTGGCAAACACATTTTAGCATAAGTAATGGGCAAAGCAACATATGGACTATGTACATATAACTTGTGCATATATTTGATTAAGAAAAAAAACATAAATAATGAATTACAATAGAAAATATATTGGGAGAATAAAATATGTGTGTCATCCTGACCATGCTTTAAAATAGTTTAGACAGCATATAATTATTTAAATATTTCTACTAAGAAAAACAAAGAGACATATAGATTAAAAATAATATAAAGTTTTAAGGAGATAAATTTTTAACAAAGTAGTAAAAGAAAGCTAGTAAAGGGTGTCTCAGTGGCTTAAGCCTTTGCCTTTGGCTTAGGTCATGATCCTGGAATCTTGGAATGGAGCCTAGCATCTGGCTCCCTGCTGAGTCGGGGAGTCTCCTTCTACCTCTGCCTGCCACTCCGCCTGCTTGTGGTCTGTCTCTCCCTCTGTCAAATAGATAAATAAATAAATAAATCTTTTTTAAAAAAAGGTGTAAAAGAAATAAATTAAAAAACTTCCATCCTTCAAATATTATGCAATTAAAGGGAAATAATCAAAACAAAAATTCTAAAACAATATTTGTAAAACTGTTCTAAATATGCACAAAAAAGTTTATTGTTTTTTAAAACAATTAAGGAAATTAGTCCATAAAATAAGAGTGTTTTGCTTATAAAATGTAGAATTTTCTTTTTTCTATAAAGATTTTATTTATTTATGAGAGACACAGAGAAAGAGGCAGAGACATAGGCAAAGGGAGAAGCAGGCTCCATGCAGGGAGTCTGTGAGGGTCTCAGTCCTGGAGCCCCGGAATCACACCCTGAGCAGAGGGCAGACACTAACCGCTGTGCCACCCAGGTGTCCCTAAAATGTAGAATATTCAAATACAGATTCTCGAGTAATTACAGAGAGGTAGTGTTGAGAAATAGACAAAGTTGAAACCATATTCTATTTTCCTTTGAGCTTTCTTTTTAAAGTAAAGAAATTACATATGCTGACTCAATTTTGTGGCTCTTTTTCCCATGCTTTTTCTGACCTTTCTTTGCCTTCAATGTCAGCCATGATCCATAGACATGAACAACCACTACACTTTCAAATACAGACTTATACTATACTGTAATGACTTTTGACATTCATAGCTATTTCAACATTCTAATAACTAAATAGTTTAAAGGTAATAGGCAAAAATATGAACAACTCTTTGATTAACAATGCCTTGATGTTTTGAACCTTGAGAGTCTAATCTGAAATATCCTTCATCATAACCTATGTAGACAAGGGAAAGTGAGACTTCAATAGCCACTAGACAGTTTGGATGACAGCCAGATGAGCCAATGTTCTAAGGGCTGGCAGTGACCTTGGAGTAAATTTTGCAAAGGTGCAAATTTCTCTGTCTCAGATAGGCAGTTCTGTGATTAAGTAAGTGAGCACACCCACAAAGCTCCAGTGCTTGGTAAATGCATGTCAGCTGTAAACAATATACTTTCTCTAAAGGACTTTGAGTGGAATGCTGAAGATAGAGCCAGATTTACAGTATAGCAGTCTGTCCCTTATATGTAAGAAGTGCCCAAATAACTGGATGAGTTTTATGCAATTTAGATTAAATGATGAAAACACTCAAATCTTATAGCTTTTCATTCCCTTGAAGCAAGATGTAATTTTCACGTTTCCTTAGTGTTTCTTCCTTTGAGCAACATTGTCTCATAACCATATAGAAAAACAAATAAGTCAAGATACAGACACAGTAAGCAAACGCATTTGTTTATGTATTTGTCTAAGAGTTCTTATTACCCCTGGATTTTTGAGGTCTGTGACAAGCAAAAAATTTCTTGAAGAGGACACTAAAGAAATGTACTAGTGGATTCTTAGCAGCAGAAGAAATGTTAGAGTGGACAAAGTCAAAGTCATTATCTGACAGCTGTAGAATCATAGATATAGGGTTTTAAATGCCTAAGGAAGTGTAGGAATATTGTGAGTGGCATCTTAGGATAGCTACGAGGAATGGTAATAACTGCAACATATTTTTATTTGAGCTTTTTCACTTACTTCTTTTAACTCTGACAAACATGCTAGACCATGGCATAATCTAAACAAGATTTTTTAGACCACTAGTGTGTAACAGTGCACTTGCTATTTAATTAGCTTATATTAAAACACCCATCAAATGTACTGATTATGGCAAGTGATGTATAAAGTGTTGCTTCATTAATAATGGCACAGTGCATATATATCTGTTTCTGTCTAGTTTTATGTGGTACATATATTGTTGCAGAAATTGGAAGAAATATCCTTAGAAAAGAGCTAGCAAGCAAATGACTTTCAAAAGCTGCAATATGGATTTCATTTATTTCAATTCTCTCTTGAATCGATGCATTGCAAAATTATATTCTAATATTCAGTCTGGTAATGAGCATAGTAGAAGGTACATATTAATTTTATAATTAAGTAAAGAAAGAAAAGATGAATGAATGAAAAATTCATAGCACTTACTGTGACATCTAAAGAATTTTTACTATTACAGATTGCTATGTGAAATTGGTTTATTACAAATTCAACTGTGATAAACCCACTTTAAGACAATGATTAGTTAAGTAACTGCTCAGAGAATGGAAGAATTAAACCCAGCAATTGTCACAATCTGTAGATATATCAGGTATTGTCCTTCAGGTATATGTCCTTAGCCTGAATTTATTCAATTTTGTTATCAACATATTTTCAGTGAGATTTGGAATCATATCATTTTGGATGCAATTTTCAAAATATTTTTTTTTAAATTTTATTTATTTATTTATTTATTTATTTATTTATTTATTTATTCGTTCATTCATTCATTCAGAGAGAGAGAGAGGCAGAGACACAGGCAGAGGGAGAAGCAGGCTCCATGCAGGGAGCCCAAATAGGACCCGATCCTGGGTCTTCAGGATCACACCCCGGGCTGCAGGCGGCGCTAAACTGCTGTGCCACCAGGGCTGCCCCAATTTCCAAAATCTAGAGAGAGCTAGGATTTCCTGTGACTTTGAAACAGTGGAGGAAAAAAAAAAGAAAGGAACATTGGAGGAATGTTACATAATAAAGGGCATTGTATTCAAAAGGGATAAGTATAATAGAAAATAGCTGACTGGACATTAATCAGGTTGGTCTGAAACCAATTAATATGAATAAGCAATATGATTTTACTGAAAGCTTATATATTATGCACCCTGTTTTTTTTAAACGCAGTGATATTTGTTTATTTTACAACAACAAAACACTTGTATGTCTTCATAGCAGGATGATTGCAAATACTGCAAAACAAGTTTCAGTTTGAGTGTGAATGAGTGTGCAACTTAATTTCCACATTTCAAAACTGATGGAATGGACATGAGTGAGACTCAGAGATTCCAACTAAAGTGATTGATGGCCTGGAAATCAGGGCCCCTGAAGAAGAGTTCAGAGTTACTGTCACTTAGTTTGAGAAAGGATGGCAACTCACTTCTGTTAAAGACTATAGTACAAAAGACTTCTAAAATGAACAAATGTGTGAAAACTTCAAGAAAGAGGATAAAGTAAAAAGAGAAGAGGATAAAGTAAAAATAAAGAGAATTTAAACTAAGTATGAGAATGTTATGAAAACCAGATGGTATTTTTAAAGGGTTTAATTTTTATCACTTAACTATAGAATTAGAAAGTCTCTTATCTGAATTGATAAAATATGAATACCTAAATAATGACATTATGAACAAAACTTTGTCAGTGCTTGTTCTACAAAAAAAAAAAGTTATTTTGCATGTTTCTAATGCATAAACCATTTCTGATAATTCTGTAAAAATTAGCATGCAGACCACTTAATGCATAATGGAATACTTAGTGTTTTTATTTTGTTGCACAGGTTTCTCAATTTTTTTTGCCTTTGTAAGACTAATGTAACTTGTAGTATTAGGCATTTCATAATCTTGTGGTCTTGAGAGTACTAAAGGCTTTGGTGGCTGTTGTATTATTTTGGGAAGAACAGCTCATTAAGTCAGTTTGATTAGGAGTTGGAAAAAGACTCAGACCTCCCCATAGCACTGAAAAAGCTCATGGAGTCTGTTTATCCAGATATCCAGGAACTGGAGCATGGTAGGAGGAGACGGGCAGCCATAAAGAATAAGGACTTTCCCATGTTAGAGGAAATACAAAATATATGTGAGGAACATGTACTATAGAACCAAACTACCTGGGTTCAAACTCTAATCTATCAGTAAATTAAAGAATTTATGCCTTCATCTATAAAATGGCAGTGATGATGACATGGACTTCATTGTAAAGTAAGTATTGTAACCACAGAACTTAAACCAGTAGCTGAGACAGCATATAAAAATGATACAAGGGTTCGTGATTATCACTAAGAATTATTTATGTGGGTTTCATCTGTTTGCATACTCTTTTTGAACCAGTGGACTTAGAAATAGCATTTTATTTTTTAAATGCATTATTTATTTTTCTTTTAGAAATAGCATTTTAACATCCAGACTTAAAATAGCCATTTGAGGGGTACCTGAGTGGCTCAGTCAGTTAAGCATCTACCTTCAGCTCTGGGCATGATCTCAGGGTCTTCAGAATGAGCCTTAGTCAGGCTTCCTGCTCAATGGGGAGTCTGCTTCTTCCTCTTGCTTCTACCCCTCCCTCTGCTTGTATGCATGCTCTCTTTCTCTCAAATAAATAAATAAAATCTTAACTTTGTTTTAAGTGACCATTTGGGAAAAAGTAGTATCTTCCCAGACTTATATAGATGAGGTATTTTTTTAAGCTTAAACTTAAAAATATAAAAATGCAAGAATTTTCTCTGATAGTACACCTTTCTTTTTTGTAAGCTATCTTTCCCAACAATAGTTTCTCTTACTCCTGTGTATATTCTATATTTTCTTTTACATCTATTGTGAATTTAAACAATAAAAAAGAATGATTTCATTTTCCTGAGAGCATCACTTTTGTTATTACTTCCCAAATGTGCATGTGACTCTGTCTGTGCTTCATACCATAATTAATGGATATATCCCTATGGAGAAGGCTACTTTATGTATCAGCTAGAGGCTGTGTCTAAGGCCAGGCCATGAACTGCAGGCAGAGCTGATGATGTTCAGTAGCCATTATTGCCATCCTTACCTCTGGAGTCTAGACCTCAAATATGGGCATCAGACTGACCTTCTGGCTACTGGCTGAGCTCCAGTAGACATAATATGCAAATGAATTTTAAACTACGTTTCTGCCCTTTTTGGGATACTTAATTGAACCTATTTATCACTCCTTAAAAAATGAATCATTAATTTCTGTGTCAGGCACCACTTTAAGCACTGGGGACATAGTGAGGAAACAGGCAGAGAAGGTCTCTACTTTTAGGATGCGACCATAGTATAGACAAGTAAATTAATACTAGTGAAGATAATTTCATATTTTTCAAGAACTATTACTAAAAACAAAATAGATATAGCAATACAGAATGCCTGGGGTGGATTAAGCCATTTTCGATGGAGTGTCTAGGAAATGTGTCTTTGAAGAATCATTTGAACAAGAACTTGAATTAAGTGAGGGAACCTCCATGTGGAGATGGGGATGAGGACTGATGAATGTTCCCACAACATTAGGAAAAAATGCAAAAAGGTTGAGGAATGAAAGAGCTTGATGTATCATGGAAACAAAAGGAAAGCCTGTGTGAATGAAACAAGGGAATTAAAGGGAAAAGGCTTTTAAGATACTATTGTTGAAGTGTTCAGGAACCATTCATCTAGGAATCTTGCATTAATTGAATTCTAAGTGTAAGTTATTGCAAGAATTTAAGTAATGGCAATGGCATGGTATTATCATATTTACATGTTTTTAAAATTATTCAGTTTTAGAGTGCCTGGGTGGCTCAAATGGTTAAAAGTCTACCTTTGGGCTCAGTTCATGATCCCAGGGTCCTGGAATGGAGCCCTGCACTGGCCTCCCTGCTCATAGGAGAGTCTGCTTCTCCCTTTGCCCCTGTCTCTCCCCAGTGCTCATGCTCTCTCTCTCTCTCTCTGTCTCAAATGAATAAATAAAATCTTTTAAAAAATTATTCAATTTTGTTGGAGAAAGCATTGTAGAAAGCACAGATTTTTATGAAATTCAAAACTTTGTGGATAGTGTGGAGAATACTGTGTTACCTAATCCAAAGATGACTATGGAATGAAAAGGATACTCTCTGTGGAGATGGTGGAAAAGAATCAAAATTTCCCTTGGGGATAGACATCTTGATGGACCGGATTTCAAATGTCAAGAAAAATGGCACCATCTCAGATATCAGGAGTTCCTTTTTTTCTTTTTCTTATCAAAGGAGAGCTGAAAATAAATCAGTTGTACACATGAGTTTGGAGCTAAGGGGAAAGGTCAGTTCAGAATTCATAAAGTTGGAAATCAACATACAGGTCATGTTTAAAGGCATGAGAATAGATAAGACCATCGATGAAGACAGTATGATAAAGAATGAACGGCCAGAGATTCAGCTCAAGGGCTCTTAACTCTCAGAGTTGAGTGGTTGGAGTAGGAAGAGCCAGAAAATGTTGCTAATAAAGAGCAGCCATTGAGGCAAGATGGAGAACAAAAGACTGTGGTTTCCTGGAAGACACAAAGGTATATTTTTAGAAGGAAGGAAGAATCAGCTATGTGAAATACTGCTGAAAAGTTGAATAAGATGTTGAAAGGATTTGCAGTTGGATTTAAGCAAGATAAAAGTCTCTGGTGACTTCTGCAAGAAAATTTTAGCAGGAATAGTGGGACAAACTGCCAATAGAGAGTTGCTTGACAAGAGAAATGGTGTGTGTTTAGGTGGAGGGGTGGCAGTGGGTGTGAGAGGAATAAAATAGAATTGACAAGTATTGATACACCTTTTTGAGATGTATTTCTATAAAGGGAAGTAAAAAAGCAGAGAGGAACATGGTATCAAGAGAAGATTTGAGACAAAAACTCTAAAACTAATGCAGAAGAGAATACTGATGATGCAAGACAGATAACAGATAACTGTAGGACCTAATGCCTTAAGTAGATAAGAGATAATGGGATCCAGAGCACATGTATATAAGATGCTCTTAGTAAGTATACAGATATTTATTAAGCCAATAAGGGAAGATAAAAACTTATAAATGTAGACTGACAGGTCTGTTATTGGGAAAAGAGATCTGTTCTTTATTCATTGTTTCTGATTTTCAAAGTATATGTCAAGATCATCAACTGGAAATAGGGGGAGGAGTGTTAGAGGTTTGAAGAACAAGATGCAATATATTCAACTCATGGAATGGAAGTGAACATAATGAATTGGTGAGATGAAGAGTATATTAGTACCTAATTTTTTACTTTCACTTTGCTTATATAATGTGGCTATTTGGAAATTCACAAGAACCATTTTTTGTTGCAACATTTAGATTTTAAATATTGTTGATTTTTTTTAACTTTTGCTAAGTAAACTTTGATGTGCTACCACACAGTGTGGCCTTTTGAGTCAAACAGGCCTGACTTCAACAGGATAAATTCCTTAATATGTAAGCCTTAACTTATTTATGGATCCAATGAGGATGATATCTTCAGAATAAACATCTTGAATTTAAACCTGGACTACTGACTGAGGAGCCTCCAGCAACTCACTTATCTGGAAAATTAGAATAAAAATAGTTACTAACTGGGGTGCCTTGGTGGCTCAGTCAGTTAAGCCTCTGTCTTTGACTGAGGCCATAATTCCAGGATTCTGGGTTGGAGCCCTGAGCCAGGCTCCCTGATCAATGAGGTGTCTGCTTTTCCCCTCTCCCTCTGCCTCTTCACCCCACTCATGCTCTCTCACTCTAAATTACAAAGGCTAAAGAGGATAAATCCTTTGCCAAATATTCAATCTCTTAATTGGACAATGCCAGTGAAAATTATCTATCAGTAACAATGGTGACAGTTGTACTTCACAGGATCCAGTACTTGATAGTAGTGTCTTTATGGAGATGAAGTTCTCTTTTTCCATTTCTTTGATTTCCGTTTTTTTTTTTTTTTTTAATATATTTTAACCAAAGCATCTCCTCTTGTTTCGATATCAGTTGAGTCCATAGGGGATAGGCTAACCTATATAGATGTAAAGAATGATCCTACTTTGATCAAGTGTGAAATTTAGCATATTATATTGAAACTATATATGTCAGAGAACAGAAAAAAAAAGAAAAAAGAAAAAAAGAAAAAATTTGGTATAAAACCAATTTGAAAACAAATATGGACTACTTAAGGTAAATTATTCCTTCTAGTAAGAACAATAAAAAGAGTTTTAAAAAAATAGTTTTAATTTAATTTAAAAATTTGTTTCCTTTGAATAACAAGCAGTTGGGAGGCCCACTAGCAAAATAAAACATTTTGATTTTTTACTTCAGGGATAGGATTCTAGAGAATACATGGAATTATTAGGAAAGGTCAGTTGGCTATAATAGAGAGAAAGAAGGTCAAATCTTAAAATGCTATTCCTTACATCTATTCATAAACAGACAGGTAGGTGATCTTTCAGTGGAGATCAGTAATATCTCCAATAAAATCTGGGTTTTCAAATGTATACCAACTTCCCTTTATTACATTAGCTTCCCAAACTTTGTTTTTATATAACTATATTCCTGTCAGACTGACCTTGTTGCTCATTCTCTGATAGGTCTCATTCCATATTTATTTGCATGCTTTTGCTAACAATGTTCTTTATACCTTAAATATTTTTTCCTTCATCTCTTAACGTTAAAAACCCTATTTATTTTTGTTTATTTTTTTAAGATTTTAAGTAGTCTCTACTACCAATGTGGGGCTCAAATTTACAACCCCAAGATCAAGAGTCGCATGCTCTACCAACTGATCAAGTCAGATGCTCCTATTTGTATAGTTTTAAATCAAATGGAAAGGTACTTTCTCCAATACTTTCCATCTGTGATGGCCTCCTCACTTTGTAAATATTGATTGCTCAATTTTTATATCAGATGTGTTTCTAAATAGTTCCTAACTGCTAAGAGTTAATTATATATATTAACTGACACAATATACTTAATTCTAGTATTAAAAGTAATATTAAGTATATTCTATATATATGTATGTGTATCATCTAGGCTATCAAGCTCATGGAGAATGGAACTTGTATTAAAAGTGTTGAATTCCTCTACTAATAGTAATTTATATATAGATGGTATTTAATAGATATTTGAAGAAGTCAGTGTCATGAATGCTGTGCAGTACCACCCAGATCTCTCTTCAGGACTGAGAGATTTCTTCCTCTAGCTGCTGGGAATGTTGTCTAGCCAAAAGCTCTCAGCTTTTTTTGGAAAATTCTTTGGCTGAGGTAGCCTTCATTCAAGGATTGCTTTCCTTTTGTTGGGCAGCCCAAATCCAATGATTGGTAACATGAGAGGATAAAGGCATAATTATCTCACCCAGGAAACCTCTCCAGGGCCATCAGGGCTTCCTCCAGGTTAGGCACAATCACAGCCTTACCTCTAGCTCTGTTCCTTCCTGTTCCTTCTCACACACCCAAAATTGGTGTTGGTTCTGAGAGCCTAAGCCCTAATAAATCTCCCTTATTCACATCTCCATTTCACAGACTATTTCCTGGGAAACACCCAATGTATGGCAGGTAGGAGGGAAGAAGTATAGTGAACCAAAAAACACAGTTTTATGCTATGCTGTCTTTCAAGCTTTTAAAATCACATCTGCTATTAGGCAGTGACATTTTTGAGCTTAATTTGTTCTTAAGAAATTTACAGATAGCTATGAGTACACTTGATCATGAAGTTCTAGATAATCAATTTTTTTATGGCTAACATTCATTAAAAGACAGGTTTTACACTAATATGATGCAACAGCCTTTAAGCATTCACAATACTAGGCAATTGGTCATATAGAGAAGTGACTAAATTTTCCTTATTAATTAAGTACACTGTCTGGCAATCCTACATGAACCTCTATTTCATGTATTGAATTAATGACCATTTTAGCTAGATTCAATACTAGGTCAATTATTTTTTATCCAAACTTTGATCATTGCAAACCATAGTGAGAAAAAAAGGATTTCTAGAATTGGTTTTCTGTTTGCCTTATGCTAGAATGTATCCATGCTAAAGAAAGATCACATTATTCAAATTCTAACTTCTTTCTAGTTTTTATATTATAAATTGTGATTAACTTTTTGTGTGGATTTTTATAATATGGAACTACTGATTAAATTAGAGTAGGAAAGTAGCAGCAAGCTATTTATACTGTTTTAGTGTATTTTCTAATTTTAACTCTGTGCTCTGATTTCTCCATAGCTCTGTTTAGTCAAACGTAGAAAATAGTCATTGAAATCTTTAGAAGACCATATTCATGATGATAGTAGACAATTCACATGTGGTCCAGCCCATAGGTTCAAAGGTTATGGAGGTGAAAAGTGACCATTTTGTGTCTAAATGCCACCAAAGTAGAGACCTCAAAGATTATCTCATGCTGCACATCTTGACACTGATTCTGTGTTCAGCGGTCCTTGGAATGTGGGAAACTGTGTACGTGTAAGCTGTGATGGCAACTTCAGGGCTCACAGGGAAGGTCTTATGAAATATGAATAGACTAACTCCTCTACTTCCTTCACCTTCCCCTCTTTTTCCTCTCTGTCAAGATGCACAGCTGGTGAGGAGAGATCAAATAATACTCAACTGAAATCGGCCACTTCCTTAGCCAAGGGTTTTAAGAAAGATTTCATGTCACTGAAGTAAAGAAAATGCCAAATTCCTGACTCACACACTATTTCTCTCCTAACCAGTATTACAAAGTTCCTTAGAGCAGTGTTATGGAGTGTTGAGTTCTATAGGTATGCAGTAGGTAAGTAGCTGAAAAATATTGTCAATTGACCTCAAGAGGATCTGATAAACTATCAGGTTTTTTTTTCCTCTTCTAGATAGGTTATAGGAAAACATTCAGCTTTTATTTATGCTGTTGTAACAATAAACTATACTGAATTAGAGTGAACTTTATGGAAGGATTTTTTATTCATATATTCAATGAATATTTTATATATTAGCTTCTAGGTTATAGTCACTGTTGTTCTAAGCTTACAATTAATGGTAAGAGAAAGAAAATTAATGAAGGGAGGTTGGAAGAAAGGACAGAAGAAAATCAGAGGATGGTAGGTAGTTTTAAAAATAAGATAGAAAGGAAGTTTAATAAGGTAGAGTGCTATGTGTAATGTAATTTCATTTAGAATGGCCATAGAAGGCATTTAAGATTAAAACAAAATTAGAAGGGATAGGGATTAAATGAGGTAATTAGCCATAGGATTATTGAAAAGATACTTTTTTTTTTAAGATTTTATTTATTTATTCATGAGAGACACAGAGAGAAAGAGGCAGAGACACAGGCCAAGGGAGAAGCAGGCTCCATGCTGGTAGCCGGATGTGGGACTGGATCCCAGGACTCCCAGATCAGGACCTGAGCCAAAGGCAGGCGCTAAACCACTGAGCCAATCAGGGGTCCCAGAAGGGATACTTTTTAAAGAGAAGGAATAGCAAATACAAAGACCCTGAGGCAGGATGGCGTTTGCTCTTTTTAAGAACTACAAAGGGAGCCCAATGTGATGGCAAGGCAATGAAAGAAGGTGAGAGCCGACAGATGACACAGAATTACAAAGGACCTTGAAGTGCTTAAAGACTTTGCTTTTCTCTGAGTAAGATTAGAAGCCTTTTGGGATCTAAACAGAGCAAAGGCATAATCTCATTTAAATTTTAAAAGAATCACTGGAGCTGTTGGGTAGAGAATGGAATGTAAAAGCTAAAGAAATATTTATATCTATTTCATGTAAAAAAAAGAGATTAGAGGCAGGAAGTTTAGCATGGTAAGGTTAACTCTTCAAGGAATCAGACTCCTTAGATTTTTATTCCCCTGTATCCTCTGCACAGAGCATCACTTCATGGTCCAAAAGGGGTGCTTGTCCTCTAGCTCTCCTATCCATCTTCTGGCCTTTCCTATAAAGGCACTTCCTGGAATTTGTACATAAAACTTCAGCACAATAGCATTGGCCAAAATTGAGTCCCATGATCTTGCCTAGCTGTAGGGAGGCCAAAAAATATATTCATTATCCTGGGCCTTCACTTGCCCAGACAAAAGAAAAAAAATCAGAGATTTTTAAGTTGTTTTCTTGCTAAATGATTAGGGAAGCATTTCATAAAAGTACAAAGAAGAAGGACCACAAATTGAGACTTCTATTTAAATAACTGATGTTCAAGCTTAAGATATTAAAATATGGTCTTTGGAAGGTATCTGGACAGCCCATTGCTCCCTAATTCAGAGTACCTGCTCTCTCTCATCTTTCTGCATCAGCTCATATTTTCCTTCCTGCCTTACCTTCTTACATATCATTCTTGCAAACTTTGGGACCTCATTTACATCTTCAAGGAGACTTCTATAGCTACAGATTTTTTTTAAAGATTTTATTTTTGTTTATTCTTGACAGATACAGATAGAGAGGCAGAGACACAGGCAGAGGGTGAAACAGGCTCCCTGCAGGGAGCCCAATGCAGACCTAGATCCCAGGACCCCAGGATCAGGACCTGAGCCAAAAGCAGATACTCAACCACTTAGCCACCCAGGTGTCCCCTCTAGCTGCAGATTAAATCATTCAACCTGTCTTTATTCCCTAATTAATATCTATATTTTTCTTTATAGAAACAAAATTTGTAAATTTTTATATGTGTAAGTATTTCGTTGACATCTGTCTCATTTACTAGGCTGTAAAAGACATAAGTGGGATTTGTGTCTTCTTTGCCCAACATTGTAATCTAAGTGCTAGCTCAATGACTACCAAGTAGTTGTTTAGATATATTTGTTGAGTAAGTGAACATCTGAATAAATGAATTCACATAGTATTTGTAGTAGAAATCAAGCCAGGGAGATTGGATTTAAAGGTCTTAACGCTAAAGTCTAGGAGATTAGAAATTTCCTGGAATCATTTCAATAAGTGTATTAAAGCTATTAGAATAATTTGTACACAATGCATGTGGCTTGTGTATACATAACCGCATTATATCATTATATCTCATTAGCTCTTTATAACACTTTTAAAAGTTTGTGAGATTGGAAAGCTTATAAATTAAATAGTAAAACTTAATGTTATTTTATAGGCCTAAATAATTATTCTTATACTATTTAGAAATATATGAAGTAGTCTTCTGAGGAAAAGCACCTGCTTGTATTTTCAATTTTATACTAATTTTCTTATCATATGAGGTTTGTATGATAAACTAAGATAAAAATAGTATCTGTCATCAGTACATCTGCTTCATTTAGAGATTTAAGAATCTGAATTAAGAAGTTATAGAATACAGGGAACTGATTTCAGAGGAAGGTCAGAAACATAAAAGCAAGTTACTTTGACAAATTTGAGTATTATTTTTCATTACAAATCAGTATCTATGCTCATTGTTACACACACTGGCATAAATGCATATAGGTAGGATAAACAAAATTTATTTGGAAGTATTCATTGATCTTTAAGGATGGTCGCTACTACTTAATGACGCAGAGAGCTTGTTTGGAATATGAGACAGTATATTTTCTTGGAGTCCTGTCAACCATGCAGATAGTTGATAGCTTCTCACAGTCAGACTGACACTTTTAGGTAGAGGTTTACTGTAGCATACAAGGAACAGTGACCTGTGATACAGCCAAATGACTGCAAAAATGGTATGAAAAGAGCTTTCAACTCCCTATGGCACTACTAATGTACCTGAAATTTTTAAAGTACGTTTTAGTAGTTATGAAAGGAACCAGATACAGAGCACTGAAGACTGGTGCCCTCACTTTATCTCCCTCAGCTCCCAGCACAAGAGAGGCATCCCCCCTGATTGCTACCATCACTTGTAGTGGAAGCTCAAGGGATGTAGAAGATTACTTTATTCTCAATTTGATCTTGGCCCTCTCTGTTTGATCCTTGCTTCTCTGCTGAAATTTAAATTTAGTGAGATTCAAGGGAGAACTTTTATTTTGATATGCACTTCTATAGATACCTAGAGACTAACAGACTAACGTATTAAACATAGCTTATCTGATTTGCATACTGCTTCTCACTAAAAGCTTGAGCAGCATTTGACTGGCAACTTCAGGAAATAGGTTTCATGGAATTACTGTCAGTGCAGGTAACCCTCTGATTCATAGAAGTATATTTTCCTGGAAAAGCTAATGTATGTTAAAACAACATTAGTTAAATTAAATTTTCTCCCAGAAAAAGTCACAAAAGAGAATTCTCTTTGAAGACTTTCTATTTAACTTCTTTTAAATTAGAAGAGTAACAATTCACTGAGGATAACAACTAAGTCAAATAAATTGAATAGAGTGATACATCCATAGAGCATAAGATTTTCTAAAAGTCATATACATAATTTAAAGAGTAACTCTGCTATTCATAGAAAAGTGTATTCAATGTGATTTAAAAAATCACTCGTACAAAAGACATGGTTTTATATCTTGAGATCCTTCTGATTAGTTGATGATACTAAAAGAGATAACTTAATCTGTTTGATCATAAATACACATCTCAGTGGGATTAATAGTACCTATTTCACTGGTTGGTTTTAGATGTAGAATATCAGCTATGGGTTAAATGAGATAGAAATGAGTTTGTATCTCAGCTCTCCATTAATTAGTAGATGAGAGCCCAGGCGATTTTACTAGGATTCTTTGATTGCTACTTATCCCCAGTATTCATTCTCTCTCACTCCCTCTTCGTATTTTTCTTCCCCTGGACCTAGGGAAAATCATATGACTAAGTAATGGTCAGTGGGGTTTGAGAGGAAGTGATGTAGGCACTTTCTGGATCTCACTCTTTTCAGGTACCTCCTTGCTTTCCATGTTCCTTCCAATGGGCTGGAATGTGGACATGGTGGTGAAGAACTAGTTTAAGCCACGCTAATGAAGGCAATACCCGAGCTATAACAGAGCTACTAGTATAAAGAATCTAGGTCTCATATGATCTGGTGAAACAAACCTGCCTTCCCCAACTGACTGTAGCTCTGCACTGCCAGGTGAGAAGGAAACTTCTATGTTATTCAAGGCACTGTATTTTTGTGTTTCTTTATTATAGCAACTTGGCCTAGAGCCAGACTACAGTGTCTTTGAGGAAGGGGCCAAACTCTCCATGGCTTGAGTTCCTTTTCTTCTCTTTTGATTTTATTTATTTATTTATTAAAGAGAGAGAGAGAGAGCAAGTGGGGTGGAGGGGGAGAGGGGTAGTGGGAGAAGGACATCAGACTCCCCTGATAGGCTCAGTACCAGGACCCTGAGATTATACCTGAGCCACAGGCAGACACTTAGCCTACTGAGTCACCCAAGTATCCCTTGAGTTTCATAATCCATGAAATTGAGATATAAATGATAGCTACTCATAGGGTTATGTTGAAGACAAAATAGTTCCTGTATAAAAACATTTAAAATAGCACCTGACACATAATAGCACTCAATTATTAGCTGTGTTTTTTTTTTTAATTTTTTCTAATTATACTGTAATTGTCTTTTAAGTTTTTATTTTTAGGTAACTTCTACACCCAATGTGGGGCTCAAAATCACAGCCCTGAAATCAAGAGTCACATGCTCCACCAGCAGAACCAGACAGCACCCCTAATTATTATTACAATAATTGTTATTTGTATGTTTAAAAAAATATGGGATCCCTGGGTGGCGCAGCGGTTTAGCGCCTGCCTTTGGCCCAGGGCGCGATCCTGGAGACCTGGGATCGAATCCCACGTCGGGCTCCCGGTGCATGGAGCCTGCTTCTCCCTTTGCCTGTGTCTCTGCCTCTCTCTCTCACTGTGTGCTTATCATAAATAAATAAAAAAAAATTAAAAAAATATATAAAGTTAAATATATTTTTTTTAATTTTTTTTTTAATTTTTATTTATTTATGATAGTCACAGAGAGATAGAGAGAGAGGCAGAGACACAGGCAGAGGGAGAAGCAGGCTCCATGCACCGGGAGCCCGACGTGGGATTCGATCCCGGGTCTCCAGGATCGGGCCCTGGGCCAAAGGCAGGCGCCAAACCGCTGCGCCACCCAGGGATCCCAAGTTAAATATATTTTTAATCTTTAAGAAAGACATAATGAGTAATACTGGAAAAATAATGGCTGAAAAGAACACCTTTAATTTCAAAGCTTGAAATTAAGTAGTTTTTATTTGTAGCCCCAAAACTTTTTGAAGAAAGTTCCTGAGATGAGTTTTTAAATTTTTTTGAGAAATGGATACACAGAGTTCTCTTTTGCTAGTGTTATGTGTGTGTCCATGTACATATATATATATATATATATATATATATATATATATATATAGTATTGCAAATTTTCCTGGAGTACATCAGGTTTTTTTATCATTCTTCTGCCTTAAGAGAAAAAAAAATCTTTTGGTTTCTAGGGATGTCATCCCATCAGGCTTTGTAATTATGTCTGTCACCTTGATGCCATGTGATTATTCTAATTGGTGGCTCTCCTTTACACCTCATTCTCTTTTAAAAAATTCCATGCCTTCCCCTAGACTGCAGACTTTTGTCCAAATTCTTTAGCATAGCATTTGAAAATACTTCCAGTTTAGCAACAAATTAGTTATAACAGTGAGCATTTATTGTAGTCTGATTTTTCTCAAAGCATTACATGCACAATGGCCATTTTTCTGTATTCATAAAAATATCTATTCTTTACCTTATGCCACATCTTATTTTCAAAATGTTCCTTAGGACAGTACTTCTGACAGATAGTTCATGAAAACTACATTCTGTTGTCAAAAAAATTATGAAATATTGTGGATTGCATTCCTTTCTTGGAGATACTCAAGGTCCATTAACTATTAGTGTCTCTGAAAAGTCCTAGGAAAACAATATATATTTAGATTTAACCTAGTTTTCCCAAACATACTCCTAAGAGACAGTTTCTTTGTAGAGAATCTATTAATCACAGAAAACTAGTTGTGTGGATCTTACTTTGTGAAACTTATTCCCGAAAGATTACAATTACCCTAATCATAAGAAGTAATATTATCTTTCTCTCATCACCAAACACACAGTTACTTTCCCTTTCCTTTCTGTTACTGGAGCATTCTTTCTTTTTTGTCATTGCTACTCTTTCTTATACTTAGGTGGACATATCACTCCCTGTATAGACTGTTTGTTCATTTAAACTACTTTTTCTTCTATCAGTATACATTGCCTGGTATAGCATATATAATGGATGATTACTGATTCTTTTCTGTATTTCATCCCTTTGTATTTGATTGAAGTATTTTGCTTTAGGAAATAAAATGCAGTAGGATTTTTTAAATTTAAATTCAAGTAGTCAACATAAAGTATATCTTTAGTTTCAGTTGTAGAGTTCAGTAATTCATTAGTTGTATATAACACCTAGTGCTCATCACATCACATGCCCTCCTTAATGTCCATTACCCGGTTACCTCATCCCCCCATACCAGCAACTCTCAGTTTGTTTCCTATAGTTCAGAATCTCTCATGGTTTGTCAAACCAAGAGAAACCAAAAATTACAATAAGACTTGATCATGTGTTATCTTTCAAATGGTCTAATGTGTTGTTTGTTCATATAATTCCTCCATTGATTATATCTTTTATGGAACTTTATGAATATCTCCCTCTATATAGTTTAGTTTCAGAGAACAGAATCTGCTTATCTAGTATAAATAGAAAATAATTTTTATAGGTTATTTAATGCCTTAATAGGATTGAAGAAAGAATTCTAGATTAAGCTGTCAGGAAAGAATCACAAAACTACCCCCCCCCCCATACACACTGAATGGAACTGCCCAAGGAGCTAATGTGTTTTCTATGATGAGGAGTTACTGGTTTGAGAACCATTCCACAGTGCCATGGTCAACATGCCTCTCTAGTGAAGGAGCTACTACACTCGAGAAACTGCAATGATGAGAAAGCTGCCTTTACTATTGCTCGGTTCAGAACCACACGAGACTTACTTCAATCTTGGCTTCTCCTCACCTACAAAAATGATGATAGGACAGTGGACACTTATTTAATGCTGGAGATGTCTCCATGACAATGTTTGCACGTGAAAAGAAAAGCACAACCTTTGCCCTTTTCCCTTCCAAACCTTCTGTGACTCTGTGTGATTGGCAGAATGTAACTGTCATCTAAAACCCTAGCAGTCAGGGAGTTTAGCAAATGTATTATTTCCCTTTCCAGACTCTGCTGTACAGAGAGGCACAAAAAAGGTGAAATGAATGTTGGAGCCAGCCCAATGTCTACCAACACTAACTATTAATCTTGTTTTATTTAAACATAATATCCTTCCTTATTCTCATACTTTGTCACCTGTTTATCTCTGTATTTGATTTTATATGCCCTTGTCTTTCTCTTATGCAGCTTGAGTTAATGCAGAGACTTCCATCTCCTCCGAATGGAATTTTATACAAAGGAAGGGAAGCAGTAGCTTTTTCTAATTGTCACGTTAGGTGAACTAAGAGCATTTCTTAAAAACATAACATGCTGTATCTTCCCTACAATATTAGTTTTATTCATAAACAACACTCAGATTTATTTCTTTCCACAATTTTGTGTTGTAGATATTAATCCTGTTTTACCAGGAACAAAATTGAGGCACTTTGAAAAATTATGTATTAAATATTATGCATCTTGTAAGTTTGGGACCCATGGTAAATATGGGACCCATATTATGAAGACATAATATAGTGCAGTCTAAGAATGCCTACAATTTGAAACATGCTGAACTCTATTTTCCCACATTTTGACTAGAAAATAAAAGTAGAGAGTTTAAATTACAGTGCAGTGTGCAAAAGCCCATATTACTATTTCTGTCTTGGGACCTCTTTTATGGTGAGCAGCACAGTTTCACTGATGCATACACATCAATTCTTACTTTATTGAAAGGTGATGCTACGTTCTCTGAACCTCAGCATCCAGTGCAGCTTTCCTTTGCTTTAGTCTCTGAGGCTTCTTATTGTTGGCTAATTTACATGCTCTGTCAAGTCACGCTAGAAAAATCACCTAATCATTAGTTTAGCTCAAAGAAAGCTTATATGGTCTGCAAGCAGAATATTCCTTCACTTTACTTGTGTCATCTTTACTTCTTAAATATCTATTCTGAATAATAAAAGTCTAATTGAATGAAATGTCTTCCAATATAGTCTGTAATATTATCAACCCACTTCCATATGTTTCTGAATTATACTAACCACCAATAACTATGGATATCGAACTGTGGATATTTAACTGCATTGCAATTCTCTTTGAAATGCTATTCAGGGGTCAGTTGCAAAAAAACATAGCAGAAATGTCTTTTGAAACATCACATTCATTTTCACAGATCATATTGTAGTTCCCTAGGATACTAGGATTTGGAAATCATTTAACAAGCCCAGTTATATCTTTTCACTTTACTGTATTTTACTTCTGGATCCTATGCTCATGATGCAGTAGCTATATCAGAAATATTATTACAAAAAAGGAACACAAACAAACATCTCTTTTAACTAATATGAAATTCTTGGTGAGATTTAAGTATTTAAAGACACTTTTCTTTGCTTATTAAATGTAAAATATTGTATAAAAACCTTTTTACACTCCTTAAAAGACTAGTATTTGTACCTAAAATTAAGGATATCAGTACAAATTAAAAAAAATATGTAATATACTATGAAATACTATGTGAATTAAGAGATTAATTACATGATTTTAAAATTATTCGTATAAATTCAAACAAAAAAGGTATAATATTCTAATTATTTTATTTTTTATTTGATCTATTTTAAGGAGGCTACAGTGACATTTTTGTCCATTAAACTATCATTTGGGGGCAGCCCCAGTGGCACAGCGGTTTAGTACTGCCTGCAGCCTGGGGTGTGATCCTGGAGACCCGAGATACAGTCCCACGTCGAGCTCCCTGCATGGAGCCTGCTTCTCCCTCTGCCTGTGTCTCTGCCTCTCTCTCTCTCTCTCTGTGTGTGTCTCTCATGAATAAATAAATAAAATCTTTAAAAAAAAACCTATCCTTTGGGAATAAAAGAAAACAAACCCAATTTTACTAGTTAAGTTTTAAGATATAATTCAGAGCTATTTAGTAATTTTACAACATATATGCCACTCACATGTTGCCAAACAAATCACCTTTTCTTAGTTATACATGTAGTTGCATAGGTATTCATTACAAAAATTATTTAAGTCCTTCTACATGCCATATACTTTTAAGTATTGCAATAACTAGATTGAATAAGATAGCCATGAACCCTGACCTCTTTGTATTTATAAGCAAGCAATGGAGAGATACATTAAAAATAACAATTATAATTAATTAATTTTAATTGTGTAATGGTCTATGAAGAGGTAATACACAGGCTGTAAGAACATGTAAATGGGGGATGCCTGGGTGGCTCAGTGGTTGAACATTTGCCTTAGGCTCAGGGTGTAATCCCAGTGTCCCAGAATCAAGTCCCACATTGGGCTTCTTGCATGGAGCCTGCTTCTCCTGTTTCTGCCTCTGTCTCTTTGCCTCTCTCTCTGTGTCTCTCATGAGTAAATAAATACAATCTTAAAAAAAGAAAAAAAGAAAAAAAAAGAACATGTAAATGGCCTGGACTTGCTCTCTCAAGGCAGTGGTAGAAGTAGTCATGGAAGGCCTTTCTTACTCTCCAACCAAAAGAAAGAGGGAGTTAATTAGCTTAGATAAGTGTCAGGTAGAAGAATGTGGGATGGAAGGGACAGTAGGGGTTGAGCATTCAAAGAGAAGCAGATGGCTAAGGCTCCATATAATGTCAACAGCCTATGGCCCTGGGAGAGGAGACTGGCAGGATCTACATCATATAGAACCTTGTAAGGTACATTGGGGATTTCGAGGAAACTGATCAGGGTATCTTTTCTTAGTCCTTTATTGGGCACACCATATAGAGAACTGTGGTTTCATTGATAGAATGCTAATGTGGATTACCTATTTATAACATTCATTGAGAGTGAAACTACTTCATACGCTAAAAAGGAATGAAAGAGTGGATTGTTTCTCAGGATATTCAAAATTCTTCCAGAAGCTTTGTAAATACTCAATATTATGCTATACTATTTCACGATATTTTAGTAAACTTTGAATTATCACTGGAGTCGGAATTTTTTTACTTTCTTCTTCAAATTACTCATAATGCCTAAGTATTCTTGAGCAGTTCTCAAATTTCAGTATGAATTCTTCTTCGGTACTCTTGGGTAGAATTCAAGAATCTGTGTTTTGAACAATGCCTTTGGTTGGTTATTTTGCAGGAGATTCATAGATTTGTACCTTGATCACCATTTCCCTAGAAGCAAAAAGATTGGTGAGACAAAACAAAGCAAAACTTAGGGCTCCGTAAACTACCAAGTTTGCACAAATAAATTGAGCCCCAGATTATTCATCTCTAAATGAGATAGTAAATTCTATGTATCTATCCTCCCAGAAGAAGTCTGTGCCATTGGAGGTCATCTTGATATAGCAAATTAAAATTGCATATCCATCCTAATTTAACTAAAAACTTCTTTTTTTTCCCCATTAGTCTTTCAAATAGACTTGGGCCTTTTCAGTATGCATGGGCTCTGCATACTTCCATGTGATTCTTGTCTCTGCAACCCATAGTTAGCTGGCATACAATTTGCAGCAAAATACATACTACTGGGCAGGGTTCTGATAACCTGCATTCTTTTCCATAACTTGTATTTGTTTTTATTTTTTATTTTTTAATTTTTTTTATTTGTTTTTAATATTAAAATCTGGGAATGGCAAATGGGTTTAGTTGAATTGTCAGATTAATCACTGGCCTCAACACATGGCCTCCTCTGTCAGAACTGTCAACCTCTACACTGTTCATTTCTTGTGTCCAGGTTCAAAAATGATTGATGTTCACAGCAAAACAATTCATTTTTTAAAGCTACTAGTGTCATCACACATAAAAGATATTGGTTAATGTGTGCATTATGTTTAAGAAGCTAGAGACTCTGCAGGTGAATGTCACACTAAAGAGAATTTTAGAAAATTAATCTCTGACATGCTATAGGAACATGATGTAATCTGGTAAAAAATAACAGGTATGTTTTGATAATCTCAGATTAAAGCTTTTCTTCCTTTTAGAATGACTGAGGGAAAAACAACTGCTGTGTGTGCGTGTGTGTGTGTGTGTGTTTAATCTTTCATCATAATGATGATTAGCTTTTAAAATGTGTTCAGTGCTATGTGTGATATAAGTAGATTCTTCATAAGACAAGTAACTTCCAATGAAACAGTGGATGCTTTTACTCTGACAAGATTGGTATGCTGGTTCAGGAAAATTAATTCCTGTATCGTATATTTTAGGTCAAATCATAGGTCCCATAGTTATGGTACTATATAGTGTGATATTTGCTCACTATTACTAAAAAAGTCTCTAGTAGTTATTTTCCTTGAATACAGGAATTAAAGAATTAATATTGGATACACATCTTCCACACATATACCACCTCCTCTCTGGACACACATGAGTGGCTAGGTATGTGTGTGTGTATATGTATGTATGTATAAGTGCTTGATCTACAAGAGCATTAATCAATCAATTTATTTATTTATTTATTTATTTATTTATTTATTTATTTATTTAATTTTTATTTATTTATTCATGAGAGACTGAGAGAGAGGCAGAGACACAGGCAGAGGGAGAAGCAGGCTCCATGCAGGGAACCCGACATGGGACTTGATCCCTGGTCTCCAGGATCCCACACTGGGCTGAATGCGGTGCTAAACTGCTAAGCCACCCAGGCTGCCCTACAAGAGCACTGTTATTTAGTTGCATGTTTAAATTGTTAGTGTGAACTAGAATTTTTGTCCATTGCTAGTTTAACTTTTATAATTAAAGATCTGCTAAAAACAACCTAGAAAGTAATATATATATATATCATATAAAATATTACCTCATGCCTCTGTGAGAATTGTTCTTTGTACTTTTGTAGAGAGACAATTAAAAAAAGAAGCTGTGCACAACCTTCATGTGGGGAAAAATCCCAAACTTCAGGGTATTAAAATGAATAATGATTTGAACTCACTCTGGAAATATGTGAATGAAGGTAGCCTATCAAAAGTCCCTGAAAAGAACTAAAGGCTTTTTTTTTTTCTGAACCCAGTAGAATTTAATTATGGAAGACAGCAAGGAAAAAAAAAACTTATGTGAAGTGGTCTCAAATACTGAGTGGGGAATTTTAATATGTGAAACAATTTCATCACATAATTAAATTGCTCAGTATAGAAGTGAGTTATCCACCCACCAAAGTGTCTATGTAAAATATGTCTTCATCAGTGATATTGGAGAAGAGATTGCCGCATCACATGGGGCATTTGTATACATTTTGTTGAAATCTTCAGTTCTAAAGTTCTGTAGTTCTAACAGTTTATCAGATTTACCAGTACTGTGAAGACTTCATTCCTTCACTTAACCTGTTCAACCTAGAAAATTAAAACAAAAACAAAACAAAACCCCTAAATTCCTAATTTTTCTCCTTTTTCCATTCCTAATGAGTTCAGATACTTACTGTGTTTTGTTTTGTACTAGTGTGGGGGCCTCAAATCAGTCACACCATCCAAGTCCAAATCTGCTTAAAATTTTTCTTTTCTTTTTTTTTTTTTTAATTTTTTATTTATTTATGATAGTCACAGAGAGAGAGAGAGAGGCAGAGACACAGGCAGAGGGAGAAGCAGGCTCCATGCACCGGGAGCCTGATGTGGGATTCGATCCCGGGTCTCCAGGATCACGCCCTGGGCCAAAGGCAGGCGCCAAACCGCTGTGCCACCCAGGGATCCCAAATCTGCTTAAAAATTTTCAGTGACTCCCCATATGTTGCTAAGGGAAATATTAAATCATTAGCATAATACTCAAGGATCTTGTATGGCTTTTCCTTTTAACCTCCCCTCCTAATGGCATTGCTTTTTAAAAAGGGTGTTATGGACTGAATTGTGTCCTCCCAAAATTTCATATGTTGAATCTCCAGCTCGCAATGAGACCATATTTGGAGATAGGCCTGTAAAGGTGAAACTAAGGGCAAGTGAGATCATGAGGGAGAGGTTCTTATCCAATATGACTGGTGTCCTGTTAAGTGAAGGAAGAGACACCAAGAATGCATGTACAGAGAGGAAAGGCTATGTGAGGACATAGCGAGAAAATAGCTGAGAAAAGAGGCCTCAATAGAAACCAAACCACTGACACTTTGATCTTGGACTTCAAGCCTCCTGAACTGTGAGAAAATAAATTTCTAGCGTTTAAGCCATCCACTGTGGGGTATTTTGTTATGACAGCCCCAGCAGACTAATACAAGGAACCTATTTTTTATGTCCTATGCAAATACTAGAGACACTTTTTTTGTTGTTGTTTTCAAATCCCAGGGATGCTATTGGCATCTATTGAGTAAAGGCAGGGGATGCTGTTAAATATCCTACAATGGGAACAACAACTCCACATGCTTATTCCATCCAGAATCTCCCCCTTATGATCAACATGTTCATAAAGTGTTGAATTAGAACATTCAGTTCATGTTCTCATCCCCAGGAAAATATTTTCATCACCTCAAAGACAAATACTTGTTCCTCAATTCTACCTTCACTGCTGTTTTATATATTTAATATATATATATATATATATATATACCTATATATATCTACTACTGCATTTTATAGTTAATTTTCAACATTAATTATTTACCTTTCAGTTATTTATATTAGAATGTGAACTTCTTTGGTATTGTTTCCATGAATTACTGAACCTTCTATCCCTGTATCTTTCAAAGGAATTTATATGATTTAACCTAATATTTTCCTAACTCCCCATTGCTAAAAACTGAGATATCTAGTTCTGTATCATGGACATTCTGTTGAACATGTTCAGGGAGTTTAGGAATGAACACTTTCAACAATTATCTCTGGTGATCGCAACAAACTGGCAAGTTTAAGAAATAAGAATTTCATTCAATTTTAATATACTAAATGTCACGTATGCCTGAGATATCTAGTGGATTACTTGTATAAGTAATTGTGGCATCTGACAAGTTCGACAATAATGGTTTTATAGAATTATGGTCTGTAAGAGAGCTGTTTCATTTAAGTTGACAAATATGAAAATTGCAGCACAGAATTTAAGATTTAATTATGGTCCCAAATGGATAGAATGGGTGCTCATCTCCTATTGGGTGCTCATTAATGATTTTTATCTAAAGATATCTTCAGAGTATCATAAAAATTTAAAGCTTGGTCATATTTAAAGATAATCTGTTCTAATCCTTCATTTTATAAGAAATCATAATCCTCAGAAAGTTTCAGTTTATTGACCATCTTACCTGGCTCATATTCTGATATCTAGAGTAAGACTGACTCTACCATTTCATTCCTACTGATTCCTCCAAAAATTATTTCAGTTCACTCACTGAGTATTCTCTATCATATGTGTAAAATGTAAATTAATATAAAAATGAAAATATTCATTAACTTTAACATGTAATTTTAAAGATGTTCGAGAAAAACTATGTGACATTTCTACTAACATTTCTATTGGACTAAAAAATCGACTTGAATTAAATCATAAAACTCTGTGTGTGTGTATGCATGTGTTTGTGTGTGTGTATTTTAATCAGTGTCCTTTCTGGAATGATGTCAGTGTTTGGGATTAGGTTATATTTGGATACCTCTACCAAATTATACAAGCCAACTTTTCTAGCTGAAATATGTTGTATTCATTAGCTTTCATTTTCATATGCTCTTTATATTTAAATAATGTTTAGAGTGAATACTGATAAATCCTAGATCTCCTCATCATTCTATCAATTAGGAAATACTCATAAAGTTAAAAAACAGAAATTCAACTATAGAACTTAAACACAGGAGAGTTTATTGTTACATTTAAAAAACATCTAGAAGAAAGCAGTCCTAAATTACAAAACATTAAAAAAATAAGTCATCTTCTACTCTGCCATAATTAGCACATAACTTCCATCCTCAAGGTTGAAGATGAAGGTCCTGGATCTCCAACTATGACATCTTCTTTTTAAACAGGAAATAAAGTTGAGGAAGGACAGAAAGCTTATCTGCTAGCTATCTTCCTTCTGGCTCTCCAGTGGGCTCTCTAGTTAGCACCATTAATAACAACGACTTGCATCTTATTGGCCACTCCGAACATGAGGGAGAACACAAAATATAGTCTTCTCAGTGGGGACATTGTCATCTTTAATAATGGCATGGCTTTGTTATTATAAAGAAGAAAATATATATTGGGTAGCTAGCAGCAGTTTTTCCTAATCTATGCTTTATTATTTTTGCTTCTCTTTAGCTCTTTTTACCTTTGGTTAAGGAATCATGTTCATAAGGTCTAATTTGGTATAAAAATGAAAAAAAATCATCTTATTACTGAAGAAGGTCATCTAAATACTGAAGGTGATACATGGCAGCAACTTTACACATAAATCACAATATACTGGGGCACCTGGGTGCCTCAGTCTGTTAAACCTCCAACTTTTGATTTTGGATCAGGTCAGGATCTCAGGGTCCTGCAATGGACCCCCTCTCTTTGGGCTCCTTGCTCAGCAAGGACTCTCCTTGTCTCCCTCTCCCTCTGCCCCTTCCCCTGCTCTCTCTCTTAAGTAAATAAATCTTAAAAAAATAAATTATGAAAGCAGAAGTAAAAGGGGGATGAAAGGCAATGTTTTGAATAAAACAGGGATGTTTTCATTGTTGCACTCTTTTCATTAAGGCTTAGCCTTAGAAGTTCAGTCCTTGAAGAAAAGGTGAGTATGGGCTTCTTTCAGATAAGTAACACTGGCATTAGCTTGTGCCCGTTCTAGGCCTGTTAAGCCCTCTGTTCAAGGCGGTGAATATTCTGTGTATTTCTTATATTACAGTTAAACTGCTCATGCATGATAATAGAAAGCTAAAGGGATTAAAACTTCTTTTTTTATACATTCTGGTCCTGGATTATTATGTGTCCACCCATCCAAATATTTCATTAAACATTCTTCTTTACTTAGGGCATTGGCAATTGAGGTGGAAGGTTTTTTTGTTGTTGTTGTTTGTTTGTTTTAGCAGGTCCAGAAATCTTCTACCATGACTATTTAGCAAATCTAGTAATTATATATTATCAGATAAATGACTATAAATCATTAATTATTGAAGTTATTAAACCTTAACTATTTGGAATCAATGTTGATATAACTTTATACAATTATTTTCCTTACTATTTAGATTTAATTATTTTAAGTTTCATATACATTAACATCTTCAAAGTGATTGTAATTCATATTAAGATTTTTAGCACATTGTAAAATAGTTGAGATGATTAGACATTTCTTTCTGTGTTACATTTTATTTAATTGTATTTCTCGGCTCTTATTTTTTTAGAATATTGTAAGCCAATTTTTCATGTCTATTATACTATCTACTATTAGGTTCTTGTTGTTCAACCATAGCTTCTACATTTATCAATGTATATTAGGAAGGAGCATTTGAAGTGTTAGATATGTTCTATGTATTGATCTGAACTGTATAATTTAAGATATATACATTTCATGGACACATATTATATCTAAATAAAATTTAATAATACACTAGAGATTATTTTTAAGTAGTGTAGTTTTCTTTATTATAAAGCAAATGGTTTGTAGTACATTGCTAATTTTTATTTTCAAGAATAAGGATTATTCTGTTTCTAATGTTTCTGTCTTTAATGCATAGTACATATCTGGAATTTAAAGGAAGTTTCATAAATGTTTAGTGATTAAATAAATGAAGAATCCATTGAAACAAAAAAGTTGTATTTTTTCATCACCATCAATTTATAGATTTTTTTATGATGATGTATATCATATTCAGATATGGTGGTTGTTCTCAAAGGTCTCACAGTAATACTGTTATTTGTGTAAAACTATTTTCTTATCCTTAATAGATAATGTCTCTAAGAACGTAGAGTTTATTGATACTTTGAGAACTCTTCCAAATTTTATCAGAATATTATTTTTGAAATAAAGGTTTTGCTAATGATTTTTCTCTTAGGGTATATATTCTGTTATTATCATAATTTAAAAAACTGGAGAAGACTTTGCTTTGAATGATATTTTTACAAAATTAAGATTATGAAAAACATTTATGTGTTTATTTGCACTTTTGTCATACTCGTTTAATTTTGTAAATAAGTATTCATCATCTGTTTTTACACAGACTATCTCTAGAATTGCCATCTGAAATTTGAACATACAGTTTGCAGATTGCCTCATAAAAGTCTACTTCTTACTGTTAGAATCACTAACAATTTTACTCAAAGATTATTTTTTTAAAAGATGTTATTTGTCTACTTATTTTAGAGAGGAAGCATGTGTAGGGGCTGAGGGGCAAAGGAGGAGAGAGAGATAACTTGAGCAACTCTACTGAGCTTGGAGCTCAAGGTCCAGCTTGATCCCAGGACCCTGAGATCACGATCTGAGCCAAAACCAAGAGCTGACTGCTTAAGTGATAGAGTCACCCAGGCACTCCCAAGGGTTATTTACTTTTCAATGATAATTTGAAGAAGCTTGGTTACTTGATGTTTCAGCCTGTATGATTTAAATGCATAATCTTGAGGTAGATCTAGAAATGTATGGAAAGACAGCATTGTTAAAAAAAAGTAACTGTAACTTTAACTTTGCTTCCTCCTATTTAAAAAGGTTTTGGGGGGCTTGTGGATGGTGCAGTGCCTTATGCATCAAACTTGGTTTCAGCTCAGATCTGATCTCAGGATGCTGAGATCTAGCCTGAGTTGGCGTTGCACTCAGTGCAGAATCTCTCCCTCTACCCTTACCTTTCTCTCTCTTTCTCTCTCTCTCTCTGATAAATAAATAAGTCTTTAAAAAAAAAGGTATTGGTAATAGGAGAAAAATATTTTGTTTTGCCATTAAATTAATGTTTTCCCTTTTATATTTTCTTAATTATAACAAACTACTTTCGGAGCTTTACTCATGGGAATGACTATTTGATGTAGTTTTGGTATTTTGATGTCAAATTTGTATGCTGATGTGACATTTAAACAAACTGAATTTAGTCTTGTAGATTTGGATAACATTATTATTCTATGTTGTTAATTTAATTATCTTCAGCTCTATCACTATATTTTATGTAAATGTATATAGTCTCACAATATTTTTAAAAAGTGTATTTCCAACCGGATATATCCCAAACTTTGTGAAACATTTTTTAATGCATGTCCATGTATGATTATTTTAACAAATATGTAGGTGACTATCTTCTGATTTTAAAATTTAATATATTTTAGTATAAGTGTCATATTATCTAGTCAGGCAAGTGACATTCATGAATATAATCCTTTTATTCTTATATATTTCAATAAAGTTAAATTTATATGTATAAAATAGTGGTTAATACAAATTTTTGAATTGGTACATATATTGCTTATTAGAGAATGTAAAATGGTAGAATAATACAAAATATTTGAAATATCTTAAGGAAGTCATCACCTTAGTATTTGGTAATATTCTTATAATACTTAACAAATAGTTGTGATATACTGGGGCAGTTGGAAGTTATGTCTAGACTTCTTTTCAAGTTACCATTGATCCGTACACAGTGGAAAATAGCAAACCAGGTGCCAAATATGATCCATGTGAAAATATTTTCCCCTAGGGAAGTATTTTTCTCTCTTCAAGGGTAGCAGTAAAGATCTTGATCTGGTGGTCTGAGCTATGTCATCTTTTTTTAAGATAGTTTAAAAGTCATTTGCTTTGCTAGGAGAGTGAATTATGTGGTAGTAAGTACTGCAGTAACACCATTAAACATTATGTCATCAATCTTTTTAGGCTCTGGAAAGGTCAGTGTCCAAAAGGCCATTTTTTTAATTCCCATTTTAACTCCAAGCTAAAGGCAGTGTTCATTGTGTGCCTCTTTTTCTACAACTGACATAATCTACTAAAAAATAAAAGCCTCCCCTGTACTACGCATGCATATGCAACCAAAATCCAACATTATAGATTGTCTTTAAAATATAGGCAGAGTTTTTTTTAAATGTAGACAAACAGATGAAGCTGTTTCCAAAATTGAAATAGTAACATTAATTACTATTAATATTAGTTGTTAAGAGATAGACACAATATTACAATTTCCTGGAATTCCATGGACCTGTACCTAGCAGAAATTTATTGTGCAGTTACTTGTTGAAATAATTAATCTCTCTAACTTGTAATTTTAGGAATAAACGTAATATTGAATTTTGTATTATTTTGTAAAAATTATATTTTTGTTTGTTTGTTAGCCAAGATACTCTTCAAGAGAATGGAGGAGGAAAAAAATAGAAGTAATTTCATTTTAGTTCTAAGTCAGTATTCTAACTGAAAAATACAATTTTCTGCTGTGAGTACTACTCTTAAAAATAGACTATATTTAAAGGCAATCTGGTAGAATTGATCTTGATTCTTCCTATATTTCTTTTATCAGTTCAAGAAAGCATGTCATAAAAGAGATTTGCCTGGTGTTTTGTTATTTTCAGTGTGTGTGTGAGTGAGCTTTTTCAATTCTTTTTTCATGTTTTGATATAATAATTCTCTGGCTGAATTTTTTTTTAAATACTGTCAAACCTACAAAGTAAAAGAAAAGACAAGAAACAGTAGTTAACATAGATTTTTGAATAGCTTTTGTGTACTTTAGCTTTTGAAAAACAAGTGTTTCTAAAAAATCTGAATTGTAAATTGACATTTCAATACCTGATCATAGGAGCATTTCTTCTTTTGAAAATGACAGGGTTAGAATATATGCTTTAAATATAACATTAGGGATGTCAGAACTAGCAAAGCATTGCTAAAAACTCTAAGATATTTAACAAATGCAGAAGTGTTTAAAGAAATGAGTGGCTGATTGTGAACTCTAAGAAGTTAAAAAGAAAACTACTCTATACAAACAAGATTAATTTATGGATTGTCCTGAAGCTTCCTCCTATCTCTTAAATCTATCATGTTTTCCCTGCTTAAGTTCCTGTCTTTTATCTAAATACCTGTCGGCTTCCTGTCTCTTACATATGCCTTCCTTGCTTAAGCCAACTATTGGGAAATGTATGATCCCAATTTTAATATAGATAATAAATAATTTCATAGACTCCCTTCTTCTTACATTGGGCAACTTTAAGTGAGAGGAATTTAGTGACCAATAGATTTATTATATCTGCTTTGAAATGAGAGGTTTTAAAAATATTTTAATATTGTAATGATTTTATATGTTTATCTTTTATACTTTACTATCAAGTTCTTTTTAAATAAACTCATATTATATTGCCTTTATAATATTTTTAGCAGTTAGACTTGTGATGTAACCATTGCAAGCACTCAAGGATACTTAAATGCATAGGGAAAAAAGGCATGGCATAAATGATATTAAATTCAAACATTAAGAGCCCTATCTCTTGCAAATGAAGCAAAATACAATGATGAGAGGATATCAAAATATAAATGTGAAAAAAATCCAATTTAGGCCACTGCTACTGTTAAAGACATTATTTGATGGTTTTAAGTGAAAAAAAAAAGGAAAAAAATTTACCCTGCCCCACTTGATGTTAATAATCATTATTATATACTTTTTTTAATAAATTTATTTTTTATTGGTGTTCAATTTGCCAACATACAGAATAACACCCAGTGCTCATCCCATCAAGTGCCCCCCTCAGTGCCCGTCACCCATTCGCCCCCACCCCCCGCCCTCCTCCCCTTCCACCACCCCTAGTTCGTTTCCCAGAGTTAGGAGTCTTTATGTTCTGTCTCCCTTTCTGATATTTCCCACACATTTCTTCTCCCTTCCCTTATATTCCCTTTCACTATTATTTATATTCCCCAAATGAATGAGACCATATAATGTTTGTCCTTCTCCGATTGACTTACTTCACTCAGCATAATACCCTCCAGTTCCATCCACGTTGAAGCAAATGGTGGGTATTTGTTGTTTCTAATGGCTGAGTAATATTCCATTGTATACATAAACCACATCTTCTTTGTCCATTCATCTTTTGATGGACACCGAGGCTCCTTCCACAGTTTGGCTATTGTGGACATTGCTGCTATAAACATCGGGGTGCAGTGTCCCGGTGTTTCATTGCATCTGTATCTTTAGGGTAAATCCCCAGCAGTGCAATTGCTGGGTCATAGGGCTCCTTCCACAGTTTGGCTATTGTTATTATATACTTTAAGAGACTGGAGATTCTCAAGTATTTTTAGACTTAAAATGGACCATATTTTAATCATCTTGGTGAAGGAATGGGGGAGGAGGGTCCTATCATTTTTGCTGGATCTAACCAAAAGATTAATTAAATAGATTTTTTTCAGAGAGCAAATTTAAAGATTTAAAATCAGACCTTTACAATTAAGGGTAGATTTGTCTTTGAAATCAATAGAAATACATGACAGAGGATGAAACACCTATAGTTGAGCTAAGGCTGCTAGGCAGCACCTTTCCTAAAAGTCAATACATATTTGAGTGATTTCTGCTGTTTTGCTCTTACAAGCAAACCTGTTAATAGTGCATCTGAATAAGAGTTTTTTTAAGGAACATAGCAAACAGTATAATCCACTTTTAAAATATATTTGTTGAGCCTCTGATTTTTCAGGTACTAGTTTAAAGTACTTAAACATAAAAAGGCAAAGACTAGTGAGGAGAGAACAATGAACAGGAAGAGTAAAGAGGATATTCAGGACAGTGAAAAATACTCTTGTGTGAAACTATAGTGGTGGATATATGTTATTATTATTTATGTCTGAATACATAAAATGTACAATGACATGAGTGAATCTTAATGTGAATTATGGTCTTTGGGTGATAATGATAGGTCAGTGTAGGCTTGTCATTTGTAAGAAATGTGGGAGGAAGAGAGGAATGAAATATAAACCCATGGCTTTTAGCCTCTCCAGATGGAACAAATGGGGAAGGTTGCAGGAGCAGATTTTGAAGGTAAAACAAGCATTCGGTTAGATATATGTTAATATTTCAAGGGAGTGTTCTAGGCCTAATGAGGTTGTTGAGATATATATAGGATTTTCAGTCATGCACCTGGATGAGATCACCAAGAGCATGATGTAGACAGGGAAAAGAAGAGAAGCAAGGATACTGCCCTAGGGCATTCTAACATGAAGAAGCCTAGGGAGAAATGAAAGAGCTTCAAAGGAGGCTGAGAAGAAGTGAAGAGTGAGTTAAGAAGAAAATTAAACCTGTTCATAGGTCAATCAGAATGAGAATTGAGAGTCAAACATTGGATTCACAAAATGAAGTTAATGTTGACCTTAACATGACCAGGGGTCATTGAGCAGCGAAGACAAAAACCTAATTGGAACGGTTTTAATAGAGATGAGGTGATGGGGATGAGGTGATTAGCACCTAGTGCTGTATGGAAATGTTGAATCATTATGTTGTACACCTAAAACTAATATTTCATAGTATGTTGACTAACTGGAATTTAAATAAAAACTTAGAAAAAGAGAGAGAAAATCTTAACATTTGTGACAACATAGATGGACCTTAGGGCATTATGCTCAATGAAATAAGTCAGATTGAAAAAGACCAATGTTGTGTATGATCTCACAAAAAAGGAGATCAAATATGTGGTTAGCAGAGGTAGAGGGTGGCAGGTGGGGTAATTAGATGAAGATAGTCAAAAGGTACAAGCTTCTTGTTATGAGATAAATAAGCACTGGAGATGTAATGTACAACATGATGACTATAGTTAATACTGCTATATAGTATATTAAAAGTTGTTAAAAGAGTAGATACTAAAAGTTCTCATTACGAGGAAAAATATTTTTTTCTCTCTCTTTCTTTTTTGTATTTATAGGAGATGATGGATGTTCACCAAACTTACTATGATAATTGTTTTGCTACAATACAAGTAAATTTATACGCCCTGTAGCAGTGTGTGAGCTGATGTGTGAAAAGTTATAACTCATTACGATCTTAATTTTCTCTTTCTGATTACAAGTCAGATTGGGCATCTTTTTGTATTTTTATTGGGTATTTATATGTATCTTGAATTATCTATTTGGAATACCCATTTATATTTATCTTAACATAATTGTTTTGAGATTAACTTTCTTTCTTTCTTTCTCTCTCTTTTTTCTCTTGGGTAGTGTACCCCAATATCCTTTTGATATATTCTTCCTTTCTTCTTTGACTTGAGATGTGTACTATGATTTACTTCCTGCATGTTTCAGGTAGCTAAGATTTGAAGTACACATCTTTCTACTCATTTTGATTTACTACAGAGGAGATAAAACAGGTTTTGTAAGATAATAATATATATTTTTGTTGTCAACATAATAAAATATAAATGGATCCTGCTAGCTATTTTGGTCTCATTTTTACAGATGAGGAAGTTGAGACTTAGTGAGTTGAGTAATTTTATCAAGTCACACAGCTAATAAGTATTAAAGCTCAGAATTAAAACCAGAAATAAAAAAAAAATCTTATTCCAAGTCCAATGCATATTCTAGTAAACTATACTAAGAATTACAGTGAGAACAGAGGTATCTGGGAATCTGAAAGATTTTCTTCTGCATGGTCTCAGAAATTATTTTAGCTTTATTACTATTATTTTTCAATACAAAGTTTAGGTCTCCTGTTTCCCAGATGACAGCAGGATACAGCCTTCACTGAAGGTAAAACACTTTTTTCAGTTAGACACAAAGATTCATTGACTGGGCTATTTTCTCAATTTCCTCAACATTTGAGGCTATTTCTTCAATAGTTCAAGTGCATAGGCCTTGTCTCCTTCCCTGTACTGTGTAACACTGCATCGTAGTGTAACTTATATTAATTTAGTGTGTCACCACTTTAGTACTATAGTAATATCTGACATACTGAACAGAAGATGTCTCTTCCAGACACCAGTCCACTGAGGGGTTTTGCCTAATCGGGTACCAGATCTTGATTATCATTGTCATTTGGTATCAAATGTTTTGGGTATCTAATATCAGTAGTAGCTAAGGATCTCATTTTAAAATGATAATACTAAATTTTAAACAGAAAACATAAAGGTTTTTTTTAAAGATTTTATTTATTTATTCATGAGACACACACACACACACACACACACACACACACTCACAGAGGCAGAGACATAAGCAGAGGGAGAAGCAGGCTCCCCATGGGGAGCCTGATATGGGACTCTATCCCAGGACCCTAGAACCACAACCTGAGCCAAAGGCAGACATTCAATCACTGAGCCACCCAGGCATCCAAAAACAGAAAGTTTGAGTTAGTGATTGCTTATTCATATAGTGGAATGAATTAACACATTTTATTATTAGTTTACTTATGCATATGCTATAAATAGGTTAATAGGTACCTATATAGCAAATATATGTATATATATATATACATCTGAATATATACAATATATGGTGTGTATTTGTATATATACACACATTAAAAAAAACAAGCTATTTTAGGACTCTAAAATTAATAGTTTGCATTATGGATTCAAAAAGCAAAAAAAGTTCTGTAATGTTGAGTAGTTAAGAAAAAAAATCCCAAGCTTTACTTATTTGATACATTTTGTATTTCTGAATATATAGCAGCTAATATTGTTAATATACTTTAATCTTTTTAGCATTAGAAAATAAAGTGCTTTTGACAGAATCTTACTCCTAAATCCTTTTTAGTTTGTTTTGTGTTATTTTTCATTTAGCGGTGTCCTAGTGGAAAAAGTAAGCACAGGGATATGGGAGCCAAACTGCCTGGGTTTTAATCCCACTTTCACTATTTAAGATTTAATGATACTTGAGCAAATTCCTTTCATTCTGTATGTTTTAGTTTACTTACTTATAGGATGGGAAAATAAAAGTATTCTTACGTATTCCTTGTAAGAACTAAATGTGTTACACTGAAACTGCTGTATTTCAGTAAAGATACTCAGTAAATATTGCCTATGATTATCTCCCAATAGAAAAAAAATCAGACCTTAAATTACTGGCAATAATTATAACCCATTAATTAGATAACCAAAATTAGAAAGATATGGAATTATCCTTCTAGATTAGTGATAATTTAATGGATTATAAAGTTTGTCTGAAGAGATTCAAATTCAGCTCTAACACTTTCCACCAGTGTCATCTTCACAAGTTCTACAAAGCGGTCATATCTTCAGTTTTATTATCTACAAAGTAAGTAAAATAAGAAAACCTTTCAGATAAAGCTGGTGTGATAATTTTTAAAAATAATGTAAAATGTCTACGTACACAATCTGCAGATAAAAGTAAGTGTGGGGTACTTAAAACAGACAACTAAATCATATGCTAGAAAATTTTAAGTTCTAAATAGAGAACTATATAATATCAACTTCCAAATGTGCTCTCTTAATCTTTTAGGAAGCTGTGAAAATAAAACAGTCCATTTCAGAAAGGTATGACAGTGATAGGCACAAAATACAAGGGCGGACGTACTATTAAACTAATGATACGGTATCTGTGATTTCAGGATTGTAAAAAAAAAGGGAGGGGGCGGGGGGCTAAACCATCATTGAAGTGAGAAAATTGTGTATGGAGTTTCTAGTGTGGTACATAACAAGAGAAATAATCCTTCAGGGGATCCCTGGGTGGTTCAGCGGTTGAGCGCCTGCCTTCAGCCCGGGGTGTGATCCTGGAGTCTTGGGATCGAGTCCCCTGTCGGGCACCCTGCTTGGAGCCTGCTTCTCCCTCTGCCTGTGTCTCTGCCTCTCTCTCTCTCTGTGTGTGTGTGTGTGTGTGTCTCTCATGAATAAAAAAATAAAATCTTTAAAAAAGAATCCTTCAACTGGGTGGCATTCTGTAAGCATTATTAGTTCCATGGTTTTGCCCACACTAAACATCACAATGCTGACTCAAATCTGTAGAACTCGGACTGTATATCTGGCTTTAACAGTAATTGAGAAGGTTTTTTAGTGTGGGGCTTTCTGAAACATTTGTTGAGAATAGTGCTATGATAAGAAATATGTATCTATCTGGATATGGTTAAATAAATTCCAGACTGCTTTGTTTCCATAACATCAGTATTTTTCTGCCAATACTTTTGTCCTCTGTTATATATACTTATGACCCGGGGAAAGTCCAAGACACTTGGTGACCAAGAACCTCTTTCTGTATGGAGTCCGAGCTGAAAATAGTTTTCTACATTTCTCAGCATCATGCATTTACTCTGTAACATTAAGCTCATCCCTGAACATATTATTGTTTAATTACTTACTGTCTAATATCATAACATACTGGTTATAGCAGAACTTGAGGGAATTTCAGGCATGCTATTAACATTGCCCCTGAGGTTATGTGGAGTTCATAGCTGTTAGAAAAGGTTGTTTGGGTTGGCCCTGGTCTCTTCCCTTTATTCTCACTGACATCTTAGGTGAAATGCTGTTGTACTTGTACAGTTCGTAGTGTTATCTCCTTGTCCCTGTGAACCAAGAATAGATATTATTACCAGAAAAGAGAAAGAAAAAGTGCTTTCATTTTTCCATTAAAAATTAGGATATGGAAGGAGAAATCTTTGGTAGTGAACTATAGACCCATATAATTCTTAGAGATATGGTCTAAAAGTGTAATTGTTTGAAAATATTAGTGCATAATCATGCTACTGTAGAATTATAGAGCACAGAGAAATATAACTCATTTGTATATGTACCATTCCTTCTTCTGCCTTTGCATAATGAGGAATGATTGAGGAGAATATGGGTAAAAAGGAATTTCTTACATTTGAATTTGTTTCTAGTGGGAATTCTAAGCTAAGTGGATAGATATAACACTAATCTATGGTTTGTAAAGACAAAAAATGTCCTATAAAGTTAAAACTCAACCCACCAGAAATTCACAATAGCATTAACATTTTATATTTATATTGTTACCACTCTGTAGTTACCTCTTTTTTGATTTACCTAGAAATTTAATTTTTATTTCTAACTTGATTCCAAACAAACTCTCTCTTCCTTATGTGTTTCAGTGGATCTGCTTAACTGATTAAAATAATTTATAGTTGAGGTATAAATGCTGTTGGCCACTTATCTTGAATTCTTCTATTTAACTATTTTTTTAGATTACTAATGAAATAAGTCTCTTGGTAGAGTGTGTGTTCTATATACATTTGAATTGAAACTTTGCTTTCTATTATTTCTTGATCATATTGGAATATCATCTCCAACTTCGTCCACCCTTTGCTGCTTCTCTATGGTGAAAGTTTTATGCATGAAAAGACAAAACCCAAACATACCCATTAGCTCAATTTTCAATTAAAATATTGCAACATAAGGACAACTATAAAGGAAATGTTCTGCAGAAGCAACAATTGAGAGATATTATAAACAAAATGGAGCAGATAAATTGAAGTTCAATTAGTTACTGTTCAAATTTTCAGAAGGTGGTGGGAGACTTACCTTTTGTATCTGCAGATTAAGATGTGGTAGCAGCAAGACTGGCATTGTAGTTTAGCAGGCTTTGTTTAAAAAGCTCCAGTTTAGGGATGCCTGGGTGGCTTAGCAGTTGAGCCTCTGCCTTCAGCTCAGGGCGTGGTCCTGGTCCTGGAATTGAGTTCCACATCCGACTCCCTGCATGGAGCCTGCTTCTCCCTCTGCCTGTGTCTCTGCCTCTCTCTGTGTGTCTCTCATTAATACATAAATAAAATCTTAAAAAAAACTCCAGTTTAGTAAGGTGGGTATGAGGAACAGTGGGGGGCTGACCTCTTGCAAGCCTTAGAGGAAAACTTTTCTCCAGATATGAAACATATGGAACCCGTTTTGCATGTATATAAAATCTCCAATCCATGAAAAGAAAGATTGGAGCTAGATAGCAAAACACCAAAGAATCTCTTTGTAATAGGTTGCCAATTAGAGGCAGCCTATAGCACTGCTAGATAGATGCAGTGATTTCTCACCTATATTCATTTAATATCTTGAATTATTTATCATCACTGACAGTGAACCTAGTTGACTCTGAAAACTGTCAGACATTACCAGAGAAAACACTTGGGCATCAAGGTAAAATAGATGATCTGCCAGAAGTAAACTGGTTAAAATAAAATAAAAAAAAAATTAAAAGGAGAGAATATAGCATTTTCTATATTTTGATATTCTGACATAGCCAGATATATCAATATGGAACTACACTAATCACCTACATTTGTTCCAAAGCGCTTAAGGTGAAATGATTGAGTCTAATATGTCAATAATATAATATAGCAATTTATGTCGAAAGTGCCATATTCAACAGAGTTCCACTTGCCTTTTTTATTTTTAATTTTTTTTATTTTTAAAGATTTTATTTATTTATTCATGAGAGACACAGAGAGGAGAGAGAGAGAGAGGCAGAGACACAAGCAGAGAGAGAAGCAGGCTCCATGCAGGGACCCTGATGTCGGACTGGATCCCCTGTCTCCAGGATCACGCCCTGGGTCAAAGGTGGCGCTAAACCACTGAGCCACCTGGGCTGCCCTCTTTTTTCTTCTTAAACAGTTGTTATGATGTAGAAGGCAGCCTGCTTTCTTGAATTTAGCTTTTTAAAAGTCCTGGCTCAAAGAAGATATATTGCAATTAGGAAATTTAAATATGTATATATTTCTTTCAAAAGCATGCTTATTATTAAGACTTTGCTTCAGAACCACTTATTTGAGACACATCCCTTCCTATATTCTCAGAATTTCAACTTATTTTGATATTTCAACTTAGATATTTTGATTTCAGACGTATTTTCACATATATGTGAATATAAATAATATATTTAAGGTCTTTCCTAGTATCTATAAACTGTGTTTAATTTTATGCAGCATTCAGTGACAATTGTGCCTGATGAGCTATTAAAAATGTGTAAATCAAATAAGTGTATATCAAGAAGTACTGAAAAAAAATGACAGGGCAAACATGTCAACATTGCTAAATATGGCTCTAGGATTGAATGGTGTTAGTATGAAAGTCAGTCAGGATTTTTCCTTATGATGTGTTCCCAGTATTATTATGAATTTACAGGAATTAAAAGTATCATTGCCAAGAACGTAGGATTAAGTTGCATATGTATGTCCACAAGAGACTCTTAGAACTGATTTTCAAGAAAGGGGGACTGACTCTGAAAGATGGGTAAGTTTTCAGAGAGTCTTCCCTCTTAAAACTGGCATTCATCAGAAAACACTCTGAGGAATATTCCTTAATAAACCCAGACCCATCAACTACTTTATATGATGATGCAGTACTCACTGCTGATTTGTTAGTAAGTATGTGGAAATTACCATTCCCACTCAATAAATATAGGACTGCAAACTAGGCATTTTCCTCATTTGTACTTGGTCTGCAACTAGGCTGTACAGAGTTACCAAATCAGCAAAGAGTATTATGTGCTTTGTATGCAACTTGCATATCCATGAACTGAGACAGAATTTTAAATGTTTATTTTCGAAATAATATATAGATGTATTAGTTTGTTAGGGTTGCCATAACAAAAAGTCATACCCTGAGTAGCTTAAACAATAGAAATTTATTTTTTCACTATTCAGAGGCTGTCTTTTGAGGGCTCTTGCTTTGTCTTGCAGTGGCCACCTTCTTACTGTGTCCTCAAAGGTTTGGTTTTGTTTGCTTTTTTTTTTTTTTCTATTTGTTTGTATCCCTGATACAGGGATATAATGTTGTATGTCCAAATTTCCTCTTTGTCTAAGGACCACTAGAAAGATCGACGTAGGGTTGACCATAATGGGCCATTTTCACTTAATCACCTGTTTAAAGGCCCTATTTTTCAACTACAGTCTGAGTTACAAGTTAAGCCTTCAACATGGATGTGAATGGGGGGCGGGGGGCACATTTCTACACTAAGCAGCACTTTCTCAAGGAACATGTTTTCCAATAGACTAGGTAAAATTCTTCTATTATATGCTTTTACATAACCTCGCATTCTCCAAATCATTTAGCACAATTGCATTTAAATAATTTAAACAAAGCTATGTAGCTTTTTAATGCCTATTATATTTCAACAACTATATTTTCATATTATTCCTAGCCCCTCACACATACTTTGCCCATAAGAATTCAGTAAATATTATTTGAATGAACAAATTCAACTTACTATAATTAGTATAATTATCATTGCAAAGTATTTTTAGTAATCCTTTGTCATATACCATATTATTTAGTCTTCAAACAAGGCTCTGATTAGGTAATACCATCACCTTATTTTATATCTAAAGAATGAAAAATAACATTCCGTAACTTGAATACATCAGTGAAGGGTATCTGTGAATTAGGTATTTGACCTGAGTCTCTGATCACAAATACCATTTTTTTTTCTAAAATAGGATTTAAAAATTCTAAAGATGTGCCAACTAAGTAGAAGACATAGTAAAGGAAATTTCAGCAACAAAGAGAAAAAATAACATAAATTAATTTCAAAAAAGACAAAAAGAAACAAGATCATATACCTACCAAAGCAATCTGAGGAAGTACCAATGGGATGAGAATTAAAAATCTTAGAGCAAACAGAATTTTAAAGGAATCGTTGTTGTGGATTTATACAACATGCTCAAATAATTGGGTAAGCAGATGGGAAATATGATAGCACATATGTCAATATGGAGCGCATATCAATTGGGAGAAGTTAGCCTCAGTTGCGTACATATGGCTTAGAATAAGAATGATTTTTTTATATTGCTGCTGTTCATGGCTGATTAGAATTAGTATCAAAATCACTTGAAACTTGTAGGTGTCCAAAAAATACAAAGTAGTAGGTGTAATGGGAAGACTGTCACCTTTAATACATAACTGGGGGGAAAAAGAAGTCTAGAGAGGCATGAAGCTAGATCAAATGGCTCTGGTATGCTGGGCCGTCAGGATTCAGCCACGATCTTTAGGTCCCTTTTGGACAGACTTAGAAGTTGTTTCCCAGGTGCTTCCCATATATAGCATATATGGTTAAAGTTCTAATTTAAAGTCTTAAGAGACAGAGCAATGATATACATGTGAATATGGCCCCACTTTTTAATATTTTATTTTTTTAATTTAGTTGAGTATAAGCAAGGAGAGAGGCAAACAGAGGGAGAGGGAGAAGCAGATTCCCCACTGAGCAGAGAGCCAGATGTAGGGCTCAGTCTCAGGACGCTGATATCAAGACTTTATCCAAAGGCAGATACCTAACTGACTGAGCCACCCAGGCACCCCCTAGCCCCACTTTTTATTAACTGCAACCTTGTTTGATTTTTTAACATTCTCTTCATTCAGTTTTCTTATCTGAAAATATAGTGATAACCACAGTGCATACCTTGAACTGTTGTTGAATTGGTTAAAATACATAATGAGTATAAAATTCCTAGCTATCACCTGGTTTATTAATTATTGTTACACAACGGGGAAAGTAACCACAAGCATTTTTCTTCTAATATATTACCTGTAGATGTATAAGACTGCTCTAATTTCATTCATAACTTTGTGTTTACTAAGAAATGCTGTTTCAGGTCATGTGAGAGGCGCCCTTGAGAAATGCAAGCAGCACAGTCTCTGTAGTGTTGGAAGTATTTCCCAAAGAATCATATCTTTGTCAATCATTTATCTTGTGGATAACTTCTGGTCTTATATTGCATCTTATTTTAAAAGTTTAACATATGTTTATAATATTATGATAAGTTTATTGCATGTTAACCATATGGGTGAAGTTTTGATATTTCTTAATGCAAGCAAGTGATTTGTGCAATAATCTCTGAGCACAAAAATGTTTTGTTTCTTCACTTCTTGAAATCCCACTTCCCTGAGGTAATCATAGTCTGTAGTGTACCTTTTCTCGTTAAAAATTTCATACAAACATTTAAAACCATTATTTTAGCATATATATTTTTTCTTTTACTACACATATTATTCTTTTCAAATCAATTTCTCAACTTAAACTACATACCTTAACCATACTTAGATTTCAATATTTATTTCTAAAATAATATCTTAAAAAAATAATATTAGCACATGGTAATTTAGTGTACTGATAATATAGGCTAACATTATACGGTACTTAAATAGATGCCAAGCACTTTTCTGGTGCCTTATATATATTAATTCATGTAATCCTAATAATAGCCCCCAAAGGTAGACTTTTTATTATCCTCATTTTATAGATCAGAGAACTGAGGCCAAAGAATATTAAATAACTGCCCCTAGGTTACACAGGTAGTAAAGAACATAGCTAAGATTTAAACCTGGACAGTCTGTCTTCAGTGCCCATGGCCAACCAGGCATACAATAAAAACCATTTTGTCTCTTTCAATACTGTATGATACTGTATAATACATACATATATATATAATTTATATATATAAATATATACGCATTTTGAATATATATTTAATTTTACTGGTTTTATGCTGTCAAATATGCCAATGTTGTTTTTTCATTAGTTTGTTTTACTTGTCTTGCCCCAAGGTTAAAATTCTCCTGTTTTTCTTCTAATCATTTTACAGTTTTCTTCTGATCATTTATAGTTTATATTTCTATATATATGTATATATATATATATATATATTTGTGAACCTAAAGCTTCACAGCAAAATTGAGAAGAAAATACAGAGCATTCATATATACTCCCTCCTCCCATCAGAGATACAGCCTCCACCCCTATCAACATCCCCTGTCAGTGTTATGAATTATGAATTCAAAAATTATGAATACCTCTTTCCTCTTCCAGTTTATGCACCTATAAAGATACATCATCATTCAAATTCCATCTTTTAAATTAAGTTTAGCTCTTAGCATTGTACATTGTAGAGGTTTTGACAAAGGTATAGTGGTATGTGCTCCTTATGTAGTATCATACAAAATAGTTTCACTCTCCTAAAAATCTTTTTTGTTCTGTTTATCTCTTTTGCCCAACTCCTGGGTAGTTGTGATTTTAAGTTAAAATCTTTACTCTATTTGGGATATATCATAATATCTGTTGTTGCCAGAGAATCCAGTGATACTCCTTTAGGTAAATAATCCACTGTACATTTATCATGTAATTAATCCTATATCCACTGCATTGAAAAGCTGTAATGTTCATACATACATTAAGTTTTCAGCGTATACTTAGATTTCCTTGTGGGCTCCCTATTTACTTTCCTACGTCTATTTTTTTTTTTAATTCTTTTGAGAATGCTCTATGGTGTTGGTTATAATAGCCTTGCAATAAGTTTTCAAATCAAGTAGAAAAACTGCTTCCATAGTATTCTCCCATTGGGAAGAAAACTTCCACATTCTTTCTCATTTGTGTTACAAAATGAACTCTAGCATTCTAATCCCATTACCTACACACATGCATTTACAAACTCATTGATAGTTTGTGTGGAATTAATTTAAAATCAAACATAACTTTGGAGAATTGGCATTTTATGATGTTAAATCTTCCTGCTCTGATATTTTGTGTTTGTCACTAACATGAATGAGATTTGTGATTTTCCTTTTTAAATCCATATATGTAATAAAACTCTATATGTATAGTTTATACACAGATATTCATATGAATGTCATGTCTTTATTTGCGTGTCTGTGTCTTTGTTTTGGATGAGTTATTTAGATATTTTATTGATATTTATAGTTATGGTATTTCATGTCATCCGAAAAATAAAAGGTACTTCTTAGCTTTCATTTTTCAAAACCTATGTTAGCTTATTTTCTTGAATTGTTGGATTTATAAAATTTGTTAGAGTGTTAAACAGTCATAAAAATCTTGATTATGATTTTTTTTTTGGCATTGCTTTTAGGCATATGTAGTTTTACATGAATTTTGTGCAGGATTTTAAGAAATAATCACATATAGGAGTGCCTGGCTGGCTCAGTCTGTAGAGCATGTGACTCTTGGTCTCTGGGTTGTTAAATTCGAGCCCTAGGTTGGCTGAAAAGATTAATTAAAAACAAAAAAACAGGGCAACCCGGGTGGCTCAGCGGTTTAGTGCCACCTTCAGCCTGGGGCCTGATCCTGAGGTCCCAGGATTGAGTCCCTTGTCGGGCTCCCTTGCATGGCGCCTGCTTCTCCCTCTGCCTGTGCCTACCTCTCTCTCTCTCTCTCTCTCTCTCTCTCTCATGAATAAATAAATAAAATATTTAAAAACAAACAGACAAACAAAATTTAAAAAAATAAGTAATCAAGTGTAAAAATATTATTTTTTTCTAATCTATTGTAGAGTGAGTAGGGGCACCTGGTTGACCCCTTAGTTAAGTGTCTGACTCTTCCTTTCAGCTCAGGTTATGGTCTAGGGGTAGAGAATTCCTACCTCAAGTTGGTCTTTGCCCTGGGCTTGGAACCTGCTTAAAATTCTCTGTGTCCCTCTCCCTCTGCCCTTTTGCTTTCATCCCCACTTGCACATATGAGTATACTCTCTCTTTAAAAAAAAAATTATGAATATCTGCTGAATTTTATTCAATATATGCTAAAATATTTTATACAATTATACGTTTTAAATATTTATTGCTGTAATAAAATATATCAGGGAATTATTAATATTGAACTACCTTTGGATTTGTGGCTTCAATTTCTTTGGCCATGTTGCATTATTGTAATGCACTGTTGAAATGAATTTGTAGTATTTATAATTTTTCATCTGTATATATATATGACATTAAGCTATATTTTTTTCTATTTTATTTGATGTTATAAGGGCTTTGCTACCTTTGTAAAATAACTTCGTAAAATAGGAAGCTAACTTTGTAAAATAGGAAGCTTTTCATCTTTTATTTTATATTTCAATAACTATTGTGGACTCACCTATTTCTTAAAAGTTAGTTACAACCTTCTGTGAAACCCCTGAGAATAATTTTAAGTGTATGCTATTGATTTTGATAAGTTTTTTTTTTTCCTTTCTGTTCACTTTTCCAGTTTGTAACATCCATTTTGTTTTACTCCTTGTCTGTTGGTTATTTAGAAGCAAATTTACTAATTTCCAAAAGGTTTTTAAATGTTTTTTTGCATAATCAAAGAAATACCTAAAAATAAGTAATTTTTGAATTATTTAAACTGTCTTTGTGACCAAATTTGCAATTGTTTGTCTAAATGCTTAGCAGTCATAAAAACCCTAAGGTTCTATGGGTCAATATTCTGCAAATAGCAATTGAAAGATATTGTTAATTATTATTAAAATTAGGTAATTATGCTTTTTATTTAAAAAGTGAAATAATGTATTCAGGCAATAACTGGCTCTATCACACTCTCATATCTGGAAATTTTCATTTCATGTTTCATCATTTTATGTTTGATACATAATAATAATGACTGTTTTTCTTCTTTTAGAATTATACCTTTCATGATTACAAACTTCATGTTATTTGTTTATATTTTTTTGTGGACTCTGGGCTTATGTGCCAAGTTACTGAAACACACTAAAACCATTTCCCCTCTCTTTGACACTTTTTTTTTTTTACATCCACCTGATACCATCATCATCCTTTTATTTCTGTTCTATCATTAGCAATTTTTAGGTGTGATCATATAAATAGCAAATGACTGAATTGTTACTTTGAAACCAATTTGCATCTTTATTTTTAATAGAGTTGCTTACATTTGTATTTATTGAAAAATAATGTTTGCTCTTATTCCTTTTATCATACTTTATAAAACATTTTTGGCTTTTGTTTTACTGACTTTTATGGATTCATCAAGATTATTTTTAATGACTCTAATTCTAACAGTTATATTTAAATGTGGATTTTTCTGCTTGTCTAAGAAAGTGAAAGAAAATCACTGTCCTTCCACCAAGATGTTTGAAATGCTTACTTTACTCTTCAGGATAAAACCTTTAGATGCCTTAATCCTGACTCTGTCTTCTGTCACTTCTGAGCCTTGTCTAATCATTTTTAAAATATAGCTTTGAAGTATTATTAGGTCTTCCTAGAATCTTTTATAATATGTTTACTATGTTTTATGAATCCTTAACATTTGTTTTATGGATTTCAGTCGCATGCTCATCAATTCATATTTAACTAGAGATTATAGGGGCCCTGGCTGACTCCTTTGGTAAGGTATGCAACTCTTTATCTTGGGATTGTAAATTGAGCCCCACATTGGGTGTAGAGATTACCTAAAAATAAAATCTGTTAGATTCACCTGGGTGGCTCAGTTGATTAAGTGTCCAACTCTTGTTTTCAGTTCAGGTCTTGATCTCAGGGTTTTAAGTTGAAGCCCTGTGTTGGGCTCCACGCTGGTCACGGAGCCTACTTAAAAATGTTTTTTTAAATGGTAAGATAAATAAAATATTTTAACTAGAAATTATATAAGATTTATTTTTCACTACTCTTATATTCATCATCTTTCTTTATCTTAATCTAATTTTTGTGTGTTGGGAATAGGACTGCATTAATTATCTTACATAGGGGATAAGGATGGTATATTTCATGCATTCATTATATATGTAAAAAATATTTATATTTTACCATTTCATGAAAGTGATAGATTGGCTAATGTGCTAAGTTTCATTTTCCCTTATGACTACCTTCTACACCTTTTTCTTCCTTACTCTTCACCCTGAAAAGCTGTACATCAATTGGATTTTGCTCTTTGACTTCCTGAAGGGTTTTGCCAAGGAAGGAGCAGGATGTCAGGATATTTCTTCTCTAACCTCCATCCCTGTTGTGGCAACTGTAGCCTGCCTAAATCTTTTAAATGAAGATTGTAGTTTGTCTATCATGAGGCCCTCTTCACAGAGCCCTGTCTTTCTAGGTTCTAAGAATTACTCTCTCCCATCAGTTCTTCAGAACTTAGAGATAACCATGACCGAAGTACTGAACTATCCTTCATGATGTTTCTTATTTTTTTTAAGATTTAGTTTATTTATTAATGAGAGACAGACGGAGAGAGAGAGAGACAGAGACAGAGACAGAGACACAGAGGGAAAAGCAGGCTCCATGCAGGGAGCCTGATGCTATACTCGATCCCAAGACTTCAGGATCACACCTTGGGCCACAGGCAGGTGCTAAACCGCTGAGCCACCCAGGGATCCCTCCTTCATGGTTTTTCTTACTTTCTGCCCACACTTTTAAAAGTAGTCCTTTCATTAAAACTTGTACCATGTGGGTGGTATCTTTTGTTTCTTGCTTGGACCCTGGGTGATATAGCCGTGTATAGGATTCTTCTTATAGAACAAGCTTTTAGAGTCTACTGGTGGATTTTTAGACAAGAGAAAATTGAGATGGAATTAGCATAGTGAATAGACACCCAGGCTGGCAGGAACCTTTAAGTAAGGAAGAGAAAGAAGACAAATAGTGTTCTTCTTTCTCTAGGTCAGGATGTGGATAGGCACCTTAGCCTAGAAGCATAATTCCTCTTTGATGTTACAAGAGCAGATTAGGACAGCAATCACCCATGTGCTAAGGGCATTCATCCAAGTTGTATATCTATCTGGTCACTGGTCATTCCTCTTCATAACTATGATATTGAATATCTTTACTTTGGAAGATCTCTGCTGGAGTGGCAACACTCCTTTTAGTCTTTCTTATAGTGTCTATTTTTACACTCTCTTCCTGAAACCTTTAAATATCAGTTGTATCTAAAATCTTCTCCAAGTCTCAAAACCACTCCATGATTAGTGGAGACAGAGGGTCAGAAAATGGCCATGTAACTCCACAGTAAGAAATTCCCGTACACATATTTGATGACAGAGAAAAAACTATAGTTCCTTTTTTCTACAAGGCAAGCAGAGATCACAAGATGTGATGTGCGTGAGCAAATAAAGAGAATGAATATCTAATTTGACTGATTATCTGCTTGTGGGTACATTGCCCTGTGCTGACATTATTTTGATGTCACTTTTGTTTTGCTTTTTCCTAACAGTAGATATCTTCCTAATAGTAGATTGCCCATATGTTATGAAAAAAATCTATATCTGCAGTACTTCAGACACTTCTTACCCCAGCCCCTACTTTCATAATAGCCTTTTTCTGTGGCTACACCTTGTTAGATTTCGTGGAAAGATGTCAGAACATTTTTTGCTTCCATCTGGAGCCTATTCACATGTGTTTTTGTTGTTTTTAAGACTCTGCATGTATGAAAATAATTACTCCTCTTCCATCTAATTCTGAGAAATGTACTGCACTACGATTTTGGTGTATAAGTTTTTACAGCTGCGATAAGAAACTACCACAAAATGGGCAGCTTAAAACAACTGAACTTTATTGTTTCACAGTTCTGGAGGAAAGATGATGAAATAAGGTGTCCTCAGGGCTAACTTCTTTCAAAGCCTATAGAGATAGATTCTTTGCCTCTTCCAGCCGCTGGTAGCCCCAGGCATCTCTTAGCTTATGGAAGCATCACTCCAATCTCCGCCTTGTCTTTACTTGGCTGGGTTCCTTCTGTATCTGTGTCTTAACATGGTGCTCTACTCTGTATGTGTGTCCAAATTTCCCTCTTCTTGGAAGCATACCATATTTGATTGGGGCCCAACCTAATGACATCATTTTAACTGGATTATATCAGCAAAGATCTTGTTTTCAAATAAGGTCACATTCACAGACAGGAGGGATTAGTTTTTCAACATATCTTTTTGACAGCTCACAACACTTGGCTTATTTCATCTCTTTGTAGACATATGTTTATTATGTTATTAAATATGTAATTTAGGGGAATATTTATTTATTCTATTATATAATTTTTTCATAATGGGTTTCAGTTGGAGATAAGCAATAACTTTTGCATAAGCACAAAATAGTTCTAGTTTTTAGGACTAAACATTATAGCAGATACTAGTACCAATAATTTGTGAACTGAATGACATTATTTATATTATATTTTAGGAGAAAAAAGCTGCTGAGGATATTGTGGATAGTTACATTATAAAATAGAAAATAAAAGATTAAATTATTAGGTGATTTTATAACTGGGTACCCAATCTCACAATTTTAAAGTTTAAGATATGAATTTTGATAAGGTGTTTTTCTTTTGTATAAGAAATTGTTTCCTTGATTAGCTTTCCCCTGGAAGACTGCTTTAATTTTTATTCTCTAGTCATAACTAAAGTGAAATTTGGGAAACTAAGAACCCAAATTTCCAGATATCGTATAACACAGTTAATATATCAGGATTACTTTGTGAGTTTGCAGATTCCACAACAATTGAGAAATACTTATAGCTTATTCATAACTGTCCTAGTTGAAGTCTGCTTTGTAAATAGGCTAGAGCCTAAATTTAGTAACTTAATTTAATAACAATTTTCACCTTATTGTTACTAGGGCAGCAGTTAGCATTTAACATGAAAAACTAATGGGAATAATAATTTACATTATTCAACTTTATTTGCTTATTTGTTCTTGCCTAAACTCCATTACTAATACTATTACTGGGTAATATTTCTTCTGATTTTATTATGTACCAAAGCGATTCTAAGCTTTTCATCTATTAACCTTATACTCTAAAACAAGTCAATACATACATACTTTCACTATCTCCATTTTATACACAATGACACTGAAAAACAGAGGTGTTCAGAAATTTGTTCATGTTTACATAGCTAAATACTGGATTACACTGCTTTTAAATTCTTTTACCAGATTGTTATGTGACTTTTGGCTGGTCTTTTTATCTCTCTGGGCCTTAACTAATTCACTTATACAAAACTAAATAAAAGGAATGGATTAATTTGGCTTTTCTCATTTTTCTGAGACCAAAGCTTCTCTTTTAAGTGTTAATAGAAATTTTCGGAAAAAAATGAACTGTGGTCACTTACATTTGGGAAACTTAGACCTCCTTCTCTTAGAGAGATTGTTGGTGCACATTAGCATCAGAACTGAAAATTTCTGTAGCCTAAATATTTCTTTCATTTAAAGTAGTTTTCACAAATTGATTTGACCAAAAATTTTTAAAGGATGACATACTCTGGGTAGTTATTAAGATAGTTAAAATCCAGAACATTGACAACACCAAGTGCTGGGCAGAGGAGGAGCAATATGAATTATTATACATTGCTGGTGGGAATGCAAAATGGTATAGTCACTTTCAGTTTGTCAGTTTTGTACAAAACTAAACACAGCTTACCAATTGGGCTTCATGGTATTTATTTACCCAAAGGAGTTAAAGATTTTTGTCCACACAAAAACCTTTCCAAGATGATTATAGCAGCTCTATTCATAGGCCAAAACTTGGAAGCAGCCAAGATGGCTTTTAGGAGATGAATGGATGAAAAACTGTGCACATCCAGACAATGGAATGTTTTTCAGCACTAAAAAGAAAAGAGTTATCAAGCCATGAAAAGACACAGAAGAACCTTAAATGCATATTACTGAAAAAAGCCATTCTTAAAAGGCTGCATACTATATGAGTCCCACTGTACGATTTTCTGGAAAATGCAAAACTATGGAGACAATAACAAAAATAATTGGTTGCCATGGTCTGGGGTGAGGACAGATGAATAGGAAAGTACAAAGGACATTTAGGGCCATGAAAATACTCTTTTAATACTATAATTGTAGATACATGTCATTCTGCATTTGCCCAAACTCATTGAATGTACAACACCAAGAATGAATGGTGGTATAAACTATGGACTTTGGGCAATTATGATGTGTCAATATAGGTTCATGAGTTGTAACACATGTTTAACTCTGGTGAGGAATGTTAATAATCGGGAGGCTATCTCTGCATTTTTGTGGGCAGGGATAATATGAGAAAACTCTATATTGTGTTTAATTTTGCTATGAACTCAAAACTGCTCTAAGAATAAAGTCTATATTAAAAATTAGATAAGCCTTACCTTCCCCACTTGAGAGTGTTGTAGAAATTACCTATTCATCAAATATGGTTGAGACCAGAGCTTGGAAGTTTCTGAATTTAGATCCTCTGAAGTTCTGTTAATCTCGAAAACTCCAATTATCTGATATTTTATTTATTTATTTATTCATTCATTTATTTATTTATTTATTTAATTTCATTTCATACTGGATACAGTATGAAATTTCAAAGCAATGTATTAGTTTTCTATTTATTATCTATAGAACCAGTTATCCTTTTTCTTTTCTTATAATGGCTTACTTTTCTGCCTATACACCCAATATAGCCCTAAATTTCATGTTGTATGACCATATCCCAATGTAGATAATCACCTTAACCATGTAAAATCAGATTTACTTTCATTTCATTTGATTCTGAGAAACCCAAATTTTGAGACAAGAAGTTGTAACCAGAATACAATATGGGAAGATTTGATACAGATAATAAAAACCATGACATTATAAAGAAAAAGAAAGCACTGGCAAAAAGGCTGGTCATGAAACTTGGGGCAATTACTGTATATAATGTTATACATTGTATAAAGTTATTACTACATCTTTATTTACTACTTACATCCACTATATATTATATATTACTATATAGTAATAGTATATATAGTAACTCCTATATATTTATTACTAATTACTAACAAATTACTATAACAATTATTATTACCAGTTACTATATAATAATTACTAATTATCTATATATATGCACACAAAAAATCCCCTAAAATTTTAAATGATAGGAGACACTAATGAGATATATTGTAAATGAGTATACTGACAGAAGTAATGAAGCAGGAAAAGGAATCTGCATGTGCACTATATTATTAAGCTCCAAAGACTCTTTAACAATTGTTTTTCTGCTGTGTACTTTTACCTCAATGTTTACAAATTATGTGTGTGTATGTATGTCCCTGTATATGCGTGTGTTATTGTGTGGACAGCAGATTAAAAGACTACATTAAATATTGGGGGAGACAGAATAATGGTCCCCCATATATCCATCTCTTAACCCCTAAAACCTGTGAGTATGCTGCCTACATGTAAAGAGACTTGGCAGACATTATTAGAGTTCTTGTCCAGATTATGTGGAAGGGCAGAATGCAATCACAAGGATCTTTACAAGGAGACAAAAGTGCGAGAGAAATTTGAAGATGCTGAACTGCTGGCTTTGAAGCTAAAGGAGATGGCACTGAGCCAAGAAATATAGGTGGTCCTAGATTGGGGAGAGGGTTGGTAGCAAGGAGACAGATTCTTCTCTAGAGCTTCCAGAAGAAAACACAGATCTACCAAAATATTGGTTTTAGCACCATAAGAGTCCTTTTGGTTTCGGCCTCTAGAACTATAAGAGAATGTATTTTTGTTGTTTTAGGCCATTAATTTTATAACCACTTATTACAGCATCAATAGAAAACTAATATAAATATCAGATATTTTATTTGCACCTGTAAGTTATAAAATAAAACCAGAATTTCTTCTTTGGCCGTAAGATTAGCAGAGATAATTATACTGCTTTTACAAACATTTTACCAGAATATTTTTAGATTATCAATAAACACTCATAAAGGATGGAGAATTTAAGAAGAGAAATGATTTAATTGTGAAATTTAATTATTTGAGTCTTCCATTCTGGAAGAAACCTTAAAGAGAAAGATCAGATTCTTAGTGTTTTCTTACTGCGGTACTTCCGTAAAATTTAAATTTATGAAAATGGCCAGAGACCTGTAGAACTGAACTAAAGGATCAATGTATTCAAAATAACTGAAATGTTAGGTTCTGTCTCAGGTCTACATTACTACACTATTCTTTTGACATCACAGATCACAAAATCTGTAGCTACTCTACCCCAACAAATACACAAATGCTTGTAGAGGTAAAATTTTGTAAATGATTATGAAATTGCTTTCACTGTTTCATTTCCACATTGGCTAACACTTAGAAACTGATATCCTCAGTTAGACAGAAAAGGATATTTTGAGACATTATTTTATTCCAGAATAAATTAGCAGGAAAAAAGCGAGTCTTTCAAAGGATATCTTAGTTTTGATCATTTTGGCCAAATAAATTTACAAGTCAAATATAATGCCAAAGTGAATTTTCTTAATTTTAGCAATATTTTGCATATATATATCCCATGTAGTATAATTGCAAAAGTAACTTCATCATTTCAGCCAGAAAACATGCTCAGCTAAACATAAAGCATTATTAAACTGTACCTCAAAAACAGTATATTGTATTAATATTTTCTCATTCATGCCCTTTATGATGAATACTTTGAGAGAGAGTATTCATTACTACTTAGAATTAAAAAAATTTTAATTTCCATGGCTAAGACTTTGAGCCAATATGCAAATTAAAGTAAATCTTAATTGGACCTTAGAAATGTAAAAAGAATCAGGAATAAATTAGAACTGCATAAATAATTCCAAAGTAATCTACTCTCAACTAACAATACTGTAAATTTATTGTACAGAAGCACAGAATAAAATTTGTTGAAATCTGCTCTAATCCAAATATCAGTTTATTGCATACTCATATAATGCATGCAGTAATTTGTGAAATGTAGTATTGAATATGCATTTAACATTTATGAGGTTCTTTTCAAAGGATCTTAATTAGCTCTCTTTATTATTGTGTGTGCACATGTACATACAGACTACTTGACACAGTTATCAGTAAAATAAAAGTGACATGAAGGAAATTAAACTAGTAACAACAGAAACCATAGTGGTTATTTGGGTAATAGAATTATAGATTTTTTTTTTCCAATTCACATTTTTGTTTTTTTTCAGATTGTCTACATTAATCTTTCATCAATTTTTAGCTTTTTCTTCAATTTTTAGTTTTATTCAGGAAGATCTCAATTAAAAATAAGCAAATCTATTTTTCTAGTAATGTGATGAAACAATGCTGATAGATCTACCACAGGTAATCCTTTGCTATTTATTTATTATTTATTTATTTAGAATTTATTTATTTATTATTTTTTATTTTTAAAGATTTTATTTATTTATTCATGAGAGACACAGAGAGAGAGAGAGGCAGGACATAGACAGAGGGAGAAGCAGGCTCCCTGCAAAGAGCCTGATGTGGGACTCGATCCCAGAACCTGGGATCATGCCCTGAGCCGGAGGCAGACACTCAACCACTGAGCCACTCAGGCGTCCCTATTTATTTAGAATTTAAATTGAAGTTAGCTATTATATAGTATATTATTGGTTTCAGGGGTAAAATTCAGTGATTCCTCAGTTGCATATAACATAACAACAATCCTTTGCTATTTAGAGAAGGAACAATGGAGCATCTCTGCTCTACCCAACAAAATCATCTTAACCTAAGCCCAAGAAGTAGGAAAAAGAAGTACCTCATAACAATGTGTTTGTATGTGTGTTTTGCTTATGTTTCTACATTGTCCTTTCACTTTACCCATGAAAAATCAAGTGTGTGAAGAAACACTCTGTTGATATTTTTATGTTCTGCCTTGCTTTACCTCATTCCTTGTGATTTGTTTCGTCCACTGTACTAATAGGAAGTTATATTACCTTACTGTTGGAGGTATTTTCTATCTTGTATTTTCCTTGTATTTTCCTCTTTCTTGCATCTACAATGTGGTCTATGTTGTAAATGTACTTTATTACTTATATCACCAGGTGTGGTAAAGAATAAATTTAGTAATGCCTATATATTCGGCTTTTGACACATAGTAGGTATTTAACAAATGACAATTCTATTCTTTTTTCTTTTTCTAATATATATATATACACACACAGTATTTTATTTTATGGAAATTGAGAATTTTATTTAAAATCCATTAACATTAAACATAATTTTAATCAGTTTTAATACAACTTCATGTTTCCTATAATTATCCTTGAAAATATTTTTTATATATACAGTAATTTTATGTGTAAATAAGTAAGCAGTGCAAGTTAAAGGATGCTGGTATTCCATGTGTTTTTTTTTTCTCTTCCTGTTATGTTGTCTAATTGTCGACAGTTCTGAAGAATTCTAATTAAAATGTACATATATAAAAAATGATTACTTAAAATATTTCATATCAACTTTATTTTAATGTCAGAAATTTGAATGCCACCTATGTGTCTAAAATAGCTTGTAATTTTCTGAAAATTTGCTAGCTCATGTTGTGGCCTTCTAATTTGATAGCTTTGTCATCTGCAAATTTAAGGAAAGCTATTCTTTAAATTTATGAGTCCTATTTTTAATTACATTTACATGTTTTCATTTTCATGAATTACAGCACACTTAAGTATTTTTAAAAATTGTGAATCTGTAAATAACTTTTTCACATTGGCAGTATCATTAGTACCCCATAGATTATGAAAGTCAAGAGAGAATTTTAGATAAACAAGACTATTTATAAATCCGATTCATAGACTGACAAATTCTTACCACGGTAAAAAAAAAAAAAGGATCATTGGAAAGAAAGTAGTAATGGTTATATTTCTAGCTAAAGGCCTATGTATAAATGGTTTCATACTATAAGTATCTCTGGGGACAGGAATCAATATTTAGAATAAATTAAGGTGTACTTAGTTACTTAACCAAAAGTATCTATCTTTTTTCAGTACCCAACTGCCCCTGGAAACTTTGACACAACTTCTAAAAGTAACTTTTTCTAACTAGAAGTGTAGATTTCTCCTATATATCTTTGAAATAATAAAAAATGAATATTTGTATTTTTCTCCTGCATTTATTACTTCACTTTGGCTCCAGTGTGCATGCATTGGAAAAGGATAATTTTGTGCTTCTGTACATTTCATACCTAAACTTTATGCTTTTAAAATTTTCCATTATTATCAGTAACATAATTGCTTTCACTACTATTCTTTATATTTTGTAGGTTTTGCATGCATTTAAACATCATGTAATGGAAGGGAGGTTACCTAACTTTATTATTTTTTTTAAGATTTTATTTTTTCTTAGAGAGAGAGAGAAAGAGAGCACAAGCAAGGAAGAGGGTCAGAGAGGGGGGGAAAAGCAGACTTCCGCAGAGCAGGGAGCCAGATGTGGGTCTCAATCCCAGGACCCTGGGGTCATGACCTGTGCCAAAGGCAGCTATTAGACTGAGCCACCAGGGCACCACTATTTATTTAACTTTAAATTAAACACCAGTACATTGGGTTAAACTGAAATTTATATGGAATCATTAAGCCCCAAATTTATGTAAGTAACATTAAATATCTAGATATTTGTAAAAAGCAAATTGGCTCAGCTTTGTATTTTTCTCTAGAAGTCCAGGATTATATTGACATAGCTAAAGAATGAGGCAAGAAATTTGACCTTTTTTTCATAATTCTATGCCAATTGGAGTAATTAAATTTTAGAATATTATTATATTTTAGTAAGATATAAACTATACAAACTGTTGACAACAAAGACCAATCACATTTAAATAGATGATGTACTGAAAAATGCTAGTATCATTAAGCAAATGCTCAATAAAATTTTAAAGGCTATGAAGAGTTGAATAATTTAAAATAGTGAAACACTCTTTTGTGGATAAATGCATTTTTAAAGACTTTTTAATCTGTCAAACTCAATCATTGTAGGGTAATGGTCATTTGACAAATTTTCTTTTTTTTAAATAATAAATTTATTTTTTATTGGTGTTCAATTTGCCAACATACAGAATAACACCCAGTGCTCATCCCATCAAGTGCCCCCCTCAGTGCCCGCCACCCAGTCACCCCCACCCCCTACCCTCCTCCCCTTCCACCACCACTAGTTCATTTCCCAGAGTTAGGAGTCTTCTTTTCATTTTTTTTATTTTTTTTGAGTTAGGAGTCTTCCATGTTCTGTCTCCCTTTCTGATATTTCCTACTCTTTTCTTCTCCCTTCCCCTCTATTCCTTTTCACTACTATTTATATTCCTCAAATGAATGAGACCATATAATGTTTGTCCTTCTCCGATTGACTTATTTCACTCAGCATAATACCCTCCAGTTCCATCCATGTCGAAGCAAATGGTGGGTATTTGTCATTTCTAATGGCTGAGTAATATTCCATTGTATACATAAACCACATCTTTATCCATTCATCTTTCGATGGACACCGAGGCTCCTTCCACAGTTTCATCTGCCAAATTTTCATGAAAATATGCATCCCATATAAGTAAACTCCAGCTTTTTTACTGCCTAGAATAGTCTATATATTAAAAACAATATATACCAACATGCTTTCAGCTTGGGCTAACTGTACAATCTCAATGTGACTTTAATGAAAATTATTTTTAACAATAGCTTATTTTTGGATAACAAATCAGACTATATCTTTATCATCTAACTATCATCACTTCCCCCAAGAAATAAAGTAGTTATTCATTATCAATAAGTGATTAACATGTTAGTTTAGACATTTAAAAAGAGGTCAGTTTGATTAAGCATTGTAATATATATTATAAAAATAATCTTACACAGTAAAAATGATCTGCCAAATCAGATAAATCAAACACAGTATAACAAAGTATAAAAAAAATATTTCCATGGGAAGTGCTGTTGTTTGAAAAGGTGTTTGAATCCAAAGATTAGAATAAACAAAAGGATGTAAACATAAATATAAAAATAGAGATGCAAAGTCCACTAATTATACCATTGCTACTGTGATTTCATTTGAAATATTTCCATAGCCATCATCAATTTAGCCTAAGACATCTATTTTAATGAGACAACTTCCCTTGGTGATTGTTTTCTTATCCAGGTAGAATGATAGGATCACTACCATCAGATGAGTGAAAACTTATGCTGTGCAAGTACACAACTCTTTATAAATAATCTTGCAACCTGATACAGAATGTGTCTATAATTCTGGCATGTTTGACATTCCTATTCATTCCAACAACTCTTTGACATATATTTAATTTGCTACTTCTTGAAAGTGTTGCTTGAAGTTGCCTTCTACTTGACAGGTGCCTGACAGTTCAGCCTCACTCAGAGTTTAACAAAATGGGGAAAAAATACATTATCTAAGCCCCTGTGGACTAACCATTTTATGACTCTGATAATGTCCAGGACTAAACTTGGTTTCTTTAAATAATGATTAAGGTACACTCTTTTGTGTGTGGCTTTTTTAGAATTGTGTATATACATTTAGCTTTCCATTTGGGCTCTTTTTTGGCAAACTTTATGCCCTGCAGTTCTCAAATAATAGCCAATGATTAAAATATGGACATGTGAAGAGAATTAAATAAAAATACAATTCCTGGTTCTTTGTAACTCACCCTACCATATATTTCTAGCCTGAGTAATCTACCTTTACCCTGCCAATTCTCTCTTTCTACTCATTGATTCTCTGATGGTAATAGAAAAAGTTCTTATGCTGAAGCCATTTCCAGAAATTTATCTCTGTTCTCTATCTGGGAGGGAAAAAATCCCTCTATTTTTAGAAATCTAACGGTCATAAAGCATTTTATGGATACTCTTACCTTTTGGTGCAGCGCTTGTTATTCATTTCATGCCTGGAAGCCCATTTTGCATTATTGTCTTGTACTTTATCTGTACATTAAGACTTATTTTACCATTTACATACCTAATAGTTAAAAACTTACCTGGAGGCAGAAACTACAGAGCAATTTTGAACATAGAAAGTTTAATATAAAGAATAAATAGATATAACAGAGTATGGGAATAATGAAGGATTGGCTAATAATAATTAAAGAGAACTCCATAAAATATAGGAAAGTAGAAATAAAAAGGAGCCATTTTTTCTAGAGCTGAGGTGTTATGCCCAAGGAAGAACTTCCTCACCCCTAGCAGGACTGACATCCAGACTTCATTTGAGACTCAGCTATGACTCACTTGCTGGTGGACAAGTCGCTGAGGTGCTACCTGAGCATATTATGCTCCAAATCTTCCATCTGGGGCACTGAAGATACCACCCATATGGAGGATCCTAACACCATTCCTCTGCAAAGCCATCCAAAGAAGCACCAGAGAGAGTTAACTGGCAATGTCATCTGATGATCTAATGCAGAAATCCATCCACAAGAAAATGTTGCACATTGGTATTTATGGCAGAGCAACCCACAGAGATGCTAGAGTCACCTGTTCACAGGGAGCACTCGTTACTTCATAGGCAGCACTCGTTACAAAGTCTCCTAAGGGGTTTTGGAGGAGGCTATCTACAGAAAAGTTCCAGGCCTTGGAACTCATTTTAAAGCTACCAGAAGGATGCGGAAGGAAGCTTCATGTTGCTAGGTGCTCCTAGCCATCATGTGCAATAGGAAACAAGCTCTGCAGAAACTGAACACTGTGGATTCTGATGATAAGAGCACACTAGGACCAAAAAGAAACCCTGCTTCCCCCCATTGTCCCTTGTGTGCCATTTATTGACTAAGCTTTCAAAACATGCAAGTTGGCAAAAAAGACATATTTTTAGAGTCCTTCTAAATTATCGAAGGGCAGACAATGAAGAGTAGATTTGGGTGTGACAAACAATGTATTTGAAACTAGCACAATACACTTACTACTAACTCTTAACAATTCAGAATTTCCTAGAAGACAGAAATGGCTCTTTTAATTCCTTTTATGTCCCATGATATAGTGTTTGGCATAAAAATGATGATCAGAAACCTCTCAAAGTTGCTCCTTTTAACCATTATGTTCTTATAAATATGATGTGAATTATGACTCTGGTATTTTATGTGCAAAAATATATGTCATCAGCATCAAAGATACATAAGTGTACTATCATTTTGCTTAGTATTTATGTAAGCTTGTATGTGTATATATGTGTATGTAAAGTATATATCTGATTAATAAGACTGACCAATATAAAAATTAATCAAATGAGCCTGCTGAATATTGGAAGAAAGCTATTTTATTTTATTTATTTTAAAATATATTTATTTATTTGAAGGGAGGAAGGGCCAGAAGGAGAGAGAGAGAGAAAGAATTTCAAGCAAACTCCATGCTAATCATGGAGCCCAATGTGGGGCTCATCCTATGACCCTGATATCATGACCTGAGCCAAAACCAAGATTGGACATTTAACCACTATACCACCCAGGTGGCCCCAGAAGAAAACTATTTTAAACCTCAGAAAAATAAATGAGAAGTCTTGATATCAACTAGTTAAAAATATAGATTTCCAATCTTCAAAGGAAATGCTACACTGATTTTCAAATATGTTATATAAAGATAGGTATAAGATATTTTCTTTAAGTTTTTACATTTCAACACAAAAAATATTTTACTTGCTAATATTTTATCAACATATCCATCTTAATGTTAAATCAATCTTAATATGTTAATAGTAATATTCTTTAAGAAGTACATTTTACTGAAGATTTATCTATCTCTAATTTAGTTGCATTAAAAATCCCACTACCGGTCCTGAGGGGCTCAGTCCTTTAATTGTCTGCCTTTGGCTCAGGTCATGATCCTGGGGTCCCGGGACTAAGCTCCTCCTCAGGCTCCCTGGCTCTCTGCTTCTCCCTCTCCCACTGCCCCTGCCACCCAATGCAAAACTGACATCAAACTTATTTATCTGTAATTTTTTTTGACTCATCTACATGTGAGACACTGATAATCAAGTTCTTTTTATGTTATATCTAAACATATTTCTTTATTTTGGGTATCACACAAAAATTCAACTGTGTTTTTTGTCTGCCTTTCCCAATACACTATAAACTGATGTGAGGCAAGGATAACTTTTTGTTATCCTAGCTAACTGCCTAGCATGTAATTAGTGCTCAATAAATGCTTTCCAGAACTCATGAGTGAATTAATGATACAGATTCTGCCTTCTATTTTGTATTCTAGTTAACTGATGTGAGAGAGACCAGAAATGTCATTAGTTCTATTACCTTGCGTTCAGAAGGCATCTCAGAAAAAAAAAAAAAAAAAAGAAGGCATCTCAGAAGGAAAATGGCATCTGAGGGACATACTAGCGAAGGATGATATGATTTTGACAGTCTGAAGTGGAATGAGAAAAGGCATTCCAAGCAGAAGGCCCACTTAATAAGAGCCAGTTTGCCTATTCTGGTGGACAATTGATTTGATGTATTACTTGCACATGATCTTGCTCTCAGACTTATTAGCTGTTTATTTAGCTTTAAGTAGCAAATAACTGCAGATGTCAGAGGAATCTTTTCTTAAATTAACCTGATGAGATTTTATCCCACTGGAATCACCACCCCACCCAGAACTGAAGAGCCTCCCTGGAAGTGCTACTTTACTCTTTGTGTGCCTCCTAGGTGTGTTAGATGCACATGACGCTGATCCAAGATATATCTGAACATATTCAGTTTGTTTCTGCCTATGGACAATTGCCCTATCGTAATACAAATTTGAAGCATATTCCTTACATAAGCATCTGGAAGGCACAATACCTATATATCATATCTGTGACTTTATATGCATTATTAAATCCCTCACAATAATTCTGCAAAATCCATCTTATTTCTCTCATTGTTAAAATAAATTTATGGTGTAAGAATCCTATTCTTATGTTATGTAGCTGATCACTCTGATAAGTTAGTGATTTAAAACCATTTATTTCTGTCTTAACACCAAAGCCTTTGCTTTTTCAACTAGACAACTCACTGTTTTAGCATGAGCAAAAGTTCCAAAGATTGGAAAGATGATGTTTATTCAGAGAATCATCCACAAAGTGGTCAATTTTGGCCAAATCTGAGATTCTCAGTGTTTGGGCATCAGAATCACTTGGGAATGTTTTAAACTGTAAGCTCAGATTTCACAAATCTTCACCACAGAAAAATCAAGTCCCATACTCTGATAAAGGAGTCCTGGCATTAGAAGGTTTTTAAAAGCTCCTGGGTGACTCTAATGGGCAACCAGTTCTGAGAATCACTGTATTAAAATAATGGGCTTGTGTACAGGGTCATTGTGAATACTGAACAGTGTTTAACATTGTGAATATTAGAGTCAGGTCTGCAGGATACAATCCCAGCTCCTTCACTTAGTAACTGTGACCTTAGGCTAACTATTAAATCCCATTCGTTTGCCTATAAGATGGAAATAAACTAAAATATGTAAATCACTTAGCATATGGAGTAGATTTAATTAATGGTAATTCTTACTATTTAAAAAGAAATAGCAAGTAAATTTTTAAATGATATTAAAGCTATGTTGGGAAATATCTAAAATGGGAGAGGATATTATCATAAAAGTGTAGCTGACAGAAACTAATTGGATTAGAGATATATTTTTTTGTCCAGATGCTTATGATTTTGAAAAAGTTTCCATTCACACATTCTTTGCAGTATGTAATCCTTGGTACTAATTAAATGCAGTTTTTAATTGGCATAAGCTTACAAATTCTCAGTATCCCATAATGATTAGAAAGGATAAAAGAGTGTCTAGTTTTGATAATATATGAATAATTATGAGAATTATGGTGTGCTTTGTTTTACTAAGTATCAGATATTTTTCAGATGAATGGAATTTTAGATGCCTTAACTACCAGTTGTGTAATACCATTTACATTCTCTTTTTATAGATGGTAATGGTCTTGAAATGATACAGAAATGACAAACAACAACAGAAGATACACTATTTTACATGTTAAAATACTTTTACATTCAATTCTCACTTGGTTCTTTTTGTTTGTTTTTTAAAGATTCTATTTATTTATTCATGAAAGACACAGAGAGAGAGAGGCAGACACATAGGCAGAGGGAGAAGCAGACTCCTGCCAGGAGCCCAGTATGGGACTGGATCCCGGGACTCTGGGATCATGCCCTGATCAAAAGGCAGAGGTTCAACCACTGAGCCACCCAGGCGTCCATCTCATTTGGTTCTTCCACAGCCCTGAGACATGGGAATGAAGAAATTCTGTGGTTAAATGTCTTGCAGGGAGACTGCTATGACAGGAACATTTCCTTCCAACTTTTACTCTAATTAATGCTTCTTTTTAACACAGATGCTTATTTGGCATATATTGAATGTCTAGAAACTAAGAATTAATATGTTGGCCCCAAGTACCAGGGCAACTCTATGAACTTGGTATGACTAGATAATAGGAATTGAGTGTGGGGATTGCTCTAATCTTTGTAGGTTTAAACTGAAAGTCAGAGAATTAATCAAGATAGTGGTAACCTAAAAATTCTCAAAGAATCCAGCAGGCAGAACTGACTCAACTCAAGTCCAGATGGTTCAAGACACTGATGCAAGCAAACAGAAAGAGAATGAGGAAACACAATTAATTATGCATCTCTGAGGTTTTGTTATTCAAGACTTGAGTAATTCTGGCTGCAAGGGGGGATTTATAGAAAGCCTCTGGCTTAGTGAAGGGTCAGAATCTGTGTGAATATCCTAGAAATAGTGGGTGATGTGATATCTTCTGAAGTCTCCTTTTACTATGTAAACTTCTTCATTTGTATACAGAATGCATCCTTTGCATTATACTAGATGTTTTAGGAAACAGTATACAGGGATTTACTTCAGATTAAAATTTTATTGAAATATTCATTAAAATTATTACATATTGTAATTAATTTCTTTTTTGTAAATTGTACAAATTCCTACTTTCTTAATATCAGTTTAGATGTCTAACATTTCAATTTAACAGGATAACCTAGATGCAATACTAAATCGATTTTGGCATTGAATACACTAAAGGTAAAATACCTAGTCACAAACAGCTATTTATTTGTAGAAATCTGCATAAAGTTTTGTAGATTTGACTTAACCAGTGATAAAGAAATGGAAGATAAATTCAAATACACATTTATGAACGGTGATGTGAAATTTATGAGTGGTTCAAGAATAGGTATTTTTAAATTGGTACATTTAAGTAGCTTAATTCAACAAAATTTACACCAGATATTTGTATAGTATATAGTTTTTAAATTTCAAAAGCAATGAGTACTCCTTGCAAATAATTCCAGTATAGAAATATCTAGAACAAAAGCAACAGTAAGAAGTAAACTAAAATTATAATTGTTGATGCCTTTCTCCAATGAGAAAATATTATTTAAAAAGATGGAAGAAAGGGGTCAACAATTTTATTCATAATGTTTAATTTCTTGAATAATAAAGTAAATGTAAATTGGCAAAATGTTTTCATTGGCAATTATGGATGTTATTATAGAGAGATCTTACAGTATTTTTTGTGCATTCTGTATTTTTAAAATTTCTCAAAAATGTTTAAAGATTTAAACCAAATCTTATTACGAGGTAACTGAACTTTATTTAACTTCTTAATACTCTGGAGACATCTAAACTGGACTTTATTTTTTTCTTTTAATTTTAGAAGCATTCACTTCAGTATGCATTAAATTTGATACCAAAAACACAGATCATTCTATTGTGATAAGCTTCCAAAATGTGTTGGGTCTCTTCCTTACAAAACCACAAGTAGGGCCCTCTAAAAGCAATATTAAATAATGCCTCCTCACACAAAATAGAAAAGGCTGTGCTTCCTGTTTGAATTATCATGTAATTGGTATTCAAGTGAAGGCAGTCCTGCACTGAAGCTACATGATGGTTAAAAATATGAACAGTCACTTAAAAACTTTATCTCTGTTCCTTATGTTTCACTGCTTAGGAAGTTAAGGGTGATTTGAGTTAGAAACAGAGAAAAAGCTAGACAGAGAAATTTCCTGCTGAATTACACTTTCCTGATTTAATGCCAGTTAGAAACCAGGTATAAATTAAGAAAATATCACACCAATAAAATGAAGTGGAAATCTCAAAAATGTATACAATCCCAGTAGAAAAACTTACAAAAATAAAGAAAAATTAATAGCCTTTAAATAATTTTAATATCATTGACTTGAAAGGAGATAAAAAATGAAATATTCGTGTGTGTGTGTGTTTAATTTATAGGCAGTGGCCAAAGTGAACATGAAGTTTAGTGGGGAATATATTTGCTTCTAACAAATTATTCAAAGTAATACCAGAATTTCTATTTATGTGGTCTTTATGTAATTAGAAGCAACTATAATTATTATGAGAGAAAACATGTCCTATTTAATCTCATGAAAATAAATAAAATGCAAAAACTGTTTTCCTGTATAGCCTAATGTTATCAGTCTAACAGGTGCAAGTCTAATGCCAAAAAATAAAATGTGACATGAAAACTTCCTGACACCAGTATAACTCCACAACCTATTGCAAACTCAGGTCAAAGTAATCATTACAGATGAATAGGTTTATTTTTTTTAAGATTTTATTTATTCATATTTATTCATGACAGACACAGAGAGTGAGAGGCAGAGACACAGGCAAAGGGAGAAGCAGGCTCCATGAAGGGAGCCCGATGTGGGACTCGATCCCCAGTCTCCAAGATCACACCCTGGGCTGCAGGCGGCACTAAACCAATGAGCCACCGGGGCTGCCCCAGATGAATAGGTTTAGATGAATCTAGTGGGAATATTCATAAACTAACTAGACAGAAATCAATATTTCTGATTTATTTTAATAGAAAGCATCATCTTGGCTAACAGAAAGGAGATTTTTTTTTTTCAAGGAAGGCCACACAGCTGAAAATAAAAGATCCCAAGAGATTGAAAGAGAAAAGTGTATACTTGTTAATTCTCTTCTAGTTACTTAGATTTATTGTCTCATTTACTTTTCAATAAATAAGTTTTACTAGTGATTGGGTTATCAGGTAATACTTAATAACTTGATTCCATACATTACATACCCAAGGCAACATTAGGAAGTTCTGGAACTAAGGTCAAATTTTTCAAAATTTTGAGTTCTGAGTAAAACTGTTTCCATGGGTAATTTCCATGTGATATTCCCAATAAAAGTTACAGGATCGATTTTATTTTATTTTAATTTATGTGTTTGTGTGTTTCAACATTTTATTTAAATTCTAGTTAGTTAACATACAGGGTAATATTGGTTTCAGGGATAGAATTTAGTGATTCATCATTTACATAAAACAGTCAATGTTCATCACTTTTGATGAATCCCTGCCTAACTCCTCTCCATCAACCCTCATTTTGTTCTCTCCAGTTAAGAATCCTTTATGGTTTGCCTCCCTCTTTTTTATCCTTATTTCCCCTATGTTCATCTGTTTTGTTTCTTGAATTCCACATATGAGTGAAATCATGTATTGTTTTTCATTTTCTGAATTATTTCACTTAGTATGATACTCTCTAGCTCCATCCACAATTTTGCAAATAGCAAGATTTCATGCTTTTTGATGACTGAGTAATGTTCCATTGTGTATGTATGCGTGTGTGTATATATACATATATACACACCACTTCTTTATCCATTGATAAGTTGATGGACATTTGGGCTCTTCCCATATATTATTTTTTAATATTTTTAAAGTATTTTATTTATTTATTCATGACAGACACAGAAAGAGAGACGCAGAGACACAGACAGAGAGAGAAACAGGCTCCATGCAGGGAAACTGGCACGGGACTTGATCCCGGGACTCCAGGATCACAACCTGGGCCAAAGGCAGGCACTAAACCGCTGAGCCACCCAGGCATTCCATTTTTCTATAATTTAGCTATTGTTGATATTGCTGCTATAAACTTTGGGGTGCATGTGTCCCTTTGAATTGGTATTTTTGCATTCTTTGGATAAATACCTAGTAGTGCACATGCTGGATCATAGTGTAGTTCTATTTTTAAATTTTTGAGGAAATTCCATAGTTTTCCAGAGTGGCTGCACCAGTTTGCATTCCCACTGCACCAATTTTAGATAAAAAGATTATGAAATTGGAAAAATTAATCTGGTTCTTTGTTATAGGACTTCTAGGAGACTTTATGTGATGTGCAATGTTAATCTTTAAGAGGTACAAGCTATAAGCAACAGTTTTATAATTGTATTTCTATGAATTATTTTTGGCTTCTCAAGAGAGGCATTCCTCAGAAAATATTTTGAAATATACTGAATTTCTGGGATCATATCATGAATTTCTCCATAACAAAAAGATAACAGAAATGAGTCCAAGAAAAGTCAGTTAGAAATTAGTTTTTGAGCATTCATGAGATCTGATGTATGTTGTCAAGTAGATTCAAGGCCAAGGTATAGTTAAGAAGGAATGCTTAAAGAAACAGGAGAGAGTAATTTGAGTCATTATCAGTTGAAGGCTCACTAATATAAACCGCATATTAGGAATTATTTTAAATTTAATGTTTATTTTTTTTCTAAATCTGTTAACAGAGCAATAATTATGCCATGTTATAAGTGATGAAACTGAGGATTAAAACATTTAACCAACTATTTAAAGGCCATAGAGACAATAAATGATAAAGCCATGACTTTAAAAAAAAAAAAAAAAGCCATGACTTTAACCCAGATATGTATAGGAAGCACAGATTGTCTCTATTATCCTTTTTCTGATTACCTAAAACATTTATCATAGATAATTAACAAATTGGAGCAATATAAAATATAATCCCGTTACAGTAAAGGATGGAAGAGAACTCAACCTAAAAAACAAACAAAAAGCGAAACAGAACCTTGACCTCTAGAAACATATTATTGTTCGAAAAATAAAACATGAATAATATAAAATAGAGCTGCATATAATCTACACCAAGAAAGACTTAGAGCTCTCAATTACTATAAGAATTCTGAAGTTGGGGGATCCCTGGGTGGCACAGCGGTTTGGCGCCTGCCTTTGGCCCAGGGCGCGATCCTGGAGACCCGGGATCGAATCCCCACATCGGGCTCCCGGTGCATGGGGCCTGCTTCTTCCTCCGCCTGTGTCTCTGCCTCTCTCCTCTCTCTGTGACTATCATAAATAAATTAAAAAAAAAAAAAAAAAAAAGAATTCTGAAGTTGGTAAAACATAATAGGTGATTTGTAAGATTTAAAATATATTCTCAAAAGATAGATTGAACATCAATAGATGGTCATTAATAATGGTAAAAGTAGGAAGATTTTAATACATAAACAGTAAAGATAATAAGTATGGAGTTGAATGATCTTTTTAATGCAGACTTTGTGAAGGGAAGTATTGAAGAAGGTGGGATGGGGTGGAAAATACCTTGAACGGGTAGAATCGATTTCTCTTTACCCTTTATGAATTGTGTATGTTTGAACTCTAAGATAAAGTCTGTAAGCAGAATAAACAACTATGAGGAGAACAAAAGAAATTGTCTATTGCTAGTTGGTATGATGATTAAGATTAGCAACTGATTTTTCATAGAAGAATTTTTAACAATATATGAGAAATGAAAAAAATTGGCAGTTCAAATGGTTAAAGAAAATTTCTTTGAAAGCACAAATGTTTTCTTTTTCTTGTAAGTACCTAGCATCCAGAACAGTGACAAGGTCATCATACATAGTTGATTTATTAATATTTGCTAAATCTGTTAAAAGGCATTAAGAATGTATTGAATTCTAAACGTGACACAATTCTCAGTAACTTCATTTTCTATATTATCTTCACAACAATAACATGAAGTACATATTATTATTCATGTTTGATCCAGATTTCATTTTGCTTCCATAATCCAAGGTCAACATCGTGTAGAATATTTGAATAGAGAGGATTTATCTTGGGTTTACTATTGTGGCTGTGATTTATGTTTACCATCTAGCTATACATTATCATTCCATTGACTTTGGAGTATATCACCCTGGTTCCTTCATATCCCCAAAATATGGCATTTTCTTGGGAGATTATCTATGATATGATATGATTGGTAGTAAATAATGGGATTGTCATTTATCGCAGCACATGCCTCCCCCCCACACACACATCCCTTGACATTTGCATATTAGAATTGTATGTCCTTAAAAATCCTTTGGTCATGTTTGCCACTGCATGAACATGTTTCTTTTTGGTTCCCTTTCTCCAAGATGGGACCATATCATTGAATCTCATATTTCCTCATCCCTGTGCCCCCACTGCTGTGTTTACTCAGAAACCTTATATTTTCCCCAGGCTATTGTATTTTGAAAGCTTCAAATTCACATTTGATTATACAGAGCATAGGGATTTTTCTCAGGTATTTTCAGCTCATACAAGGAAAAGACCCATCAATATAATTGCAAAACAAAAGACAGATATTTTATTTTATTTAGAAGTAGAAGTGGACTCTACAAGTAATATTTTTAAATACTACATGTTGGCCAACTACTATTCTTATTCTGTGACACGGTTTCTACTCCAAACTGTGTGACTTAATGGCTCTGTATTTTTGGACAAGTCAGCTAATATCTTTGAGTTTTATGAATAGAGAAGTAGGCTCTGAGAAGCAAAAGCAGCTATTCGTAGTCACACAGAAAGATTGCAACGTGGTCTATTGGACCAGAAATGTGTGGACCGGATAAACTCTGATACTCTTTCTGAGTTCTTTTATTTATTTGCCTTTCCATGGATACAATAAATCATTGGCCAACAAAAATATAGAAAAAATGTGATTATTTTCATAGGAGCAACCATAACAGTGTTTCCCTCTAGCACTGACAATAAAAATGAGATAGAGACTGTTGGTTAAGAAGAGGTACTGTGTTTATGATGGTGGCTAATAACTAGTACTATAGATAATACTAATAAGAAGGACTCATTCCTCAGGCTGGTAATTCTTAGAAAATGGAATTAAAAGAAACATCTCCAAAATAACTGATCTAGATAATCAAGGGTAAGCTGGGTGAACAGGAATTTAGAAGTGTGACACAGAGACTAAGAAAGATGTAGTTGGAGATATTTTTGTCTTCTTAAGCATCAGGTAATTTTCACTTTTAAATAATTTTTTCAATTTTATTTATTTATTCATGAGAGACAGAGAGAGGCAGAGACATAGGCAGAGGGAGAAGCAGGCTCCTTGCAGGGAGCCCAACGTGGAACTCTGCCCCAGGACCCTGGGATCATGACCTGAGCCAAAGACAGACACTCAACTGCTGAGCCACCCAAGCGTCCCTAATTTTCCTTTTTAAATAGAATGCACAAACTAAGGCATCCCGGGGGGCTCAGTGGTTTAGCACTGCCTTCAGCCCGGGGAGTGATCCTGGAGACCCGGGACTGAGTCCCATGTCAGGCTTCCTACATGGAGCCTGCTTCTCCCTCTGCCTGTGTCTCTGCCTCTCTTTCTCTCTCTGTGTCTCTCATGAATAAATAAATAAAATCTTAAAAAAAATTTAAAAAAGAATGCACAAACTACTAAGTTCTCAAATTTGGTATAAGTTATTGAAGTTTATCATTCTTTCTGCATTTGAAAAAAATATGATCTTCTTTATTATACAAAAATATTTAAGCCTCTATAATGAAAGAGCCTTGACTTTCTTTTGTGGTTTTTATTTGTTTGTTTCTAGCAGTTCTTATGCCAGGCATTTTCTAGTACCTATGACACTCTTTCCCGCAAAAAGTCTTCCATTTGGGCCCTAGTTTCTTGGCAAGGGTTTTTTATTTTTGAAGAAGAATGTTTCATTTTTTTATTGCAAAATTTAATAGCATTTTAAAGCCATGAATTATTCTTTTGAAAAATTAAAGAAAAGTATAATTATCCGACCCACTTCAAAGTTCTATCTTTGTCCCATATCAAGCAGTTAGCCCTGGGTTTATATGTAATAAATTTACCCTTTTATTTTATGTTAATTGCTGGCATATCTATTTATAGGCTGCTATACAAATTAATGTTAAGAGTTTGTATTGAGTAAGGAATTAATTTTAACATGTCTCTATAAGCATTGTTCTTTGCCTTCAGATTATTTATTTATTTATTATTTAGTCAGTGAGAGAGAAAGAGTAGAGAGGAGGGGCAGAGGGAGAGGGAGAGAGAGAAGCCCAAGCAGACTCCCTGCTGAGCATGGAGCCCAACTCTGGACATGATCCCATGACCCTGAAATTATGACCTAAGCTGAAATCAAGAGGTGGTTGTGGGGCACCTGGTTGTTTCAGTCTGTTAAGTGTCTGCTTTAGGCTAGGGTCATGATACCAGGATTTTGAGATGGAGCCCTGCATCAGGCTCCTTGCTCTGCAGGGAGCCTACTTCTCTCTCTTTCTGCCTGCCACTCCCGCTTCTTGTGCTCTCTGTCCGTGTCAAATACATAAATAAAACCTAAAAAGAAGAAAGAAGAGAAAAAAGAAAAGAAAAAAAAAAAAACAGTCTTTTAACTGTTTTAAAGTCCTTGAAATGCTCTTTTTTAAGTAGTAAAATATCAAAATAGGTTAATTAACAGATAATTTATATATGTGAAACAGTGTATTCAGGACATGATTAACAATAATGAAATGATAGTTACAAAAAGTATATGAAAGTAGTAACCCAGATCCAGCCATTTAAGAAATATTTCCATGGCAGATATGTAGATACTTTGCAAACAAACTCTTGCTTTTTCTTCTAATTCAGTTAAAGTATCTTAACAGACAACAATATGCCCAAATCAGTGATCAGTGATCAGTAGTTTACAACCAGGGCACAACTGGCCTAACGAGTGCCATTATGAAATTAGAATAAAAAGGTATCCATTGTGGGCTTATGGATAGAGAATAGATAACGCTGTTGTAGGAAGAACACTGCACCTTTATTTGGGTCCCATGGCTTGTTTAGAAGAATACAAGTTTAGCCCTTAATTAATCCTATGGCCAGATACTAAGCTACATGAACACATGCAACAGCTGTATCCAAATCAGAGCTTGTATGGGTGCTTAGACATGAGGGTGGGTTACAAATATACTAAGACAATGATCTTTTCAGTCCTCCTGCCAACTAGGTAGGTCTTAGCATAGCCAAATCTTAGGGGCCAATCACCTCTGGGCTTCTGCAGCCTTGTCTGCTTTCACCAACATGTTCCATACCTATCATGTGCTGTGTGTGACATGGTATGAAAAAGACTGGTACAGATCGTTATCATCCTCTATTGTTTTGCATATGGCTACATAAAGATAGATAGTGAGTGAGCTAAGATAGATAGTTCTCTCATGTAAATGAGAGACGTAAGTGTGAGTAAAGCACCCCACCCAGACATAGACACCATGTTGCCAAATAGGATGTGATAAAAGGAGCCAAAGCAGACATTTTGCTGCCTTGAAGAAATATTCTACAGACAAAATGAAGGTGGAACATCATCAAAAGAAGGAAAGGACCTTCTGTTTTCTTTCTTTTTTTTTTTTTTAAGATTTTATTTATTTATGCATGAGAAAGAGAGAGAGAGAGAGAGAGAGAGAGAGAGAGAGAGGCAGAGACACAGGCAGAGGGAGAAGCAGGCTCCATGCAAGGAGCCTGACATGGGACTTGATCCCTAGTCTCCAGGATCATGCCCCACGCTGAAGGCAGTGTTAAACCACTGAGTCACTCAGGCTGCCCAGACCTTCTGTTTTCTTACCAACATTGGTGAGCTTCTCAACCTCAGTTCTTCACACAAACTTAATTGGAAGTCACTTAAATGGATCTAGAAAAGTTTCTTTTAAATCTAAACACTCTCAAAATGTAGCCTAAGGACCCCTGTGAATTCACTGAACAGAGTTCATTGATATGTTTCAGATTCCAAATTCCAAATACTAAGAAAGTACTAATTGTGGAGTTTCTATGTAGCATCAAAAAATATCCACAACTATCTGAAAAAAATATTAAAATATTATTCTCCATCTATCTTCCTATGTAACTCTGAGCTATCACCAGATACTTCAAAAAATAGATTTCTCAAAAAATTGAGTACAGATGCAGATACAAAAATCCAGTTGTCTTCTGTTAAATCAGGCATCAAAGAAGTCACAAAATTGTAAACCAGTGCTACTGTTCTATTTTTCTGAAAACCATCATTTTCCATATGTATGCATGATTTTATTAATATATAGTGAATTTATGTTGTAATTTTAAATGGGTTAGGTTAAATATATTTTTATTCTCATAATATTGAAGTACAGTTGAAACACAATATTATATTACTTTTAGGTGTACAACATTGTAATTTGACAAGTCTATACGTTAGGCTGTGCTCACCACAAGTATAGTACCATGTGTCACTGTACAATGCTATTATAATATCATTGACTATATTCTCTTTTCTGTACCTTTATCCCTGTTTCTTATTCATCCCATAACTGGAAACCTATATCTCCTACCCCCTCTTCATCCATTTTGCCCATCCTCCTATCCAATTCTCAGATTATTGTAAACACAATAAATATCAATAGATGTAACCCACACAGAGAGAATATTTTTGGAGTTCCTAGTAATTTTTTAAGAGAATAAAGGTCTTCTGAGATTTAAAAAAAACAACAACAGAGTTAGTGTTCTTTACTATTCCCCTTCTGTCTTTATTTGTTAAATACTATCCCAATACCTTTGAATATCATTTCAACCACGAAGCTCTTTGCTGCTCCCACCTCCTTTCCAGGTCAGGACACAATCATTTACCCTCCCTATAGAAATTTCACACTGCCAGATTTTGTTTTAATGGCCAAAATAGCTTTTTATCTACTTATATTTTTCCAGTTTTATTGACATATATCAGCATATAAGTTTAAGGCACACCGTGTAATAGTTTGATTTACATATACGATGAAATGATCACCATAATAGGTTCAGCTAACATCCATTTTCTCATATAAATACAAAAAATAAGAGGAAAAGGAAAAATGGGAAAATTTATTTTGTGATGAGAACTTTTAGGATTTACTCTCTTAACGACTTTCCTATCTGTTATACATCAGTGTTAGCACACTCAACATGTTGTATATTACACCTCTAGTACTCATCTATATTATAACTGTTAGTTTATATCTTTGACCACCTTCTCTCAATCTTCCTTTCCACCATGATCTGCCTCTGATAACCTCAAATCTGATCTTTTTTTTAATGAATTTGTTGTTTTTCTTCTGCTGTTGTTACTGTTTTGTTATGTTATTAGATCCCACATATATGTGAGATCAGACAGGATTTGTCTTTCTTTGTCTTACATCACTTAGCACAGTGCCTTCGGGGTCTATCTATATTATCACAATGGACATATGTAAGAAAAATCTTTAGCCACTCATCCATTGATGGAGACTTAGCTTGTTTCCATGTGTTGGCTATTTTAATGCTGCTACAAACATGGGGATGCAGATATTTTTTTTCCAGTTAGTGTCCCCCCCCACCCCCCAGCTTTGGATATATCCGAGAAGTGGAAGTGGTTGATCATATGGTAGTTCTGTTTTTAATTTTTTGAAGATTCTTCATATTGTGTTTTATAGTGACTTTATCAATTTACTATCCCTCCAACAGTGCACGAGGATTCCCCTTTCTCCAATTTTTGCCATTGTTTGTTTTCTTTTATCTTTTTAATGTTGTCCATTCTAAGAGGTGTGAGATGGTATGTCATTGTAGATTTAGTTTGGATTTCCCTAATAACTGGTAAAGTTGAATGTCTTTTCATGTACTTATTGGCTTTCTGTATATCATCTTTGAAGAAATATATACTTAGACCCTTCATTATTTGTTTTATACTGTTGAGTTATATGAATTTTTTAAAAATATATTTTGGATGTGAAACCTTTGCCGGATATATGATGTACACACACTTTTTCCCATTTTGTAGGCTATTTTTTTAAATTTGTTGATGGTTCTTTTTGTGTGGAAATGGGGTTTTCGCTTGACGTAGTTCCACATATTTATTATTTTTTTTTTATTTTGTAGCTTGTTCTTCAGATGTCATATCCAAAAAATCATTACCAAGACTCATGTCAAGGAGCTTTATTTCTATGCTCTCTTCTAAGAGTTTTATGGTCCCACATCTTATGTTTAGTCTTTAATCCATTTTGAGTTAATTTTGTGAGTGGCATAAAGTCTGGGTACAGTTTCACTCTCTCATTCCAAATATCTCAGTGCCACTGTTTTCTATTCAGTATTCTTGACTTACTTGTCAAATATTACTTGATTGTATTTGCTCAAAATTTTTCTGGGGTCTTATTTCTGTTCCATTGTTGTATTTGTCTGTTTTTATGACAATACCATACTGTGTTGATGACTATAGCTGTATAGTATAGTCTGAAAGCAGGAAGTATGATGCATCCTGCTTTGTTCTTTCTCAGAATTTCTCTGCCTATTCAGGATCTTTTGAGGTTCCATAAATTGTAGGAGTGTCTTTTATACTTAAGTAAAATATACCATTGGGATCTTGATAGGGACTGCATTGAATCTAGAGATGGCTTTGGTACTATTGACATTTTATCAATATTAATTATTCAATCCATGAATGTAGGATACTTTCCCTTTTATTCTTCAATTTCTATCATTAATATTTTGTTTTCAGAGTAGAGATCTTTTACTTTCTTAGTTAAATATATTCCTAAGTATTTTATCGCTTTTGATGCTACTGTAAATGGGATCAATTTCTTTATTTATTTTTCAGAGAAATCATTGTTAGCTTATTGAAATGCTACTGATTTTTGTATGTTAATCTTGTATCCAGCAACTTTGCCTATTGATTAATTAGATTAACAGGGTTTTGGGGTAGAATTTTTAGGATTTTCTATATATAAGATCATATCATCTGCAAATAAAGACAATTTTACTTATTCCCTATAAGTCTGATACATTTTATCTATTCTTGCCTGATGGCTGTACCCAGGACTGCCAAGTACTATGTTAAGTAGGAGTTATGATGGTGGGTGTCCTTGCCTTATTCCTGATCTTTTTTTTTTTAAGATTTTATTTATTTATTCATGAGAGACAGAGAGAGAAAGAGAGAGGCAGAGACACAGGCAGAGGGAGAAGCAGGCTCCATGCAGGGAGGCTGACGTGGGACTCGATCCCAGGTCTCCAGGATCATGCCCTGGCCCGAAGGCAGCACTAAACTGCTGAACCCCCCAGGCTGCCCTATTCCTGATCTTAAAGGAGACACTTTCAGTCTTTTACCACCGAGTATGGCATTAGCCATGAGCATATCATACATAGCCTTTATTATGTTGAGATATGTTCCTTTTATGGCTAATTTGTTGTGTTTTATCACAAATAGATCCTGAATTTTGTCAAATAACTTTTCTGCATCTACTGAAATGGTCATGGTTCTTCTCTTTCATTCTGTTAATATCTTATAGTCACAATGATTGGTTTGCATATACTCTACTATCTTTGCATCCAGAATTAATGATAATGGTAATGATTCTTTTAATGTTCTGATTGCTAGTAATTTATTAAGAAATTTTGCATCTATATTAATCTGGAATATTGGCCTGTAGTTTTCTTTTCTAGTAATACTTTCTGGGTTTGGTATCAGGATTATGCTGGCCTTCTAAAAGGAGTTTTGGATTATTCCCTCTGATTTTTGGGGAGAGCTTGAGAAAGATTGGTGTTAATTCTTTTTTAAATAATTTGATAAAATTCAGCAGTCAAGACATGTAATCTTGAGCTTTTGTTCACTGGGAGATTTTTGATTACTGATACAATCTCCTTGTTAGTAATTAGTCTATTCACATTTTCTCTTTCTTCCTGATTCCATCTTGGTAATTTGAGTGTTTCTAGTTAATTGTTCTGTTTATTCTTGTTGGCCTAGTATGTTGATATATAGTTATTCATAGTAACCTCTTATGATCCTTGAATATCTGTGTTATTAATTGTAACCATATATAATTTGTTGATTTGGATCCTTTCTCTTTTTCTCTTGGTTAGTCTAGCTAAGGGTTTGTCAGCTGTTTTTCTCTTTTAAAAAAAACCTATTCTCAGTTGAATTCATTTTTTCCATTGTTTTTCTCTTTTTTGTTTCATGTATTTCAGCTCTAATCTTTATTAGTTTTTCCTTCTTCTGTTAACTTTTGGCTCAGGTTATCCTTTTCTTTCAGTTTCTTAAGGTGTAGAGTTAGGTTGTTCATTTGGAGGCCTTTTTTCTTAATGTAGGTGATTATTTTTATGAACTTCCCTCTTAGAATTGCTTTTACTGTATTCCATAAGTTCTGGAATATTTTCATTTATCTCAAGAAACTTATTTATTTTTTCCTTTATTTTTTTTCTTGATCCATTGGTTGTTCGGGTGAGTGTTGCTTAATTTCTATGTTTTTGTGAATTTTCTAATTTTTCACTGTTGTTGATTTGTAGTTTTGTGCCACCGTTGTCAGAAAAAGTACTGGATACGATTTCAGTTTTCTTTAATTTCCTAAGACATGTTCTGTGACCTAACATATGATCTATCCTAGGGAATATTCCATATGTACTTGAGAAGAACGTGTATTCTGCTTTTCTTGGGTAGAATATTCTATTATATCTGTTAGGTCCATTTGGTTTATAGTTTTTCAAGTCTTCTGTTTACTATTGTTTCTCTGGATGATCTATCTATTATTGAGAATGGAGCATTAAAATCCTCAATTATTTTTGCATTACCGTTTATTTCTCCTTTTAGCTCTGTTAACTTTTAAAATATATTTGTGCAAATATTTATATATATATATATGTATGATCTAATGTTCGGTGCATTAATATTTACAGTTGCTTTATCTTCTTGATGTATGCACATTTTTATCATTATATAATAACTTCTGTTTCTTTTTACCATTTTTAGTTTAAAGTCTGTTTTTTTCTGATGTAAGTATAGCTACACTCATCTTTTTATTACCATTTGCTTGAAATGTCTTTTTCCATCTGTTTACTTTCAGATAATTTGTGTCTTTAAGATTAAAGCAAGTCTTATATAGGCAACATATTGTTTGCTCTTTTTTTTTTTTAACCCATTTAATGATTCTGTGTCTTTAAATTGCAAAATCGAATCCATTTCTGTTTAACATAATTATTGACAAGTAAGGACTTACTATTGCCATTGTGTTAATTGTTTTCTGGTTGATTTATTGATCCATTGTTTCGTGTTTCTTATTCTGCTGTTTCTTTGTATCAGTACACTATGACTTTTTTTTATTATCCCTTTGACTTTTCATTTTTGTAATTACTACATTTTTTCCCATATGGTGATCATGAAGCTTACATATAATATCTTAAACTTATAGCACCATATTTTAAACTGATAATTTCCATAGAATAATAAATTTTATATTTTTACTTCTCCTCCTCACATTTTTGTTACAGTCACATGTTTTCTTATATTATGTATCTAATAACGGATTATTGTAGCTATATTTACTTTTGCTGTGATCTATTTTTTTTTACTTTTAAACTAGAGTTGTAAGTTATCCGTCACTTTTACAACATTGCAGAATCTAACTATGACTATATACTTACAATTGTCCATGATATTTATGCTTTTTAATTTTTTATAATGTTAATTATATTCTTATATTTACACCTAAGGAAGTAAAAGCATTCTTTGTAAGGCAAGTCTAGTAGTAATGAACACTCTTTGTTCATGAAAGTCTTTATTCTCCCTTCATTTCTGCAGAGGAGTGTTGCTGGATATTTCTTTGTTGAGTGTATTTTCTTTTAATGTTTTAAATATGTTATCCATTTTCTCCTAGCTTGAAAGTTTCTTTTGAGAAATCCCTCAATATTCTTTTTTTTAATAATAAATTTATTTTTTATTGGTGTTCAATTTGCCAACATACAGAATAACACCCAGTGCTCATCCCGTCAAGTGCCCCCCTCAGTACCCATCACCCATTCACCCCCACCCCCCGCCCTCCTCCCCTTCCACCACCACTAGTTCATTTCCCAGAGTTAGGAGTCTTCATGTTCTGTCTCCCTTTCTGATATTTCCCACTTATTTTTTCTCCTTTCCCCTTTATTCCCTTTCACTACTTTTTATATTCCCCAAATGAATGAGAACATAAAATGTTTGTCCTTATCCAATTGACTTATTTCACTCAGCATAATACCCTCCAGTTCCATCCACGTTGAAGTAAATGGTAGGTATTTGTCATTTCTAATGGCTGAGTAATATTCCATTGTATACATAAACCGCATCTTCTTTATCCATTCATCCCTCAATATTCTTATGTAGATTTTTTTGTATGTAATTTCCCTCTCTTCTCTAGCTACTCTTAAAATTTTTTTGTCTTTGAATTTGCCAATGTAATTATAATTTGTCTTGGTGAAACCCTATCCTGATTCAACCTATTTGGGAATCTTTGGGTTTCATGGATTTGGATGTCTATTTCCCTCCCCCAGGTTGGGGAAGTTTTCAGTAATTATTGCTTTAAATATAGTTTCTTTCCCTTTTTCTTTCTTATCTTCTTTTCAAATTCTCATAATGTGAATATTGTTCATTTTCATTGTGTTCCATAATTCCCTTAGGCTTCCTTCTTTTCCAAGAGAATGAACTCTTGTTCATTCTTTATTCTTTTGGCTTCTCTGACCAAATAATTTACAATATCCTCTCCTCTACATCACCGATTCTTTCTTCTGCAAGATTGAGCCTGCTTTTGAAACTCTTAGATTATTCAGCTCAGTTATTGTATTTTTTAAACTCTAGGATTTATATTTAGTGTTTTTTTTAATGGTTACTATTTCCTTAAATAATTTTTAAACTTTATTCATGCATTGTTTTTTGTTTGTTTGTTTGTTTTTGCTTTGTTGTCTATTTTTGTAGTTCATCATATTTCCTTAGGAAGACTATTTTGAATTCTTTGACAGTTTTGGATCTCCATTTCTTTAAGATCAGTTACTGGGACTTTATTAGTTTCCTTTGGTGGTCTCACATTTATTTGATTATTTGTGATTCTGATTCCTTACATTGGCATCTGTACATTTGAGTAATCAGGTTCATCTTCCAGTCTTAAGAGGTTTTCTATGGCAAAGACAATTTTTTATCAATCAGCTCAACTTGGAATTCTAGATGCAGCTGCTGGCAATATTCCTTTGGTATGTGGGACCTGCTAGAATGATCTCTTTTGGGGTTAAGCAAATGTTTGAAAAAAAAAAAAAAAAGCAAATGTTTGAGCTCTGAGAATGGAGATGGAGGGGTATTTCTGGCTGAGAACACTTGGATTGGACTTTTGGCTTGGCTTCCTACACAAATAAGGCTGTAGGATGGTTTCCATTGTTACCTTGATTCTTTGATTAGGCTTAATGGATGATCAGGACTGGGTATTATATTCAATAATGGATGAGGCTATGCATTAGCTTCCCTGCCCTGGCAGGGCAGTAAGATAGGACCCAGGCCTATATAGATCCGAGTTTGGGAACTTGAATTATGTCAGAGTGTACACTGAATTCCCTGATTAGGTGAGGCAACTTGTAGAGGAAGCTACGGGCTGTGTTCTCTGTTAAAGTGTTGCTGTGCTTGGGTTTTGAATGGGCTACACAGCTTCCCATGTGCTTTGGCTTGGTTCCCTGTTTAGATAGGCTGAAGGTTGTATTCAGTAATGAGCAGGGGTGTGAATTAAATTCCCTACTCAGGCACAGTGGGAGAAGCTGCTCTAAAGCTGGTAAATCTCTTGTTTGTTGGCCTGACTGAAGCTGGCCCATACTTCAAATTTCCTGACCAAGAAAAGCCACTCGTATTGCTTTCCAAACTATAGGCTCTGCTGCTTCTCTGTAGGGTTCAGCACTATGGAGCCACACAGCTTCCAAGAGTTGTTGTCAGCTCTTCTGGCCCACTGGGGCTGGAAGCTTCATAGTGGGTAGGGCTATGTTGCAGCTCTTTTACTAGGGCAGATGGAGGGGGCTTCTCTAGACTACTCTCAATTTATTAAACAGGTGTCCAGTTGGAAGGAACAGGAGCTGCTTTCAGGCCTGGCTATGAATTAAGCCCCGTGCCTTTGTATAGCATGGGAATCTTCCATACACAGTACTGACTTTACTCTGGGGCAATCAGGACTACCTGCCTGCTTGTCACTTCAAATGCCACTGGATCACCAGTCTCCAGGAGTTGTCACCAACCCTCCTGCTCATATGGGGCCATAAGATACTCCACAGTTGGTACAGCTGTAACTCTGTTTCTTTCCTGGGCTAGGTCCAGCAAAAATTTTAATTTGATAATTGCAGTCCTACAGATCTGCAATCCACTGAGTTCCCTGGTCAGAATATATCCTTCATTCTCCATATGAGCAAAACTGCTGGTTGGGATTACTACTTTAGCACTGTAATTATGGAGTTGGTTTCCCAAGATACATGTGCTGTCGATGCAAGCCCCTCCCTGCTACTCCATCATAGTCAGATTCCTGGTGGTTGAGCCCTGCAACCTCCTCTGCAATCTATTGGGTGTTAGATCAGAGTAAGGACCTCCACAAAGTGATTCAGTGTTTGTAAGATTGATTGTCCTCCTGAGTTCTCTTTTCTTGCTGGAGTGACTGGAGATACAGTAGAAACTATTCCAGGTGCTATTGTGCTGGCTTGCGAGAAGGGTAATGAGGTCAACATGTAGTCTTTTCTCTTACCTAATGCAGTCTCCCTTGGTCTCTGTGGTAAAATTGTTGCTTTGGCCTCATCACCGTGTACTAGGATTCTCTCAGTGGTGTTTTTTTTTTTTTTTTTTTTTTTCCTTTAATACTTGTTAGTTATTCTCGTAAGAGAGAACAAAGTCAGGAATGTCCTATCTTAGTGATGTGACTGCTCCCTGAATAGCTTTTTTCATTTTGTCTTACATATTAATTTATCACAACCTAAGAAAGCTACAGTTCTGATAATTTTTTAATGGCATTGAATCTCACTTAATCTTTCTATCTGTTGCCCTTGAGACAGTATAGAATAGTGTAGGTGCTCAATGAGTCCAAAAAAATAATGAATTAATGTATGAGTGAATAAATAAAATCATTGTAATTTTTAATCAGAAGAAATTATATTTTCATTTATTTCATTTTTCAAAATGCTTAACGTAGGGTTTGATTTGGTGAATTGTAGTTTTCTTTCCTTGTAAAACTTTAGAAGTATGTTGTCAAGACATTTGTTCAATTTGGACCTATAGATAAATAGCCAAATTTGATAGGCAACTTCAAATGGTGTCAATAAGTAGAAACATTTTCTCAAATTATGGGATTGGCAAATATCTAGGAGTTCCTATTAAATACTCAGATTTTTAAACTTCATGACATGTTTATTAATCTTGAATCTCCAATCAAGAGACTTGGGAAACTGCATCTACACTTCAGGTAATTGGTGGTGTTGACTAAGAACTATATTCTAAATAAAAACCAAAAGTATATTTGAGCTGCTGAAATCAAAATTAGACTGTTCTGATTTTTTTCAGTTTTCAAATCCACTTTCATTTTGCTACTGAAGACGCTGATAGAGTCACTAATTTGACTAAAGTCATGTATTTTATTAATTTTGAATTAAATTCATTCAGAATTCATAATGATTTTACTGTAGAATTTTGTGGACTATATTTGCACTTAATAAGTAGATAAAAATTATTCTTAATAGAATTACTTAACTTTATAGCCTCAGTAGAATTTGATGGAGAGCTAAGAAGAAATCATTTAACGTATTTAAGAAAACATACTTGGTTTAAGTATTTACATAGTGTGGAAATTGTAAGTGTCTCTTATCTGTTCATTAAGGTAGATCTGCCACAACTATTATGTAACAGCATTTGTTAAATAATTAGTCTGTGATATTTAGTGGCCCTAAAGGAAATACATTTACATTTGTTTGGGGATGCCCTACATTTTAGGCTTTTAACTAATTAAGGATGATAACCTTCTCACCCCAATTAACTCTTAGTTAATGAAGCTTTACTTTAATTCTGTTTTTTATTTCTGTGTTTTTGGTAAGTGGGTAAACACCAACAAACATTATTTTTTCTAAATTTGCTAACCTATTGTTATGTTTGTTTCAGTACATGTTGAAATAGGGAAAAATACTAAAAAAGAGAAAATGAACATAGTTCAAGCAGAAAGCCTGGGCTTCCAATGAACAGTTCTATATTTTCTAATGTAATTCTCATAAGATCACCCACTTCCTACTAAGAACAGAAACCTGAGCCTAAGAAAGACAAACTCTATGTCCAAGATCATGTAGTGGGTAGGACAATTGGGATTTACAGTGTTTGTCTATTTTCATAACATTACTTCTTTCCTCTTACATTAAGATATTTCTATGTTCTCAATAAACTGAACAGAACTAAGCCTACACTTTGCAATGTGTAATCTATACCAAACAATATATAATTATGACTTTTATCAGTCAACATGGACACCATTTTGCTTTATGTTCCAATGTATTCATTGTCTTCCAGACATTTTACATATTATCACTAAAACTCCCCTTATTTTAATGTATTCCTCTCATAGTTTTTCTTGTTAATAACCAAACCTTATTTATCAAAACATATTTTTGGGGAGGTAAAGATGGCAGCAGAGTAGGAGGAGGACCCTAGGCTTACTTTGTCTCATAAATACAGACTAGATAACTATCAAGGTATCCTAAACACCCCCGGAAATTGATCTGAAGACTGGAAAAACAAATTCAACAACTAAAGGTAGAGAAGAAGGCACACTGAAGAAGGTAGGAAGTGCAGAGACTCAGCTTAGGAGAGAAACAGAGTGTGGCCACTACAGTGGGGAGGGAGCTACAATTGCAGAGAAGGATGAGACACAAAATAGCACACAGGAGAGTGCACAGGGGAAAGCAAATCCCTATAGCAACTGGCTTAGAAAGTGAGAGAGCCCAAATATCACGAGTTCTTGGAGTAAGCAGGCCTTAAAACCTGAAGTTTTTAAGGTCAGTGTGCCTAGCTCTAGGAGAGCTCAGAGGACATTGGGGCTGATGTTAGAGAGAAAGCCCACAGACATACAACTTGGAAATAGTGATCTGAAGAGCACTGGGGGCACACATGGGGAGATTAGTTGCTCATCTCGGAGCATGTGCAAGAGAGGCAGCATCCACAGAGAGACCCTTCTGGGAACAAAGGAACTGGTAGGCACCATTCCCTTTCCCACCCTGGAAGATAAGCACAGCTTCACCTAAAGGAATCAGAACAGAGCTCACACTCCCTACCTAACTTGCTTACACCAAGCCCCAGCCTCCTGCACTCCAGAAGGTAGAAAATAATAAATATTAGAACAGATATAAATGACATAGAAACTTAAAAAAAAAACCAATAGAACAGATTAAAGAAACAGGAGCTGATTCTTAAAAAATAAAATAAAATAAAATTGGGATACCTAGTGTAGCATAGTTGGTTAAGTGCCTGACTTTGGCTTCAGCTCAGCTCATATCTTGGGGCCCTGCATTAGGATCCATGCCCAGTGTGGAGTCTGCTAGAGATTCTCTCTTCTTCCCCCTCTGCCCTTCCCACTTCTGTACGTGCTCTTCCCCCACCCTTTCATAAATAAATAAATAAATAAATAAATAAATAAATAAATAAATAATTTTAGAAAAAAATCAATAAAATGGATAAATCTCTAGCCAGAATATTGATAAAAAGAGAGAAAGAATCCCCCAAAATAAAATTACAAATAAGAGAGAAGAAATAATAACCAACATCACAGAAATACAAAAAAATATAAGATATTATGTACAACTATATGCCAACAAATTGGGCAAGCTATAATAAATGGATACATTCCTAGAAACATATAACCTACCAAACTGAAACATAAAGAAACAGAAAATTTAACACTGTTAACCAGCAAAAAAATGGAATCAGTAATCATAAAATTCCCAACAAACAAAATTTCAGGACCAGTTGGCTTCACAGGCAAATCCTAACAAAATTTTAACGAGTTAATTCCTATTTTTCTCAAACCATTCCAAAAAATGGAAAACAAAACAAAACAAAAAACACTTCCAGATTCATTCTATGAGGCCAGCATTACCCGGATACCAAAATTAGATAAAGACACCACAAAAATGAGAACTACAAGCCAGTATCTCTGATGAACATAGATGCAAAATTCCTCAACAAAATACTGGCAAACCAATTGCATCAATACATTAAAAAAATTCATCATGATCAAGAGTCATGATCATGATTTATTCTTCGGTTGAAAATGCGGTTCTGTATTTGCAAATCAATCAATGTTGTACATCACCTAAATAAAAGAAAGGAGAAGAACCATATGACCATTTCAATAGATGCAGTAATGCAACTGACAAAATCCATTCATGATAGAACCCTAAACAAAGTGGGTTTAGAGAAGACATACCTCAACATAATAAAGGCCATATATGAAAAACCACAGTAAACATCATACTCATTGGGGAAAAACTGAGAGCTTGTCCTCTCCAGTCAGGAACAACAAAGAGATGGCCACTCACCACTCCTGTTCAAATAGTACGGGAAGCCCCAGCCTCAGCAATCAGACAACATGAAGAAATAAAAGGCTCCAAATTGATAAGGAAGAAGTAGAACTTTCACTATTTACAGAGACGAGATACTCTATGTAGAAAACCCAAAAAACTCCAGCAAAAAACTGCTAGAACTGACAAACTCAGTAGTCACAGGATACAAAATCAATGTATAGAAACTTATTGCATTTCTATACACCAATAATAAAGTAGCAGACAGAGAAATTAAGAAAACCATCCGATTTACAATTGTACCCAAAATTATGCGATAACTAGGAATAAACCTAACCAGAAAGGAAAGACCTGTTCTCTGAAAACTATAAAACACTGATTAAAGAAATTGAAGCTGACACAAAGAAATGCAAAGATATTCCATGCTCACAGATTGGAAGGATAAATAATGTTAAAATGTCTAACCACCCCAAACAATCTATACATTTAAAGCAATCCCTATCAAAATACCAACAACATTTTTCATAGAACTAGAACAAATAATCATAAAATTTGTATGGAATCACAGAAGTGATCTTGGAGAAAACAAACAAACAAAGCTGGAGGTAATATCACAATTCTGGATTTAACTTATATTACAAAGCTGTAGTAATCAAAACAGTATGGTACTGGCAAAGAAATAAACACATAAATCAATATAACAGAACATAGAATCCAGAAATAAGCCCATTATTACATTTCAATTAATCTTTGACAAACCAGGAAAGAATATCAAATGGGAAAAAGACAATCTCTTCAACTAATGGTGCTGGGAAAACTGGAGAGCAATATGCAAAAGAATGAAATGGGATAATTTACTCCACCACACACAAAAATAAACTTGAAATGGATTGGAGACCTAAATGTGAGACCTGAAACCGTAACATCCTAAAAGACAGCAGTAATTTCTCTGATCTATGCCATAGCAACTTTTTATAGATAGGTTGAGCAAGGGGAAACAAAAGCGACTGAGACAAAACAAACTGAGACTACATCAAAATTAAAAGCATCAGCACAGCAAAGGAAACGATTTAAAAAATTAAAAGGCAACGTAATGAATGGGAGATGACATATGCAAATGACATTTGATAAAGGGTTAGTTTTTAAAATATATAAAGAACTTATATAATTCAACACCCCAAAAATAAGTAATCCAATTGAAAATTGGGCAGAAGACATGAACAAGACTTCCCAAAGAAGACATGCATATGGTCAATTGATACATGAAAAGGTGCTCATTATTACTTATCAGGGAAATGCCAATCAAAACTATAATGAGATATCAGCTCAGAACTGTCAGAATGGCTGAAATCAACAGCACAAGAAATAGCAGATGTTGGTGAGAATGTGGAGAATCAGAACTTCTTATACTGTTGGTTCGAATGGAAACTGGTTCAGCTACTTAGGAAAATTGTGAGGCTCCTCAAAAAGTTAAAAATACAATCCAGCAATCACACTACTGGATATTTACCCAAAGAATACAAATACACTCATTCAAAGAGATATATGCATCCCTATGTTTAAGCGGCCCAAGCCCTATGATTAAGTGACCCAAGTGCTCATCAATAAATGAATGGATAAAGAAGATGCGGTAAATATACAGTGGATATTATTCAGTCATAAAAAGTAATGAAATCTTGCCATTTTCAAACACATGGATGAAGCTAGATAATACAATGCCAAGTGAAATAAGTGAGTCAGAGAAGAAAGAAAATACCATATGATTTCACCCCTAGGTGGAATTTAAGAAACAAAACAAACAGCAAATGAGGGGGGGCGGGGGAAGACCAAGAGAGGGAGTGACAAACAAATAATACTGTTTAGCTATGGAGAATAAACTGATCATTACTAGAGGGGAGATGAGTGGGGAACGGGTGAAATGGGTGATGGGGATTAAGGTTTGACCTTGTCTTGATGAGCACTGGTGAGTAAAAAGAACAAGAACGAAAACAAAACCATATGTTTCTTTTTCATTTAAAATATCTTGTATCAACCATAAATAGGTATTCTCAGCAGAGACTTGCTTGGACAGACACTAAGAGATACCTTCAGCTGAATTTACTAAGAGATCCTTTATAGATTTTTGTTTCACTTATATTCATTATAATTTTATGGTTTTATTGTGGAAGTTTAAAATGGAACAAAAATCTTCCTCTTTCTAGATCTGTAGTCTCCTTTGTTTTAGAAAATGAACAAGGTTATTCAGTTTAAGGTAGCTATAAGATTGTAACAGTTCATTGTACAATTATACAACATATCATATAGCACTCATCTGACCCTTCTTTTGAATAACTATTTGAGGCATCTTTCTCAGGAAGAAATAGAAATATTAAGCTGTCATTATCTCCTAGTGCCACTGAAAGGACTTGAGTTCCAATGCCATACTGCCTGACACTTAAACTCATACCTTGGAATATTGAGAAACAGGAGGGATTGGTGAAGGAGAGAACCAGTTTTAAATTCTGATACTGTATAGGAAGACTTTGGGATTTTTACCCGCACAAAATTTAATTTGCATTTCATGTAAGATAAAAAAAAAAAGGCACATAAAATGAACATATTTTAAGTTTAGTTCTTTTATCCCTGTAAAAGACAAATAGAAACTTACCAAAGAACCCAAGGTTTGTGAATGACTTTTCTGAAAATGAGTGATTTTGCTTTGCAGAAAAACCAAAGAGGTGTTCTCCTAATTATTAATGGCTGATCTGAGAATTACAAAATAATACTGGGGTTAAAAAGGTAATGTCCAAATGAAGAAAAATACTGAACTCAGTGCTAGATAACTAGCTGTAATATAAGTTAAACACTTTTATTCTCAAGTCAGGAAAACCTGGGTTCAAATGCCAGCTTTGCTCTTTTCTAGCTTTATAGCTTTGAACAAGTTAACTGGTGCAAGCCTCATTTTCCTTATCTATAAAATGAACATAACAATTGTCACCTGATTTTAACATCATCGCTGTGACAGTAATATAGTGCATGTAAATAATGTTTTTTTTTGTTTAAGATTTTATTTATTTATTCATGAGAGACACAGAAAGAGAGAGGGAGAGACACGGGCAGAGGGAGAAGTAGGCTCCCTGTGGTGAGCCCGATGAGGGACACTATCCTAGGACCCTGGATCACGACTTGAGCCAAAGACAGAGGCTCAACCACTGAGCCACTCAGGTGCCCCACATGAAAATATTGTTTGACAATCATTAGTGTATTATAAGAATGCAATAAATATTGGTTGTGGCTATTAATTCTGTATATATTAGAAAGAATAGAAAAAGTAAAGTACATAGAGAATAAAAATATAGATTTAACTGTTTATGTCATATATGGTGATGGTTTCATTAGTGTATATTTATCTCCAGGCCCTTCAAGTTGTATACGTTAAATGTGTAGATCTTTTTGCATGTCAATAATCCCTCTACAAAATAGTTTAAATTTTTAAATGAAAAAAATGTAGACTCCAGAAACTAAAGAAACCAGAAAGATTGGTATATAAAAATGAATTATATTTGGTCCTAGAAGTTGGCTGCCTTTTTTCTTCTAAAATCCAAGTGGACAGAACAGTGAAGGCCTTGAGAAATCGCAGTATTCACAGTGTTCATTAGAAGAAAAGTAGTCAAATTAGTTAGATCAGAGATATCTCAACTGTGGTTACAAGGAACATTGAGAGATGCTGTGGATATTATCTTAGCAGAATCTCTAGAATAAATTTAATAAGAGATGTCCAACAGTTGTTTTTAAAATATATGTTAATATAATCCTGAAGCATAAAAATAATTCAGCACAGCAAGAACGGTCCTAAGTGGTGCCACAGCAATACATACTAATTATTCATAGTTCTTTTCTTTCTTTTTCTATCCAGTTTTATTGAGGTATAATTCATAAATAAAATTGTAATATATTTATAGTGTATGATATTATTATTTGATATGTTTGCATTGTGATGGAATTCCACCTTTGGGTATTTACCATATCTATCATCTAACAATTAACTTTTGTGGGTGTGGGAGAATGCTAAAAATCTACTGTATAAAAATTAAATTATACAATACAGTATTATCAACTATATTCCCATGCTATAAGTTAGAACCTCAGAATTTAAAAAAAAGAACCTCAGAATTTATTTTATAACTGAAAATTTGTACCTTTTCACCAATTCCTCGCCATCCACTCTACCCTCCTTCCATCCAGGGGATGGTTTCCTTTGCTATGCAAAATTTTCTAGTTAGATTCAGTCCTGCCTGGTTATTTTTCCTTTTGTTGTCTCTGCTGTTGGTGTCAAATCTGAAAAGTCATTGCCAAGACCAATATTAAGGAGCTTACCACCTATGTGTTATTCTAGGAGTTTTATGACTTTTGGTCTTACGTTCAAACTTTTGACCATGTTGAGTTGATTTTTGTGGATGGTATAAGATAAAGGTCCAGTTTTATTCTTTTGTAAAGGGCTGTCCGGTTTCGCTAGCAGCATTCATTGAAAAGACCATATTTTCCCATTGTGTATTCTTTGCATCTTTATCAAAAATTGCATTCATTGGTCTATTTCTGGGTCCTTAATTTTGTCCCATTAATCTATGTGTCCGTTTTAATGCCAATGCTATGCTGTTTTGATTGCTACAGTTTTGTAATACAGTTTGAAATCAGGGATTATGATGTCTTTGTTCTTCTTACTCAAGGATGCTTTGGCTATTTGGGGGCTTTAATGGTTCTATACAAATTTTCAGTGATTCAGTTTAATAAAGGGCAAATTTAGAACATCAGGTACTTTCAGAGATAAAACTGTTTGTAATAAAATCATTTGAGAAATACTTCATATTATGTCCTTCATTTTTTTTTTTTTTAAAGTAAGCAAGAACAGGGCATCCCGGGTGGCTTAGTGGTTTGGTCCTGCCTTCAGCCCGGGGCATGATCCTGGAGACCGGGATCAAGTCCCATGTCAGGCTCCCTGCATGGAGCCTGCTTCTTCCCCTGCCTGTGTCTCTGCCTCACCCCCCTCTCTCTCTGTCTCTCATATATAAATAAATAAATAAATACATAAATAAATAAATAAATAAATAAATAAATAATAAACCAAATCTTTAAAAAAAATAAGCATGTACATACTTAGAGGTCTGAGAAAAAGGACTGTAGAGGAAAGGTCAATTTATTATTATTTTTTTTTTGTCAATTCAGACTTCTCCAAACATATTTTATTCTAGAAGCCTTTTTTCTTCCATGATACCTAATAACAACCAGGGAGCTAGTATTGACAGCACACTAGGAAATACCCATAGAAATGAATGTATGGACTTCAGATAGTATTTAGTAAGCATAAATATGCTTAATACAAGCCAGATATCAATAAAGAACATCAGAGTTAAGGTTATAAAATACTGGAGTATATTGAGTCACATAATTTAATGATTAACTCCATGGAGGGGCTATCAGTGAATATCTGTTCAGGGTGACTGGGTGGCTCAGTTGGTTAGGTGTCCAACTCTTGTTTGGCTCAGGTCCTGATCTCAGGGTCATGAGATGGAGTCCTGTGTCAATCTCTGTACTGGGTGTGGAGCCTGGTTAGGATTCTTTCTCTCTTGCTCTCTCTCTCTCTTCTTCTCTCTCTTCTTCTCAGTCCCTCCCACCATCCCTCTCATAAAGAAAAAAAAAAAAGGAATGAATATCTGTTTTTTTCATCCATTTATAATTGTAGTAGTATCATTAATAAGCAAATTTGCCTAGAGCTAGAGCTTTGGGAAATTACTGCCTTTGACTACTTGATGCTCTTTCCTTAATTCTATGTAGAATTTTCTTATTCAGATGAAGGAATTATATATGCCCTGCTTAACATATGCAGATTTTAGAACCATCACATAAACTCCTATATATATGAGGAATAAAATGTTAGCCAATTTTAAAGGACCATAGAATAGTATATAAATAGAGAGTAGAATTGTAGAACACTGTACTAATAGAGATGATCTATTTTCAAAAATTTGGATGCTAAAAAGGAATAGTTTTAGACATCAGCTTGTTGCTACAGCAATGTGCTCTTGAGGGCCCTTTCTTTTCCTAGAATTTTACTTCAGTTATTTTCTGGTGGGTGATAATCACTGTTTAGCAAAAACTAGTACACTTTAACTTCTGCAGGAGTAACCAAGAAATGGAAAACCAAGTGCTTTAAAATAATGTTTTTACAGATATGTGTTGAACTGAGATTCATGTCAAGGTAGTCAGGGCTGAAGATCTATTTTTTGCAGCATTGATTTGAAAATGTCAGTTATGGTAGAGTGATATCTTATTAAAGTTGGTTGAGAAAATATTTTTCCTTTGTTAACATCAACCTAAAGAATTTTTCCTATAACTTTATATTTATATTGCTATGAATGAACACACATTGGTACTAGTTACAAAGATATTATCATTCCAGTGACTATCATCAGCATTGCCTTCAGGAATATCGGAGGTTATATAAGTTTTGTTTAAGTTTTATGTTTCAAATGTTTTGTTTTTTGGGACGAATTTTACTAAATGTCTTAGGCAAAGACATATTACAGCTCTGTCTTTTTCTCCATAACCATTTTAAATGTTTCTATTGTCACTTGGTTTTGTATTTATTTTGGCCTTAAGTACTGTCATCATTTGGCATTATAAAATTAGAGTATTGTCTATGGGTAATCTCCACCTGCTGGCATAAAGATTAGTTCTTTTATGAGATGGAGGAATGAAGGAAGGTGTAAATTGAATCATTTAATTAGGTAGTATATAAACATCTTTTATGAACCAACTATTGTATTACTGGGGGTATATTAATGAATAAAACAGACACAGTTTATACACTCTAGAAGCTTAGATTCCATGAAAGAAAGGTGATATTAGGACATGATTTCCAATAAATAATACATTATTTCAGATATACAACGGAGTTTAGAGAACTATTTAAAGACAGGTCAGAGAGATGCCTGGGTGGTCAGAGGTTGAGTGTCTGCCTTTGGCTCAGGACATGATCCTGGGGTCCCAGGATCTAGTCCCACGTCGGGCTCCCTTCAGGGAGCCTGCTTCTCCCTCTGCCTTTGTCTCTGCCTTTCTCTCTTTCTCTCTCTCATGAATAAATAAATAAAATCTTTAAAATAAATAAATAAAATAAAATTTTAGAATAATTGGATGAAAAGCTATAGCAATTTCTTTCCAGTACCTTTCCTGAAATTTGCATACATTTGTATATGTATGTACGTCCTAAGGAAAAAATGATATTGAGTGTACATTTAATTGAAGTATAACTGAGATACAACATTATTTTAGTTTCTGGTGTTCAACATAATTATTTTATATTTGTATATATTGTGAAATTATCACAGCATTAAATCTAAATCATCTGTCACCATACAGATTCATATTTTTCCTTGTAATGAGAACTTTTTAAAGATTTTTCTCTCATAGAAAATTTCAAAATTTTAATAAGATATTATTGACTATAGTCCTCATGCTGTATATTACATTAACTTGACTTATTTATTTTATAACTGGAAGTTTGCACCTCTTGATCTCTTTCACCCATTTTGTCCCCTTCCCTCTGGCAACCATCAATCTGTTGTCTGTATTTATGAATTTTGTTTTGTTTGTTCATTTGGTTTGTTTTTAGATTCTAGATATAAGTGAAATAATATATTATTGGTCTTACTCTGATATTTCACTTAGCATATTACTCTCAAGATTCATCCATGTTATTGCAAATGGCAAGATTTCATTGTTTTTGTATGGTATTCCATTGTGGAGGTCTTGCTTGACTTTTGATGGAGTTGTGTCTCAATGAACCCATTTTAGTGGAAAACATCATAAATTGAAAGTCCATTTAATGCGTATAAACTACTGAATATCATAGTTTAACCTAATTTACTTTAATGTGCTCAGAACACTTACATTATACTACAGTTGGGATAATTATGTAACATAAAACCTATTCTATAATAAATTGCTGAATCTCATGTAATATATTGAATACTGAAAGCGAAAAATAGGGTGGTTATATGGATTTTAAGCGTTTAAGATATGCACTCCCTATGTTCACTGTAGCATAATATGAATGTTTTAACAAAATTGATTCTTCCAATCCATGAGTATGGAATAGCATTCCATCTATTTGTGTGTTCTTCAATTTCTTTCTTCACTGTCATATAGTCTTCTTGTAATAGTCTTTAACTTTAATAGTCTTTAACTTCCTTGGTTAAATTTAGTCCTAGATATTTTATTCTTTTTGATACAGTTCTAAAGGGATTGTTTTCTTAATTTATCTCCCTGATAGTTCATTGTTAGTTTATAGAAATGCAATGTATTTTGCATATTGATTTTATACCCTGCAATCGTACTGAATTTGTCCTAACAGTTTTCTGGTAGAGTCTTTAGGTTTTTCTCCATATAAAATCATGTCCTTTGCCTTTTATTCTTTTTTTTCCCTGCCTAATTTCCTGGCTAGAGTCTCCAATACCATGTTGAATAAAAGTGGTGAGACTGGGCATCCTTGTCTTTTTCCTGGTCTTAAAGGAATACGCTTTTAACTTTTTGAGTGTGATGTTAGCTGTGGGTTTATCATATATGGACTTTATTATGTTTAGGCACATTCCTTTTATACCCACTTTGTTGAGAGTTTTTATTATATATGGATGTTGAATTTTGCCAAAAGCTATTTTTGTATCTATTGAGATAACCATATGATTTTTGTCATTAATTTTGTTAATGTAGAGTATCACATTGATTGATTTCTTGGTATGAACCAACCTTGTAACCCAGGAATAAATCCTGCTTGATCATGGTATATGGTGCTTTTAATGTATTGTTGAAATTGGTTTGCAAATATTTTGATGAGGATTTCTGCATATGTGTTTACTATGGTCTACAATTTTCCTTTTACTGTGGTGTCTTTGTTTTTGGTATCAGGGTAATGTTGATCTCAAAAAAAATGAGTTATATGAGTTCCTTTCTCTTCAAATTTTTAGTAGAATTTGAGAAGAATAAGTGATAAATATTCTTTGACTGCTTGGTAGAATTCACAAGTGAAACTGTGTAGTCTTCTACTTTTACTTGTTGGGAGCTCGATACTTATTCAATCTCCTTACTAAGAATCAGTTCATCCAGATTTTCAATTTCTTCATGATTCAGTGGTGGTAGGTTATATGTTTCTAAGAGTTTATCCATTTCTTTAGGTTGTCCAGTTCATAGGCATATAACTATTCTAGTTTCTTATGATTTTTTTCTCTTGATATCATTTGTATCAGTTTTTCATGTTCAGTATAGCTAAAGTTTTGTCAATTTTGTTAATCTTTTCATAGAACCAGCTCTTAGTTTCATTGCTTTTTCTATTGCCTTTTTGTTGTCTATTTCATTTATTTGCACTCCAATTTTTATTATTTTCCTCCTTCCACTAACTTAAGGCTTTGCTTGTTCTTTTATTTTTTTTCTCTAATTCCTTTACAAGTAAAGTTAGTTTTTTTATTTGTGATTTTTCTCATTTCCCGAGGTAAGTCTGTGCTCTTGTAAACTTCTTCTTAGAACTGTTTTGCAGGAGCACCTTGTGACTCAGTGGTTGAGCCTCTGTCTTTGGCTCAGGTGGTTGATCCTGGGGTCCTGGGATCAAGTCCCACATCGGGCTCCCTCTGGGGAGCCTGCTTCTCCCATGACCTATGGCCTATGTCTCCACCTCTCTCTGTGTGTCTCTCATGAATAAGTAAAATCTTTAAAAAAATAAAAGAAGAGATTTTGCATCCTAAAACTCTACATTATTACCTTCTGCAACCCACATGTTTTATGTTTTTGATGTCATATCTTACATCTTTTTATTTTGTGTATTTCTTAACTAATTATCTTGCTAAATTTATTTTTACTACTTTCGACTTTTAATCTTCACAGTTGGAATTTGAAATTTAGCATCAGATATGCTTTTCCTGTACAGGCTGAGTTAATGAGTATAAATAGTTTAAAATTTAAGTGGAAAAATATTCACCTTTAGAATCTGTGACTAAGAGATAGGTAGTGAATTGGAGAATATAATATAATTTGGTTGCACTAGCCAATTACTTACTTTAAAAATATCTTATGGGACACCTGGGTGGCTCAGCAGTTGGGTGTCTGCCTTCAGCCCAGGGCATGATCCTAGTGACCAGGGATTGAGTCCCGCATCAATCTTTCTGCATGGAGCCTGCTCCTCTCTGCCTCTGCCTATGTCTCTGCCTCTCTCTGTGTCTCTCATTAATAAATAAATTATTTAAGAAAATTAAAAAATAAAATAAAAATATCTTAGATAAATGAAAAAAATTGAACCGTGATTTTTAAAAGAAAATAGTAACAATTAAAAATAATAAGCAATTTAGCTGAAACAAATCCATTTTTATGAAGTTACCCTATTTTACTTTAAAGTATATATATATATAAAATAAAAAATAAAATAAAAAAATTTTCTAAGCTTTACCTTGTGACTTGATTTATGTGTAGCAAAGAAAAGAGAACTCTGTAACCCAAAACGGTTTTCCCCACCTTGTCTGTCGACTGGAAAATATAGGTATTATTTCTTTATGATATGTTTCTTGGTATTTTCAGACCCTGCCCTTGAATGGAGTGGAGTAGTTTCTACCCTTTCCACTTCATATCATCTTTCATGCATTGCCAATTTAAAAACATCCCGCTATTTTGTGCCTACTTTACTTGGTAGACAACCCTTCTGAGAAGCAAACAAGACTTAATTCAGCTTTAGTAGACTTTCACTGTAGTTTTCAAAGTTGTTGGTTTCAACACTTCTTTGAACTTCTAAAAAATAGTGAGGTTCCAAAGACCAAAGAATTTGGCCATCTGTGGCCTGCAGGCTAAATCTAACCCATCTCTTCTTTTTATAAATTATTATTGGAACAGAGCTACCATATTTATTTTCATATTGTTTATGGCTGTTTTCTCATTATAATGGCAGAGTTGAATAGTGTGACAAATGCCATATGGCCTGCCAAACCTAAACTATTTATTATCCTGTTCTTTGCAGAAAACCTTTCCCATCCTCCATATAGCTAGTGGTTTTTATACTATTAGAGATTAACGCTTATGGAACTTTAAAATTGAGAAATACACAAGCACAGTTTCCATTAACCATCAAACCTAATGGTCATGCAGCTTTTGGGAAACCACTGTGAATTTATTAGAAAATGAGAGAAAAAAAGCCAAATAAAGTTTTAGATTATTATGTAAATAATTTTAACCTCCTGGGGGACTTTGAATGTGTATAAGAAACACTAGGTGTTCTCAGACCATGCTTTAAGGATTGCTAGAATAATATGTCATTTAGTGACTGCTCAATAATAATAATAAGCAATGACAACAAAAGAAAATAAATATTTCTATAATGCCTTACAGTTGACAAAGAACTTTTGTGTCCATTTCTATTTTAAATTTAAACGAAACAGAAGTTTTAAAGAAAATAGTTTTGTTATAGCAGATATTAAAGCATGTTGGAAAGCTGAGGAGAAAGACCTGTAGCCCAGTGACCATGGTTAAAGAATATATAACAAACAGAAAAGGTTAATTTAAAATGGACCATATGTAAAGGCACTTTGATGACTGAGTTGAATTTTTGTTATACTGCAGAGAGTGGTATAATACAGTCCCGCAGTAAAGGAAATATGATATAGTAATATAATATATGGGGGAATAGAAGAAGAATTTAGGAATAGTGGAACACAAATCATTTTCAAAAGAAAATCTTCAAAGGAGGATTGTTTGAGGAGATTTTACAGTGGAAGACATACTGACTTCAAAAAAGATAAGACTGGGGCAGCCCCCGTGGCACAGCGGTTTAGCACCGCCTGCCGCCCGGGGTGTGATCCTAGAGACCCTGGATCGAGTCCCACGTCTGGCTCCCTGCATGGAGCCTGCTTCATCCTCTGCCTGTGTCTCTGCCTCTCTCTCTCTCTCTCTCTCTCTCTCTCTCTCTCTGTCTGTCTCTATGAGTAAATAGATAAATAAAAATCTTAAAAAAAAAAGTTAAGACTGTTCTTGGTGTTTGAGTCTTTTTTTTTTTTAAGTTTTTATTTATTTATTCATGAGAGACACACACAGAGAGAGAGGCAGAGACATAAGCAGAGGGAGAAGCAGGGTCCATGCAGGAAGCCCAATGCGGGATTCGATCCTAGCACCTCTGGATCACAACCTGAACGGAAGGTAGACACTCAACCACTGAGCCACCCAGGCACCCCTGAGTGTGTTTGATTTACCTTGTATTTGTCCCTTAAGGTAAATAATAATAATAATAATAATAATAATAATACATCTATTATTTGATCTTCTGTGTAAGAAACCCTAAGAAAACAAAATTTCAAGAAAGAATTTAAATTCAGGAGTGGGGGTTAGAAATGATGAAAGAATATTTCAACATTTCTTTTGTAATCTGAAGGTAATTTAAGAAGGTTTCTGGCACACTAATATATCATGACTGGCCTTTACATGCTTTATTCTATAAAAAGTTTTTGCATTTGGACTGGAATCTAGTTATTCTTATCACCTGCATAATTGCACTCAAATGTTCTCTGCACTATAAATCAACTACAATCCAGTTGTTGTGATTTAACCATGTATGAATTCTGTTTGAGTCATATAATCAATTAGAGTCTTTATTCAAAGCACTTGTGGGAAGTGGCTTCTTTTCTGTATGTTGCTTGACCATACCCACTATTCCTACCGAAAATATCTAAATGCACAATATCCAACCATTTGATTGAAAGAATGTGTAAAAGAAAAATTGAGATCAGTAATTATGAGCCTAAACCCATCTAGAAACAATTTATTCTATCTTGTTATTGAAAACAAACAGAAATAATCTTTAGTAAGCCATGGTGTTTTACCTCCTTCAATATTATATTTACATTATTTGCTCAGCAGGATGACTAAGTAATCCCTGTGGAGATATTAAAGAAATCATTTATTTTTCTGTTAGATACACAAATGTCTATTATACAATACATAATGGCTTTTAATTGGGAGACACGAAAATTGAATATCACTACCATGTGTGACATGTGAATTATAATGTGATATTTATAAATATTTTAGTAGTTACCATTTACCAGATGGGAGTAATGTGTGTTTTTGCAAGTCTGAAACATCTTTTTTTATGACAATAGTCTACATTTGAAGTAATTTATTCTGTCTTTGCAATATGGATGTAAGTTCTCTGTACTGTACATACTTTTTCAAGCTTTTAGCAAATCAATCCTAAACATGAATATACGCCAAGATGAATGTTAACAATTCATTTGACTAATGAATATTAAGTTGAAATGTTTTCTCAGCATGCGCTATAATTTGAAATAAAAAGGCTGAGCAAAATTCCCATGTTTACTTTTGCTAATCACATGTAGCTTTAGAAAAATAACTCTAAAGATGATATTCTAACATGGAGGGAATGGCATTAAAGCACATATTCTATTAGACATAAAACTTTATCCTTCAACATTAAAATGTCATTGCCTATTTTCAGATGGTAAATTAATATCATTCTTTTTTTTAAGATTTTATTTATTTATTCATGAGAGACACAGAAAGAGAGAGAGTCAGAGACACAGGCAGAGGGAGAAGCAGGCTCCATGCAAGGAGCCTGAGGGGGGCCTCCATCCGGGGTCTCCAGGATCAGGCCCTAAGCTGAAGGGGGTGCTAAACCACTGAGCTACCCGGGCTGCCCCAATATCATTCTTCTTTATCTGTATTTTATAATTCAAAAGAAATACCTGCTAGAGACTGCAACTTTTTAATTGAAAGAAGCTTTTCCCCATCTTTTCTCTCTTCAGGGCCCTTTCCTGTACTCTCAGATTTCTATCACCTCCATCACCACCCTTGTAAAATACTATGGACTTTTTCTTAAAGCCACCTAAGACTAGGTTTGATGTGAGGGTTTTTGTTTGTTTGTTTGTTTGTTTAAAGATTTTATTTATTTATTCACGAGAGACAGAGAGAGAGAGGCAGAGACACAGGCAGAGGGAGAAGCAGGCTCCATGCAGGGAGCCTGAGGTCGGACTCGATCCCGGGTCCCCAGGATCATGCCCTGGGCTGAAGGCAGCACTAAACCACTGAGCTACCTAGACTGCCCTAGATGTGAGTTCTGTAGTTACTAACACTGACAATAGAAATAAGCATTATATGTCACCATTCCCTTTTATACAGATCAGCTTGGTGGCTTATCTTGGCTGGCACCCTTTTATACATATCAGTTGGTGTCTAGGAAGGCTATGGCAGTCAAACTGTGAGCCTTTCAAGCAAGCATGTATAATTTTAGCATTTTCTGATGCATGCTTGAAGAGCTGCTCTTCTGTGCTTTCAATCATTTTAATGAGGTATCAGTTTGATTTACAAATTTGGTAAACACAACTTGGCGTTGTTATGTTTAGACTTTGGTTCTTATTTCATAATGTGTGTTTTGAGAGTCCTTGATGCTGTAGAAAAATAAAGAAACTTCATCTTTCTCCTCCTACGATATCTGTAGACAAAACAGGAAAGGAGATAAACCAGAATTAGAAATGACTTTTTTAATTAAGCAAGATTAAAAGGTTTCAAGTCTTTTAGGATAAAATACCAATTATAGCACGGTATACACACACATAACAAACACACAAAGTAACATCTTTTTGTTGTTGTTGTTGTTGTTGTTGTTTATCAGTTGTTTAACAGGATTATCATTAAAGCTGAGACTCAAGAAAGTAATCTCCTAGCATTTGAAGCCCTAAGTGAGATTTTGCAGTTTTAAAATGTCCCAGGGAAACATACATCTTTGAGCAATGTGATGGAATTAAAGCGCTTTGAAGACTTGCAAGAGAAGCTAAATTAAAGGCACAAAATTTAAAAGGATATATTATTTCATACATAAATTGCTGGCTTCCACTTTATAAATGGGAATTAGATTTGTAGTCTATAAAAATCCTTAGGTAGCTGTGATTTACATTTTTCTATTAGTTGTTGCAGTTTAATATTTCTCTTAATGCATTGAAATTTGTTTATGCCACTTTTGAGAGACTAAAATGAAAATGTTACAAACAGGAATACATTAATGAAAATGTCACAGATAGGAATACAGCAATGACATAATCACCTCAACATCTTTGCTGAAATACTGGGGAGCTTAAAATATTTGGAATTTATAGCTTTTCTCTTCTATGTGGCTGTATGTCTAAAATAGTTGAATTGTAGAAATGGATTATTAATATTCAATTATTATTAGATTCTTTAGTTTTGGTATTAGATCTGGAGAAGCTCTATATGGAGGAATGCTGTGGAAATATTTCATAGGGTCAGTAAAATATAATGAAAGAATAATTATTTAAAATTAAGACACTCAGTCTCATTTTACTTTAATCCTGATTAAACTCAATGATCTTTTATGAATCATTGCTTTTGTGGTATCAGTCTGTTCCTATGAAAATACTTCATTCCTGATCTTCTATACAAATACAAATTATTTTCTGAAAAAAATAGTTTCAAATTTCTACCATGTGAATAATATCTAGTGCCTGTAACAAATTCAGATTCCCAGTGGCCATTCCAGAGATCTGACTTAATGAGTCTTGTTGATTTAGTAAGTCTAAGTGAAGCGGGAGAGCTAGGTTCTTGTCCCATGGAGGCAAAGAATGAATCTTGCAGACAAAGGAGAGTAAGTAAAGTGATAGAAGTTTATTAAGCAAGAATACAGAAAAGCTCTAGGAGTGGGAGGAGTCCTGACAGGGTTGCCGTGAAGGTTTTTAGGCTGTTCTTTTATTGAAAACTTGACCAGGAAGCTTGTGGCCTTGAGATTCTTGTGCCATCTTAGTTTGAGCAAGGACTATTGATAACACTCTTAATGACTTACTTTGTGATCTGGTCATTTTCTGTGATTGCATTGTAAATGCCAAAAAAAAAAAAAAAAATACTCCCTAACATCCAGGGCCCAGGTGGTCTGGTTTATTTCCTTATCGCTGGTTTCCTAATATCTCAGCATTTTGGGGATTTTGTATCGTGAGCCTGATTTCATGGCCTCCTACCCATCTCTCTTTACTTAGCCCTGCCTGTCTCTTACTCATAAATTTCAGGAATTTGTCCTCATTTCTTTCCTATCACATTGCGATGCAGGTGGAGCATATTTTGGTGAGGGGTTGGCTAAGTCTTCAATTATCTCCAGATTCCAGGGGGAACAGTTTCTGTGAAAGCCAGTGATTTACATTATTCCTTCTTAATGAATACCAGAAGCAAAAATGTTACTCTAAGTGATACTATTTAGGAATATATAATCCTTTTTGTAGGAGGTTATGTGCGCCAAAGGCCTTCAGTGAGCAACTCCTTCATTGAGCATGCATGCCTTCTCATATTTTATTTTACAGCACAAAATAATGGATACTAAAGCTGTGTACAACCACCCAAGTAGTATCTGTTCTATTAAAGTCAAAGAAATACATCAGAGAAATGTTTGAAAGCCTCTTGATCCTACTATAACATTTCTATATTTGAAAAACAATGAACTTAATATATTTACTTTTCTTAGTGTCCTGCTTCTCTAAAGAAGTAACCTAAATGGGTTACTTCTACATGCTGCAGGCCCACAAAATTATGTCTTCCTAACCAATCCTAATGAAAATGAACACTGAAACCCCAAAACAACTGGCTTACCAAGGAATACGGATCCCAAGTTCTGCTCTTATCTAATCAAGAAGAATTCAGGTGTGGATGGTATATATGGGTTCACACATATTCAGCTTGTAATCTTCCTAGACACTCCTTTCCTTATTAATTTAGATTGTACTTAACAATTTCTTTTCCCACATAATGGAACAAGTTAATTGAAAAATTCTATTTCCACTGGAACTGTCAGGTAAACCTTGCTGAATTAAAACCAACTGAAATATTTCTGTCAGAAATGTACTCACCTGTTGCTCAAAATATGTAAAATTTGTACATTTTAAAAATATTTCCAAATATATAGCTGTTTTGTAGCAGGCACCATATATTTTTACAAATAATGAGATAACTGATGACCCATGTTATCCTTCCACAGCTATAATTCCACATGTGTAGAAGTAGGGGTCAGGACTCCATTTAAGGATCTATTGATGTCTTTCATTGTACCTCTGATATTATTAGATTGTTTTATTTCCAGATAAAAGGGCTCATTACATTTAGATGATAATTAGTTTATTAATCCTTAAGTATTATTAGTTTAGTTATAAAAAAGTATAATGTCCCAGATGCATTCATTTTTTATATAAACAGGTGCAGTATTATAAATAAACTGCATTAGGGATCCCTGGGTGGCGCAGCGGTTTGGCGCCTGCCTTTGGCCCAGGGCGCTATCCTGGAGACCTGGGATCGAATCTCACGTCGGGCTCCTGGTGCATGGAGCCTGCTTCTCCCTCTGCCTGTGTCTCTGCCTGTCTCTCTCTCTCTCTCTCTGTGTGTGACTATCATAAAAAAAAAAATAAAAATAAAAAAATAAAAAAATAAACTGCATTAGATGCTTGATTTGCCAAAGATTTTCTCTATGGCAATATAGGCCAAATGAAGCCAAAAAGGTTATTGCCCAAGGGAAAACATTTGTAGTTCAAATCTCAGTTCATTTTCTTACTTTATCACTTCCATAATGTGATACTCAGACAAACATATATATAGGTATAGCATATATACATACAACTTAAAGTTTTACCCTTAGCTTTTCTGGCAGCTGTAAATGTGTCTGTTGAGGAAATTCATTGGAATGTTATTTTAATTTTATTTACCTTTTATCATCTTTGATTTATACAAGCTAAGGATTACGAAGAAAAAAAGTACAAATGGACAGGGCTGCAGTAAAAAGAATAAAGCTTCTTAGCTGGCATTAATGAGGTGGTTCTGGAGAAGTTATTACCAAATGGCAATGCTTGCAACTGTACAAAAACTCTTAGGAAAAACCTAGGGGTCATCTTGCTAAATACCAAGATTGGATTTTTAAAAAATATTTTTATTTATTTATTCATAAGACACACAGAGAGAGGCAGAGACATAGGCAGAGGGAGAAGCAGGCTCCTCTCAGGGAGTCTGATGCGGTACTCAATCCCTGGACTGGGATCAAGCCCTGAGCTGAAAGCAGACACTCAACCACTGAGCCACCCAGGCATCCCCCATGATTGGATTTTTTTTTTTTTTTTTTTTTAATGAGAGAGAGAGGAGAGAGAGAGAGAGAGGCAGAGACATAGGCAGAGGGAGAAGCAGGCTCCATGCACCGGGAGCCCAATGTGGGACTCGATCCCGGGTCTCCAGGATCGCGCCCTGGGCCAAAGGCAGGCGCCAAACCGCTGCGCCACCCAGGGATCCCATGATTGGATTTTTAAGAATACTGTGTCATATTATGCTTGGAGCTCATTAAAGTGAGGTAGCCCGGACTCTCTTCAGTTATACCATGCTTTGGGGTTTTGGCCCTGCTGTATTAAAAGTTCTAACTCTGGTTGCCCAGAGTTATTTGTTTTACTTAAACTGTTTGTGTTACATGTGACCATAAAAAGACCTGAAGAATAGTGATCACAAAAAAGGTGGCATACCTGCAGTGCTCATGGTTGAATACAGGAGCCCAAGTGCCCAGCAAGTCGCTTTTTACACAATATGGTATTAACATCATTTATATTAATGAATGATATTTGCTTTGTTGGATGTTGATCTCCTATCTTAGCTGTATATGAGGAAATTCCACATGCTTAACAGGTCAGTTTAAAATTCATTTTAGTATGTAATTTAGAAATGTTACTAAAATTTGAGAAAGCAGTATAATAAGCCATCTTTAGACTACAACCATTACTCAGTAATGTAGATCAAATTATACACCATCTTATAGATACCAAATGTGGACAAATGAGAAGTATTGCCTATGCGCTGGGCTAGTGGAGCCATCTCGAAGCAGATGTGGTCTTCAGGCAAAGGGCAGACTGAAGTCAATGCCTGGAGTCCAAAAACTATGGTGAGCTAACACCAACTATCAGGGGCAGTTAGAGACATTTAGAGCATATGTGTTAGGAAAGAGGAGGCTATATTTAAGAAATCAGAAACTGTAAGGATTAAATCAGGTGAAGAAGCTGAGTATTAAATCGTGTAAATCAGAGGCTCAAGAAGCCAGGCATCAACAGAATAAGGTCTAGTTACTGATTTTTATTATTTGGCAGCTACATAGATTTGAGAAATGGTTTTCAAACTTTTTTGGGGATCCCTGGGTGGCGCAGCGGTTTGGCGCCTGCCTTTGGCCCAGGGCGCGATCCTGGAGACCCAGGATCGAATCCCACGTCGGGCTCCCGGTGCATGGAGCCTGCTTCTCCCTCCGCCTGTGTCTCTGCCTCTCTCTCTCTCTCTCTCCCTCTCTCTGTGACTATCATAAATAAAAATAAAAATTAAAAAAAAAAAGACAAACTTTTGGAAACCAGGTACTTTTTTCATTTATGAAACTAGTGAAGGCCCCACAGAACTTTTGTCTGCATGAGTTACATATCTATTAACGTCTACTATATCAGAAATTTAAACTTTGAAAATATTAATTTATTTTAAATTCATAATATTAAATAATAAATGCATTGTATGTTAACATAAACAATGAAAACTATATTTTTCAAAACAAAAATAATTTCATGAGGAAATACTTGTTTATTTTTTATTTTTTCTTTTATTTTTAAAAGATTTTATTTATTTATTCATGAGAGACACCGAGAGAGAGAGAGAGAGAGAGAGGCAGAGACACAGGCAGAGGGAGAGGCAGGCTCCATGCAGGGAGCCTGACATGGGACCGGATCTCAAGTCTCTAGGGTCAGGCCCTGGGCCAAAGGTGACCCTAAACTGCTGGGCCAAGGGCTGCCCAGAAATACATTTTTAAATTTGTGAAAATCTATTTCATGTTTGTCTTATTAGAAGATTCTACATTTAATCTCTTTCAGTATTTTGTTTCTGTTGAAGTTAATCGGGAAAATCCAGCCTCACACAGATATAGTTGGAAGAGAAATTAGTATTTCAATAGACTTTTCAGATAATTGTATTTTTCTCACATTTGATATTACATGGAACTCAACAAATGGTTGTAATTGCAATGTAGAATCCTGAAATCATGTCAGTAAGCTTCTTAACTCTGCTAAATTAAAATCCATAGGCCTAGAGTGTTCTTTGAATGTGTATTTACTCATGAATGATTTTGTAAAATGCATTGGTTATTTAGAAAATGTTGAGTCACTGAGTTATGCAGATCTCTCATATGTTTACATATTTCATTATATAATATCAAAACATTACATTCATTAATATCATCACTGATTTCACCCAAAAACTCTTTAGGTATTGACAATCTGTCAAGTTGACCAGATACATATTTTTCGAGTCTAATTTCACTTTTAAATTTTCAATTTTAAGTTAACAAGCAATATGACTGGTTTTCTTTAAAGTGACAAACTCATTTCATTCAATTTTGAGACAAACTCATTTCATTCATTTTTGAGAAAATGTCTGTCAGATACTCAAGTCTGAGTTACTGGTTTTCTGTCAGTCATTCTGCTAAGTAAAGATGATGTTTGATGAAAACATATGGCTAATTCTGCTTATATCTCAATCTCACAACTGCTTTATAACTTCTCATTTTATTATGTAGATTATTAAATAGGTATCTTCAAGAGCTAAGATTCAATAAAATTTGTATTTTTTACTGCTTTATCATGGACATTCTTTAGCAAAACTAAACTTATATATTTATATCTATCTTATCTATCTATCCATCTACTTATTAAAGTGAGTGTGTGACTGTTGACCACTAGTATGGTCCAGTGACACTGCCTTATTTAGGACTAAGATATCAACAGTTTTACCTACCATTGCTTTAGCAACATCAATGTAAATGTCAATGCAAAGGAAAGCAGAAAAGAATATCTCTGAAAATATTATAAAAATAATTTGACCCCAGGGATTCCCTGAAAAAGTGTCAAGAACTCCCAGGGACCTAATATCGTATGTTGAAAACCATTGTTTTAGATAGAGGCACTTTGATAGGTTTTTATAAAAATGTCATGCCTTGAACTTTGGAAAAAATATTTTGAATATTTTTGTTTGTTTTTCCTCATTCTCAGGAAGAGAAAAAGCAGTAGCCCTGAAATATTTTTCTGTCTTGTCCACTTTCCTCATCTGCATAAATCGAGTTTTAAGTTGGTCGATCATTCAAATATTTAGTAAGGTTTTATTATGTTCTGGGCATTGGTTTAGAAACTAGACAAACCCTCTTTATAAACATGACATGAGGATAGGAATCATTTTTCTTCTTTCTGCCACATTGAAACCTGTACACAGTGTACCTAACAACAACTGGTAAGTATATTGCCTGTTCTCTGCCTACCACGTCACTTTCCTGCCTTATCTCTCCTCCCTGCACCTTCTCCTTACCTCCTTTTTATAATCCCTATCAGTGCCTTGAGTAACAGGTCCATACATGATAGTAACTACCTAAATGAATGGGAGTTTTGTTGCTGCATGTGTTTTGTTTTTTGTTTAAAAGTAATACCTTTTGACAGCTATCCTAGTCTCTTTGTATTTTTTAATAAACTTACTTTATCTTTTGGCTTCCAGTATATATTTGGATCACACACCCTTGCCCTAGTGTGTGTTAAATTTAAAATTTTAATTTTAATTTTAATTTAAAAATTATTTTTCTTTAACTCAATTTATTTAAATTAAAACAAACAGAAATGTTCAACCATTTCTTCCAGACCCACATACAAGTGATCTCACTTGTATGTATTTATCTTTCTTTTCTCCCTACGTATTTTACTTAACATGATTCCCTTGAAGTCCATCCATATGTTGCAAATGGCAAGATTTCACTGTTTTATGGCTGAATAATATACATGCATACAATGGATACCAATATATCATATATAATTACTTATCTATATACAAACATATATGTATACATTTGATGATGGTTTTCAAAATTTTGTTGGTTTTCTTTACTATTCAGTAGCTTCTTTAATATATTCCCATTTGTTTATTTTTGCTTTTGTTGCTTTTTCTTTTGATATCAGATTTTAAAAAGCATTGCTAAGATCAACATCAGGAAGCTTACTGCCTTTGTTTTCTTCAAGGAGTGTTATGATTTCAGGTTATACATGCAAGGCTTTAATCCATTGTGAGTTAATTTTATAAATGGTATAGGCTAGTGGTCTACTTTCATTCTTTTGCATGGGGCTGTCTAATTTTCCCAAAACCATTTACTGAAGAGACTGTCCTTTCCCAATGATATATTCTTGGCTATGTAGTCTTAAATTAATCTACCATGTATGTGTGGGTTTACTTCTATTCCCCTTCTGTTTTTATCTGAATACCATACTATTTAAAACACTATAGCTTTGTAATATAGATTGAAATCAGAGACTATGATGCCTCCAGTTTTATTCTTCTTCCTCAATAATACTTTGATTCCTTGGGGTCTTTTATGGTTCCATACAAATTTTATAATTGTTTGTTCTATTTCTGTGAAAAACGCCAATGAAATTTTGATGGAGATTGCATTGAATCTGTATATTGCTTTAGATAGATGGACATTTTAATAATATTATTCTAATCCACGAACATGGTCTATCTTTCCATTTTGTTTTTGTCTTCTTTAATTTCATACATTAATATCTTACAATTTTCAATATGCAGGTCTTTTACTTCCTTGATTAGCTTCATTCCTAGATTTCTTTTTTTATATACAATTACGAGTGGGATTGTTTTCTTAAAATCTCTTGCTAGGAGTTTATTATTAGAAACACAACAGATTTTTGAATATTCATTTTGCATCTTGCAACTTTACTGAATTTATTAGTTCTAACAGTTTATTGATGTTGTCTTTAGGATTTTCTCTATATAAAACCATGTCATCTGAAGAAAACTGACAGTTTTACATCTTTATTTCTAATTTGGATGCTTTTTTTCTACTCCTGCCTACTTCCTCTGTCCAGGAATTCCAATACTGTGCTGAATTAAAGTGGCAAGAGTGGACATCCCTATCTTGTGTCTGATCCTAAAAGAAAACCTTTCAGCTTTTCACCATTGAGTATGATATTAGGAATGGGCTTGTCATACATGACCTTTATTATGTTGAGATACATTTCCACTATATCCACTCTATTGAGAATTTTTTATCATAAACATATGTTGAACTTTGTCACATGCTTTTTCTGTATCTTTAAAGATTATTATATTATTTTTCTTTCATTTTGTTAACGTGGTATATCATACTGCCTGATTTGCATCCCTGTAATAAATCCCATTTGATCATGATGTATGATCTTTCTCATGTGTTGTTGAATTTGGTTTGCTAACATTTTGTTGAAGGTCTTTCAGCTGTGTTCATCAGGGACATTGGCGTGTAACTTTTTTTTTTCCTTATAACATTCTTCTCTGGGGTTGGTTTCAGAGTAGTTCTGGCCTCATAAAGTGAGTTTGGATGAATTTCCTCATCTTCTATTTTTTGGAAGAGTTTGAGATTGATTGGTATCAATTCTTCTTTGACTTTTTGGTAGAGTTTATCAGTGAAGCTGTCTGGTCCTAGACTTTTGCTTATTATGAGATTGTGGTTACTGATTCAATCTTATTACTAGTAACAATCTGTTCAGAATTTCTGCCTCATCATGATTCAGCCTTCGTAGGTTATATGTTTTTAGAAATTTATCCATGTCTTCTAGGTTGCCAAATTGTTTGCATATAATTATTTATAGTAGTCTGTATGATCCTCTATATTTCTGTGGTATTATTTGCAGCATCTCCTTGAAATAAAGATAGCTAAAAATTTATGTGTGTCTTACATGTTTTCAATCATCAGAATAACTCCAGGTGTAGGCATTGTTAACAATCCTATTAACAAATGAGGAAATTGAGTAATAGAAAGTTTGTTATGTCCCAAATAATAAGTCCTCAATCTCAAGCAGATACTTCTCTCTCAATAACAGTACTCTTTAGCACACAGCACCACTTATTAACAATCATCTTAAAGACTTTCCATGGTCTCTTTTTCAATATTTATAATATCAGGGTGCCAGGGTGGCTCAGTTGATTAAGCATCCAGTTCGTGATTTCAGCTCAAATCATGATCTCAGTGTCATGAGATCGAACTCTGCATCAGGCTCTGCATGGAACATGGAGCTATCAAAGATTCTTTCACTGTCTCTTCCCCCACCCCCTCATGCATGTGCTCTCTCTCAAAAATAAAATAAAAATAAAAAAAAATATTTTTTTTTTTTTACGGAAACATCACCTTTCCGTAGTTCTTATTATTATCCTACCTTTATGTCATCTGTCAATCAATGGTCATTTAGGGACTGAAATATTTTGTTAAATATATGTAAACTGTTACTACTTGACTCAGAGCTGAGACTTTAGTGTTTGTCAGGGTCTCAAATAGACAAGTTTTCCTCTTCTAATGATTCTACTGCTGTTTCTTCCCTTGAAGCCTTGCCTAAATTTTTGGTGAAGCATTAGGTAGGCACAACAGGTCAAACTGCAGAATTTCGACCTCTAGTTCCTCTGCTCCTGGCATTTCCCCATGGCTCAGTCATTCACATACACTCATAGAATGGCAGATATCAGCCAGTTTTACTCTTGGTCAGTCTTCACGCCATGCTTCAATAGCTTCTACATGAGTTGGGTCACATTTTTTTGTGTTTCCATTTTTTTTTCTTTCCTTTCTAATCCTTTGAATAACCAAACGTATTACTTTAAAATATTAAAAGACCTTGGTCACCTGGATGGCTCAGTCAGCTAAGTGGCTGATTATTGATTTCAGCTCAGGTTATGATTTCATGGTCCTGGCATAAAACATGCATCAGACTCCATGCTCAGTGGGGAGGAGTCTGCTTTAGTGTCATAAAGTGTGATTTCCTAAGGAATGTTTACTTTATGGAATGGAATAGAATAAAATCTGTATCTTGTGTAAAAAGGCAGTCAAATGTTAAAAGAAAGAATGATTCAATTATTTTTTAAATTAAAATACACTATACAGGCACAACTCATTTTATTGCATTTAATTTTATTGTACTTAGAAGCTATTGCATTTTTTACAAATTGAAAGTTTATGGCAACCCTGCATCAAGCAAGTCTATCAGTGCCATTTTTCAATAGAATTTGCTCAATTTGTATCTCTGTGTCACATTTTGGCAATTGTCTCAATATTTCAAAGTGGGTTTTTAATTATTATATTTGTTATGGTCATCTGTGATCAGTGATCTTTGGTGTTACTACCTTAATTGTTTTGAGATATATACCATGAACCATGCCCATAAAAAAGGGTGACCGTAATGGATAAATGTGTGTGTGTGTTCTGGCTGCTTCACCAACTGCCCCCCCCACCATCTCACACTCTTCTTGGGTCTCTCTATTCCCTGAAAGGAAAGTTACATGTCTCTTCATTTTAAATCAAAAGCTAAAAACGATTAATCTTAGTGAGGGAGACATGTTGAAAGTGAGATAGGCTGAAAACTGTCACTTGTTTTGGCTAGTTAGCCAAGTTCTAAATTGGGGGAAATTAAAAGTGGTACTCTAGTGAGCTCATGAATAAGTGAAACAACCTTATTTCTTTTTTTAATTTTTATTTAAAATTAATTCATTAACATATAGCTATTATTAGTTTCAGAGGTAGAATAGTGATTCATCAGTTACATATAACACCCAAAAACCAAATAATCCAGTCAAGAAATGGGCAGAAAATAGGAAATAGCTTTATATCTGGTAAGGAGAAAGTTTTAGTGGTCTGGATAGAAGATCAAACCAGCCACAACATTCTCTTAAGCCAAAGCCTAATCCAGAGCAAGACCCTAATTCTCTTCATGAAGGATGAAAGAAGAGAGGAAGCTGCAGAAGAAAATTCTAAATCAAGCAGTGTTTGGTTCATGAGGTTTAAAGAAAGAAGCCGTACCTATAGTATAAAAGTGAAAGGTGAAGCAGCAAATGCTATTGGAGAAGCTTCATCAAGTTAATCAGTGGATCTAGCTAAGATAATGAAGGTGGAAACGTTTTTGAGATGAAACATATTTTCAAGATGAAAAGGCATTCTGTTGGAAGAAGATACTGTCTAGGACTTTAATAAGTAGAGGTCAATGCACTGCCTTAAAGTTTCAAAGAATAGACTGTCTTGTTAGGGGAGAATACAGCTGGTAACTTTCTGTTGAAGCCAATGCTCATTTACCATTAGAAAATCCTAAGACCCTTAAGAATTATGCTAAACCTACTTTGCCTGTACTGTATAAATGAAACAAGACCTGGATGATGGCACATCTGTTTACAACATGATTTATTGACTATTTTATTTTATTTTTTTATTTTTTTTTATTGACTATTTTAAATCCACTATTGAGCCTTACTGTTCAGAGGGAAAAAAGAAAAAAAAAAAAAGATTCTTTTTAAACTATGACTGATCACTGACAATGTGCCTGATCATCCAAGAGCTCTGAAGGAGATATACAGCAAGATGAATATTTTTATGCCTGCTAACAAAACATCCATTCTGCAGCCAACAGATCAAGGCACAGTTTTGACTTTCAAATTTTATTATTTAAGAAATATATTTCAAAGGTATATCGGCTGTACATAGTGATTCTTCTGCTGATGGATCTTAGAAAAGTACATTGAAAAGATTATGGAAAGGATTCAGCATTCTAGATGCCATTAAGAACATTCATGATTCATGGAAAGAGAGTGAAATACCAACATTAATAGGAATTTGGATGAAGTTGATTCCAGCTCTCCTAGATGATTCTGAAAAGTTCAGTACTTGAGTGGAGGAAGTAATCACAGGTATGGTGGAAATAGCAAGAGAACTAGAATCAGAAATGGAATCGAAAATGTGACTGAATTACTGCAGTGTCATAAGACTTTTATAGATGGGGATTTGCTTCTAATGGATGAGCAAAGTAGTCTCTTGAGATGGAACCTATTCCTGGTGAAGATATTGTGAAGATTGTTGAATGACAACAAAGAATTTAGAATATTATGTAAGCTTGGTTGGTAAAGTAGCAGCAAGGCTTGAGAAGATTAATTCCATTTTTTTAAAGATTTTATTTATTTATTCATGAGAAACACACACAGAGAGAGAAAGGCAGAGACACAGGCAGAGGGAGAAGCAGGCTCCATGCAGGGATCCAGGGATCCTGGAGACCCCAGATCATACTCCGGGCTGAAGGCAGAGCCAAACCACTGAGCCACCCAGGCTGACCCTAATTCCAATTTTTAAAGAAATTCTACAGTGGGTAAAATGCTTTCAAATGGCATCACATTATATAAAGAAATTGTGGTGGAAAAAGTCGATCAATGTGACAAACTTCATTGTTGTCTTATTTAAGGAATTGCCACAGCCATACCAACCTTTAACAATCACCACCCTGATCAGTCATAAGCCACCAACATCAAGGCAAGACCCTTTACCAGCAAAAGATTACAATTCACTGAAAGTTCAATTGACAATTAGCATTTTTATAATATGTTTTTGTATTTTTAACTAAAGTATGTACATTTTTTAAAAGATAATGTTATCACACACTTAACAGACTATGGCATGATGTAAACATAATTTCTACATTTATTAGGAAGCCAGAAAAACTTATTTGACTTGCTTTATTGTGATATTTCCTTTTTCTGGTAATCGAGAACTGACCAGCATTATGTAGTGATTTCTACCTAATGGACATTGTTAGCTTCTTGTTTATTTGTGCATTTAGTATATGTAAGGCAAATAAATGTTTTTAGAGATGATTTTATTGTCCTTAATCTCAGTTGTCCGATAAGGTGATAAACCAAATCTCGTCACTTTCACTTTCTGCTTATTGTACTAGATTTTTCTATCATCATCCCTTTGAAGTAATGTATACCTCTGTTGTTTCTGAATGATGGAAATGATGATATGCTACTCTACAATTCTCAATTCTGCATTCCTTGATATAAGATAAACAGCTTGAAATTAAACTTGGTGGAGATATTAATACCACATAAAGGAACAAACCTTCACATCAAAGTTTTCTTTTATTTTCTTTTTGGAAAGCTAGTTGTTAAATATTTTTCATCATGCAGCAAGTTTCAGACCTGTCTTAATATAGAGACACAAATTAGGTCTTCAGTCCTCTCCTTCTTTTCCCTTATTATTTCAATGTCCTGCTACCCTTTCTTTCCTTGATTCCTCTACATACCTCTCTCTCTCCATTCTTTCCTCTTTGTCTCACCTCATTTATTGCTTCCATGCCATATGTGTATAGACCTTATTTCCTCCTTCAGTAGGACAGGTTTTCTTCATGTGACAAGAGTAAACAGTGGATGAGCATATTTAAAATTCCATGATAGCCAAAGTAAAATTCCTTCTCCAATTCTATTTTGGAAAATACAGATCAGAGACCTGGGATTGGCATATCCTGGGATTAGTCACATGCCAACACCTAGAAAAAGTTCTATGACCCAGTAAATGGGTAACTACGGTAGTGATTCTGCATCATTACCACTTAAGAATTTAATTTAATGAAGAACACTACTGGTGTTTGGATTCATACCAGAATCATTTGATTTGAGGATGTAAGAGAGTTCTACAACAGAACTTGGAGTATTAAACAAACAGAAACAACAACAGCACAAATGTTTTGATTCTTATAGACTCCCAATATGTTGAAATAGAATAAATATTGCTTGAAATTAATAATTATGGATTCTTGATTTGGGTTCTCATATTATCTTCTTATGATATACTTTGTTTATTAAAAAAATAAACAGATAAATCAAATTAGACATCATCATCAATATTGAATTTGTTTTACTCATGATTAACCCAAAATGGATATGGGATGAAAAATGAGATTTAATTAATAATAGAGTTTCAGACATTATAAGATTTAATGCATTTAAAGAGTTTGTTTAGTATAGTGCCTAGTAATAGTTATTAATAAATGTTGGCCATTTTGATTATTTTCACAGTTGTTGTCATCAGTACTCCTTTAAAAGAATGAGATACCTGGATGGTATACTCATAGTTTTGTATTTTATATATATCTACATCTACTTAATATGTATGTGTATGTGTATATATACAATACACACATGTAATTATATATTTATGCTTGTATATGTCTTTATGTGCATTGAAGAAATCTTCAGGGCTTAACTTTAAATTTAACAGTGATTAACTGTAGGAATTTTAGATTTTGCTAAACTTTTACTTTCTGCATTGCAATGTTTTCAATATTGTTTAAGTATTATAATGAGTTTACTTTTCTTTAGTGTCAGAAACATATATACTTTTTAGAGATAATATTGTTTCACATGCTTATATGAATTTATTGAGAAGTACCTCCCATTTATAATGGTTCTTAATTTTAATATATTTAAAATATATTAAAATATTAACTACTTAAACCGTAAAAATACTAATTGTAGACACTTATACTTTTCTAGTTCAAATATTATTTAAAGCTCAACAATTTTTTAAATGTTTAGCATGACCTTAAATCTTAATTTATTTATTATACCATCACAACTCCTTATAAAAATACTCCATATCTGTCTTGTAAGAAATTAGCTGTTTTTTTACAAGAGAATCCCCAATGCTTTACTTTAGTGAAAGGAGAGAGTCAGAGGAACAGTATACTGGCAAGACCAGATCACTTGGGACCTGAGGAACCATTAGGCAGGTATTTCTCTCTTGTTCTATGAGGCTATATAGTCTCTTCACTGAGATTTAACTACTTAAATAGTTGTCTCCTGTAGCTTCCACTTTTACCAGTTTTCCATGACGATTAAATAATTTTAGCTTGCAATTAAAGTAGCTGCCACCAAGGGCTCTTGGATGGCTCCAGTCAGTTAAACATCTGCCTCTGGCTCAGGTCATGATCAGGTCCTGGGATCAAGACCCACATCAGGCTCTCTGCTCAGTGGGAGTCTGCTTCTCCCTCTTCCTCTGTGCTCTCTCTCTCTCTTTAATAAATACATTTTTAAAAATTTTTAACAATTAAATAGCTGCTGCCATTTAACCATACCATGTCTTTGATCAGCAAATGGATTGATGTGTTTAGATATAGGACAGGACATGTGTTTATAACAGTAACTACTAGTATATATCTTTAAAAAGTGAGCATGAGCACAGAAAGTGAAAGGTGAAAATAAAATGTGGACATAGGTCTGATAATTCTTTCATGCAAGAGTAATAGCGAGGCTCCACCAAAAATAGAACTGAAAGCACAAGGGAAAGGGGAAAAAAAGTCATCCTAATGCCATCTGATATAAGGGTATCTAAATATTATAAATTAAATTGTACCTTCCCCCATTTATATATTACAGTACTAATTCCCAGTACCTCAGAATATGACTGCATTTGGAAATAGAGCCTTTAAGGATGCCTGGGTGGCTCAGTGGTTGAGTGTCTGCTTTAAGCTCAGGGCATGATCCCAGCATTCTGGGATCGAGTTCCACATTGGGCTCCAGGCGAGGAGCCTGCTTCTCCCTCTACCTGTGTCTCTGCCTCTCTGTCTCTGTCTCTCATGAATAAATAAATAAAAATATTTTAAAAACAGAGAGAAGTAAATAGAGCCTTTAAAAGGGTTATTAAGTTTAAATAATGCTATTAGGCTGGGCCCTTATCCAATCTGACTAGTGGTCCTTATGAAAAGAGAAAATTTGGACACTTGGTGAGACACTAAGAATGTGCATACTCAGAAGAAAGGCCATGTGAGGACACATTGAGAAGATAGCTTCAGAAGACAGCAAACATGTTGACATTTTGATCTTGGATTTCTGCCCTTGAGGACTGTGAGGCAATAAATTTTTGTTGATCATGCTGCCCAGTGTGGTATGGCAGCCTTAAAAAGCTAATGTACTAGACTTGGCTGCTTAGTCTAGAGAGAGTTAAAATAATCTACACTATCACCACTATGCCACCTACACCAAGCATTGGGTTGAAAATGGTGATAGAAATCAATGAAGAGGTAAAAGAAGTGTTTCTGATTTTGTGTTAGGATGTAATGTCAAGTTTGACAAGATCTTGAATACTATAATTTATCTGTCAGATGGCAGATATCAGAAGGTACATCTTTCCTTAATACTTTCATCTTCATAGACCAGTCTATCTCCTGGCAGATGTGGAGTCCACTTTGACTTGGGAAGTTGTAAGAGTTGGAACAGCATTCCTCCTAGACCATACTATTTCAAAAAAAAAAAAAAAAAAGGAAATTTAGGCAGCCCAGGTGGCTCAGTGGTTCAGCCCAGGGTGTGATCCTGGAGACCCGATATCGAGTCCCATGTCAGGCTCCCTGCATGGAGCCTGCTTCTCCCTCTGCCTGTGTCTCTTCCTCTCTCTCTGTGTGTGTCTCTCATGAACAAATAAAATCTTAAAAAAAAAAAAAAAAAGGAAGTTTGAGACCATATGGTGAGGGAGTTGGGGGGAAGCAATTGTTAAAAGCAAGTAAAGGGTTGGGTTGGGTAAAATATAGAGAAAGCAGTTCCTATAAAAAAAGAAAAAAGAAAAAAGGAAAGAAGTAATTTCAATAATTTAAATTCTTGTGGCTTTTCTTATATCTGGTGGCCTCCTGTGTACTCTTTCTAGCTTTTTAGCTACTCCTACCATCCTCATTTGCTTCTGCCTCCAACTCCATTTGCCACCTTATAAGATCTCTACCTCTTCCTATTGTTTAATAAGGAACCTTCATTTCTGTCTAAGGTCTTGTGTTTTCTTTGATATTAATAAGCCATTATAGTCTCTACCCTATTTTATGCTCTATTATACTATACGTGATTGGCTTCTAACGTGAAGCCAGATGATCTTTTCTATGTACTAAAAATTCAAGATTTTGAGATAGCTATTTACTTCAATATTTATATTTCACTGTAATTTGTATTTTTCTTCTTGATTCATTGTTATTTTTTCATGATTGAAATTTCCAGAAATCTTTTTGAGAATGGATTACTGTAAATTTAATTGCAAAAAGTAACAAAATAAAACAAAGCCAAAAAAGTGTTGTAGTATTTTCATATGTTTCTACTTGAAAAAACAGAATTAATTACATGATATACCAAAAATTGTATAGAAACAATTATATTTGTAATTCTTAGAAAATTCTTGCTTTTCAAAAATGCATTGTTTGTATTGTAAATATTCAACTATTAACTCACTGTAAACTATTAAACTATTAAAAGATCTATAACGTTTGTGGATATGAGATAATTTATTTTTTAGCAATCTGTATATATTTGACATGTTCTTTAGATGGATACACATGTATTTATTTGAGTAATTCTATATAATATGCTTTTGTGCTATTTACATATACATTTAAAGAAAAAACTTTTAGTAACCTATATTGTATACTAAAATGAATATCCAGGGGATCCCTGGGTGGCGCAGCGGTTTGGCGCCTGCCTTTGGCCCAGGGCGCGATCCTGGAGACCCGGGATCGAATCCCACATCGGGCTCCGGGTGCATGGAGCCTGCTTCTCCCTCTGCCTGTGCACTCTGCCTCTCTCTCTATCTCTCTGTGACTATCATAAATAAAAATAAATAAATAAATAAATAAATAAATAAATAAAATGAATATACATATGGACAAATATTCTTTTAGAATATACCTTATTTCAGATACTTTGTTACTTATAAGACTTTATATGTGTAACATATTTGCATCTTGGTGATAGCTGCACATTTTTAAAAAAAATTCTAACAGCTAGTTTTGGTAGTGAACACAGATAAGATTCATTGATATAAATATGGTTTTATTTGCAATGTTTGTACATAAACTTCCAAGCTTCCAGACATTAATTATCAGTATTTTACAAACCCAGATTGTATATACAATATCTTATTCATCTTCTGCCCACGTATGTCAGTATTTTTCCTCTGAATAAGCTAGCTACTTTTAAGAAATTTCAAGAAAAGTAAATCTTAATTCTCAAATGACACAAACAGGTCAGTTATTTTATTACAATATAGTGAACTGCAGCAGGGGATAGTGACTAGTTGAAAAGATTGAAATATGGAGTTGCTGAATTGAGACCTCACAATAACTGAAGACCAAATTACTTCCTTCAGATGATTGGGATTGTCAAAATGCCACTTGAGTATTAATTTCTGAGGGACTGGGTTGTCCTTTGAAAATTTATGCAGTGGCTTTGTCTTAGGCACCAATAGGAAGGCATTATAAATATTTCATCTAGTAACTATTTACTTGCTACAGGTGTGTGCATTTATGCACAGGAAATTCAAAAGGTGGGAGAGGAGAGGCAGATGACATGATAATTTAATAATACTCAAGTTTATTTTTAATTTGTGTTGACATATTTTAAATTTGCATAAAATTCACCTGTTGCTGCAATAACAAATATCCTTAATGATATCAGATCACACTTCATTATCTTTTAATACAATGTGATAGTAAGTAACTTGAGTGCATACTTTCAGATTATTGGAAGACTTAAAATATTAGGAAATCAGCCAGAATAGTTTACTTGAAAATTCAGCAGCTCAAAACACTTGCTTTTGAGGATGTATGATTTTTTTTTCTCTTGATGGTTGTAGTAATAAATAAATATAATCTAGTAATTTATCAATTATTATTTCACCAGGAAAGTATTTCCATTAAACAAATCGAAAGAATGAGATAAATGTAAATACAATTCATCCAAAATACAGAGCAAACTAGTGTGAGGGTTCAGTTTATACCTCATCAAAGTTATTTATTTAATGTCACAAAATTATTGAATATCATATGTGTAATCTGCAGTTTAATAACACATATCATGGCTTTAATTAGCTTTCCTTCTATATAATTAGATATTATTTAAGTATCAAAATGTGACTAAGATATAATTATTTTGGTATTATTTAATATGTAATGGGCACACATAAAACATTAATATATCTATATTTTAGTAAATGACAGAAAAGTCTTATTGAATAGCCCTTAAAATATGTCCAAACTTTCTAGTGAATCCATAGAATAACTAGAATTAGGGCCAAGTTCATAATTTAATGCTTTCCATCACAGATCATAGGAGTAAAATTGCCAGATGAGTACCTATGAAGGTGAGGCCAGAGAGAGACCTGAAGTTCCCACCCCTGGAGAAAAGTGCATAGAAAAATGCACACTTTGTAATGGTCATTTACAAAAGAGGAATAGATCACAAAATGAGTACTTTCTTTATGAAAGAATACAGAAAGTCTCCTGGGGTCACCTAAAAATTTTTGTAAAGAATCAATTCTTAAAGATATGGATTCCTTTTGTGTAAGGATTTGTAAAAGGTGGTACTTAGATCAATTAGATCTGTGCAGATGGGGAATAACCAGGCTTTTGTTCATATCTTTAGTTGAACAATATGGTTAAATATTATTATTCTTAATAGTTATTATTAAATATTTTAATATATTATTAAATGCATTATTAGTGTATTTAGTACAGGCACAATAATAGGCAGATTAAAGAATGAATCTTGAGTAAGAGGAAAAGTTGGGGTGTGTGTGTGTATTTATGGCACTTAAGGCAGAAGAGAGAAATATAAGAAAGATTTATCTACCAAAAGATCAAATTGAAAAATTACTTCTTAGTATCAGCAAGAATATGAATTTGGTTTATAACACCAAGAAATAATTCTATTTTATTTTTCATAAGCAGATAAATATAGCTCGACTTCTGCTGGACACAGGTTGTTGGAAATTCCATCTCATAAATACTTGATCAGTTTTTTCCATCTCCCTGGAATATGCAAGATTCTTAGTAGGAGTTTATATGGTACCTGGAAAATATGGCAGCTGATGTGGAGGGAGATGTAGAAAACTTATTAATGGTTCAGGTTTCTGGAGGAGACAAGAAGGGGAGAAAAAAATCTGATACCATATTTCGCCCACCATGACCATTGCTGAAATGTGTTGTCCAAGCTCTGTTGGTCTTTTTCGGGGTGGTAGACTCCTTTCATTATGCTGAGTATGGTCTTAGGGATTTTCCCCCAAGTCACACCATTAGTGTCCTCTGATCATTTTTTTGCACATGCATTCACACATGTGTGTATGTACACACACACACACCTATACCTTAGTCATCCCTAAACCAAAAGGTCCTATTCTTCCACTGGTTTTGCTTCCACAGTGCAGGTTCTAGTCCAGAGCCAAAATACCACTATTGTTCATCTTCATGCGTCTCTCCTCAGTATTGGATAAACACCTTTCTATCCTTGGGTGGGAACAGTTCTGCCTAGTCCCCTTAAAACAACCTATACCACCTCTAATCAACCTGTACTATCCACAAAAATGCTCATGGAGGGGATCCCTGGGTGGCTCAGTGGTTTAGCGCCTGCCTTCAGGCCAGGGTGTGATTCTGGAGTCCCTGGATGGAGTCCCACATCAGGCTCCCTGCAAGGAGCCTGCTTCTCCCTCTGCCTGTGCCTCTGCCTCTGTGTGTGTGTGTGTGTCTCTCATGAATAAATAAATAAAATCTTAAAAAAAAAACTCTCATGGATGTCCTTTGAAGTACTTTCTATACCATGGATCACATAAAATATTATCCTCTCTGTCATGAAGAGGAAACCTTTCTCTCTCCCTGCCCAACCCAAGGCTGAAAGGGTCCACGTCTTTATACTTGTACACACCATTCAAAACATACATTTAGCATCTTTCTTCCATTCAGATTCCAGCTGCTGTCTTTGGTAGAGCAACACTGGAGCTGTAGATGAGGAAGTCTGAATTTGATACAACATTTTTTGGGCTTGATGTCAGGGGAAAAATAAAATCATTTAGCTCGTTATCTTAACAGTGAAAATAAAGTCCATGTTTTTATTTCAATAATTCAACATTCCATATGAGCAACATTTACACAACAGAGTTTTGAATAATATATTTTTTTAATTTATTGTCTTAGTGGAACCCTCAATACTGTGTCGGATTTCTTTTTTATAATTTTCAAAATCTTTGCATTTCAGTAGCATAACTTTGATAATATTTTTCAAGTTACTTGCTTTAACTCATACTGATATCATCAGGTTCTTAACTATCCCCGAGATTTTCTATTTTACAAGAGATTCTTCATCTTTACCTCTTCTTCTCCACTAAGTATGTGCTGTAACCAACTCAAACCTTTTTCTCTCCATTTCCACTTTTTTGTCCCCTTCTTGTCTCCTCCAGAAGCCTGAACCATTAATAAACTTTCTACATCTCCCTCCACACCAATTGCTTTTCCGTAGACATGCTGAACTATACCTCACCCTTAAAACAAAACAAACCCATTTGTAGTGGGGGAACTCATCCTTCAAATTAAAATGACATGTCTCATTCCTTTTACTTCAGTTGTTTTAAAATACTAATGTCTCCACTTCTACCTCTTTCCACTTCAACCTCCCACTTCTGAAGCTCTCTGGTAAGGTTTGTGTTTTCATCAAGTGCAGTGACCTTCTTCAGACTTCATCCTAACTAAACTCTCTGTTTACCTATGTTCTTACCTGCTCCCTCCTGCTTGAAAGCCACCTTTCTTGGGTTTCTGTACCACTTCTCCCATAGCTTTTTACAGCAAATTCTTTGCTGCAAACACACTGAAATATTTGAAAGAGTCATGCTCTTTTTCACCTCTTCACCTCTGTACATGCTCTTCTTCATGCTTAGAATGTTCATTCTTTCATTTTATGCCTGGTAGATTTGTACTATTCCTTAAGTTTCAGCTTCATTGTTAATTCTTTTATGAACCTCCCATAGGCCTTCCCATCATGACCTCCTGAAGAAGAAACAATCATTTTTTTCTTTGCTGCTGTAAATACTTTGTAAATGTTTTGCACTTCTTGTGCCAGTGTTTGTATTTTATTAATATGTATGTGCTTGGTGTCCTCTACCAGAAGGGGAACTCCCTCCCTGGAGGAGAGGCAAAGCCTTGATATATAGAACAGACTTTAGAATCACAGAGAGCATGGCTCAAGCCTTGTTTATCCACTTCTAGCTGAGTAACCTTGGACAAGTTCAAGCTCACTAACCATCAGATTGTTTACCTGTAAAATAACTTTCACAAAGAATTATAAGGATTAAATGATTTCATGTACATAGGGAGTAGGCAAAGTGAACTGTGTAAAGAATATCAAATAAATGAATGATTGAGGCATTTAAATTCTAACTTGGCTATAGATACAAAATAAATGCTTGATAAATTCCTGTTGAATAAGTAGATGAATGAATGAATAAGAGCTATTTCCTTTTTTTTTTGAGCTATTTCCTTTGTTGAAAAATTTTTACCTCTGTCTTCTACACTTACCTTTCCCAATCTATAAGAAGTTTAAATCTCTTCTTTCACTCTACCAAAATAATATTTAGTTACCATTTATTCATTTCTATCATTATTTGCTAGCATGTTTGTTCGGCATCATTTTTGCCAAATTTTTAATTTTGTGAAATCAATGATATAGCATGAAAAAAATATTATTATGGTCATTCCTAGGTTGAGGGAAAGTCGAGGATGTAGACTTTATTTTGAGTGGCCATACACCAAAACATACAAGGAAAGAGATTTGTGGGTAGAAAACTGGTAGTACTTGCCACCATTTAAGTAACAACAAAATGATTGAATTAATATGCTACATTTTCTAGGTACTCACAGGGACATTTAGCCCAATGGAAGACTTGCTAGAGCAAAAGCAGAGACATCTATTGCAAGAACCACCAAAATTTTTGTTTATCTATGACTGAGAAACATGGAGTGGTATTCTTGTACCCTAGTGAAAATAGCTAATTTAATGATACATGTTGAGAAATGTCAGTTTCTGGACATATGGTGTGTGTGTGTGTGTGTGTGTGTGTGTGTGTATACCTTCTTTTTATAAGATACATTCTTTTTATAAAGTTAGAATCTAAGTAAATAAAATGATGAAATTCAGGAAAAAAATTGAGAAAATCAAATTGAGATATATTTTTAAAACTAATCCCACAATAGCAAATATTTATAAATTAGAACAAGAGATGAAAAAATGTTTTTAATGTATTTCCTAAATAAAGTACTTGTTTTCAAAATTAATATCAATAATAATGTAAGTGGAAAAGAAACAGTTAAAACCAAAAATTGAAAGTTTATGGATAATGTGTTTTTTTTTCTTTTCTCCCAACTCTTTTGCCATTAAGAAACTGAGTTTTCTGATTAGCATTTGCTTGGACTGCCCATTTTGGAAAAGGAAATTTTTTTTTTTGGTGTATGCCACATCTGGCTTAAAAGATAAAAATTCAAATATAAATTATACTCATCAAACTAGTTTTATTCAATAAAAGTTCTAGCATATTCATTATTTCCATTTTTAAGCTATTCTTTGTAAGAAGCCATTTTGAAGCTATAGCCATACAGAATTAACTACAAGCTTTATATATGTCCCAAATCCGTAGCACTGTGAAACTGTCTTATAGCTACTTAGTGACAGAATGACAAATGAATGTTCTGTTCATTGTAGTGAGAGATGACTGACTTAATGATCCGTATTCCACTTGTCAGTTAACTTTCTTCCTTTGTTATCTCTCTTTACACATAAAGCTATTCCTTAAAAGCACTGTATAGGGGAGAGAAATAAATTTATGAACCCTATCTCTGCCTTCTAGGAGAATAGTCCTCGATATCAGATAAAACTATTGCTTATTCAATATTATTATTTTTAGTATTAGAATTATGTTTATGTACTCTATGAGTGTGTACTATATCCTAATAGGTTCAGTCATTTCTCATAACCATAGCTTTCTGTGTTCCCTTTGTTATTTTATGAGCAGCATGTGACATCTTTTACTAATTCCATTTGCTCAAAACTCTATCATTAATATTGTATTTCCCTTTTCTACAAATAAAACAACAACCATGTTACAAATATCCGACCTTTGAATTAGCATAATGGCCTTGGGAATATAAATCAAAGTGGCCAGTTAATGGAAACTGAAAAATAACTGTTCTGATTATTTACAATTTTATTTCAAAGTATAAGACTTTTTTTTTTTTTTGCTTAATAATGATTGATACCTTCACAAGCATAATACAATTTTTTTTACTGGGGAATTTTTGATTGGAAATATTTATCATCAAAGAGATGAATATACTGTAAAAGATACATAAAATTATTGACATTTTTACTTTAAATATAGTAAAGGTAGAATGATTTTTTTTTCAGATAAAATCTTGTCTCACATTGTTTCACATTTACTGCATTAAAAATAGATTTAAATGCCACTAGGGAAAGGTTCAAGTAAAAATTGTACTTTAAAACTATTACTGGAAAGATAAAGAGGAGTTTTTTTGCCAAGTTACATTTTCCACCACTGACCCTTAGTTAGCAGTCTAGACCTCTATTCTTGTGTTACTGATTTCTTTTGATGGCAGTTAGATCCACAGAGGGATCCAAGCTCAAGAACTAAGCAACACATTTGATTCTTCCTTCTTCCTTACATTTTTCATCAGATATTAAACTAATATTTTTCTGTGATCGTATTTTCATTCCTGTCCTTGTTTTCCTCTGAATTCTTATATCTTTTGTTTTATATAAGGCCATTATTTTCCACAACTTCCTACCTTCCTTCCCAGACCCACTTCTTACCATTATGTTTAATCTTTCAGTTTTTAGTATGGAATATGTCCAAAGTTAAATTCTTTGCTCAAAGCATGAGTGTAAGTATCTATCTGCTTGAATCAGTACCTATTAGTAATAAATGCGCCTACGTAAGATCTATAGAAACAAAAACATAAATATATATAAATGTATATATAAATTTATATAATAAAAATAAATGTATTTATATTATATAAATATATACGTGTTGCTCTGCATTTTGAATACTCTTTTAAAAAAAATAAAGATGCTTGGGTGGCTCAGTGATTAAGTGTCTGCCTTCAGCTCAGGGTGTGATCCTGGAGTCTCAGGATTGAGTCCCACACTGGGCTCCCTGCATGGACCCTGCTTCTCTCTCTGCCCATGTCTCTGCCTTTCTCTCTGTGTGTCTCTCATGAATAAATAAATAGAATCTTTAAAAAAATTAATATTCTTTTTTTTCTGGAAGGATCAGTTCTAAAATAATACTTATAAAGTCAATCAGTAACAATTATACTACTACTTTATTAAATAATGTTATAGCATTAGATTGCAATGAAAGTTTGTCTACCTAAGTTTAAATTAAAGGGCATCATTATTAGGAAACAAAATTTTTCATCTCATGAACATCTTACCAGATTAATTGGAGAAGTTATCCAAAAAGATTAGCTTTCTTCAACATTTTATAGTATACAGAGTTAGGTTTATGTGGAGAGATGATTAACTCATCTGCATTCTGTTATTTTAAGAATTGATCCAAAGTTCCAAAATGGACCCCCTCTTTTCCAGTCATCCCCTAGAACTGAAAATTACAACCTGAGACTCATTTTTTAGGATTTATTTCCAGACTCACTTTGTAAAAATTCAAACCGTTCTAGGAGGCAGCCACACAAAAATAAGTATTTGAATGATACAATAATTGCATATTAGATATCTTTGCAAAAGAACGAGGGATTTCATGAAGGGCAGTGAGAAACAAAATATCCAGACCACCAAACAGACATTTCTGCAGATAATGGCAACATACCTGCCTAGAGCAGGGCTTCTCTGTATTGACAGCACTGGCATTTTTGGCCAGAAGAGTCTTTATTGTAGGGATCTTCTATGTGCATTATAGTATCTTTAGTAGCATCTCTAATTTCTATCATTAGATGCCTGTAGCACCTTTCCTCCAATTAATAACTATCAAAACCATGTCTCCTACGTTGGAATAGGTCCCCTGAGGGCAAAATTGCACCCAGTTGAGAACCTCTGGCAAGGTGAAAGATGGAGCAATGATCATATATATATATATTTTGGAGTAATGACCATATTAATTATATTTTAAATAATATTTCACTTAAATTCTTAACACAAAACCAAAGAGGTGATATTTTTTGCTAAACTAAGGGCTGATGAAGTTATTCTATTTAAGGTTAGAGACTTAAAAATAACAGAACTCAGAAGTCAACCTTAAAATGTATGTTCAACAATCAAAATTTACACTCAGAGTTGAATGGAAAGAGAGAGGACAACAAATAAATATGGTGCTTACCTGAGGGCCGGTTTCTCCTTGTTAATATCAATTTTTTTTTACAATACAGTACTTACTCAACATACTGGTCAATGTGTAGAATTTTAATTTTAAGCTGATTTAACCTTATTTATTGCTTTGTATTTAGAGCTTGGATTAAATATATTAGATTATGATTTGTGAAAGTACTTGGAAACCAGGAAAAAAAAAAAAACACAGAGTTTTACTGTTACAATGATAGATTTGATGGCATTTCAAAGTAAATGCTGCCTGTAAAGAAAGTAAGAGTGTGCAAAACCTGGGACACCAGCTATAAAATGTCAGCATTTTTTTTTTACTGTTTTTACTAAATTTGTCTATGAGGTGCTAAGTTCTAAAAATTTTAATTAAAGACATGAAAATGTGTGGAAAATGATTAGTTCATTTACCCATATATTATTCATTCATCTGTCATCTGTCAAAAAGTAAGTAATCTCCAAGAAGGTGAGGATTTCATTTTGTCCCTATTCTTCCTATTTTGATTGCTATTTCCTCTTAAATCTATATAGTACATAGAAGGTTGTTGTACATAGAAGATAGTTGACAATATTAAATATTTATCCAATGAAAAACAATAGCAATGGATATATTTTTCCTTATATTCAAAATAGATATCAGAAAATGTGCTAAGTAGAATTACTTCTTTATTTTCCTATTCTTGTCCTATTTATTTTATAACTTAATTTTATTAAGTTTTTAGTTTTAATTCCAATGTAGTTAGTATATGGTGTTATATCAGTTTCAGGTGTACAATTCTATACATTGCCCAGTGCTCATCGTGATTAATGTATACAATGACTTCTTTAAAAAGCTATTAGTCCAAGAAAGTGTCTCAGGCACAGAATAGATGAAGAATGTAGACATTTAAAAAAATAGTATGTGTTGATTACTATAGAGTTATGAATTTATGAGAGTAGCAAGCATTTTAAGTATAAGTAAATACATCTTTTCTTACTTATCACTCCTATTTCAAGACAAAAAAAAAAAAAACCTAGATTATTAGGTTTCCCAAATTTGATTGAGCAAGATTTATCAGTACCATCCGCCAATGTATTAGTTTTCTATTGATGGTAACAAATTATTACCAGTCTAACAGCTTAAAACACCACCCATGTATTAGTTCATAGTTTTGTATGTCAGAACTCACATAGAGTAATTGGGTTCTCTGCTCAGGGTATCACAAGGGCAAAATCAAGGTGTCAAGTGAGGCTGAGTTCTTTTCTGCAGGCTCTGCGGGAAAAATTCGTTTTGAAGTTCATTCTTGTTATTGACAGAATTCAGTTTCTTATGTTTATAGAATTGACATCACTGCTTGCTGGCATTCTGTAGGCTGAAAGCCACTCCGCTCCTAAGGGCCACCTATATTCCTTGATTCACAGTTCCCTCCACTTGTAAGGAAACAATAGTGTGTCACAGAATTTCAGACTTCTTTTGTGACCAGCTGGGAAACAAACAAAAAAAAAAACAACTATTTCCTTTTAAAAGATTGTATCATTGCATCAGGCTCATCCTGATAATCTTTCTATTTAAGTTAGTTCTGTCATATAACTTAAGCAGAGGTATAATATCCATCAAGTTGCACAGTCCTGTGGATTATACAGAGCCTATGCACCAGGAGGAGGGAATTTGAAGAGGCATTTTGGAATTCTGTCTACCAAATTGGTTTTCCTTTCTTTTACATTTTTTTTCTCATCTGGTGCTCATTAACCACTACTAGCCTAGTCATAGTTGTCATAGTACCTACCAAGGCCTTAATCTTAATGATTACCATCTTTATTGTCATTGCTTTATTTATATTTTTGTCTTCCTTTTAAAACTGTAGGTATCTTATGGCTTCATCACAACTGCATGCTGACAGTATTCCTGACACTTAGTCATTTCCTAAGCACATAAAATAGATGCTCAATGAATATGTATTATAGGACGAAATGAAAGCAATCATTAAGAGAAATCATGTTATATGAGGCTTCTAATTGGACTATTCTAATTGGACTACTCTGATCCTTGTTCTGATTCTTCCAAATATCAGACCACCTTTCCAGCTCATTTTGACATTTCAGATGGCCTACCCAATTATTTCCAGTGTCCTCAAGCTCTTTATTTACTTCCCATCTTATCATTTTATATAATGTTCATTTTCACTTACTTGATTGTTTGTGTGCTAACTCCTACTAGAATATAATATCCTAGTAGATGGATGCTTTTTTCTATTTTCTTAATTATTGTACCTCCAGAGTCTAGACAATACCTGGACCATAATGGGTACTCTATGAATACTGAAAGAATGAATTATGGATGGACTGGCCAAGCTTTCCAGGGCCTGGGTGTGATTTTTCATGGCCCAATTACTAACCTGAACATTACATTAAGTTCAAAATGAATTGCAGAAGTTTTCCAACATTTTTTCCAACATTTTTTACAATAATCTCAATCTTAGCAAAACTATAATCTATAATCTCCATTCTAATTACACAGTACATTTACCTCATACTCTTTTACCCCCCAAATCTGGAATGTATTATGCCAATTAACTAACTACCATAAGGTGATTCTGGGGAAAATTGATTCATGATTTAAAAAAAATTGTTCCAGTAGCAGCTATGCTCAAAGATAAGGGGTCTGGGTATGGAGCAATTTTTACACAAATAACTCCATAATAATCTAGATGCTAATTTATGATATTGATGAATTTCCTTCTGTAGCATTCTTTTGGACATAATTATTTTCACTAAGTTTATTGGTCTCTTGTATTTGGCCTTTAATAGTTGTGTTTTGACTTTAAACATAGATTAATCAAGATCTTTCTATGCTCCTCCTCGTGTGTGCTAAAAATCCAAAGTAAAAGCAGTATGACATGAATTGCTATTTGTAAAGCATTTTGAGCTTCCCAGAGCTTCCTGTGCCATCACTAATTATAACGCCAAGCATGTTCCCTATTTCTATTGTCAGATGGAAAGTGACAGTTTCTGGTACTTTGCGGCTTGATAAACTGTCTCCTAGAAAACCCCTTAATCAGCATAAATTCAAGTTGTTGTGTGTTCATTTTTTATAAGCTAAATGTTCTGATGTGATTTTAGGTATGCTAAAATGTGATTATTTAGATAGAAACTGCAAGTAAATAAATCCTTGATTTATTTTCTTTTAAGTCCTGAAAGCTCAGTACGCTACATGCTGCTTTGGTAGAAAAATCATTGACAGCTGCAGACTACTGCCACTTGAGACAGATTGATAAGTGCATAACTTAAAAAAAAAAATCTTCATTTGTTATTTGCCGGTAATTATCTTCTGCTCTTCTGTCAATACTTGCCCATTTTGTCTATCAAATTAATGGATTAATACTAAATAACTTTCTAAGGCTTTTGCTTAAAATAGTAAATCTTAGATACTATCTTGGAAATATGTGTTATGCATTATCTTTGAGTTTCCCTGTCTTAAGAAAAATAGCTGAATCTTCATTTACTTTTTGATGTGGGCCTTTATTTTCTGTCCACATGTCCATTTCTTCATTTTTTATCCACCCTCATCATTTACCCATGGTGAGATCATTGTCTTTTAAGCCTCACTCTCTCTAGAATGATCTTGTCCTGTACTCTTTGCACCTCTTCTCTACACTCAACTGTCTTCCATTACAGTCCCTACAAAGTGTTAGAGGAATCGCTTCTCATGCATTTGCCTAATCCAGCAGTCTGTGAAAACCCCTGTCTTTATTCCTCTAGTTTGTCAACTCGGCCATCTAGAATGGCCAAATAGACCTCAAAAAGTGATGAAGGAAATTTTGCCAACCAGGATAAACCACAGCAGCTTTCTCTCTAATTCTCAAATACCAGTTAGCCCTTCTGAATTCCCCATTAGCTTTTAGCCAGTAGAGTAGGCACTTGTTTGAGAGGCTCTCTCTATATAGAGTGTATAGTGGATGTTTTCCACTCTCACCATTGTAACTGTGCTAAGAAAATTATGTTTTCATTTTATGGCTTAGATGATGTGTTGGGAGGTATAGGTGGAAATTCCATGTTAAAGGACTTCAGAGTGAATGTTTCTAATGGTTTTGCTATCATGAGCTCAGCAGTTTGGAAGGAAAACTTTTGAGTAGCTATGGTACTCTGAGATCATTGCACTCTGGATGTCATATAACAAATTTCTGTGACCTCAAATGCTGTAGAAAGGATTTCTCTTCTCTCAACCCCATAAGCTTAGTAAAGCCTCAGGCTTACAATTCAAATGATCAGAGAATGTACATAAGAAGGTTACTGTTAAGACTTGTAAATACTTGTTTCTGAATGGACACATTTGAGATGACCCTCAAGATGTTTCCCACTAATAAGACTAATAATGTTGACCAGTTGCTTAACAGTTCTACTCAGAAATCGTTAAATTCAAAAATAAAGTATCAGACTACCAATGTTTTACAATAACAGGCATTTGACATAAACCTAGCTTGGCTCTGAGCCAAGCAAAAGATCAACACGTTGAAGATATTTTTTAAAAGTCTGGTAAAAGAAATTTGGTTTGTTGACCAAAACTTCTCGGTAACTTCCCATGGGAAAATAAGTTCTTTTGGAGGACAGTGCTGAATAGCTTGGCATATGCTGACACTTTGTTACAGTCTTTTCAATAGCAGAATCATTTCCAGGCCACCAGACACAGTGAATAATTCCTGAATGTGCTACATGTGGTGTGGCCAAGATGACAGTACTGCCATCTGGAACAATAACAAAATTTCCTCAAAACAGACATCCTTTATGGACAGATAACTCATGCAGATCATGTGTCAGGGGCTTGATTTCTTCAGACATTTCCCCACCGAACTTTGCAGTCACAAGCAGAAGCACATTTATAGCAACAAAATATTATTACAAATAAAAAATGCATAAACCATATTCCATTGCGCTTTTTTACATTTACAAATATTAGGCAGTGTACAACATCCACTGGTATTGAGAAACAGATACTCAGCTTTTACATCAAATGTAAAGAGGTCACATTGTTATTTGGCCTGAAGAAGATAAAGTTCACTCGTGAGTGGACACCACAGACTACTGGAAAGATAATGGTAATAACCTTGATGAAATTAGGAAATCTAAGCTCAAGCTGGATCTCCAATAATGAATGCAACAACGCTCACACTATCCCGATTTAATTCCAAGTTCAACAACATTGTTTTATTGTCTCTTATAACTGGTTTAACTCCCCTCTGGGAACCCCGAAGTCTATTTTATATCCCCCAATTGATTTTTCTTGCATGTTCTCTTTATTAATGAATTCATTATTCAGTGATTTTCAAACATTTTGCTAAATTAACTTTTTCTTTATATTAAATCAATGTAGAAGCTGAAGGATTAAATTATATAAAAATACCTAACTGATTAAATCAAGAGTGGTACACATGCTTCTGAGAGATTGAATGATTTTTATCATCCCTGGAATTATAGCCACAGCATCCTACAGCTCCAGCTAGCCCTTTTCAAGAACTTTTGCCTTTGCTGTGATATTTATGTAATCACTTCTTTTTCTCCAGCGTGAAGGAAATCCCATCATAAACTAATTCTTCAGATCATGTTCTGATGATCCATCGAACATATGGATGTTTTGAACTCAGCTATTGAAGTGATAGAACACAAAGTTTATTTGCTATTTATAATCAATAAAATAAACAAAAAGTCAGATGCAAGAAAGTATACAGAAGATTATAGGAAGGAAAAATGTGAAATTTAATTTTACTCTTCCAGGTGCTAACAAGTATGTGTGGCTGTAACTTGCCTAATCCATAAATATATGTGTGAAATATTGCCTTTAGACCTATATATCTGATTCTTGCTATCATACTCCCTTTTACAGAAGTGATCTATAAAATTGTGTCTAGATGGAATACGTTGTGACTCTGTTAAGTCTACGGTTTTATTCTTTTGCCAACCTGATATATAAGACAAAAATAGGATGCTGTGGTTTTTTCCTTGGCTGTTGAAAACTTACCTTGAGAGCATTTATATGGTTCACTGATTATGCTATATACTCAACCCATAGTTCTCTGTTCCCAGTGACAAAGATCTCAGTGATAATGAGGAATCAGATATAAATAAGATTATGAAAAGCTCTAAGCAGAAAACATTATATATTAGTATAAAAATAATATATAATGAAAGTAATGATACTGAGATAAATTTTCACTTACTAACAGTTTACAATATACTAATTGCCCTTTATTTCAATAATAAGTTATACAACAGGAACTTATACATACAATAATGTATTATAGTCTTATAATAGTGGTTTTATTATATTTATTTTATTACATTTCCTTTGATAATGTACAATAAATATTTACATAATAGTTTTGGCTGCCTAGTTTTTAAGTAATACATTTGGTAGAAAGCACATGACAAATTTGCCACTGCATTAAACAAATTCTTAGGGGGTTAAGTATATTTCTGCTTTAGTATTAGAAAAATGGGACATCATTTTGTTGAATTTAGTATAAAATCCAAACTCATTACCACAGACCATAAACCCAGTGTGATCTGGCTTCTTCCCAAACTCTGATTTCACCCAATCATTTTCTCACTTATTTGTCAGGCTGTGGCAGCCATCCTGGCTATCTTTATATTTCTCTAAAAAAGAAAGCTGGCTTATTCCCTCTTTTTAGATATCACCTCTTACCCCAGGTCTCCATATGGTAGGTCTCAAGTTATATTTTACCTTTGCCATTTCACTTTCACTGAGAAACCAGTAATATAGTCTCCTGGAACTTATTTTCATTTCACTCTTTTATTATTTTTGAAAATATTTTAGTTATTTATAACATTTTTATTTATTGTCTTTTTCCTTCCCACTAGCACTGTTGTGTAATTTGCACAAAGGCAAGGGCCTGATATGTCTCATTCAACACCCTATTGCTTATGCCAAAATAGTATTTGGCAAGGAGCAGACATTCAATATATATCTGTTGAATAAACTGGGTGAATAACTGAATGAATAAACACATATTTGAGCCATAAACCATATGCCTTTTAAAGTCTAATTGTAAAAAAAAATAACATTCCCAAAATATTCTTGCCTGAAAACATGCAGTAGGCACTGTGAGACTAACAAGACAATCTGCAAAAATAAATGAAAACAAGCATCATTATCGTATGTTAATGCCAATTTGTTACTTAAAAGGAAAATTGAAAATTGCAAGTTTCAAATAACATGAATAGTAAATTGATAAAAGTCAATAATAAATGTAAATTTTCATCCATCCACAGAATCAAAAACAAGACCAAACTTCAAATAATGCTGCACTTGTGTTGAAGGTGTGGGAATGCTGCCAGAGTTTCAGTAGGGTTTTATAGTTTATCATCACTAGAGTTACTTGATACAGACTTGGATGATACATCACTTGATACATGCACTTGTTTGATATATCACTGGATACAGACATGAACAGCCTTCCTTGTTGCCTGTCTTACACCTTTTTACCCACCAAGTAGTTTCTTCTTTCTTTATTATCCTTACATCACTTCATATAACTTTTAGCTATTTGCATTTTACATTTAGTATATCTATTTACATATCAGCCTCTCCTACTCCATTAGGATCTATTAAAAGATAAGAATTTATTTTTATGTTTTCATTGCCTTGCCCCATGCCTAGAAATAAGTACCCAGTGGGTGTCAGTGTACTAAGTACTTAATTTTTTTGTGAAAGCCGTTTTAAGAACCAAATGGTATTGGGAGTCCTTGATGTTTTCCTTTTTTTGACAACTAGTTCACATAATGTCTTGCATATTTTATGTTACCTTACCATGTCAAGATGTAAATATTCTATTTTTAAAGACCTGTAATTAATGGCTCATTCTAGTAGCCTTTGATGTACATGTTCCCTCAGTCTTCCTGTAGACCTTTCTTGATGTCAGAAAAGCAGTGCAAATGACTTTCATTTTTCTTTTGAGAAATTTATGAATATATTGCTTTCCTTATATAGAAAATGAATCATGGATAGTTAAATTTTTGATTAATAAGGGATTGAAGATTGAACTCAAATTGTTCAGCCCCTTGTGTTTTACAACTATTCAGAATAATAGCTATCCTAAGTAGTAGTAGAACAGTTTGCCAATGCAAAGTCATTGATGAAAAATATTATTGATTCTTCTTTTCTGTAATTAATGAAATGCTTTGTTCGCAAGAGTCGTGAAGAAAGCTGAAGTGAAATGCATCAAATGTCAGCAAGAATTGTGTGTTCTGTTGCCACATCCAAAGATAATACAATAATTTTGAGTCGTGAAGGCAGTGGAGTACCTGACATTTAAAAAAGTAAGAAGAAGAATGCTAATGCTTATTCCTACTGGTCAAAAATGGGAATCATGAACATACATTTGAGCAAGTATTCTGGAATTCCTGAGTGTGGAGAGAATAAGCTTAATTGAGTTAGTTGTCAAAATACAAACCTTTATAGCAGAGCAATGGTTAATATATTGGTGAAAGACTAAATGAAGTTCTTAATCCTCTATTATTTAATAGATATTCCAAAATTTCCATCATCTGGGAATTCTGGGTTTTTATTCTACTGATTATTTTATTGTCCTGATTATTGAAGCTCTATTGGTATAAAACTAATTGCATTTCTTGCTAGGTATGTGCAGGAGATCCTTAAAAGTGTGTAGAATGGAGTGTTTTATAAAATATACAAGCCATAAAATGTTAAGCAAGCGAATTATTTAACAGATAAGGAAATTGCAACCCAGAGAGTAGTGATTCTCAAAATTCACTGTACATCAGATTCCTGAATGTCATTCCTGCAGTTGGCTTAGAAGGCTGATGATTAGACCAGAATATTTTGATGCAGATGATAAGTAGATGATACTGAGGGGTATTTTTTTATGCACAGAATACAAGCCAACTATTTCCTAGACCAGTGTATTTCTATTACTGCATATATTTTGAATATATAAAGACAATTTACAATCTGAGAGATTCACAACTTATTTCAATAGAGCTATTGTAAAAGTGTTAATTTTGAACCATGAGGTTTGAGTACTTAGAATTTTATAAGGCAAAGTTATTTGGGAAAAATAAAATACTCCTGTCTACCCTTATATCCTAATGCTACAGCAGATCTAGAGTGTATTAAGCCACATAGGAATTGGTTCCTTGCTAGATGCAGCTGTTAAAGAATTTGGTTATTTTGTTCCTACAACTATAAATTTATTTGTTACAAAACACTTATTCTCTATGATTTCATTCTTCTGACAATTTAAAATTCTAGTAAAATAGATGAGTGGAAGACTAAAATAGAAACAACTATGCTATTCTTTCTCCTTTAAAACATCAAAGGCAATCACTTTGTTGATATAATTTGTGACTAGTTTCTAAAATGTGTCATCTTTACAGTAGTTTGTATTTTATTTTTTGATAAATTATGTTTGACACATAGATGAATAAGCAGAGAAAAGCTACATTTTATGCAGTGTGTGTGTGTGTATGTGTGTGTTTATGTGTGTGTGATATATTTTAGAATAGTATTTCACAATGAAGGCTGGTGAAGCACTCTATTAATTTTATGAATTAACTTCTAAAGAATATGTCAAAAATAGATTGTCAAGTACATCTTAGCATTTGTCAAGAGAAATGTTGCTGGAATATTTTTCCTTTTATATTGCTTAAGAGGTGTCAAAAACCTCTTTTTCAAATATGGAAATGTAAATCATGGATTCCAAATTATTTTACTTTTTTTCTAGGACCTTGTAGACATCTAAATTAAATGTTAGGATGATAGGTATACACAATTTTCTCTGAAGAAAATGAAATTATTTTTAAATTCTATAGAAGTGCAAGAGCAATACGTGTGGGTTTTCTTCTCTCTTCCTGTGCATGTGTGTGTGCCTGTTTGTGTGTGTGCAAGGGGAAATTTTTTGTCTGACAGATTAAAAACATTAGATTACATCCTAGTTACAGTAATTACAGTTTACTGGTGACACTGTCATTAGCAGAGCAGTCCTAATGTCTAATTTATAGCAAGGTCATGAATAATTAATTCAAGACAAATTTGATCCTTGAGAGTAATCATAATGAACTGGATTAGTACTCGAGACAGAACCTTTTGGCAGCCATTATGCATAAGGCTCTATCTAATATATATACACACACATTCAAACACACACACACATGCATTTAAATAGTTTTGGTTTTTAATAAAAATCAGGAGTTTGTAGTTTAAAAGATGCTCGGGGCAGCCCCGGTGGCTCAGCGGTTTAAGCGCCGCCTTCAGCCCAGGGAGTGATCCTGGAGACCCGGGATCCGAGCCTGCTCCTCCCTCTGCCTGTGTCTCTGCTTCTCTCTCTCTCTCTCTCTCTAATAAATAAATAAAATCTTTTAAAAATATAAATAAATAAAAGATGCTAAATAGGGCATCCCGGGGTGCTGGGCAGTTAGTTTAGCGCCCGCACTGCCTTCAGCCCAGGGCCTGATCCTGGAGACCCGGGATGGACTCCCACATCACACTGCCTGCATGGAGCCTGCTTCTCCCTCTGCCTCTGTCTTTCTCTCTCTCTCTCTCTCTCTCTCTCTCTCTCTCCCTCCCTCTCTCTGTGTATGTCTCTCATGAATAAATAAATAAAATCTAAAACAAAAAAAAAAAAAGATGCTAAATAAACTGACTGGCATTCTCTGTCAGAAATGACCAAAGAAACTGATATTTTAGTGGCTTATGTATGCCTTCAGTCTGAAAAGGGCAGAGATCTAGCCCATCTTTGGTGCTTAGTGTCCAAAACATGACAGGCCTAAAATATTTACTTTTAAAAGAATACATGGAAGATGAATACATGAAAACTGAGTTACCCTGACTTAAAGTCTTAGTATTATCTCACTCAGAAAATTTGTGATTTTCTCTTGTCACTCCTCATCTCCACCACACTCTAGTCATACTGGTTAGCTTTCCTTTCCCTGGATATTGTAAGCTCCTTCTCATCTTTTAGTGTCCATTTTTCTCTCTCCAGTCCTGTTCCCTTAGGTTTTTAGAGCATGGTTGTTTCTCATTAAGTCTCCCCTGTCCATAAAGCCTTTCAGGCCACCCTAACTTCAATGATCTGAAATGTGTGCACATTATATACTTATGTGTTTGTATCATGTAGTTTATTATCAAATATATATATACCTATAATACATAGTTTATCTTCCCTTTCACTTGTGCCCAAACTCACTCTGTATGTAGAATAATGCTCGGCTTATGGTATGCTGGTGCTTTATAAGAATGTTGTGAATAAATGAATGCTATGAACATATTTCATAAATTCTTTCTTTAGTGCTTCCAATAGATTACTCTTGCAGAGGAAAATTAAACATTATAATATGAATTAGATATATATTTTAGTTTATTATTTTTAATAAAGAAACATATTTAACAGAATAGTTTTAAAAGGCATTAACAGAGCATTCACTTTTAAAATTGTATTTCATCTTTGATAGTGGGGAAATAAATGAAGTCTTTTAATGCTTAGAAATTGTTGAATATATTATCCATGATGAAAGGGAAAAAAAATGGCACCACCATAGAGCAAGGGAAGGTAATCTGTAGATTTTGCCACTTAAAACAGACTGCCTTAATGTATGTGGCAAAAGGTGTATGTGTGTCACCATGCTTAATTTATCACTTTAAATTGTGACAGGAAACAATGTAAAATCATAGGATAGACTTGTGGTAACATCAGCCCCTACCTAGTAATCCCTAGCACCTATTGTACTATTCATAAGTACTAGATAAAAAATCATTTTAAAATTTTTTCCCAATAAGTCATGATATGCATTTTCTCCCTCTCACTACTGTCCTTTCTCTTTCTTTCCCCCTCTCCCTCTCTCTCTGTTTCTGACTCTCCCTCTCTGTCTCTGACTCTTTCTCTTTCTCTCTGTCTTTAAACTTTATTGCAGTATTAAGTGAACAGACAATGGTCAGATACAAATAATAGGAAAAAAAATAAAATAAAAAATAAATTAAAAAAAAGAAATAAAAAGCATTATGCCCTGGAGTTTTGACATTCATGCCTTGGTAGTTAACTTGTTACTTAACCTTTTGACCTCAGGGTTTTGTTTTTTGGGTTTTTTTAATGCATACAGTAAGAAGCACTTGACCTAGCTGATTTCTAATAAGATCATATGATTCTATTAAACATACTGGGTTTGCTGATAAAAATTCATTTTAATTTGATTTTTATAAGTTTCAAAATCATGTTCCAGAATTTAATTTCTGCCAACTGTACCCTTGGGCTTTTGGTTGTTATGTGAGTGTAGAGTACTGACCCCCCAGTGAATCAAAGGAGCAAGCTCTGTAGCCTGGGGAACTGATATCAGAAGCCAACAATTTAGAGATTTTGATGATTTATGCTGCACTTTGAATACTGGAAAATATAACATTTTTAAATTCTATTTTATAAAGAAGCAATTTTAAAGTTTTATAATCTGTTGGCTTAGAGGAACACTACACTAAAATGTGCAGAAGTGATCCTGGTTTCATACTATTAAAGACTTGGGAATAATGTTGCCTAATGCTGTCTATGGATAAAATGGTTACTTAGTCTACATGCAGAATGCATTTTACTACTATGAAGGGCTCTTTCTTTTCTGAGTTTCTTTGTTGTTTTAGAGAAAGAAGTCCTATTAAATTAAATTTATAGTGGAATTTGATACAAAAAGGAACTACAAGAAATCCAATGTGTGTGTGTGTGTGTGTGTGTGTGTGTGTTCAATTTTACACTTGGTAAGAAAGCAAGATTCTGATAATTGAGCTCAAAAGAATTTTTACTCGTATTAACCTATTTTTCAATAGAGAAATTACATATGGGCCCATACCATAATGATGTTGAATAATTTATTAGTACGAAATAAAAAGACTCCAATATTACTTTCTCTTTATTAGCATTAATTTATGAATATATTTAGGAAGAAGGATATGTTTATAGAAGGCTCTTTGTTTAAATGTAATAACGAAGAAGGCATATAAGATGGAATTTGAGTAAATCTAAAAAAACCCCAACAAAATTAGTAATATGAAAGAAAAAAAGGTATATTTATTTATGGGATTCTCCACAAATGAGGAAGAAAAGCCATTTCATGTTTTTTTTCCTGTGGTAAAGAGAAATAATAATTTAAAAATTCTGTCTAAAAACTATCCAGAACTGTGGAATTGCATGCTAGAAACTGAGAATTTGAAAAATCATTAATATAGCCTCAAAAAGAGTGAATATAGTTTTGGAAAGTATTGGATAGACACAAAAATAAAGGAAAGAAGTTGGGATCTGATAGAGCTCAAATTTCATAAAATGAATTTTTTTGGTGTAGTCTGATTTTGCTTCTTTAGGTCATATGTTTTGGATTATTTTCATTATTTTGTTTAATAATAATAATAGTAATTATAATTATAATACAAAACCGCTTAGATTTTCAGTTTATTAAACTTTTCAGTCCTAATTCAGTTTTCATGGACTCCATGAAGATGGCAAAACAGATTTCATTAAACTCTTTTTAAGGATGAAGAAACTGAATCAGTGAAATCAGCTATTTTAGGGAACCCAGTAAATTGAAATGCTAGGATTTAGCCCAACTATTTCATTCTCAGTCCATTTCTTTTAAATAACCACAATTTTATACATTTTTAAAAATCATGTGACTTTTATATTAATTACTAAAGTTGGATTTGATTTCTAGTCTTATTCTGGTTTATACTCTGCATTCGGTTCTTAATTTTAATCTCTAGGGTCATATGAGACAAATAAAAGGTAAGAATGCAAGTACATTTCCATTGTCAAATGCCTTATTTATCTATAGCTACAATTACTTTTGATTTCCTATGAGGTGTTGAGAGAATCATTGCTGAATTAGATATTAATTTAGCTTCTAATTCTCATATTTAAAGTGTCCTGTCCTGAAACTGCTACTGCCCTCTATTTCACTTATATTCAGGAATTGTAAAGTATAAGAATTGATGAAAGGAAGGGACCATTCTCAACTGTGAATCCTCAATCTTTGAGTGTTCAGATTTCTTACCTCATCTATCAATGATACTATTATAAATTTTAGCATGCCTGTAACAGTCTATGATTGATTTGGTTGCCTCATTTATTATATCTTCAGATACTGCGGTGTCTCCCAATTAGACTGTAACTTCTTCATGAGCATGAGATTCAGGGAGTTTCCTTAGTATTATGCAGAATGTATTGTCCAAAAGAAACTTGTATATTAAATTAATTAGGCTAAAATAAAATGGTTAAGATATCATCCTGTTCATTAGTATTTAGTTCAATTGAAGTCAAGTATGATATCTTCTGTGTTTTTTATAGGTATACCAAACCTCCATTTCATTAATAATGATAGTAAAGAAAAGTATAGATCAGGCTCAGTGTAACCTTTATGACACCATTTTAAACATCTAAAATTTATTCAGTTCCTTCTATACTCTGCATTATTTTGGAAAGCAGATCTGGAACAGTAGAAAACACTTAAAAATCATTTCAGCATCTGTATTTGTGAATAAAGGCTAGAATTTAAACATAAAAGTTATAGATACTATGTCTCTTTTTTCCTATATGAAAAAGTACTAGACCCTTTTCATGCACACCATGAAGATTTGGGGAACTTGCCTGAGCAGACTACTTGTGTATGTAGGAAAAATGTAATTAGAATTGCTTTCTATTGAATTACAGTGTACTCAAAGAATTCTGTAACCCTTCATTAATTTTTCTTCTAAACATTAATTTATATGTTTTAAACGTTTTTACTATTAAAAAAAAACTTTCTGGCTTGAGGTCTTTGTGTTTTTTTTTAATTGATGTTTATGAACATTCACATTATTTTGAAAACATTTGATTTTCACCAGAATTCAAATGTGTATCCATAAAATAGATAACCTTTTTAATTGATAATAACTGGACTTCATTAGATGTAAAATTTTGCCCAAAATTATGGTAAAATCTTATATATGTCAAAAAACTAAGTATTTCAAGGAAAGGCTAATTCATGAAACTATTCATTTAAAAGTATTTTTTCAGGGTGGCTAGGTGGCTGAATTGGTTAAGCAAGTGACTGTTGATTTCAATTGAGGTCATGATCTCAGGGTTGTGATGTGTAGCCCTGTTTTGGGCTCCACGCTGAGCCTGGACCCTGCTTAAGATTCTCTCTCTCTTTCTCTCTCTCTCTCTCCTTCTGTCCACCCCCCTGCACCCCAACTCATGTGTGCTCTCTCTCTTAAAAAAAAGTATTTTTTCATAAGCAAGGTCATAAAGCTAACATTGAATAAAATATGATGTTTGATAGTGCAAGAATGAGGATTTGAAGGTTTACTTAATATATGTTAATTTTGCTGTGTTTTAGAATAATAAAGCTAGCACAAAAAATATTAATAATAACATAGATGGCCTACAGATATGCACAATATATGTAGGTGGGCTGATTTTTGGAAAAAAAAAAACAATTTAGTATAATGTATTTATTGGATAGATGAGGAAATTACAATCCAGAGAAGTTAAATGAATTACCCTAAATCAAATAACTTCAGAATAGAAATTTAAATAATGTTAAATACAAAGACCATATTTATCCAAAACAGATGAAGATGACATTTTCTAACAGTAATCATTAAACATTTACTGAGGACTTACATGTGTCACAGGGTTTTATGATAGATACAAATATATTTTTAAAAATTACCTTCCAAGTCTTCTGGTCCTGTTAGGGAAAGTTCCTGCCTTTATTGCATTTGAAATAGCAGAGAGTACCTCTACGGGAGCAAGGGATCAATGGTACACTGAAAATGCATCCACAGGTACATAGTGTTGTCCTACCAGTGTGCCCTCTGATACCATAACTTTCACTCATTCTTCCATGCATGTAATACTATAAAAGTCAAATTCTAATATTTTTGTCTTGTTCAAGTAATTTAATCCTCAACTTTTAGAGGGATCGCTTAGTGCTTATGTTTAGTGCTTATCAGTTCACATTAAAATTAGTTTGGCAGGATATGGATTATCTATTTTGGATACTTTACAAACTATCAAAGCCATTTTATATTTATTATTTGTTTATTTTTTTATTATTGCTACAGACCTGTCATATCAATGAGTATCATAGCTACTCTACGAAAATTTGGTAAAACATGTATTCCAGGATCTTTATCACCAGAGATTCTGACCCATTCATTTTTATTTTTTCACATTAGAGGAAGTGATCTATAATTTTAACACTGATGGTAGAGTACTCTAATAAATATTGATCAGAAGTTATTAAATATGGAGGTAAAAATGGACATTGTTGGATTAAATTATTCCCCTGAAAACATGTTTGTGAACTTTATTCAGTGCAATTTTTATTGTATTTTTCCAGGTAAAAGAGAACATGCTATTTCAACATCCACCAAGAGTAAATTTGTTTTGTATTTGGAATATCTTAGGTGTACACACTTATAAGAAACAAAGCAAGACAAAATTAAAAAATATTTCTTCACAGAAATACTTCCATGCTAAAATTCAGCAGCTAAATCTGTGTGTAGAGTATTAACAGGATGCTTAAATGACAAGAGAATGAGAAACATTTTTGTCTTCTTATTCCTTGTTGAATGGAATTACACTGTCTCAAGTTAGTACACTGTACCTAAGGTAGTTTTCAAAGGTTCATTCTGCTCCAAAGTGATGCTTTTCTACTTGAAAGGAATAAATTTAGCCAAGAGCAAAAACATTCCTTATATTTTCTTCTAAAAACCAGAAAATTGTTAGTATTTTCTCTTTCCTTTATTGTATGTGGAGAACAATATACAGCATTGAAGTAACTTTGCAATGTCTTGAGTTGATAAAGGATGTACACCAGTTGAATGAGGGCAAGCAAAACATCATTTATATATAAAAAAAAACCTTCAGAATTCTGTTTTATGTATTTCACACGCATTTTTATGCAGAACAAAGTAACGAGGATAAAGTTATTCAACTCAGCATCAGCCCAATGTACACAGTTTATTTTTTGATTGTCAGCACAACCAGGCTTCCTTTCATTCTTATCTAATTTCACCAGTATGTCCACTAGTATGTCCTGTCACTCTGAAAACCAGTTAGTCCTGCAAAGTGGCTATAAGTCCATGTTGATGGATTTTTGCCATACTTTCAGGAACAAGTATCAGACATCTTTAGCTACTTCATAATTTGAAGAATGACTTAAGAATTCAAGAATGGAAAGGCTTTTTATATTCTGATCTCCTTATGCTTTTAATCCTTTGCTCAGTGTATTTACTTTTCAGATGGATTTCATAGACTTGGAAACCAGAAAGCAAAACATCTGGTGCTCTGTATTACCCAGATATTTCTAAACAGTTCAATAGTTTGGGTCCAAATACTTTATTTGTATTATCCAAAATAAAAACTTGAATTTCAGAAATCTGAGGTGAAAGTCAATATGGCAGTCCTGAATGATGTAAATAGGGTTAGAGTCTTCCTTGGAGAAGAGTTTTTCAAGAAGCAGATAGATACCCACTTGCATGAGTTTATTTTAACTAGTACGTCCCTAAAAAAAGGGAAAATTCCTTCCTACCTTATCTGCAAGACATTAATTTACTATTAAAAATGTTTATTAATTCAGTATTGGTAGGTTGTTTTACTCTGTCATCTATCAAATATCTATATCATATAACTCTTCCAATGGATGGTGATGGTACTTTAGAACAATTCGGAAAACATAACCAGACAAAACATGTAAATATAGCCTGGCAGTATATTTATTTCAGTAAATTTAGTTTTATTGTTAGTTTAGAATAATATTGATGCCCATTACTTGTTGACATATGGCTTAGGAATAGTGGAGAAGAGGAAATACCTAGACACTGGTTTGAACTTTAATATTTTTATTAAAAAGAATTTCAAGGATGTTTTTATTCTGTAGGAAGCATTGCTTCTTTAATATTCCCTGATTTTGTTTCTTTTAAAAGCAAAGCAAAGACATTTATTTTTTCTCTACATCAACAAAATTCCTTATACTGAACTGCACCTGTTTCCTATTTTAATATTCATGTACTCATTCTTTTAGCAAATATTTATTGAATTCTTAATTTGTATAAGACATAGTGATATAAAGAACACTCCCTAAGCTCAAAGTCATAGTCTAGTTAGAGAGATGACATTCATACAAAGAATAACAGAAAAAGATAGCATGTATTAAATGTCATAAAAGAATAGAAAAAATCTTGTAAGAGTTCAAATGAGGATGAATTTACTTCAGGCAAAATCCCATTATTATAAACCTATGGGGCCATCCAAATTTTGTTGGTATACTAAATGTTATTTGATGCTTTGCTGTTCACCATGCTCTGGGGGAAATTGCATTATATTAAATTAATTACCCTTAATTAGTATAATGATTCTCTGGCTTGCTAGGGCTTTATCTTATTTTGACATCAAATTATTAAAAGGATACAGAATTGTCTGTGAGAACATTCCATTTGCAATTGTGTTTAACGTAAATGAAAATAGATAAGGACTGGAAGGGGATATAAAATGTGTTGTGATTTTATTTTCACAATTTTAATGATATCTTTATACATATTATTATATTTCTTTATTAATTTTATATGTTATATATTTATATATACATATGTATCTGTAAGTAGAAAATGTAAAGTTATTCATATTTTCACTAAGGGAAGACAGTGGTTGCTTTTCTGATCCATGTTGTGATTACTTGATACAACCAAAATGATATCCATAACAATACTTTTTAATAGTACTAAGAATAAATGGAAACAATGCAATAAAGTAACACCACATCCGGCACACTATCAGCCCACAATAAATGTCAGCCCTAATAATTATGACTGATTTTATTTGGTCTATAGCATCTTGTTGTCTTATTTGGCCCATAACATCCTACAGACTAAATGAAACGGCAAAGTTCACTTTGTTCTCTCTCCCATTTGTTTTGTGCCATTAAAAATAGTGAGAGGAATTGCAAATAGTCATGGTTATATATTAATAATGACTACATCATTGTAATGAAGGGAAATGTGACCATACTCAGTGATGATCCTCTGAGTCTCAACTGCCATGAAAAGCCTAGCCTTTCTTCCTACTCTCTGTAGTACATAAATCCAAAGAGTTCACTAGCCCATACTATGACTCTCTGGAGATCCTAGAGTATTTACGCTATTAATACTGTTCTGGAAACTAAGCTGGATCATTTTTTTAAACCTGTCCTTACACCTACCTTATAGCTTGATAAAATATCTCTACCTGTATGCTCACAGCTCAATACCCACCTGGTCCTCAAGGTACCAAGGCACCCTTTTCAATGTACTCACAGACTAGTAGTGGTCTACAGCTGGACAGTTAGCCTCAGAGACTTTCAAAGCTCCTTTGTACTGAACTGTTATCTCCTGCTAGAAATCCGTCATACACTAGCTTTTAAGGGTAAGGGACCATATCAGTCTTATTCATGACTGTATTCACAGGATCTAATTCAGTATTTGGCACATAGACCTTCAGTATTTGTCAATTCAACTGATTAATTAATTATTAATTTTAAAGCCTTAGTCATAAAGGGAAAAGAAGCTTTTTTAATGTATGAATTCAATATGAAAGAAGAATTAAGTAAACATTATGCAGTATTTCTTGATATTAATCTGTTTGACCTGGGTCAATACTGAAATTCCTCCTTGTAGAGATCCTCTACAGAGATCCTTGTAGAGAGTCAGGCATGCACTTGTCATTCAGCCATAGCTTTTGAATCTCACAATACAACGTAGGAATCCAATAGAATCCCAATAGGTACTTAATTGAAATATAATAGGGGCGTCTGGATGGTTCAGTCAGTTGAGCATCTGATTCTTGGTTTCCACTCAAGTCTTGATCTTAGGGTATGAGATTGAGCCCTGAGTTGCATAGGGAACTGTGCTTGGTGGAAAATCTGCTTCTCCGCCTCTTCTTTAATTCTTTCTCCCCTACCCCACCAAAATAAAGAATAAATCTTTAAATATATATAAACATATATATGAAGAAAATAAAATTATATATTCTTTATCTCTTAAAATATTTTTTAAAGATCAAACAATTTTGCCTATAGGAAAATCCAAGGGTTGACTTAAAAAATATATTTATATATATATATTTTTAAAGGGATAAAATATATATATATTTTAAAGCGATATATATATCACTTTACTGGTGCAGAATTTCCTTAAAGAACTCATGCTTCTAGGCCATAGTGGGGGAATCAAAATCTCACGTCTGGCCAACTCCCCATGCTGTGATTATCTCCATTGTGTAACACTGCTACCTTCCCAAAGCAACTCAAGATTAAGTGGGCAAACATATGAAAACAAAATGCTCTGGTGGAACACTTGCAATAATATAAAGAACCTCTTGCACTTGGTTATACTATTATCTGCTCTTGGAAGGGCTCAAGTTTGCCTTCTAATAAAGTTGTTACGGATGTTTAATCTGTTTCATCTTAAGTATCTACAAGAGACAATTTAAGCCATAAACATTCCAGATTATGTATTTTTCTCAAATAACTTCCTCTAACTTCTTGACTAGTTTAGATTTCAAATACTACACCTTAATTTCCACATTTATTATCACGAAGTCCAGGTAATAAGTGACTATAATTATCTGATTTTATCTACTGCTGAAGGCAGCTGAATTTTGAAATTTTGTCATTTAACTATATCTCACGGAAAGTGCTTTTTCCATTTCAATATATTTTAAATGCATTTTTTAAGGATAACAGTTAGTGGGGCACCTAGGTTGCTCAATTGATTAACCACTTGCCTTTGACTCAGGTCTTGATCCCAGGGTCCTGGGATTGAGCTCTGCGCTGGGCTCCTTGCTCAAGGGAAGCCTGCTTCTCTCTCTCCCTCTGCCTGCTGCTCTCCCTGCTTATGATTTCTCTATCAAAAAAAAAAAAAAAAAAAAAAAAAGATAGATTCCTTTATACTGGGTAGTTTAATCTGCTGCATTTTTGCTGAGCCCTCAGAGGATAGCTACAGGGAGTCCCACAGCCCATTAAGAACTGTTTTTTCATTAGTATTGTGGATCTCATGGACACAAGACCTGTTGGCTTTAAGACCTATATGTTTTGAAGGCCATGCCTCAGGTAGAAGACTTAAAAGTGGCGACGCTGGATACTGGGTCCAGACCGTTCACTCCTGAAGGAGAAGCTGGAAATTGTGAGTGCCCTCTTGACTATATGTCACAATGCAGGGGGATGAGATTTATGGTGAGATTGTGTCTCAGCCTCTCCTGCGCTTTTTGATGTGTTGGATCTTTTTGTTTTTTTGTTTCTCATTCACTGGATGTGTAGGAGTCAGTCACCTAATTTCTGGATTTCTTTCAGAGGGAATTGGTTTGTAGATACCTGGGGGTTTGGTGTGTCTGTGAGAGCAGGTAAGTTCAGGTGCCTCTTTTTCTGCCATCTTGAACCAGAACCCTTACTATATTTCTTATCCTGTCCTTGTAAATTGATATTAGGATAAGATTATAAAAATATAAGTTTGCAATGCTTAGGTAGTCTGAAATGTCTGCTAAATTTTTTATTACAGTTATTATACAAATAACATTACTTTTAGGTGTTTTTGTTAATGGGAAAAGAGTGCTGAGAACATTCCTGCCTCTCAAATAATGAGATGGAGTGACCGAACTGATGTGTTGTTGAAATGTTTTGTGAAATAAGTTTTGATGTGATGTGCTAAAATGTATAGGATCATAAGCAATAATCTTTTAATAAGTACTTTTAAAACTATTGTTTTGAAAATAAAATAGGAGAAGTGATTTAAGTAATGTGACTAGACAGGTGTGCCAGGACTTAGTTTCATATGTATTTCTTGAAAATAAGCATTAGTCTTATTTATATATTGGTCTTTTTTAAAAGTCCATATGCCTATTGCATTTTGAGATTCCATTATGTCCTGGTAATATTCTTAGGACACATATCATTTACTAAGGATTACTGCCAGCTGGGGCAGGTGGTGGCTTAGGGATAATCCCTAAGAAGTGCTCACATTCAATTATTCTTACTTAAATGATTTAGTTTGGACATATTTGGTGGGATATAGTTTTATTTTAGAAGCAGGGTGAAATTTTTCATCTTTAGTTCTACTCTTGAAATAGTCTGCCAGATTGATGGAGCCTCATTTAGGGCTCATCAGAAACCATGAACACTGCAACATGGTTTGATTATAGTGCTAAATATCAAGCAACACAGACAAGAATACCATTTAGCCAGGTGTGATTTATGCATATTTTAAATAAAAAGCATTTTAAAAAATTTAAGATCATTTGTTCTGTGTAAGAAAATATTTTATGTGTCCTAGAAAGCAAAAAAAAAAAAAAAGCATGTATAATCCCAAATGATTTTAGTAAACTATATCTTATTAAAGAGACATTAATAATGATGTTCTTAAAGATGAATCAAATTGGATAGTCAGTGGTTCTTTTGTTTTTATTTGAAATGCCCAGAATATTAATAGGAGTTTTAAGTTAGAAAAATGCTTTGCTAAATTAAAATAAACAATTTTATTTGTGCTGAGGCTTCTGAGAGCATTCAACATGCTAATATACTTGTATGAAAGAAGGATTACCAAAAAGGAGGTTTACATTTGACCAGAAAACCTTTAAATTTGAAATATCTCACCTCATTATTACTTTGGAAAAAAATACTTAGGAATCACTAAAGCACAGATTACTGGTTCCATTTTCCAACCATCTCATGTTTTCACTCCTTGTTATATTTAAAATAGATACTTGCATTATGATCATTGTCAAGAACAATAAAAATCTCTGGTACTATTATGATGGCAATCTTTGGCTTGTTATCATTGTTATTTGGTTCCTCTTGCTGTTTCCCATCCTGGAGCTCTAAACTCTCCTGAGTGTTGGTAAAGAGAGAAAGCCCAGCAGCCCAATGCCTGAATGGCTCTGAATCCTTACCTTGACCGACAGAGCAAGTTTCCTCCTTTTCCCACCTCAAGGTAGCTGATACCTGCATTTCCTTTCACAGAGCCATGACTGGTGGGTGGGAATAAGCAAAATAACAGATTTGCATGTCTATGTATGTTGTTTTGTTTTTGCTTATTGTGGATTGATAAAAGATAGTAGAAGCAATAGTAGGTCAGAGAAGTTCTCTTGAGATTTCAGGTTTTAACATATGTATACAGAAGTCATATTTTTCTTCTTTATATTTTAAATCCATTATCTATGGACCAAACCCCTCAAGACATCTTCTCCCTAGTTGAAATCAACTAGATTCTGATGGACTCTGCCTCAAATTGCATGCAGTTTTCCTATGATGATGCCATTATCAGGTGGGCATCCTGGGACTAAGCTCATTGTGAGAAGGATGTGGTCAGTGCAGTTGTGATAAAGATTTTTAACTCCACTTATTTACATTTCTCCTCTGGTTTTTGGCTACTGCTATTATTGAAGTGAGGAAAATATTGATAAATCTTTCCAGTATGTTCCTTGTTTTCTGTAGGCTGTCTCCCTTTTTTTTCTCCTAAAATCTGACTCTGTCCACAGGGTCTGGATCACCTACATATTTTCAAATTTTCTAACTTATGGTCTTTATTTCTTTCTGTTTTCCATGGACCATAATTTCCCAGAGATCATTACTTCCTATTTGATGCACACACTATTTCTATCCACCTGTTTCTCAGTGCTACTCAAAGAATAGTGCATAGTAAATCCTGAATACATGTTGGTTGAATGAATAAACAAATCAATGAGTAAAGGAATATATGCAATAGCATCTAAAATGTTATGGAATATTACGCAGCCTATACAGTGTATGATGAACCATCCAGGATAACTTTTCAAAAGAAGGAATTACATGAAAAGAATTAGTGATTTTCTCTTCAGTTTTGATTATAATCAGAATTTGATTAAAGACAATTATTATTAATTGATATAGTGATGCCTTTGAGTGCATTATACTCTATGTTTTACTAATAATAACTTTTATTTTTTGTAAGCTTTCTATAATAATTTTGTAGACCTGATAATAAGGCAATCATCTATAAGTTATATAATGTATCATATGCATTGCATACCTGTATAGTGAAGATTGTTTATAAGTAGATTCTGGAGTTAAAATATTGTAGCAAATCCGCATTGACTTGTTGGGCCATATAAAGTTCCTAAGAAAACTTTTCTATATGAGTGAGTCCTTCCACCATTATATAAAATGCAATGGAATTAGTATATAATAAGTATTGATGAGTGAGTTTCAAGCATAAAACAGCTAATTCATTTAAGATGAGCTTATAGTTTTGGGGAACCCCAGTTTCCAATGCTCACTCAATTTTTAAAAATCTGAAATGTAATTCAAAAATAGAACAAAGTAAAAGCCATAATAGACTTTTAAAAACTAACATTGTAGGGGCACCTCGGTGGCTCAGTCAGTTATCTGCCTTTGGCACGAGTCATGATCCTGGGATCCTGGGGTTGAGCCCCGCCTCAAGCTTTCTGCTCAGTGGCGAGTTTGCTTCTCCCTCTTCTTCTCGCTCTGTGATCTCTCTCACTCTTTCTCAAATAATTAAAAAATCTTAAAAAGTCAACATTGTAGAAAAAAAAATCATGCCTAGTTTTCGTTTTTTAATGTTATCTATAAAATTCTGTGTATTCATAAGTGTTAAATAGTATTTCAAATTTTACTTTTGTTTTACTTCATTTGTATCTAAAGTCAAAGAGAGGAGTGTTCACCTTTTAAGATTCTATAGAGATGCTCTGTGCATTTAGAGCCTTTGCATTTCAAGTCTCCATTTTATGCTCAAGATAGGTTGTAGCACTTCTATCTCTGCCTTTTCTAAAACACTCTAATATGGCATCAGAGAGAAATGAGAACTATAGGAGCATTATGAAATACTTTGTTAACTTGATCAACGTATATCACTCCAATGCGAATAAAGTAAGTTGAGTATGAGAACCCTTTTTACAAAACAGTTTTTCTCAATTAAAAAAAAAAACCCAATTTGTATAATATGTTTGTATTTGTGGATTTATGACATTTTAGGATCTGAATTTTAAACTTAAAAACGTTTCTATTTTTTACTAGTCAAAAAGAAAATTTGCTTTTCTTAACATTTATTTTTATTTAAGTTTATTATATTGGGATGCCTGGGTGGCTCAGCAGTTGAGCATCTGTCTTCGTGTCAGGGTGTGATCCCGGATCACACCAGTCCCAGGATCGAGTCCCACATTGGGATCCCGGCATAGAGTCTGTTTCTCCCTCTGTCTATGCCTCTGCCCCTCTCTCTCTATGTCTCTCATGAATAAACAAATAAAATCTAAAAAAAAATCTGTTTCTTATATCAATTTTAGCCACTGCTTTGTATGTAAAATAATAGGAAATAGGAAAATCCTACTGGAAATAAAAACTTTTTAAATACACAAAATACATTGATTTATATATTACTTGAAGATAGTTTGAAACAAAAGTGTTCTCTTATAAAAAATATGGTTCTAGAAAAATATTGGAAAGACACTTTAATGTTACATATATCACATCTTTGTGGTGCTCAATCTGTGTGATATCTATAGTTTAAAAATGCCATTTTTTCAAATTATTGACTCAACCACACATACTGGATGTACTACTAAAAATGTAACATCATAGGGTAGAATGAAGAGTTCAGATTTTGGGGGTGGGGGAGATTACTTTATTATGGATCTTGTAAGAAAACAATATTTCACCAAATTATTTGGCTATTCTTGAAGCTCATGGACTTTTGGGTCTGGCTAGTCAACTAAACCTGGGATTCATAAACATATTTCTGCTGACAGTCACACATGATAAACATTTATTTGCTTAGAAGGTGTAATTAAGGATGAGTATATGATACTGACACTGGATAGGTGGTGATATTTGTATAGGCAAAACAACCAAACCTCTTCTTAGTGAATAAATATAATTATACTTAGCACTTAATCATTTGTATTATTCCACATGCATAGAAGTTATATAGAAAAATAGAAAGCATGTATTTAGTGTATTAGAACTAATTTTAGGGATGCCTGGATGGCTCAGCAGTTGAGCCTCTTCCTTTGGCTCAGGTCATGATCCCGGCCCAAGGTCAAGTCCCGCATCAGGCTCCCTGCATGGAGCCTGCTTCTACCTCTGCCGATGTCTCTGCCACTCTCTGTGTCTCTCATGAATAAAAAATTAAATTAAAAAAAGAACTATGGGATCCCTGGGTGGTGCAGTGGTTTGGCGCCTGCCTTTGGCCCAGGGCGTGATCCTGGAGACCCGGGATCGAATCATACATCGGGCTCCTGGTGCATGGAGCCTGCTTCTCCCTCTGCCTGTGTCTCTGCCTCTCTCTCTCTCTCTCTCTCTCTCTCTCTCTGTGTGTGACTATCATAAATAAATAAAAAATCTAAAAAATAAATAAATAAAGAACTAATTTTAAATTTAGTATTTTTTAAAGATTTTATTTATTCATTCATGAGAGACACCCACAGAGAGAGAAAGTGAGAAAGAGAGAGAGATAGAGAGAGGCAGAGACACAGGCAGAGGGAGAAGCAGGCTCCATGCAGGGAGCCTGAGGTGGGACCCGATCCCAGGTCTCCAGGATCATACCCTGGACTGAAGGCAGTGCTAAACCGCTGAGCCACTGGGACTGCCCTAAAATATAGTACTCTTATTTGATAATGATTTGATGAACATTTTTCATTTGAATTTAGAAGCTTCAAATATTTTTATAACATATTTTGTATGTATCTCTTGTATCTTTTATCAAGCTTCTATCAGCCATATATCAGTCTATACTATATATCTATTCTCTTTAATACAAGTAAATAAATAGTTTTTACTTATCAGGTAGCCTGGAAAGAAAAGGAATACAATTCATATTCCATGGTATATATTATTTGTATGTACACCAAGATGTACATTTCATTGTATTTTGAAAATACAATGATTTTTCTTTTTTCTTTTTCTAACCTGGCCTTTTGTTTGTTATAGGTTTAGTGTCAAACCTGAATTGCTTTACTGCATATTAATGCAATGCAAGCAAACCAGTATGTTCATAGATGGTTGGAACAGATTCTTTATCACTCCTCTGGGAAAAATATATTGTTTTTCTCACAGAAATAAACTTTTAGAAATTGAAAAGGGTTCAAATGAAAGTCATTTTGACCATTTAAGCAATAAACTTTACTGCCTCTGTTTATGTGAATCTCAGCAAATACTGTCACCATCATAAAGAAGCAGAATTAATAGTATTGCACCTTAATTTTCTTTTTAAAAATGATTTATTTATTTAAATGAAGAGGGAGGGGCAGAGGGAAAGGAAGAGAGAGAGAGAGAGAATCTCAAATAGACTCCTTGGTGAGTGCAGAGCCCAAAGAGGGGCTCAGTCTCAGGACCCCTGAGATCATGACCTGAGCCAAAGTCAAGACTCGGTTGTTTAGCCAACTCTTAACCCTTCTCTGAGTAAGAAAGGGAGATGTTGCCATCTTTTGTACTAAGCATCTGGTTGTCATCTGGGGCTCAACAGCAAAAAAAAAAAAAAAAAAAAAAAAAAAAGATTTATATTAGTAAATTTTTCTAGGTGAAAACAGCCTATTTTCTCTTTCAATAGGTAAGTACATAGAGAAAAAGAATATATTTTTTTCCTAAAGTCAACTCAGTATTACCTGCAATGTTTACAGCTTAAATCTGGAACAGACATGCCTATCTGAGAAGAGGTTGCTCCATCAGAGTTATAAGAATAATACTTATCAGGGTGCAGAGTACAGAGCCCACTTCTTGAGTCATACTTGCAGGAATAGGGATTTTTTAATATGTATTACAAAAATGGCCATTAAACTCAGATTTTCAAGGGCAGTCTGTCCTGTTTTTTGAATACTTCATTAAAATATCTGAGAGTTGCAATTATTTTGCATTCCAAAGGATACCTCTTACATTGTTTTTTACCTAAAGTAGCACTACACATACATACATACACACAAACAGACACACACACACACATTCTGATTGTATTTGAATAATAAAACAGTCATAACAGCATTGATGTTGGTTCAAAATTATTCTGTTAAAAGATACGGGGAATTTGTTCAAAAAGGAAAATAGTGAAAAAAAAAAAGGTAAATAGTGTTGTTTGAGATAGATTCTTCTGTTTAAAAATTGTTCTTAATGATATGATTTCTTTATTGTATTAGAAATTTATTATGCAAGCCATATGATTATGTTGTGGTATTAAGGAATGTATTTTCTCTAAAAAGGTGGCAGCTTATTTGTCATTCCCAGTGCTAGTTAGAAATGTTAGGCCACAAATGTTAGCTATCACATCTATTAATATACCCAACGTGCCAACTCATAACCTTGAAACTGAAGAAATTAATAGAAAGGCATAAAATAATTTCAAAAATAATTGACAAGAAAGCCAATTTCTGAACAGTGACCATGTTTAAAATCTAACATCACTAAACTGTGAAATTCAGTCTAAGCACCTGCTAAATGATCTGCTTTATTATAGTAAAAATGATGGATTATTACAGATTTATAAAGTTGACAAATTGACACTTTGAAAGTAATTTCATTTGTTAACAAGAACAAGAATTGCTAACTGATACAAACTATTCAGCGTAAAGTAAAACTGTAGCTACAGTATTTCATTTACAACAGACAAGAAATATGAATTCCAAAGGAAGAAAACATTTCTTCAATTGCCTGAAAAGTCATATTACTTCAAAGTATCAAAATGGAATAATGAAGGAGACCTGAAACTTGGAAATAGCTTTTTTTCCCTTTGGACTTTGAACTACTTTTATTAAAATAAAATAAAATTACCATATGAATCCTATGTAACAGTAAATGTTTAGTGTAGATTACTTTCTTATATGCCCTTATCTTGCTCATTTTTGTATTCCATAGAGTTTAAGGCAGTGACTAGCAGAAATAAATACTCAGTGACTAGAAATAAATCATGGTTGGATGAATAAATAAAGTTAACTATCTCCCCCTTCTTGTTCAGTTCCTCAGAATTCGTTATTATATATTTATTAGACTGTAACATTTCAATCAAAGAGCACTATGGAAAAATAGCAAGGGATCTGAATTGACAGAAATCCTGAGACCTCTGATCCTCTGTAGCTATCACACATCGGAAAAGTCACTGAAAGTTCCTGAGCTGATTTCTTCAGCTGCAAAATGAAGGATTTGGAATAGAATGATTCCTCAAATTATTCTTCTGTGGTGTTACAACACAGTATACTGGCCCATGTGGATCTTATTTTTCTCTTAAGTTTGATAAATTTCTGCTTTTTGTTTTTCTTGGATTTAGAGAGATAATTCATTATTACTGTTTAAAAGTTTCCCTGCTGTGCCACAGCTGGCACAGGTGAAAGAAATTAAGTAAGAGAGCAGTAGCACTGTAAGACTTCATCACCTACTCTGCTTAATTATAGAAGTCAGAACTTGAAAATGAGATTTATGAAGATAAGTTGAAATGCAGATAATATGTTTCAGGAAAATGTGGGGTTGATGATGTGTTATTTTGGAATCTTAAGTTTTCAACTGCCTAAGTAAAGAAGGATACTATCATAAATCTAAAAGGGAAAATGAATTCTCCAGTGTTTAGGTCGATGCATTTGGTGTTAGTCCTATTAAAATTCTACTTTGATGACTAATTGCCTAAAGTGTGAGCACTGAGAAAATAGATAACTAGAAGCTAACATGATCTTTTTAGCTACAACTAATATCAGTTCAAGGGACCATGTAAAAATAACAGACTTTAATTTATACAAGCTATTTAAGAAAAATATCCAATATATTATTTTCCATATGGTGGAGAAATATGGACTGAAGTACATTCAGTTGATCAAATTTACCCAAACAGTGTTAATTACTAGGTCAGTATAAATCTAAAAAGAGGGTCTCCTTTACTATGTATTGTCTCTTTTAAAAAATATAGTTTTTCAATGATTAGATGTTTATTAATTTTCAATGATTGGATATGATATTTCATATCATATGAAATATGATGAAACCAAGTTTCTAGATGGTGACTTAGTGTTCGAATTTATATAAAGTGTTTAGTATTATCTTGAATGACCAGAAGAGTAAACTAAACCAAGTAGGATGAAATTTTATAAGGCAGAGTGTTTTACATTTGACTTAACTTTAGAAAATAAAGTATACAAGTTCAGAATTTTAAGCAATCCAGCTTAACAATAGTTTAAGTGTAGAATATCTAACTGGTTAGAGAGATCTTGAGTTTCATTAACAAAAGTATAGATTTTAGACAAAAACAGATAATATTCCTGTCTTATACTGTATTGGTCAGACTTCATACCAGATTTTTATTGTACATGTACAATAGAAATTAATTCAGCAAAATAATTAGGCTGTTGGAAGTTCTCAAAACCATGTGTAGTAGACCATAGTTGGATTTAGTACCATTATTCAACCATTCATATTTCTTCTGGTAACCATAATTCTGTTTTCCTCCTGGTAATTGAGATTCTTTCAACTCTGATCCTTACTTTTAGAGTGAAGTAAGATTCGCAGTCTGTTGTGGGGACAAGTCAGGGGAAATATTTGAAATAGAATTAGGTCAGCATAGATGGATTCTGTAGCCGTAATTGTGTAAGGATAGTATCTATTCTGACTGATTGTTGGCAATGTATGTTCTGACTGGCTTATACTCAGTAAATGTCTACATATTCTCCCTAACTTAAGTTGTATCAGCCTATTTTATTTGCCCTGTCTTCAGTGACCAATTATATGATTAACGAGAATTAGGCTAAGGACATTTTCTCTTGTTTGCTAGACTCAGAGCTATGAAGATGCAAATCTGTAACTAACTTAACATTGGAATGGGAAAATCTCTGAATACAGTGTGGGGTCGATGAGTCAAATTTTGGAGATGGCAAAACAAGGTTCCGATGACATAATGTAAGCCCCAAGATCATACTAAATCTGAAGCTAGTAGATCTACTTCAATACTTAGGCCAAAAAAATAGTTAAGTTTTGCTCAAGCTAGAACCAAAAGAATCCTAACTGATTTATTATGTGGGAAACAAATATATAAAACACACCTAGAGGATATTTACTTTATAAAGCAAAAAGGGGAATAAATTCTTTATATATAATTGATCTGTTGTCAGAGCTCTATTATTTAGAGGCTATCAAATGGTACAAATGAGTAGAATTTCTAAGTAGATAAATTTGGATCAATGAAAGAAAAATATCCTCACAATTTGAGTTATTCAATAATGAAATTAATCATTTTCTGTGATAGTAAGATAGAATCTGGATCATACAGAATATTTTACTGGGTTGAAGTAAGTATCCACTAGCTGTTACTAATATTTTTAAAATTTATTGAATAATTACTGTAATGGACAATGTAGCAGTCACTGTATATATATATATATATATAGCTAGAGTGTTTTAGCTCATTAGCTAGAGCGTTTTGGCTATATATATATATATTGCCTGCAAACTCAGTATTATAACTAAGTGAAGAAACTAGGGAACAATGAAATTGAATCATGTGCCCATTGAAAGAAAATAGAAAGTAGCAATGATGGGAGTGAAACCCAATATCTGACTGACTGTAAAACTTTGGTTTCTCTCCATTAACATTCTAACAGTGCCTGGATTTTCATAGATTCAGTGCAATCGGAAAACCCTGTATTTTGCCAATATTTTAGCAGTGATTTACATAAAAAGAAAAATGAACTAAAGTAGTCAAAAATAAATTATCTTTGATTTGTGGACAGTAGGTTTTATGGAAATTCTAAAAATATACTAAAAGCACTTTAGTATGTAAATTCCATGATGATTAAAAGGTGTTGTATGTATGTAACTGTAAGTGGACTGGGAAGCTTATGTAACTCCATAAATGCTGAAAGAAAGTCAAGACACAACTAGTCATAAAATGCTAAACAAATACGTTTTAGTTTCTGAGAAAGCTTAATGGAATTCCCAGGCAATATGTATTTAAGGGCTAAATAGCTACATAGTGCCCCAAAAGTTGTATTTAACATGAATTTTTTGAGAGGGTAGTGAGGATATATAGGAGAAAAAATATCTGCTGTAATAAGTTCCTGATAGGATATATACAAAGGAAGTGTGGTTGATAAATACATTGCTGACTTACTGCCTCTCAACTACATCTTTAGAAATAAAGAAAATATCATTGCAGGTTCATTGTAAAAAAGGACTATGCAGGTAGTCTGGTAGGATATTCATTTAAGCATCATCCTGAAACCTCTATTGTTTGAAGTCATTATACTTTGCAATCTGAGAAATATGTAGTATAGATTGTGGGACTGGTATAGTCAAGAAATGACACTGACTGAAATAACTGCTAAATGGAATTCATTTTCATCATAATAATTTATCAGTTCTTTAAAAGCATTGGTTTAAAAACAGGTTCGTTATGTGGTTTATTAGGTTGGATTCTGTGGTCAAACAGACCCACGTTCTGATTATGAACCCTGCTTTTTGCTGGGTAAATTCCTTAATCTTTGCAAGTCTCTGTTCCCTCATCTGGTAATGGAGATGCTAATGTTTACCTATTCAGAGATTATTGTTTCAATTATGCAATAGAATCTTAAACTTCTCTGCCTGCCTCAAATGATGCTGCCTTCTCTGTTCTTTCTCTCGTTTTTTCTTTCTTTTTTTAATCTTAGGGCAGTTTTATTTAGTTATTTTTAAAGATTTTATTTATTCGTGAGAGACACAGAGTGAGCGAGAGAGAGAGGCAGAGACAGAAGCAGGCTCCATGCGGGGAGCCCGACGTGGGACTGGATCCCAGGACCCCAGGATCACACCCCAGGCTGAAGGCGGCGCTAAACCGCCAAGCCACCCGGGCTTGCCCGGTTCTTTCCCTCTAAATTCTTCCCCTACTCCTCTAGCTTCCCTCTAATCTCAAAATTAACCAAAAACAACTTAGGCCTACATTTTGCATATAAGTTATTCTAAACCCTTTGCCATGTGTTTTTCTGGGAAAAGAGCAAAGGTTGAATAAAAAAGAAATTTAGAACGAACAAGAGCCCATATTTATGTGTTTCTTCTTCTTTTTTTTTTTTTATCATCCCACTTTATTTCAGAATATTTCTGTAGTCCTTCCAAAAAGAATCAAATTCCCTGGGTGCTGTAGTTTTTCTTAGTCATGTTGCAGAATACTTAAGTTGCCCCCAAAATCTTTCAATGCCATATTTTAACTTGGAGCATTGGTTTTCCCTAATTTGAAGGAAGTCCCTCAAGTGTGTAGCCACGGAAGAAACATATTACCTCTTAGGTATAGAGAACCTTCAGGCTGTTGCTGGAACACAATGAAAAAAAGGAAGTTAAATCAAACCTCATTAGCTAGAGCCTTAAATGTTTTATAAGTAGATAGCAGTTTCCTTGATATGGGAGACTGGGAAAAAGGCCACAAAGAAATTAAGTGATTATTCTCATAAGATCACTTAGTGCTAGAGTGAAAAGTCTTGAGCAGAGCCTAAGAAGATTTAGAAGGCCAACGTTTTGGCTAAGCAAGCTTTATATACTTTTCCAGCTCAAGAAGAGTTTACAAGTACAGAACTACATTTTCTTTTGGTTTTAGTAGTAGGTACATCTAAAATATTTTTAGAATAGACAAAGTTTGTAGATCATATATATCAAAGCACAAAAATAATTCAAGTCCATACATCTAGCACATGTTTTTTTCATATATTTATTATGCATTAACTATATATATTGAGTTCATATAGGATAAATCAGTGCCAAGGCAACATTTTAAAAAAGGAATTCACGTTAACAGTAAATAAAAAGATGAATATCCATTCTTTCTCCTTATACCCTAGAAAATGAGGACATTTAATCTCTGAAAGTACTAAATTACAAAAAAAAAAAGTGGGATAAAGTTAAACATTCTTTTTTTTAACCGTATATGAGATCTAAGCTATGTGACAAACTTGAAACAGAAAGCTCTATTTTTTGAACATTTTTTAAAAGCAGCAAACCATGAAATACAATTTTATTTTGTCTCAATGATAATAAAAGATATTACATGTCACCACTGAACATATACTGTATGTGCTTGTGTCTTCAAAGGTACTTTTTATTAGCTTAAAACCCTGAGCTGTTAGATGTAGCATAAAACTGTGAAATTCCACTGTTCTGCAGCAGGGGAAAAATTATTTTAATTGGATGATTGCAGAGGGGGAGAGAAAAAGAAAAGAGCTTTTAAAAGTTTGGGTAGTTCAGATAAGAAAAATTCTGGATGCTTCAGCAAAATCACCAACCCTGTGAGATTCAATTTTGACTATTATTACTAATGTAATGCTTTCAGTATACAGTAAATTAGATCTTGAACACATTATAGGCCAAATACTATCCTTTTATACTCATGTGTAACCCTTAACAGGTTTCAGTGGGAGGTGTGCATGGTTACTTAAAAGCAGTTTTCCCAATGTTTTTCTACCCTAAATTTGATACAATGAAGGTGATGGGAAGAAATATGTGTAAAAAATTCAATAGTAATAATCTCTTTATACAACATTTTGTCAATTACAGAGTTTTACACCATATATCATTTTGGTATATCTTTATAATGAAATAAATTTAATTGTGTAAATAAAAATGTATTAAAGAGCTTCAAAATCCAATTTTAATACTGGAGTTTCTGAGAAAGATGACGTCTCTTTGCATAAGAATAAAATTGTGAATTCAATTAAGTCAAATGGTCAGATGTGCTAAAATTGATAACAGGAATATTTTATTCTCTATAAAATCTAGACACTTTTATATTTGTAAATTACTTTTTAAAAATATTTTATTTATTTATTCATGAGAGACACACAGAGAGAAAGGCAGAGACACAGGCAAAGGGAGAAATAGGCTCCCTACGGGAAGCTTGATGCAGGACTTATCCCAGGACCTTGGGATCATGACCTAAGCTGAAGGTAGATGTTCAATCATAGAGCCAACTCTGTAATTTATTTTTAATTCACATTTTTCTCATGTTTATAAAACAACTATCTCATCACTTTCTTCCTTACTTTTCTTCCTTTTCTATTTTTTTTTTTTTTGCTTGTCTGCAGGTTTCTTTTTTAGTTTTATTTAGTTCAGTTTATTTTTGTTTCCATTATCTGGTTCATTATCTTGGAAAATATTCACCAGGATACAAGTTTCCAACAAGGGAAATATTGAGGCAGCATCCTGAGTCATTGTCATGGATGGTTGAATTTCTGAGAACTAAAATCAGTCTTGAGATGCTTCTATCATGGAAACTAGGCTAAATCCCATGCTTTCTAGCTGCCGACTAGGAATCCATGTTTCCTAAGCCGCTGCAAGGATGCATTTACTCATTTAATCATCAGAGTTCATTACATGTTTCTTATTTTGATTTATTTATTTTGGGAAAAGGGCAGTACTATGATCTTCAGACCAAAAAACAAACAGCAAGGAAAAACAAAAAGAGTTAGACACTATTGTGCAAAATGCAGGCCATCAATCGAGTGTCTGTAAAAGACATTTCATTTGTTTATTCAGCAAAAAATACTGCTCTCATATTATTGTGTCTGAAGTAGTGCTAGGTGCTGGGGATACATAAATAAATAACAATAACAGTCAAACAAAAATAAGAATTATCACTACCTTTGTGGAGGAGGGTGACATAAAGAATGATAAAATAATGAATAAATATATTTTATAGACTTGGAAGATATAAATGCCATGAAGACAACAGCAACAACAGGACCAGACAGATCAGGAACATTTGGGGGAGGATTTGCAGTTAGTTCTAGTGAGGTAGGTGTATTTGAACAAAGACTTGAAGGAGGTGAAGGGATTAATCAAGAGTTTATGTAGGAGAGAAGTGTTTTAGGAATGGGGCGCAGGGGACCTAAATTTGGGAATGTGCCTAATGACTTTTAGGACCAGCTGAAGCTAACATGGTTGGAGAAGTATAAACCAGGAAGAAAGTAGGAGGAAGTGAAGACAGAAAGAAAAGCGTGGGAGTAGGGCATTACAATGATCAGTAGATCGTTGCTAACTTTAATTCTGCTTGCTGGGAACCTCTTAACAGGTTTTGAGCAGAGAAGTGACACAAAATAACTTATTTCAATAGGATCGCTCTAGTTGTTCTGCTGAGGATAAACTGCAGGAAGCTAAGGGAAGGAACAATTACTTAGCACTTAAAACAAATTAAAGGAAGATTGAAATAAGAGCATGGGCTCAGGAAGATGTTTTGGGGATTCTTAGCTTTATATAAAATTGTAAAGTAGGTAAATTAATCTGCAGTATTCCTAGATTTGTCTTTTTATCACTTTTTCTTCTTACCTTCCCCTCTGCACCTTTCTCTTTGTCACACTTGATCTCAGCAAAGAATCCTATAACCACGCATAAAGTTAAGGACGTCTGCTTGGCCCTTCAGTGATTTACCTACATTTTTAACCAGGAGTAACCCATGAGAACAAATTTCAAATGGTTAAGTTTCAAGTCTTAATAAGCAAGAAGAGATATTTTTGATTGGGGAGGAAATTTATATCTGTGTTCAACCTCAGTTAATTCTGGTTCTTGATTTAATATAAAAGTTTCTCCCCAACAACCAGAAAACTAAATATACAATTTTTTTTAAAAATGACATGCTATTTTTATATGAGGTAGAGTGTTGAGTCCATAATAACTTTTCTGGAGATCGTTCATTGACTCGTTACAGGGAAACAAGAGCTAGGCAAGAATCAAATATTAGAAATAAAATTTGAATGAGATGCTGTGTCTCTGTCCCTCAAAGAGCTTAGAGGATGGAGCAAGGACATTGGACACTTAACACAATTGCAGTGTGGCAGTGAGGGATCTGTTGAAAATGAAAGTGCCCATGTCCATGACAGCTTATCCAATAGATTCTCCTCTTCTACTTCTGTTCAATCATCCTCACCATTCACCTTGATCCAGTTCTGTCTCTTATTCTATGAATAAGAGCAGCATCTTCTCTTAGTCACATAGGCTCTTTAATCTGGACTTGTCACCATCTTCTCCCTTTTCTTCACTTTTAACCCTCTTTCATGTAGGACCTGTGTACTAGATTTGAGTCCACAATGTCTCTAACATCCTTTCCATATACCCAATTACATTTCTGATCGCCCCCAACTCCCATAGAGGCAGACTCCTTTTGTTCTTTTATTCTTATTTAAGTATTCTCTATACCCAACATGGGGCTCAAACTCAGGACCCCCAGATCAAAAGTCACCTGCTCTCACTAATGAGACAGTCAGGCAACCCCCGCAGAAGCAGACCCTGAAATCAACTGATTCTGTCTTTAGAAAGAATAGTCTTTACCTGCCCTGGTGTGTTCACATAAAGCTTGCAGCGTATCTGGTATCATACCAACTGTATATTAAACTAATAACTAGTAATGAAAATAACAGTTGAAGCTTTCTGTTTACTATAACATTAGTTACACACTACTTTGACATTCATGCTCTTCTGTGACTTGACCCTAACCTGTACTTTTAGGTAAATCATTTATCATTTTCTCACATATCCTTTGAGGTATCTAAAACTGCCTATTTGCTATTCCCCAACATGCTCTGCTTTTTGCACTCTCTGTGCTTTTTCTTATATTTTCTGCCTCTTAAAAAGAATTCATTCTCCCCTTCATCTATGGAAGTCCTACAATCATTTGAGACTCTAAAATCATCTTCCTCATAAAATATTTCTTCAAACACATATCTTTTTTTTTCTTAAAATACATGATGGCAGCAACTGTGGCTTCATTATTTTTGGTTTTTGGAATTGTTCCTTGGACTTAAATAAATGCATGTTCAATTAAATATAACATTAACCTACTGCTTTAACTTAAAAAAATCATATTGTTTTTTATTAGTTCAGTATACTCATTTGGTTTCAATATATTACCTTGTAATTATGTATACACACACACACACACACACACACATACCAAAGATGGAAATAACTATTGCCTTGACATCTGTTTCACACTCACAGTTAATATCGATTTAATAACCTAATGTGGAGCATCCTTACTTGTAGTAGAACACTGTGAGACTGGATATTAATACTTGTTTTTGCTGCAAAACTATACAGGTGCGTTTTCCAAGTAGAGCATAAAACACATGGGTATAATAGTGTAGTTCATAATACAAAGTAGTCATGAGAGTATACTGGAAAGAAGGAAAAAAGCAATACAAGGAATCTCAAAACGCATGCTCTCTGTAATTAGTCATGACAAAGTACAAGGTAATAAAACTTCGAGGGATGGACAGATTAGGAAATGAAAATCATAGCCCAGAGTAGCAGTGTCAATGAATAGAGTGAAGGAGGAAGACATTTATGAATTACAGAAAAGCAATTTTAGATTAATGAAGGTAGAGAGGCTTCATCTTGTAAACATATCAGTTGAGATGAGTGGCCCATAAAGGTTTATGACTTTAGCATGAATTCTGATGGAAAGAAATACTACAGTTAGATCATGTTAATTTAATTTTACTGTGTAAAAATGTGATGGCTTTGAAGATTGTTGACTAAAAAATTTTAGGTGGTGCTGTGCTTCACCAACACGGTCCCTTAGTTGTTACGCGTTTTGAATACTGAATTAAGTGCCCCGTAACATTTATTCAAAACATATGTCATAGAGCTTATCCTAATTTTCTAAGTTAATTAACTTAATTAAGGAATTGTATTTATTTTATGTAAAGACATAAATTTTCCATGGTATATAATAACTCATATTAGATGACGAGTGGACTAGTGAACGCTAACATCATTCAAATTCAAAACTTAGTCTATCTCCACCCAACGCAAAGATAGAAATGAATTTTGAATCCCGTCAAATAAATTAATTACACAAGTTACAGAAATTTTCAAGATCTTTAACTGCATGCAGCTTGGCTTTAAAAATAATGACCATCCTTTATAAAATATTGTAATAGTAAACCTCTGTATTTTTAATATGATGGTTGTGAGAATAAAATAAGGTAATAAGCTAAATGGTTCAAAAGTTAACAAATGAATAGGAGATCTGTCAAGGTTAAAATAGGACTCAATTTTCCAACAGGATTTGCTGTAATGTTGGAACTGTTCATGTGAAATAGTATGCTGTTTGATGCAGGAGCCACAAGCCACTTACGCCTACTAAACACTTGAAACGTGACTCGCTTATTTAGGAAATGAGTTTTTTTTTTCTTGTATTTAATTTTAATTAATATAAATTTAAGTAGACAAGTGGGGTTAAATGGCTATAATGTTGAACAGTACAGATCTAAAACTAACTTCTTGAATTTGATTTGATCACTTAAGTTCAAGTAATTGAGGGCAGCCCAGGTGGCTCAGTAGTTTAGGTCCAGGACCTGATCCTGGGGACCAGAGATCAAGTCCGATGTCGGACTCCCTGCATGGAGCCTGCTTCTCCCTCTGTCTCTTTCTCTTTCTCTTTCTTTCTCTTTCTCTTTCTCTTTCTCTTTCTCTTTCTCTTTCTCTTTCTCTTTCTCTTTCTCTTTCTCTTTCTCTCTCTCTCTCTCTCTCCGTGTCTCTCATGAATAAATAAATGAAATCTTTAAAAAAAATAGTTCAAATAATTGATGTAGCTGCTACAAGTTTTTATTGCTTAGACATTTAGAATTTTCCCCCAGGGTTTGCAATGAGGATTTCAGATAACATGTTGAACAAGTCTCTTTTAATGTTAAATTAATAACATACTGCTTTAGCTATCAACTTGGCTCTATAAGTTTTAGTATTTGTGTTACTTTAATCAAGTTGTAAATACTTATTTCTTAGCTTTCTCAGTTGAAAATGGGTAGAAAAAAAGAAAATGGGTAGAAAAGGTGGAAGAAGGTTTTAAAAAGTGAATTTGTATACAAGACTTAGAGGAACAAATTAATAGTATGTTTTCAAATGCATATTAGTTACCTTTAATCAAAGCAAAAGTGACATAGAAAAATATAGTTCCTCTTCTAAATATACAATTATTTATTATTAATGGCACCTTGATTATTCTTTGGTTTGGGGCAATATATATATATATATATATATACACACACACACACCTGGGGCTTCCCTTACACCACGATCAATTACAGAGAATACTTTGCTAGTGTTCTTGCTATGCTTGGATTTTGTGCCCTTAGAGAGCTTTTACTACTTTACTTATCCCTTTTTAAGAATTCTACCATTTCTGAGTTGAGCTCAGAGCCAGATGAGAAGCTGGATTTTAAGAAAGTTGCTTGAGGGAATCCATGGGTGGCTCAGTGGTTTAGCTCCTGCCTTCGGCCCAGGACGTGGTTCTGGAGTTCAGGGATGGAGTCCCGGGATCAAGTCCCGCATTGGGCTCCCTTCATGGAGCCTGCTTCTCCCTCTGCCTGTATCTCTGCCTCTCTCTCTCTCTCTCTCTCTCTCGAATAAATAAATTAAAAAAAAAAAAAAAAAGAACCTTGCTTGAAACAACCTTTCCTGCTCCTCATACCCACACTTTAATCTTCCTTAACCATGAGTGGCTTCATAAAGTCTCTTGGTCTTTGTGTCCTTTTAGTTCCTAAACTACATAGAAACCTACCTATCCCACCCCAGAGAAAGAAATGTCTACGGCATTACATCTTCTCCCAGAACAAAATCCCCTGTCATTTTTATGTTTTCTTTAGAATTTAGATTAACCTTAATTTTACAACGTTACTACTTAGAGTGTTGGCCTTGAACTAGTAGCATAAATGCAGAGTACCAGGCTCCATACCAGATCTACTGAATGAGAATATGCATGTAATGATTCCTAGGTATTTAATCAGTAGGTACATAAGAGTTTTAGAGGTACTACTCTATAGCACACTTGTTTACTCTGGAAGAATGAAAAGATCTTTTTTTAAATTGATCTTATCTTTATACTACTTACTTAAATGAGTCTAATTTTATTATCCCCAACCGATCTATGCCCCATTTTTTGTTCCAAATCATTTTAACCATTTCAATTCCCTCATAACATTTTTTTAAATCAACTATCGAAAATCTCCAGACTTTCATCCTTCCTTTATTTCATTATAAAGAGTAAATATGCATACTTATTGTCCCAACCTTCCTGAACACCTCTCACTTAGGAATAACTTAACTAAGTAAAGTGACCACAAGGTTGTATAACTATCTTGGTATCACTTGGAATACTACCAACCTGTCCGGGTGATCTTTTATCCCATTTTAGTTTTTTTTTTAATACCATTTTAGTTTAAATGCTTCTTTATAAAATCTTAATTTTTCTCTCTCAAAATATTTTAAATATTCTATGACACATTATTCCTTGATCTTTAAGTTGATAGTTTCTCCTTTTGTTTACTTCTTTGTTATTTGGCATCCAGCTACAAGGATAGGACAAGACATAGCGGGTTGCCTCAACAATTTTTAATCATTGGTTTTGCTTATGCTTCATAATCTAAGAAGAAGGAAGAGAAAAAATTAGTATCTTATCTATTTTTACCTTAATATATTTGTGATAGATCATAAGATACAGTGCTTGTTATGTAAAATGACACTTAGAAGTAAATTTTGTTTATATTTATTATTGTTACTTGATGTAGATTAATCCTGCAGGTAGTCTTTAATTATTATCGTACAAATAACAAAAGAAAAACAAAACCCTGTCTGATATGTTATTCAAAGTATGCCCTATATTTATCTTAAATATCCTGAAACTTAAAAGCATAGAAGAAATTTCAATGGATTATTTTTTTCTTTGGAATCCTAACCCTCTCGTATTTAAAATAACAAATAGTTTTAAAAGTTAAAAAGACATACAAAGAAGACACTAACATAATTAAATTAATATTCTATTCTGTTTAGCCATCTTCACAGTTATATTGCGCAGCTTAAATATCTGCTGTTATACTTTAGGACTTTACTGTTTAATGTACTTCTTTTGTAGACCAATATGCATAAGTGAACACATAGTCAAAATTTGGCTTATAAAAGGAAACTTTTTTTTTCCTGGTATTTCTCATTTTGACTTATCTACTTCAAAAACAATTAGTGTCATACTCTAAGTATTTTTCCACCTGGATAAGAGTTCTTATGCCTACATTATATAATTTCTGCCTTGATTTATAATTGCTTTTTAGAATTATTTGTTGATTTTTATGCTTTAAATTTTTTTCTAATATATATGAAATACATCTCTCAAAATGCAGCATGTAGCAAGATATATTTTATATTTACATTAATTAATGATAGCAGTTTTATTTATTTTTTCTTTGATTGGCATTGCTGATAAACATGTTTTGACTTAGTTTTATTCAGAAATTGGTTTACTGAATAAGTCATGTAGTATAAGTCTGGTGTTTAGGTAATTTTTATTATTTTATCTAGAACTATATGTTGAATGCCACAAAAAAAAAGTAAGAGGAACGAGAAAATAAAGAAGAAAGGAACAAAATGTTTTTCTTTCTTATTGTGATGACCATCAAAGAAACATCTTAAGCTATTTAATTTTATGTTTAAATAAGTTTCTAGTAAGCTCAAAGTATGTTATATTCTAATAAACTATATTTGGCAACTGCCCATTGGTTACGTTTTCTACATGAGGGGCTTAGAGAAAATAGAATATCAAAATTATGAATTTAATTATGGGAGATAGCATAGGTAACACTTTTATATGAAGGAGACTGCATTGATCACACTAGGTTTTCCTAATTAAAACCCAAGGGGAGCTATTTCTTAGCCCATTCCATATGACTTTGAAATTGGTCTTGAGTTCTGGCACCTAATAGGTGGTCACTGGGTAGAGACCATCATGCCCAATAGCAGGAAATATCATGGGATTCATGGAACATTACTAGAATGATAATGGTGTGGGAAATAATTCTCTTAGATACATTTCCAATTTGATATTCTGTTAATAAGTACCTTTTATTAATAGTGATTCATTATGGAAAGAATTAAATCTTTTCTCATAAAATTATTCAGTATGATTATGTTGAATGAAATATAACACCAAATATTTTAATAAGAACTGATGTATTCATAATGTAAACATCCACTGAGTACATGCTATGAGAAACACTGCTAACTGCTGAAAAACAGATAAAAAGTAAGGTTAAATTAAAGATTAAAATTAAAGTAAAAAATTAAAATTAAAGCTCATGTGATTTCATGAGCTACTAAAGCAATGAACATTAACCAATGCTCAATTACTAAATACGTTTTAATATTGAAAAAGATACTCAAAGACAAATAGGATTTTATTAGAAAAATGTTCGCATTAAAACTGTGTCCATTAAAAAACAAAACAAAACAAAAACAAAGAAAAGAGAACTAGAATAATTGGTTGTAATATCTTATGCAAAACCATATGATACAGGTAAATTCTTCAAAACCATAATGAAATACAGTGTATAAAATTTCGAATTTTGTTTAGCAATTTAAATCAATAAATGTCTTAATCCTGCAGTGGCTACATGCTCTTCATCTTTAATATGTCAGGCATTTCCAGAACCATCCTTATCTTCATTAAGTTTTTTCAATATAATTAATGAGGCAATGGATATATAAACGAATAGTCCTTAAATTGGTAAGTGTAATAAATAGATGCATTTTAAGTGATTAAAAGATTGTAAATTCACAGGAATTGACTAATTTTCTTTTAAAAGTTTTTATCTTAAACAATATTACACTAGTTTCAGGTGTATAACATAGTAATTCAGCAAGTTTATATGTTATAATGTGCTCATCACAAATATAGCTACTATCCATCTCCGTTCAATTCTATCATAATATCATTGACTATATTCTCTATACTGTATCTTTTATTCCTATGACTCACTCATTCCATAACTGGAAGCCTGTATCTCCTGTATGTGTGTATGTGTGTATATTACATCTTCTTAATTCATTCTTAATTCTTCTTAATTCGTCCATCTATTGGTGGACACCTGGGTTACTTCCATAACTTGCCTATTGTAAATAACACTGCAATAGTTACACCTGAGGGTGTATATATCTCTTCAAATTAGTGTTTTTGTTTTCTTTGGGTTAATAACTGGTAGTGGAGTTACTGGATTGTTATTTTTCTTGAAAATTGGTGATTATTCTGGTTTTAGTATATTTGGGAAACTTTTAGTTACATATTCATTCTCAAAATCTGCTTGAAAAGAGTGATCTGACCTAAAACTGACCTAAAGTATCCTTAAAATAATTGTTTGTTTTTAATTTAAGTAAGGATTATTCTAATCTAGTGATTTATATAAGGACTTACATTTTAAAAAATGACTTGGTAAATTCAATCTAAATTATTGTAAAACCAAAGAAAAATCATGTAATGAAAATAGTTTTTGTATGCTTTTATTTTTATTTTCATTTATTCATGGGAGACAGAGAGAGAGAGAGAGAGAGAGAGGGAGAGAGACAGAGGCAGAGACACAGGCAGGAGAGGCAGGCTCCATGCAGGGAGCCTGATGCGGGACTCCATCCTGGGACTCCAGGATCATGCCCTGGGCCGAAGGAAGGTGCTAAACTGCTGAGTCACCCAGGGAACCCCTTTTTGTATGCTTTTAGAGAAATGCTTTAGCAAACCCAGTTACATTTCAGAATTTTAGTATCGAAGGACCTTACTCCATATATAACTGAAATAAAAGACAATTTTTCACATGTTTAGTTTATAGCTAGTCCACGGTAAGCACCTTCCATCAAATGTGAAATCAATGAATTTTCTAATAATTGGAGAAAATGTGACACAAATATGTATCATCTAAAGTAGCTCTTACAGGTAACAAAACCTCTGATTAATATGAATTTAATTTTAAAATTTTAAATTAAATTTAATTTTAAAAGTGTGATTAATTTTTCCAGTTTTCCTAATGCTGGGAATCCCAATTTTAGGATTTAAACTCTTTGTCCTGGGAAACTCCTAAGTCCCAGAGAAATCAGGATGGTCAGTTATGATAATGTAACATTACCTTTATTATTTTAATTTTTTTGTATATTTTTATTGGAGTTGGATTTGCCAACATATAACATAACACCCAGTGCTCACCCGTCAAGTGCCCCCCTCAGTGCCCGTCACCCAATCATCTCATCCCCCCGCCCACCTCCCCTTCCACTACCCCTTGTACATTTTCCAGAGTTAGGAGTCTCTCATGTTCTGTCACCGTTCTGATGTCTCCCACTAGTTTTCTCTCCTTTCCCCTATAATCCCTTTCACTATTTTTTTAATATTCCCCGAATGAATGAGACTATATAATTAATGTCTGTCCTTCTCCTATTGACTTACTTCATTCAGCATAATACCCTCCAGTTCTTTGTATACGGTGTAAGAGAATGGTCCATTTTCATTCTTCTGCATGTGGCTGTCTAATTTTCCCAGCACCATTTATTGAAGAGACTGTCCTTTTTCAGTGGATAGTCTTTCCTGCTTTGTCAAATATTAGTTGACCATAGAGTTGAGGGCCCATCCTGGGTTCTCTATTCTGTTCCATTGATCTATGGGTCTGCTTTTTGCGCCAATACCACACTGTCTTGATGATCACACCTTTACAGTACAACTTGAAATCTGGAATTGTGATGTTCCCAGCTCCGGTTTTTCTTTTTCAATATTCCCCAGGCTATTCAGGGTCTTTTCTGATTCCACACAAATCTTAAAATTATTTGTTCCAACTCTGTGAAGAAAGTCCATGATATTTTGATAGGGATTTCATTAAATGTGTAAATTGCCCTGGGTAGCATTGACATTTTCACAATATTAATTCTTCCAATCTATGAGTATGGAATATTTTTCCATCTCTTTGTGTCTTCCTCAATTCCTTTCAGGAAGTGTTCTGTAGTTTTTAGGGTATAGATCCTTTACTTCTTTGGTTAGGTTCATTCCTAGTAGCTTATGCTTTTGGGTGCAATTGTAAATGGGATTGACTCCTTAATTTCTCTTTCTTCAATCTCATTGTTAGTGTATAGAAATGTCACTGATTCCTGGGCATTGATTTTGTATCCTGCCACACTGCCAAATTGCTGTATGAGTTCTAGAAATCTTGGGGTGGAGTCTTTTGGGTTTTCTATGTACAGTATCATGTCATCTGCAAAGAAGGAGAGTTTGACTTCTTCTGTGCCAATTTGAATGCCTTCTATTAATTTTTGTTGTCTGATTGCTGTGGCTAGTACTTCTAGTTCTATGTTGAAAAGCAGTGGTGAGAGTGGACATCCCTGTCTTGTTCCTGATCTTAGGGAAAAGGCTCCCAGTGTTTCCCCATTGAGAATGATATTTGCTGTAGGCTTTTCATACATGGTTTTTAAGATTGTGAGGAATGTTCTGTCTATCCCTACAATCTGAGGAGTTTTAATCAGGAATGGATGCTGTATTTTGTCAAATGATTTCCCTGTATCTATTGAGAGGATCATATGGTTCTTGTTTTTTCTCTTGTTGATATAGTCTATCACGTTGATTGCTTTACGAGTGTTGAACCAGCCTTGCATCCCAGGGATTAATCCCACTTGGTCATGGTGAATCATCTTCTTAATGTACTCTGGATCCTATTGGCTAGTATTATGTTGAGAATTTTTGCATCTCTGTTCATCAGGGATACTGGTCTATAATTCTCCTTTTTTGGTGGGGTCTTTCTCTGATTTTGGAATTAAGATGATGCTGGCCTCATAAAACAAGTTTGGAAGTATTCCATCCCTTTCCATCTTTCAGAACAGGTTTAATAGAATGAGTATTGTTTCTTCTTTAAATGTTTCATGGAATTCCCCTGGGAAGCCATCTGGCCCTGGACTTTTGTGTCTTGGGAGGTTTTTGATGACTGCTTCAATTTCCTCCCTGGTTATTGGCCTGTTCAGGTTTTCTATTTCTTCCTGTTCCAGTTTTGGTAGTTTGTGGTTTTTCCAGAAATGCATCCATCTCTTCTAGATTGCCTAATTTATTGGCGTATAGCTGCTCAAAATACGTTTTTAAAATCGTTTGTATTTCCTTGGTCTTGATTGTGATCTCTCCATTTTCATTCATGATTTTGTTAATTTGAGTCCTTTCTCTTTTGTTTTTAATAAGGCTGGCTAATATTTTATCTATCTTATTAATTATTTCAAAGAACCAACTCCTGGTTTTGTTGATCTGTTCTACAGTTCTTCTGGTCTCTATTTCATTGAATTCTGCTCTAATCTTTAGTAACTCTCTTCTTCTGCTTGGTGTAGGTTTTATTTGCTTTTCTTTCTCCAGTTCCTTTAGCTGTGAGGTTAGCTTCTGTATTTGAGTTTTTTTCCCAATTTTTTGAGGGATGCTTGTATTGTGATGTATTTCCCTCTTAGGACTGCTTTTACTGTATCCCAAAGATTTTGAATGGTTGTATCTTCATCCCCATTATTAGTTTCCATGAATCTTTTTAATTCTTCTCTAATTTCCTGGATTATCCTTTCATCTTTTAGCAGGATGCTCTTTAACCTCTTTGAGTTTCTTCCAAATTTCTTCTTGTGATTGAGTTCAAGTTTCAAAGCATTATGTTCTGAAAATATGCAGGGGACAATCCCAATCTTTTGGTATCCATTGAGACTGGCTTTGTGACCCAGTATGCAGTCTATTCTGGAGAAAGTTCCAAGTGCACTTGAGAAGAATGTGTATTCAGTTGTGTTTGGAGGTAAAGTTCTGTAAATATCTGTGAAATCCATCTGGTCCAGTGTATCATTTAAAACTCTTGTTTCTTTGGAGATGTTGTGCTTAGAAGATCTGTAATTTGCAGAAAGTGCCATTTTGAAGTCTCCCAGTATTAGTGTATTATTCTTATCTATGTATGTCTTTACTTTGATTATTAATTGATTGACATACTTGGCAGCTCCCACATTAGGGACATAAATATTCATGATTTTTAGGTCCTCTTGTTGGATAGATACTTCAAGTATGGTATAGTGTCCCTCTTCATCTTACTACAGTCTTTGGGATAAACTAATTTATCTGATATGAGGATTGCTATCCCAGCTTTCTGTTGAGGACTATTTGAATGGTAAATCGTTCTCCAATCTTTCATTTTCAGGCTTTAGGTGTCCTTAAGTCTAAAATGAGCCTCTTGTAGACAGCAAATCGATGGGTCTTGCTTTTTTACCCAGTCTGAAACCCTGTGTCTTTTGATGGGATCAGTAAGTCCATTCACGTTCAGAGTTACTATTGAAAGATATGAATTTAGTGTCATCATGATACCTATTCAATCCCTGTTTTTGTGGATTATTTCTTTGGGCTTCCTCTTTGTTATACAGAGTTCCCCTTAATATTTCTTGCAGAGCTGGTTTGGTGGTCACATATTCTTTCAGTTTCTGCCTATTTTGGAAGCTCTATATGTCTCCTTCTATTCTGAATGAAGAGCCTTGCTGGATAAAGTATTCTTGGCTGCATGTTCTTCTCATTTAGGACCCTGAATATATCCTGCCAGCCTTTTCTGGCCTGCCAGGTCTCTGTGGAGAGGTCTGCTGTTAACCTAACATTTCTCCCCATATAAGTTAGGGATCTCTTGTCTATTGCTGCTTTAAGGATTTTCTCTTTATCTTTGGAATTTGCAAGTTACACTTTTAAATGTCAAGGTATTGAATGGTTTTTATTGATTTTGGGGGGGGGGAACCTCTCTATCTCCTGGGTCTGAATGTCTGTTTCTCTCCCCAAATTATAGAATTTCTCAGCTACAATTTGTTCAAATATGCTTTCTGGCCCTCTCTCCCTCTCTGGAACCCCAATTATACATAGATTTTTTTCCTTCTGAGGTTATCATTTATTTCCCTTAACATGTCCTTGTGGTCTTTTAATTGTTTTTCTCTTTTTTCCTCAGCTTCCTTCCTTGCCATTAACTTGTCTTCTATGTCACTCACTCTTTCTTCTACCTCATTAACCCTCGTTGTTAGGACCTCCAGTTTGGATTGCATCTCATTTAATTGATTTATAATTTCAGGGATCTCTGGGTGGTGCAGCGGTTTGGTGCCTGCCTTTGGCCCAGGGCGTGATCCTGGAGACCCGGGATTGAATCCCACATCGGGCTCCTGGTGCATGGAGCCTGCTTCTCCCTCTGTCTCTCTCTCTCTCTCTCTCTCTGTGACTATCATAAATAAATAAAAATTAAAAAAATTTAAAAAATTGATTTATAATTTCAGCCTGATTAGATCAAATTCTGCAGTCATGAAGTCTCTTGATTCCTTTATGCTTTTTTCCAGAGCCACCAGTAGCTTTATAATTGTGCTTCTGAATTTGCTTTCTGACATCAAATTGTAACCCAAATTTTGTAACTCTGTGACAGAGAGTATGGTTTCTGATCTTTCTTTTGTGATGAGTTCTTTCTCGTCAGTTTGCTCAGTGCAGAGTGGCTGTATGAGTGGGCTGCATCAAAAATATCAACCACGACCTAAGTAAATATCACCCTAGGTTTTTCTGCCGAGGTCAAAGACCAGAGATTGAAAACAAAGATCAGAACGAAATAAAACAAAAGGACCCCTAAAGTGAAAAACAAATTTTAAAACAAAGTAGTAAAAAAATAAAAGGCCAGGAATCCTGAAGAGAAAAAAAAAAGAAATTAAAAAAAAAAAAAAAAGAAAGGAGAAGAATAAACGAGGGGACTGGGAGATGGTGGTGGTAATAAAGTTGTAGTGGAGGGAGAATGTAGTATACATGAGGGTTTCTTTTTTTTTTTTTTTTTTACCTGAGGGTTTCTAGAGGTTGATCCTCAGTTCTGTATGTTAGAAGATGCTCAGTCCCAAATTTATATAAACCAGAAATACTTGTAGAAGGCCCCAACACTGACCACCAAAACATAAATTAGATAAAAGAAGGGGCAGAAGGGAAATGAGGAATCTCACAGAATGAGCCAGCATGGTATACCACTTGGTTCTGGGTGCATGCTGGTCATGTGTTAGGAGGTATTCACTTCCACCATTGTAGAACAAAATGAGGCAGAGAAATGAAAAAAACACAAAACAAAACAAAACAAAAAACATATCTTATTTATCTCCCAAAATCAAATTGAGTATGTTGAAGGGAATCTAGAAGTGGAAAATATATCTACGACCTATAATTATAGAAATATGAAAGTCAAAAAGGAAGAATCTTAAAAATGAATAGGTGGTAAAATATTGTAGTTAAGGTGGGAAAAGAGAAAAATGTTGGATATTTACATCTGATATAAAAACGAGTCGTACTGGGAAATGGAAGACAAAAAAAAAAAAAAAAAAAGGAGGGGTACCCTCTGGTTAAATATACTATAAATCCCTGGACATCCCCTGGAGCTTTCCAGCGCTGCTGGGTCAAGAACTTGCTCTTCCCTAGTCCTTCGCTGGTCTTCTGGGGGGAGGGGCCTGCTGTGCTGATTCCTAGGTGTGTGCACCTGGGGGAGCTGCCCGCCCCCCACCAGGTGCCGGGCTCAGTGGGAGCTGTTTACCCCGTGAGGCCTCTGTTCCCTGGGGCTCCACCCCTCACAGGCACAGGGTGACACCAGGAGGAACAACACTACTGGCAGCAGCCAGGTCTCCCAGCCCTGGAGTCAGCTCCCCCAGTAACCACCGGCATCTCCCATTCCATACTGGCCTAGACGCTCCCAGGGTGGGTATGCTGACCTGCACACCTTGGGGGCGCACGGAGGCAGGAGGGTCCTCGCTGTCCTGGGCCCTCCCTGCCTCCGCCTGTCCCGGAGGAGCTCAGGATCCTGACTGTGTCCCCCGGCGCCCTGGGGTCCAGGGCCTGTGCCGCCGGAACCACGTTCCCGGGGTACAGCTCCTGAAGACAGCAGGGCGCAGCCCCCTCCGCCCGGAGCCCCCGCCCGAGCTGTTCCCGAGGCCCCGCCAGGTGCGCTCCAGCCCTTTACCGAGATCGGCCCTTGGTGTGCGGTGCGCTCTCCACCAGGTGCACTTCCTCGGTAGTGACCCCGGGAGCCTGGAGCCTCCACTGCCCCTCCTGAGATCCTGCTCAAGTTCCCCGCTGAGCACTTTGGTCTACCAAGAATCTGGTGCGGATTTTTAAAGTTCCCGCTTCTCCAGGGCTGGGCTTTCCTGTCCGGAGGCTCTCCCCAACCTGCCTTAGCCTGGCTCCTCACGGGGCCCCTCCCCCACTGGATTCTTTTTTATTTTTTTCTGCCTTCCTACCTTGTTAGAAGCGAAACCCCTTCTCTCTGTAGCATTCCAGCTGTTCTCTCTTTACATCTCAGATCAGATTCATAGGTTTTCAGGGTGATTTGAAAGTTATCTAGGTAAGTTGGTGGGGACAGGTGACTTGGGGACCCTAATCCTCCACTGTCTTGTCCGCTCTCCTATTATTTAAAAAAAGTTAAAATTAATAAATGTCCTGTATGGAAATCCAGAGCATCTGAGATTTATATAATGACATCTTTAATATTAATCGCAAATACCTTCATTTTTTAAAGTATCCATTAACTCAGCATCTATATTTTAAAGCATTATTTCCTATACTTAAAACATCAATAGATCATACTCTTTGTCCTTAACGAACCCAGAGCCTATCAAACAGCCAAGCACATGAGATAATAAAGTATAATTAACAGCTAAGACTTTATTAACACCTAGAAGCCCACAGTACTTTGCTTTTTATCCCTTTTGTTACATCTGTTGTAAAATGAATACTGTATATGATTCATGAAATCGATGAAGAGTTCTGTAGAAACATTTGACATGTTTTAAGATTTAAAATAAATTTGGATTCACATAGATTGGTTATCAGTGCCTTTATATAGGCATGTTGATGGAAATATTTTTTTATATAAATTTATTTTTTATTGGTGTTCAATTTGCCAACATATAGAATAGCACCCAGTGCTCATCCCATCAAGTGCCCCACTCAGTGCCTGTCACCTAGTCACCCCCACCCCCTGCCCGATGGAACTATTTCTAAACTATTTGATTTATTTGTTGTCATTTGGCATTCATGCATGCTTCTGTATTCTGTCCCCAGACTGAATGGTCTGTACTCAAAAATAGCCAGGCCTTAAAAAAAAATAAATAAATAACCAGGCCTGTACTGCTCTCAAATATTTTACACATTCGTTTCCTAATCTATACCCAACAAAAACTCTTGAGAATATGTATATATATATATATATATATATATATATATATATACACATGCACACACATAAATCATCAATAGTGTTCAGGCTATCTTCAATATCAACTACAATATTAAAACTGTAACTGAAAAAGTCTTTATATATAGTCAGATTATCTAAATTTTTCAGTGAGCAGCATAATTTTTAAAATTAGGAATTTAATCCTTTGCTACTTGGTAGAAAAAATAATGTGAAAAAAATGTAACTTTTCAATTTATGTTCCAATAAAATGTTATTTTCAAAAAAAGCCTAATTATACAAGTTGTTAATTTTCAAAATAAAGAACAAAGGCTTTGAATACATATGAGCCTTAGACACTCATTCCACCTGGGAGTAATGAATAAAGAAGACCTCACAGAGAAGATGTGGTGGTTTAGGAAAAACAGAATTGACTAAGGGAAAGGTAAGGAGGAAGGGATTTCTAGGCTTAGGAATGTGAAGGAACAGGCATGCTCAGGCTGTGGTGAGAAATTTAGGGCCATTACAATATAGGCTAGGTAATAGGGAGATATTCATTTCGGCTTTTTCAGAAAGATCATTGATGGCGAGGCTTGAGCAGATAGGGTTCATTCTATGACCAGTGATTCAGGAAGAATAGATATGCTTAGGGATTTATCAGAATCATCTGAGAAGATTTTTAAACTACAGAACCCTGTACCACTTCAGCTCCACCCCTCAGAGAATCAGCTAAGGAGGTCTAAGATGCCAGCAATTTGTATTCATGTATTTGTTACGATTTCCATATGATTATGATGCCTGTATAGATTGAGAGCCACTAAATTTGAGCCAACTATGGTAATTAAGTATTTGAATTACATAACCTCATTTAAATTATTAAAAATAACCTTGAAAGTTTTGTGCAGAATCAACAGGCAACAAAGATTTATTTGAAATATGCAGCTGATAAGAGACTATTAAGACTTTGTCAAGGTAGAAAGGGGTGGCATTCTGGGAAAATTTTTAAGAATGGAAAACAATCTACTGTGATTGATGCTTGGAGTACACATTTTGTGAATACTTTTTTTTTTTTTAAGATTTTATTTATTTGAGAGAGAGAATGCATGTGCACGTGAGTGGGGGAGGGGCAGAGGGAGGGAACAACCAGACTCCCCGCTGATTGAGGAGCCTGATATGGGGCTCAATCCCAGGACTCTGAGATCATGAACTAAGCTGAAGTCAAACACTTAACTGAATGAACTTCCCAGGTGCCCCTTGTGAATGCTTGTTTAGTTCATTTTATACCACTTTCTGATAGTGTCAAAACAGTACAAATAGAGTACATTGTCTCATGAATAATAATCAATAAGGTGCCAAATAATGAAGATATTCTCTCTCTCTTATTTTCCTTTACATGTAAATTTATTTTTTCGTTATTGTACTTATTCAACCACCTAACATATAATTTTAAATGTCAGTTTAACACCAAACAGTGATAACTAGATGCAGTGTCCATTTAGAACAAAATGGTATATTTCAAAAGAACCATGTATTTCATACAGGTATTTTCATTAAATTGCTCTCCCTAATCCACTTTGCTAAGAATTTAGAAAGCCTTTTCTAAAATGACACCATCTTTATGGAGGACAAGTTAACTGGAGGTATCAAAAACATTTGAAATGTGCAAACATAATGGTGATTTATTTCTGCAAGTAGTTATGTATTGTTATGGTTGCTGGAGTAGTATATTCTGTATATACCAGGTATATTTTGTATTGTTGGCTGACTGTAAAGCAAATGCTATGGCAACATTGAGTGTATATCTCTTTTTCAGTACAACAAATGTATACAAATATTCTTGGACTGAAAAATAACTGCTTGTATGTCCTGAGGGAAATATATTGTATAAATAACATGTTCCATCTAAGGTTCCTTTACTTACTTACTTACTACCTTAATATGCAATTGTATCTCTAAATCGCATAACCTTGGGCAATAAATAGAGGCCTGTCTTTACAAGTATTGGCAAATAAATACCCTTTTTTACAAAAACTATTCTTTCTGGTTTATGTGCATTTAGTATGAAAAAGCACAGCAACAGTGAATCACTTGTGGTACTAATTCTTGGGGATTATAACAACTGATGTTAGAAATAACCAGATTTGGCCCACGTAGGATTTTAATTATTCCTATTTATGGACAAATAATAATTAAGGAACAAAGATGCCTAGTTTTATCAGCATGTTATTGGTTCACATATTAGTGAAATGGTAATAACAAACTTTTATCATAAATGATGTCAGACAATACTTTTTTCATCTTTGCTATGTACTGCTACCATATTACTGCTTTCCTTACCATAAATTTTATTGTCATAACACTTTCTTGAAGAGGTTTATTTGGTATATATAAGATGTTCTATTTTAATCTACCTATTTTTTTCACAGTAAAGTCTGAAATTAATTGACATTTTTACAAGAATAATATAGATTTAAGTTCATAGAAGAGGCAGGTATGCTATACCTGACATTCGGCTGTTCAGCAGCAAAAAGGTCAAGGAGCTAAATGAATATGCCTTCAGGTCTACAAGAGAAAAATAAATTTTGTAAGCAAGAGAGACACTAAGATATTCAACTTGAGACTGGTAACATTTTAGAACTATAGGTGCAACACACCACTTGTAAAATACATTTTCTGTATTGTCTGTTGATCATTGTTATGCATTTTAGTTACATAGGTAATTGATATATACAGAAAGGATATATATAATTTAAATGGATATTATCCTAGAAAATAAAATATTATAGTTATTACTGAGTACAAAGAAACAAAAAAATGTATCAATAGAAGAAATCAAACAGTCCTTGAGTATAAAACATCCCAATATTATTTCTGATATTTAAAAATTGCTAATTCTGTTGAGTGGCATTTAAATTGACTTTTTAAATTGGAAAGGCATTGAATTGTAGAGACATTGAATACAAACTTTAGAATTAGAAATATAAAACTATAATTACTTAAATTTTCAAACTCTGATAAAAGCAACAGATCTTTTCTCCAGAAAACTACACACACATGCAATTTAAAAACAACTTGATGAGACTTACATCCTAGTTTTACCTATCCACCATACCCATAGGTATTCTTGGAATCTAGAATAGAAACCTCTATAGAAGTATGGGATTTTGTTTTACTTCTTTTTTTTATATACTTTTATTGTTTTACTTCTTGATGTACAAATAGAATACTGATGTTAACTTTTATTCATTGAAGAGGATGACTTTAGGTGCCTGGTTAAGCATCTGCCTTTGGCTCAGGTCATGATCCCAGTACTCTAGGTTGGAGCCCAATGTCGGGCAAAGCAGGAATCCTGCTTCTCCCTCTCCCTCTGTCTCCTGCTCACCCTGTTTGTGCTGTCTCTCGCATGAATAAATGAAATCTTAAAAGAAAAAGAAGAAGAAGAGGATGATTTTGAGGTATAAGATTATATATTGATACTGAATAATCATCAATATTAAAAAAATAAATGAAAAGCACACCCAGGATTTAAATTTCTATTGATCTCTTCATTTATACACAGTTAAAATAATATTCCACCCAAGTGTATATGAAAATATTTTATTCCTTCAGAATAAACATGTTATAAAAGTTAAGTTTGAAACATCATATTTATTGTTTGTCCCTTCACTTTGGTTCTATAAACAGAATCATCTGGCAAATAACTGGCAAATAACTTGAAAATTGAGCTGTCTAGTATAGAGAAGGAAATGTAAAAAATGCATGGCAATTAGGAGACTTGTATTTTAATGCTACTGGAGACACTTATTATTATCATTATCATTATCACTACTACCTCTTCTTTTTTTGCCTTGTCACAACTCACAATTTCTAGATCTCAATATTATTTACCTACACGGAACACATATGTTAGAGATAATAGTCAATGTAGCCTTGATCTAAACTCCCTTCTTTTTTATATTTCACTTTAATTCTTCTAGGGACTATTTCCCCCTGAACTCATTTGGGTTACATCTAATCTCATCCACAATCTTTTTCTCTGGGCTCAGGTTGTGTGGTATATGGCCACATGGTTTGCTGTTATTTCATGTGTGTCCCTAGCAAAACTGTAACAGTTGAAAACATGGATTATGTTTCCACCACAGCATCTGACACAGTTTGGAGCCCATAGTAGATATTTAGTCAATAATGATTAAATTCCTAATTGGGAGAGATAATTCCCTGAATTAAAAAAATAAAAAAACAAATAGAATTGTTTCACTGAAATGTCACTTAGTATCTCAAAGACTAACAAATAAAATTGATTAGCTTAAATTCTATAGAAGGAAATTTGTCTCCTCCTCCCAAAATATAATCACTGTTTTCCTAAATTTTCATTAGAAATTCATATAGTGCATTCTGCTTATGAGTACAGAATTATTGTTTAAAAAATTATCAAGTCTGCTGGTCATCCATAGCATACTGCCTTGGAATAGTATGTTAGAAGTAGAAAATATGTGTTCCACAGTATGTTGTTGTTAACATTATGCATATGTAGATTAAATTTATTTTTCTTAAATGTAATTCTTAAATATTTACAAATTTTATCTCTGAATTATGTTAAGATCTAAATATGTGTTGAGTTTTCTCTCCACATTGCATTAAATACTATAATTCTGGGTATTTAATATATACTGACAGAATTAAAAAATGTCAACAACATTTGTTCCCAAAGTGAAAGTCATGAATTATAGTAGATTATCTATGGAAACTTTTACTAATCTATTGAGTAACCTACCTTCTGTGTGCAGAATTTATAGAGGTCTAAGTTTCCTTTTTTTATACCCTATCTTTATCTTAAGACTTTGAAAGCAAACATAGTTCTATGTTCTTCAAATGTCACTTTTCTATTCTTTGGAAATACATAATTTTATTCTTAATTAATTATTTTGAAGCTTAAATATTTATCTTTTTCGGGGCATTTTGAGAGAATATAGCAATTTTTAGGCTTCCATAATGCAAAATTGACTGCTTTATCCTAATTGGATATTTAAAAATTGAATATACTTTTCCTACAAATACTACAAGAATAGTCTCAAAAATCCTCTATACAGTAGCCAAAAATCCAGTAACAACGCAAGTGCATAGCAACAAGAAAAAAAAAAAACATATTTATTGTAGCATATCAGTAGAGTGGAATATTACAAAGCAATGAAAATGAATCACAATTACATAAAATATAGATGAATCTCACAAACATATGCTAAGTATAAGAAGCCAACATCATAGGATGCATATTTTATTATGTCATTTCAAAAAATTAAAATGGCAAACTGATCTGTAACATTAGACATCAGAATAGTGATTGGGAGGAGCATAATAACTGGAAGTGGGTACAAACTAGCTTCTGGAATGGTGATAATGTTCTATTTTTGACTCGGGTGCTACTTATGTAGTTGTACGTATTTTGTAAAATTATCATTGAGCTTTATAATATGAATTATGTACTTTTTTGCATGTATACTATATTTACAAATTTTTGAAAAGAATACATCACCGTTTTTGTCCTGTGTATCATCAGCCTATTATTTATGCAATGCAATAGTTTTTATAATCACTATGTATTAATCTTAATGTCTACTGATTTAAATTGACATATCTGACCTACTTTTACTTTCTTCAATGGAATATTCTTTTTATATTGTGACTTTCCTTGCCCTTTTAAAAAATGAGCAAAAATATTGAGAATTAGCTTTATTCAGTATATTATGAAATTATAGAATAGCTTATCAGTGATGTTAATTAAGTTCTCAATCTATTTTTGTTAGTGAAGAACTAACACACTTATTTTGATGGTTGAGTATACATTTTCAGTATCAAATCTATTTTTTTAATATTTTATTTATTTATTCATGAAAGACAGAGAGAGAGAGAGAGAGAGAGGCAAAGACACAGGCAGAGGGAGAAGCAGGCTCCATGCAGAGAGCCCGATGTGGGACCCGATCCAGGGACTCCAGGATCACTCCCAAGCCGAAGGCAGGCACTCAACCGCTGAGCCACCCAGGCGTCCCCAAATCTATTTTTATTAAACTCTATAAATAGATGTCTCATCCAGAATCTTTAAAATATTGCTTTTCTTGTTGCTTTCTTTTAAGTTGTAAAATAATCAACACGGGATTTTTCACCTTTTTTAATAACGGTGAAAATTTGAGTAAATTCTACTACTACTACCTTTCATTAGAAATCAGTTTCACCGGGATCCCTGGGTGGCGCAGCGGTTTGGCGCCTGCCTTTGGCCCAGGGCGCGATCCTGGAGACCCGGGATCGAATCCCACGTCGGGCTCCCGGTGCATGGAGCCTGCTTCTCCCTCTGCCTGTGTCTCTGCCTCTCTCTCTCTCTCTCTCTCTGTGTGTGACTATCATAAATAAAAATAAAAAAAAAATTAAAAAAAAAAAAAAAGAAATCAGTTTCACCTTTTTTAATAAAGGTGAAAATATGAGTAAATTCTACTACTACTACCTTTCATTAGAAATCAGTATAAAGGGATCACTGGGTGGCTCAGCAGTTGAGCATCTGCTTTTGGCTCAGGGCGTGATCCTGAGATCCGGGATAGAGTCCCACATTGGGCTCCCTACTTGGAGCCTACTTCTGCTCCCTCTGGCGCTCTTTGTGTCTTTCATGAATAAATAAATAAATCTTTTTTTTTTTAAAATCAGTATAAAGATCACTACTTCATTCCTCATAAATTAGAAACCTGATTTTTCTTTAGCCATTATTTCTGTTATAAAAAACAATAAATGGGATGCCTGGGTGGCTCAGGTTTTTTGTTTTTCTTTTTAAGATTTTATTTATTTATTTATTTATTTATTTATTTATTTATTTATTTATTTATTATTTATTTATTTATTTATTTATTTATTTATTTATGAAAGACACAGAGAAAGAGAGAGAGAGAGAGAGAGAGAGAGAGGCAGAGACACAGGCAGAGGGAGAAGCAGAGGGAGAAGCAGGCTCCATACAGGAAGCCCCATGTGAGACTCTATCCTGGGACTGCAGGACCACGCCCTGGGCCAAAGGCAGGCGCTAAACTGCTGATCCACCCAGGGATTCCCTGGCTCAGTTGGTTTAGCGTCTGCCTTGGGTTCAGGTCATGATCTCAGGGTCCTGGGATTGAGCACCTAGCCTGGCTGCCTACACAATGCAGAGCCTCCTCCCTCTCCTTCTACCCCTCCCCCCACCTCCCCTGGTTGTGCTTTCTTTCTCTTTCTCTTTCAAATAAGTAAATAAATAAAATCTTTAAAAAAATAAAAATAAAAAACAACAAAAATTGCAAAAATGTATTAGGAAAAATACTCCAAGACATGACTGGAGAGTTGAATACATTATACATACTACTTTGGCGATGTAAAAATAGTAGATGATTTGTAATTAAGGATAGCCACTTGGTATTTACTAATGAAGCAGTTAATAAGCACTTCTGCAATAGTATTATGGCGACTGCAACACTAAAATGAAGTTATCCAATGTACTAGAATGCAGTGTGCTGATTTTACCATGGTCATGGAAGAAATTGCCACACTTTATCAAATTTAAGATGTGTATGTTGAAGGGAAAAAATAGTCACTCTTTGAATCATTTTTTTTTAATGTGTATTCCAAAACCCAGCCATATGGCAAGTCTGAGGCACTAGATTTTGAAGATAGATATACCAATGCCATGCTGTTGCATGAGGTTATACTTTTCTAGCTAGACCCATTGCATTATAGCTGAGCACAGGAGCAGGGGCGGGGAAACATGACTGTGTGTCATCTCTCTAAACCACAGAGAAATTCTGAAGAATTTAAGGCATCCTTCACCTACTTTCCTTCCTAGCCTTTCTTTTAATACTAATCAAAATACTTTGCATAGCTTTTTTACAGCACAGTTTTGCCCATATTATCAAGGCTCTGAAATGAGACCCTTGGTTGTGGCTTTATCATATTCGTGTGGAAGCTCCTAATTAAAGAAGGCATTCCACAGTCTGTTATTTCTGGGCTGTCTTACTAATTTACTTTTCCTGTATCTCAGATCAATCATTTAGAATAGCCTTTCTCCAAAATGCAAGGAAGTTTTTCCCTTAGGCAGAAGTCTTTCCACATTTTTAACATATGCCTGTAACTTACTGAGGGTGCAGAATTAATTACTAAAAGTGCAGAATGAACACAATAAAAGTGTTTTTATTCAAATTAGGTTAAAGTTTCCTACTTGTTGCTGAAATGTTTTCAGTAGAATCTATCCAACATAAAGAAGTGACATAAAAAGAAAGAAAGAAAGAAAGAAAGAAAGAAAGAAAGAAAGAAAGAAAGAAAGAAAGAAATTATGTGAATATTAAAAAGTTACTTTGAGTATAATTTATTATTTAATCCAGGCAAGATTCATATTCTCTCCTTCTCTCTCACCCTCTCCCTCTCTCTCTTTCTGTCCCTCTCTCCATGTCTCTATGAATCTCTCTCTCTCTTTTTCTCTCTCCTTTCACCCCTACCAGGGTAAAAGTAAAACATAAAAGTAAACTGTAATGCTGAGATTTCTGTGTCAAGGTTAAAGAGAATCACTTCAGAAATTAAAGGTGTCACTCATATTGAGAAATTTTAAAAGAGATCTCTGGAGACATGCACCAACATATTTGCTTAGTACATGAAAAAATAAATTAAAGAAGAAAAACCCTAAAGTAGTGAGGCCTGATGTTATCTTCAAAGTAACTGCCATTTTTAAAAGAAAGTAGTTTCCTTTATCTACAACAAATAGAAGGTAAAAATTGGATATATAATAATCTATTTACCTTTTTTGTTATATTTACATATAGGTTGTACAATGAAATATATAGCAAATAACTTTAGAATGACATATATATGGGTAAAATATGGTAAAATCTTTGCAAATACATGTAGTTCTTGTTTGTGATTTTGTTTTTGTTTTTCTTGTAACTAGCTTCAAGAAATGAAGATTTTTCAAGAGGCCAACATGTATTAACTTGAAACTCCAACTCATGTATTCACCTGAAATGTACTCAAATTTATATTTCATAGTCCTCTATTAGGAACTGGTCTTTTAGTTTGGGAAGCTTCTGCTTTGTTTTGACTTATTCCATTTCACATCACTCTATGGACACCTCCCAACTTTCTTCATTCAAATTATAGCATTGTTCTTATTTCATTAATTTCATTAGCAAAGATTTCAAAGGGACAAGCATTTTAGATATATAAACTAACAAAAGCCCCATAATTTGTGTATCTTTATATATCACTAGAAATAGTCTAGACATTTTCCTTATTACAGAATTAAAGTTGCAACAGCAACTATTGTCTGAGAGTGTGTTTAATTATGAACAAAGAAAATAACAAAGATTTTAATATTTCAGATTGTTATGATGATATTAAAAGGCTGTGTTTTATTAAGTGACATTTCTAAAACACTTTTCACTGATGTAGGTTAATTGTGTCCCAGGGATATTTTGGTGCAAATAAAATAGAAGTGATTGATATTCCCACTAAACAAAATAACCATAAGGGAAATGCAGGGATTGCTTTGCTCTTGTTAATGAATATTTTGAACATTAATTTTTAGCTAAAAATGTAGACATTTTGCAATTAGCTGGATGTTAAGTAACAAGTTTTATAGTGGTGACCAACTTGCCATGTGAATCAGGACTTAGAACGAAAAGTGACCCATTCCTGACAAGAGAAGATGGTAGATATCTGTTGCTGTAAGAAATTCCACATATTCTTTGATAACTAAACAAGGCCTATAAATTTGCTACATAATGTGTAACATTACCAAGGACTTCTGTTATAAGTGCTGAAAAAGGTCTATCGATTGAGGTAGTCAACAGATAATTATCAACTTACAAGGATTTTTCTGCAACAAAGTTATTTACACAATTAATTTCAATGATTTAGTATTATAACTGTATCCCACTCTTTTCCTCTCCCCCCAAAACAAAAATCTAACCCCTACTTCATAGAGCATTTGAAATAATAAAATCAAAGAAAGTCTTTAAAGCATCTTGCTCATTTCACTTGGAAGTCTACACAGTTCAAGTTGATTATAGCTCATGTTTAGGAACCATCCAGTCTTTTCATTAAAACAACCATTCTCTATAGTTCAAGAGAAGTTTCATATCAAAAGAGAAATAGTAAGAATACTACCCCTACCCTAGTTGTTTGGAAAACCTGTTAAGACTTGTAAAGTGTCAGAGGTTTTATTTTACTTGCTAGCTTACAACTTACCCTGCCAGTTTCATGGAAGATGAGAACATATGAGACCCATGGGACAAAAAACTTTATTATTCACTGGAATTGTAGCCAGAGCATAAGTATTTTTTTTTTTTTTTTAGTTCCCATAGGGTGGTATAAAAGAGCCAGCTGATTGATACCTGTGTACAATTGATATGCATTTCAGGTGAGGCACTTTGACCCTATGGATATAAATTTTTATTATGCTGGACAGTAAGCATGCCCACTCTTTGCTCCAGGTGGGGACACTGTTTGTAAATTCACTGTTATTTATTATACAATACTGAAAAGACAGCCCAGAAGAAAAGGGCAATTAGTGCTTTATTTGCTTGACTTACAGATGTGTAACACAGCCACAGAGTATTGTCTCTCAACAGAACCCAGGCAGGTACAGTATAACGACCACCTATTTTACTATCGCCATCATTTCACATGAACTGTAGCCATTTAAACCAATCGCATCAAAAACAGGGAAATAAAAATGGAAACTTATCTAGGGAATAAAAGAGAAAAATTGAATTATCTCTATCCAATTTTTTAAAAGATTTTATTTTATTTACTCATGAGAGATACAGAGCAAGCGAGAGGCAGAGGGAGAAGCAGGCTCCACGCAGGAAGCCCGACGTGGGACTCGATCCTGGGTCTCCAGGATCAGGCCCTGGGCTGCAGGCAGCGCTAAACCTCTGCGCCACCGGGGCTGCCCTATCTATATCCATTAATACAATGATCATATAATCCATGAGTTTGAAAGTTTTAACTCAAATTTTCATGTTTAGAGGTTAATATTTAAGAGAACTTGGTCAACTCAGAAATATTCTGATACTAATTGAGTTTTCCATGGATATGGAAAAGAATTAAGCAAAAAGAAACAAAATGACTACAAAGTATATAGAAAATGTGCTGCACCAATGTTCTGCAGTTTAATATATTTCTAAATTTTCTTGCCTTTATTGAATTTATGTAAATTCTCCTATCTAACATTTACTTGAGATAGATTTTTTGTGATTTAATTAAAGGAATGGTATTTGCAGCGAAGAATTGGAAAGCACTATTTAGCTTTAGTAGGTAATTAGCCACTGAACTAAAGGTCTGATCATTTTTCTGTTTTCACACTAAAATGAAAACATTGAACAAAACTATGTAACAGGTAAGAGATGTTTTCCTTCTCAAGCTGGTAACATTTCTAAAGATTTTTATTTAGAAAATGTCTTCTAAGTTTTACATGGCCATTCAAAAACCAAAGTATTTGGGATGCCTAGGTGGCTCAGCAGTTAAGCACTGCCTTTGGCTCAGAGTATGATCCCTGGAGTCCCTGGATTGAGTCCCACGTCGGGCTCCCTGCATGGAGCCTGCTTCTCCCTCTGCCTGTATCTCTGCCTCTCTCTGTGTGTGTCTCTCATGAATAAATAAGTAAAATCTTAAAAAAAAAAAAAAAAGCCAAAGTATTTGAGGCAGTTAATTCTTGAGAATCATCTTTGTCAACATATTGTAATGCTTTGATTTTACCATCTTATAATAGCATAAACCGGAAGAAATCCACCCTCTCTCAATAAAGCCCAAATTAAACTGTTTCTTCTATGTAAGCATTGTACTGAACCTATTAGTTTTGCTTAGGTTTAATTTTGAATATTACATTGATGTGATCAATATTTCTTCCCTTTTTTACTCATTAGAAAACTTAGAAAAGGTTTATGCTGTATAAAGTTTTAATCTTTAAGGAAGCTACAGAAGTGTCAGTTTTTACAAGATGCCTTTGTGGTACTTATTCTTCTTCAATAAATATAACTATCTCTTAATACTTCATCTAAAAAGCCTTTGATTTGAAGATTAATAAACATTCTTTGGATACCTATTTCCTTACTTCCTTCAAATATTTGTAATAATCTTCCACATTGTCCCTTGTATATAACACCGAGCTTTCAGTTTGTTTTTTTTAAAAAGAAATTCTTCCTTACTAAACTATGTATTCTACTTTAAAAATAAAATCAGTAATTCATAATAAAAGTAACAAGTGATTTTTCTGCTTGTTTGGTTATATTTTACCTGTAGTATTTGTATAATGAGTATAGCTACATTTCTTGTATACAGAGGAGACAAAATAATAGAGTGATGTGAGAATAGGCTGTATGGTGTAATTTAATTTATGGACTAAATTAATATGTAAAAGCCATAGTAAGATTCATCTATTTGATAAAGTGTTTTTGAAGAACTTTGAGAACATTGATAGTGCAAATAAAACGCAGAGTTTAAAATTGAGAAGGCTTCTTATTTAATGAAGATCTGTACTTAGACTCCAACAACCTGGGTTAAAATTTTGCCTTTGCCAAATTTATTGTGTGAAATTATTGAATTCTTTTAATCTTCCTTTTTTTATCTGTAGAAAGGTATTAGTAATATACGATTTAAAGGTATTATTGGTAAAATAAGGTTAATGTGTAAAAGAACTTGGCACATAACAGTTGCTTCATAAATATCTCTTTAGTATTAATTACTTTTTACTTCACTCTGGGTTTTATAGAATCATGGTATCTTTTTCTAAAGCATTTATTTAAATTCCAGTTCATTAACAGTGTAATATTATTTTCAAGTGGTACAATATACTGATTCAGCATTCACATACAACACCCAGTGCTCATCACAGCAAGTGCACTCCTTACTCTCCATCACCTATTTAACATTCCCCCACCAACCTACCTTCTGGTAACCATTATTGTCTTCTCTTTGATTAAAGGTCTTTCCTGGTTTGCCTCTCTCCCTTTTTTGTCCCCTTTGCTCCTTCATTTTGTTGCTTAAATTTTACACATGAGTGAAATCATATGGTATTTGTCTTTCTCAGACTGTCTTATTTCACTTAGCATAATACTCTGTAGCTTTATGTCCTTGCAAATGACAAGATTTAATTCTTTTTTATGGCTGAGTAATATTCCATTGTATATATGTACCACATCTTCTCTTTTTTATTGCTGTCCAGTATTCCCACCACCATTTGTTTGTTGCATTTGTTGAGGAGAGTGTGTTTTTCACATTGCCTATGCTTACTTACTTTGTCAAAGATTGACAGTACAATCATGGGTTTTTTTCTGGGGCATTCTATTCTGTCCTACTGCTCTGTGTGTTTATTTTTGTGCTGGCACAATGCTGTGATTATTATGGCTTTGTAATATAATTTGATGTGTGTAATTGTGATGCCTCCTTGTTTGCATTTTTTTCGAGGTTGCTCTTTGTGATTGCTTACAAACTTAGGATTATTTGTTCTAGCTCTGTGAAAAATGTACTGGTACTTTGATAGGGATTGCATTGAATATATTGATTACTTTGGGTAGTATAGACCTTTTAACAATATATGTTCTTTTAATCCATGAGCATGGAATATCTTTCCATTTCTTTGTTTCCTCTTCAATTTCTTTCATCAGAGTTTTATAGTTTTCAGAGTATAAGTCTGTTACCTCTTTGGTTAGGTTTATTCCTAGGTATCTTATTGTTTTCAGTGCAATTGTAAATGGGATTGATTCATTTTTCTTTCTGATGCTTCATTACCGGTGTATAGAAGTGAGCAGATTTCTGTACATCAATTTGGTATCCTGAGACTTTACTGAAATTATTTGTCAGTTCTAGCAGTTTTTTGGCTGGGGTCTTCCAGGTTTTCCATATAAAATATGAAGCCCTTCACAGATAGTGAAAGTTTTACTTCTTACTTGCCAATTTGGATGCCTTTTATTTCTTTCTGTTGTCTGATTACTGTGGCTAGGATTTCCAGTATTATATTGAATAAAAATCATGAGAGTGAATATCCCTATCTTGTTCCTGACCAGAGAGGAAAAGCTTTCAGGTTTTTTGTTTTGTTTTATATTTAGGATAGTTTTAACTGTGGGTTTTTCATATATGGCTTTTATTATGTTGAGATATGTTTCTTTTAAAACTACTTTGTTGAGTTTTTTTATTATGAATAGATATTGTATTTTGTCAAACACTTTTTTTCTACAGCTATTGAAATGCTCATATGGTTCTTATACTTTCTTTTATTTTTTATTTTTTAATTTATTTATTTTTAGAGGGAGAGGGGCAGAGGGAGACAGAATCTCAAGCAAACTTCTTGCTTAGTACAGAGTCCAACACAGGGCTCAGTCCCAGGACCCTGAGATTATGACCTAAACTGAAATTAAGATTTGGATGTTTAACCAACTGAGCCACCCAGGCACCCCTATCCTGTCTTATATTAATGTGAAGTATCATGTGATTGATTTGAGAATACCGAGCCATGTTTGCAACCCAGGAATAAATCTCACTTGATTGTGGTGAATGAATTTTTTAATATATTGTTAGACTCAGTTTGCTAGTATTATGTTGGGGGTTTTTGCATCTATGTTCATCAGAGATATTGGCCTGTAGTTATTTTTTGTGATATCTTTATCTGGTTTTGGTATCAGGATAATATCAACCTCATTGAATGAATTTGGAAGTTTTCTAGTTTGTCCAATATGAGTATTGCTACTCCAGTTTTTTTTTTCACATGATAAATATTTATCCATCCTCTCACTTTCAATTTGCAGGTCTCTTTAGGTCTAAAATTAGTCTCTTGTGGGCAGCATATAGATGAATATTGTTTTTTGTTTGTTTTTTATTCATTCTGACACTCCGTATTTTTTGATTGGAGCATTTAATTCATTTACATTATTGATAGATATGTATTAATTGATGTGTATTCGTTGCCATTTCATTACTTGTTTGTGGCTGTTTCTGAAGATTTTTTCTTATCCCTTCTTGTCTTTCTTTCATATTTTGCTGACTTTCTTTATTGATATATTTGCATTCTTTATTTTTTTAAGATTTTTACTTTATTCATGAGAGACACACCGAGAGAGAGAGAGAGAGAGAGAGAGAGAGAGAGGCAGAGATAAGGCAGAGGGAGAAGCAGGCTCCCCATAGAGAGCCTGATGCAGGACTCAATCCCAGGACCCCAGGATCATGCCCTGAGCCGAAGGCAGACACTCATCACAGAGCCACACTGGTGTCCCTACTTACATTCTTCAAATTTATGTTTTCATATTTCTTAGTGGTTTTTGATATTTGGCTAGAATTTGATTTGTGTATAACCTCTTCTGCATATAGCAGTCTGTATTAAGTTGATAATATTTTAAGTTTGAACCCCATTCTTCTCTCCTCACAACATTTTAGGTATATATTATATATTTTATATATACACTTTTTAGTTCCTTGACTATTTTTTACCAAAATACTCATTTTTACTATGTTTGTGTTTCCTGACTTATACAGTCATTTTTTAGTCTCCTTTCCACTCAGAGTTCCCTTTAGTAACTCTTGCAGTGCTGGATGAATGATCATGAACTCCTTTAGGTTTGTTTGTCTGGGAAATTCTGTATCTGTCCTTCTATTCTGAATGATACCCTTGCTGGATAGAGTATTCCTGGCTGCAAATTTTTTCCCATTCAGCACATTGAATATCCCACTCTCTTCTGGCTCGCCAAGTTTCTATTGAAAAATATCCAGCTAATCTTATGGGTTTTACCTTGTAAATTACTGACTTCTTTTGTCTTGTTGCTTTTAAGATTTTTTCTTTATCAGTGTATTTTGCAAATTTAATTACAATATGTCTTGAGGGGGGATCCCTGAGTGGCAAAGCGGTGGCAAAGCAGTGCCTGCCTTTGGCCCAGGGCACGATCCTGGAGTCCCAGGATCGAGTCCCACATTGGGCTCCCCCCATGGAGCCTGCTTCTTCCTCCTCCTGTGTCTCTGCCTCTCTCTCTCTCTCTCTGTCTATCATAAATAAATAAATAAATAAATAAATAAATAAATAAATAAATAAATCTAAAAAAAAATATATGTCTTGAGGTGGGCCAGCTTTTGTTGATTTTGATGGGAGTTCTCTGTGCCTCCAGGATCTGGATATCTGTTTCTTTCCCCAAATTAAGGAAGTTTTCAGCTATTATTCCTTGAAATAAATTTTCTGCCTTCTTTTCTCTCTGTTCTTCTTCTGGTACTCCTGTGATACAAATGTTCTATGTTTGATGAACTCATTGAATTCGCTATGTCTATTCTCATTTTGCATCATTCTTCTTTCTCTCTTGTGTTGGCTTCATTGTTTTTCCATTACTTTGTCTTCTAGGAAATTAATTCATTCTTCTGCTTTTTCCAACCTGCTGTTTTTTGCAACAAGTATATTTCTAATCTCACTTAATGTATTTTCATCTCTAATTTATTCCTTTTTAATTCCTTTATATCTGTGGTAGAAGTCTCACTGATATCTTCCATTCTTTTCTTGAGTCCAATGAGTATGCTTATGATCATTGCTTTAAATTCCTCTGTCTTCTCATTGTGTTTAAGTCTCTTCCTTCTTCTGCATGTTAGACAAGCCAGTTATTTCTTCTGCTCCTGAAAGCAAAGGTCACTGCTCCTGAAGTGACCAGAGCCTAATGCTTCAAGGAGTGCCAACAGTATATGCTGCATACACCCTGCTGCTATGTTCTGGCTATTCCATTCCATCTGGCCAGTTATCTGCAGAGGCTCTCCTTGCCTGCTATGGACAGTGTTTGGTTCTTGGACTGAATATGGCTAATTTTAAGTAAGTGTGCTCTGGTCTACTTGTGAAATGAGACCTGTCACCACTTCCACCAGGACTGAGGCCCTGCATAAATCTCTGGTCAGGAGACCTGGTGTGGTCAGGGATTTGTGCTGCTTTTCTGGAGGAGGGCCCCACTGCACTGGAAATGAGGTAAGCCTGACTGAGAAGGGCAGTTCCACCAGAGTGCAAGGGGATTGGGCTTAGTGTAAGCAAGTTAGACAGTCAGTGTTTGTGCTGTGCTGCTTCTAGAAAGTGGGGCCTGTGTTTATGCTGAGGGGCAAGAGAAGGAAACAACTTCCAACTCCTTTGTTCCTAGAGAAGCATCTCCATGAATGCTGTGTCTCAAAGATGTGCTCTAAGAAAAGCAAATAATCTCCCTACTATGTGCCCCAGGTACCCTTCAGATTACTGTTTCCATGCTGTCTGTCCCCAGGTTGTTTGCCTGCCTTCTCTCTAAGAACAACACAGTGTCCTCCCAGCCTTATCCTAGCCAAGCCTGGTGACTTAAAACTCCAAGCTTCGAAGTTTTAAAACCTTAAGCTTTGTTGGTTGTAAATTCATCCCCTCTCATTTTTCAAACCAATGTCTTTTGGGAAACATTCTCCTTGTGTGTTCCTCTGTGTACTCCTCTCTCTTTCTTGCTCTCTTCCACAACCACAGCCCCCTCTCCTCCACAGCAGCTGAGACCCATTTCTCCCCTGATCCATGTCTCCATACATCCCACCATCTTCAGTGTGGCCTCGTCTGTCCCTTTAGTTGTAGTTTGTTCTGTTAGTCTTCTGGTCAATTTGGGGGGGGGGTGTATTTAGGATATTTAATAGTTATCTAATTGTATTCATTGGACCAGGCAAGCCTAGAGTCCTCCTACTCTGCCAACATCTTCTTGTCTCTCTAGAATCATAATATATTAATTTAGAAATGAAAATGAACTATCATGTTCTCAATAATTCTACTAAGAATCAAAAAGTCCAAAGATACCAAAAGATGTCGAAGAAACAGAATCCTTGTGCACTATTGGTGGGAATGTAATTTGATACAGCCATTATGGAAAAGAGTATGAAGGTACTTCCAAAAATTAAAAGTAGAACTACTATATGATGCAGCACTCCACTTTCAGATATATATCCAATGGTAATGAAATCAAGATCCTGAAGAGATATCTGCACCCCCATGTTCATTGCAACATTATTCACAATAACTAAGATATGCAACCAACCTATGTGTCCATCTATGGATGAATGGATAAAGAAAATGTGAGATACATATAATGAAATATTATTGAGCTTAAAAAAAAAGAAGAAGAAAATCAAATCCTATCATGTGTGACAGCATAAATAAATCTGGAGAACATTATGTTAAGTGAAATGAGCCAATCTTAGACATATAATGAATGATCTCACTTACATATGGAATCAAAAACTGTCAAAATCACAAAAGCACAAAGTAGCATGATGATTGACAGGGAATGTGGAGTGTAGGAAATGGGGTAGATATTGGTACAAAGTTTATTAAGCAGAATTAGTAAGTTCTGGAGTCTAATGTACAGCATAGTAATTGTAGGTAATAATAATTGTACTCTTGAAAATTCATAAGAGAATAGATCTTCAGTGTTCTCACTATGCACACATATGCACACACACACAAAATTCTAACTATTGGGGTAATGGATAATTATCTGGAGAGTGGTAATCATTTCACAGTGTATATGTATATCAAAATATCATGTTGTACACCTTACATACATATAATTTTGTCAATTCTATTTCAATAAAGCTGGCAATTTTTTTTTTGAAAAAAGTATTGTTTGTACATTTTAGTTCACATCTGAACTATATAATCTTTTAGGTAGTATAAGATACTATGAGAAGTTTCATATATATATATATATATATATATATATATATATATATATATACATATGAAGCACATTAACCACTATAATTCTTTATAAACTATACAAAAAAGAGAGGAGAACATTTGAATATCAGTGACATATCAGAACTATTTCCAAGAAGTTGATAGGATATAAGACTTAAAAACAAAAAGATTTTGTTTATTTATTCATGAAAGATGCAGAGAGAAAGGCAGAGACACAGGCAGAGGTAGAGGCAGGCTCCATGTGGAGAGCTCGATCAGGGACTCCATGCGGGACAATATCTGGGACTGGATTCGGGACTCTGGGATTATGCCCTGAGAAGCAGGCTCCTTGGGGAGAGATGTGACCTCAATATGGGGACTCCTGGATCACTCCCTGAGCAAAAGGCAGATGTTCAACCAGTGAGCCACACAGGCAACCTAATAGGATATGTCTTTAAAGATTCAGTTTTGTGGTCAAGAGTAAGTGAATTGGATGCTTAAGCAATAAGCCATGCCACGAGACTGGAACATGGAGTTGAAGCTGAGTAACTGCAATTTTCCAAGTTTATTTCTATTTATTTGGAAGTTTCCTAGTAGTTCCATAACATTTCCCTCCACTAGTCTCTTTTTTAAATGCTACTGAACTTCTGGCTAAAATTTAGAATAATTTGGTCCATTGGACACTACAACCAAAAAATATAAAATAAAATCTTTTTCTTTTCTCTTCCTTGCCATTTTCTAAGTATTTTATCTTCAGTTATGCTTTAAAAGGCCAGTGTTTTCTCAGAAATACAGTGTGGTGTATCATTTTAGACTGACTTTGTGTGTAAAAGGTAAATAGGTCTAAAATTTGGAGGGCGATGATTTACAGTATTATAGAGGCAATATCTTTTTACTGTCTACTGTAATCCAAATGTATACTTAACACACTTTAAAAATGATGGCTGTATGTTTACACAGCACGTTTGTAAATTTTTAATTTAATATTTATAAAGAATGAGTAGATACTGATTTTCTCTTTTTAATAAGTGCTGAAGCCTGAAATGCTTTTTCCTACCTATGAAACTTAAATGAGTTCTACTAGGGTAAAAAATTTTTATTGAATTATGTTACACAGAAGAAATATATTTTTTAAATTATAAAATGCATTTTGCTCTCTCATTCAATTTCTTCCAATTGTGACTTTTATTTTGTGATCTTCATAAATGAATCATTACTAAACACTTTTGACACAAATATATTGTTTACATAATAGTTCAAGTAATTAATAACTAACTGAAGCCTCATTGCCTTACAAATTGATTAAACATTTGTATAGTTTAAAAATGGAAGTATTAGTTTTGTTTCCAAAAAAAAAAAAAAAAAGTTTTGTTTCAAAAAAATTGAAGTATTTTACACTAAGGCATCAACTGAGATTTGTTTATGAGGCATGCCATATATTATGCTGTCTTTTGCAATAATAGAATTAAAGGTCATTTTTAATTTATATTATTTTTAGGGATATGTAATATGAGCAAAAAACAGAAGAAAAAGCAGATGTTTATCTACTTATTAGATTGCCTTTAATTCCTTCTGCAATACTTTGTAGTTTTCACTGTACAGGTCTTGCATATTATGGTGAAATTTATTCTTAAGTGGTTTTTGTTTCATGCTCTTGTAAATGGAATTGTATTCTTACTGGATTGTTCATTGCACGTATATAGAAATAAAACTGATTTTTGTGTTTTGATGTTTCATTCTGCAATTTTCCTGACTTTATTAACTTTAATAATTTTTTGGATTTTTTATAATTTCCTATATATAATATCACATTATCTGTGAATAGAGATAGTTTTACTTCTTCCTTTCCAATTTGATGTCTTTTGTTTATCCTTTGCCTGGTTACTCTAGCTGGACCCTCCAGTACAATGTTAAATCAATGGGTCAAAAGTCAAAATTCTTGTCTTGTTACTCAATTAAAGGAAAAGTTTTCAGTTTTTCACCATGAAGTGTGTTGGTAGTTGTGTGCTTTCCATAAATGCCCTTAATCATGTTGAGGGGTTTTCCTTCTAGTCTTAGATCTCTCAGTGTTTTATGATGTAAATTTGTTAGATTTTTTATCAAATACCTTTTCTATATCAATTGAAAAGAGTTTCTGTTTTATTTTTTCCTTCATTTTATAAATGTGATACCACGCTGATTTATTTTTGTATGTTAAACCACCTTTGCATTACTGGGATAAACCTCACATGATTGTGGTATACAATCATTTTAATATGTTACTGGATTCAGATTACCAATAATTTGTGAGGATTCAGAAGCTTTTAATATTTTTCTTGGAAATTTTTCTTACTAGTGTCATAAATCTTATTCATTGTCAATTTCTCTGGTTTTCTTTTTTTTATAATTTTTTTTATTTTTTTTATTTATTTATGATAGTCACAGAGAGAGAGAGAGGCAGAGACACAGGCAGAGGGAGAAGCAGGCTCCATGCACCGGGAGCCCGACGTGGGATTCGATCCTGGGTCTCCAGGATCGCGCCCTGGGCCAAAGGCAGGCGCCAAACCGCTGCGCCACCCAGGGAATCCCTTCTCTGGTTTTCTTTTCCAGAAATTTCAAAAGAATAAATAATCTTTCTTTTACATGATGTCAACTTTAAATCCCTTTGGATTATTTTTATAAGAGAAATAATTATTTTTCCATTCTTCCTACTAGTTCTATTTCCAAATCTTTTTAAAATTGAAATAGCTAAAGTGCAGTGTAATAACCATCCTAGCTAGCTGTTTGGTGACAAGAGTAGTGGAAGGAATAGAGTCAGTCTTTCTGATATTATGATCCATTTAACTGTTTTCATCTATGTTCTTGCATAAGCTTTGATAGTTGCTTTATTTATAAATTAGTATTTTTCCTCCAAGTCATTAAACTAATCAGAATATAGAACATACAAAACTTACCCTTATGATTTTGTTGTCAATTTGAAACTTCTAATGCACTGATTATAAAATACTCATAGAGGGGATTCAAGGACCTAAAGAATTGCTCTTCAAAAGGTGTCATATTGGCCCCTCTATAGACTATGTTAAACCTATGAGTAATTGTTTTTGTGTAAATTGATTCTTCAGTTTTACTAATCAACTGTTGGTGGTGGTGGGGAGGAAGACTAGTTGAAAATTTTTCAGATATCTAAATTTGAAATTACAGTTTAACTTTTCCTGTTAAGTCCTTCACTCATTAAATATAATTTCTACTATTATTCTATTACTAGCATGCATCCTTCAGTAATTAATTATGTGGTGATGAATGTAATACATAATTTTGAGTCCTTGCATAGATAAACATCACTTTACTCTACCCTCACCCTCATTTTATAGTTTACTATAGTGTCAGTTGTATGAGTTGTGAGTAATTTCCTCTCAGAACTTTGAAAGCATTGTCTGTTGTTTCATAGAATCGAAAATTACTTATGAGAATACCAACCATTTTATTATGTTTGTAAAAGGCCTGTTCCCCCCTCTCACCCAAACCCAACAGAAAAAGTTTAGGATCAGAGTAATTTTGGCTGTTCTCAAGATATATAAAATTATTGCTAGTTATTTGTATTTTTAAATTATTATTTATCTATTGAGCTACACAGCCAATGAATACGGTAATTCTTCAGCTCTGGGAAATTTCATTCTGTTTCTCCCTAATACTGTTTATCCTTCATTTTCTCCAATTCAGTAAACTAAAAATCTACTAATACTCATTGGGAAGAGGGTTTTACTAAAAGCACTAAGATCCATGCTAGCTGCTCCAGTTTGAAAAAATCCTTCATGTTTGTTTGTTTTGTTGTTGTTTTGGGTTTTGGTTTTTGCTTTGAAAGAAAGAATCTAAACTGACTGCCTTTAATTTTATTAAGAATGATGGAGGAATGTAGTTGATGGGAATATTTTCAGTTGATCATCTTTTTTTTAGCCTTTTTACTGCCTGCCATTTTTGATTCATCAAATCTGCTTCCCAACCCTCTGAAGAGTATTTTAGGAAAGATTCATGTCTGCTTAGCTTCAGTCCTCTCCATATTTTTGGCTGCAACTACCTGCACTGTGCTTTATGAGTCAATACATTTCCACCTGTCTTCTAGAAATTTGTTGAAATGTCTACTTTGCTGATGACCTACCACTTGTTCTCTTCCTGATTATATGGCTTATAGCTTTTAAAAGTAACTTTAGTTCTTTCAGAAAGAAGAAAAATAATTACATTTTCCCAGTCTATCTTCTTCAATCAAAAGTTTTCTTACCACAGTTCAGTTCACTGACACATGACATTTGGGTATATGAATATATTTTAATGAAGCTTTGAAAGATGAAACGTCCTGAAAGCAATTTATGCTTATTACAACTTACACATGTTCCCAAAAGTCATGTGACTATTTTTAAAAAATTTATTTATTCATGAGAGACACAGAGAGAAAGGCAGAGACAAAGGCAGAGGGAGAAGCAGGCTACCTTTAGGGAGCCTGATATGGGATTTGATCCCAGGACCCCAGGATCATGACCTGAGCCAAAGGCAGACCCTCAACCACTGAGCCACCCAGAAGCCCCATCACTCTTGTTTTCTAATATGTAATCATTTGACTATTTTTTCTGTTACTTAGACTGCATTCTCATTACCCATACTTGTATTACCTATCCTGTAGCCTAAATTTTATTCATATTTTTCTTCAAGTGTTCTTCATATATTTTCTTGTTTCTTTTTGAATATATCCTCACAACTTCACATTTTCAAAAGCTTATCCAAGTATTTTCCTAAACACTTCTTTCAAGAAAGGAATTCTAGTGGCAGCTATGTTGTTTGCTTTAACCATTTCATTATAAATTCCAATGTTTCCTTTGTAGTACTATGTAAATTCTACTATGTAGTACTCAGTAATATTGAGTGTAGCTAGCTTTATCCAACAGTGAACAGTTTCTCTTCAACACATTAGCTGCTATATGCAAAGGAAAGTCTATATGTAAGGTATATGTGAACATAGAAAATCACTCAACTTTCTACAACTTAGAGCTATGGTTCTCAAAATTTAGCATCCATCAGAATCACCTGAAAGACTTATTTTGGTAATACACAGGAGGCTGAGTCACATCCCATAATTTTTTTATTAGGGTCTTATTTTTTAATATGTCTGTATGGAGTCCAATAATTTTCATTTCTATTAAGCTCTGATTCTTATATTGTTGATATGGGAACTTTAATGAGAACCATTACCCAGAGAATCACTATTCCATTAAAAAATGTAGCTCAAAAATCTGGAATAGGAAAGGATGGGATGTAGAGAAAGTCCAAATATGTCAATAGTTTCTGAAAGCATTACTTTACATATTTGTGATCCATAGGTATTAAACAACAGAGAAAGATGTTTGAGGAGTACATAGCAGAAAATTGCGTGTATTTATGTGATTAGTGGTTTTATCCTCTGGTAAAATGGGTCAAAGTGCACATAAGCATTAATTCCAGCTAATTATTGAAATATAATGGAACTATACAAACAACAACAACACAGAAATTAAAATAAGCCTCATCCTTTTGTCAGTATTTTTTAGTTACTACATGTAAACAAAATATTTACAATTTTCATGTACTAATACAAAAGAAATACATATATTAAAGATAATATTTTTAACAAAATAAAGCTACAATTGTAAGTATTTGACAGTGGCTGAAATAAATCAGAATTCGTAGTTTTCCATTCAATAGAGCAGTAACATAAATATTCCCTATGGAATAGTAAAGCTACATTATAAAAGAATATCTATTATTAAAAATAGAACTTACAAAGTCTTAGATTTACATTTCTTCAACAACTGAATATGTCTCATAATTTAACTTTCAAGGTAAGTTAGATAGCATGATCAAATGTCTGCTTTCTGAGAATAGATTTGAATAATGAGAAACTGCTTCATGAACATAAATAGCTTTTAGATATCCTTCAGTGTGTGTGTGTGTGTGTGTGTGTGTGTGTGTGTGTATGGTAAAGTCAATACAGAACATTTAAAACATTACTAATACTAAAAAATGAATTAGAAAGGGTGCCTTCCACATCATATTTATCAACAAGCTTTTTCAGTTTTATCTGATGAGCTATATTTTTGGTTGATTACCTCCAGTGTGATAATAAAATGAAGCTCATGCTCTTTGTTCAGTTTAATAACCTTTTGTAAAAAATCATTTAACATTATATTACCAGCATTTTTCCATGCCATCAAACATGCTTCTAAAACATGATTTTTAATGTCCAAACAATATTACACCATATAAATGTGGCATAAATTAAGCATGTCTCTCTATTGTTGAAAATTTCCTTAAAATTGTTTCCTGTGAGTGGAATTGCTGAGTTACTGTATATATAATTAATGACTTAATAAATTTTTGTGAAGGAAAAATGCAACAAACACTTCTGTCTACACTGAAAATGTATGTTTTACAGCACTTTTGTAAATAAATATCGCCTGCTATGATTTTATTTATATTTTTTCTGATTTGTTAGGTAAATTATCATAGTGGTTTTAATATGTCATAGTAGTTTTAATATACAGTTTTGTAGCTTTATGTGTGGCAGAGCATTTTTAATATGGTTTTAGGCTAATTGTTTTCTTCTACAGTTTAAAATACAGCTATGGTTATAGTGAGTTTAATTTATTATGTAAAAGGAGGAAAATAATTACTAAGACTCTAGAAATATTACTTTAATACTAATTTCCTATTTTAAATCTGGAAGTCTAAGCTAAATATATGAATGAATGCTATAGTTGATTTTAGTATATAAAGATTACAGATGTTTCTTTTCTTTCTCATGTTTCCCATTTTCCCTCTACTTTTTATGCACTAAAGAAAGATTTATTTAAACTTGTTTGTCAAACCCAGAATCAGTGCATAGATTTATGTTTAGGAAAAACTACAATTCACATGTCCAAAATGTGATATATGCATGACATATTGCATAGAATTAATGCTCTTAATTTTTTAGGTTATAGAACACGATAAACTATATGAGGATATTTCTTTGCTTGACAATTTCTCCAATCAAAATAATTTCATTTGCAAATTGAAGCATGATGAATTAATAAAACTTTTGAGAATACAAAAGGTCATACCACATGAGAATAAAATCTGCAGCATCTAGCCTTCAGATATGTCACTTAGCCTAGATGTATATAAACCAGTTGCAAAGTGAGTGACTCAATTTCCTAACCTGCAATTAATGAGATATATGTATACATATTTTTTCCAGAAATAAACACATTCATTTCAAACAAATCCTTACTAACTGATTTGTGTATGTATGTGTATGTTTGTGTGAGTCGACTTTTTTCTCAGATAACAATATCAATCCCATGAGCATGCAACAATATGAGAGGACCATGGAAAAGGATCTAAAGGCATCATTATTATACAGTTAGACAAAAGAGTGTGTGTGTGTGGGGGGGGGGCAGTATTTTTGGAGTAACTTTTAAATCACTTGGATAGAATAGATTAAAATAGAGTTAACTGTTGAATTTGTAATTATTGAATATTCATCTAAGTATTAAGGATAAATTTTTAAATGAGCATAACATTTTAGAAAAATTATTATTGAATAAGAAGGTTAAATAGCCTTTACAACTTCAGAGGTGACTGAATTTTAGTTTATGATTGGCTTTCTTTGAGTAGTAGAATTGGCAGAGTTCAGATAGGTATCTTAATACCACTCCACTGTGATAAGAAATGGGGAAAAAATAGCAAAAGTAATTGTCTTAGCAATGATCTAGTTTGGAAGTGATGGCTTCTTTCAGGTAGAATCTGGTAACCTTTCTATATCTTCTGAGTACTCCATAAGGTCAAATATCTCTGTCTAGAAGGTGGATACTGCTTAGAAACCTGCTCCCATCCCAAATATTGCAATTGAACTGATGTTGGTATAGTAGTGCACAAAGGCTTATTTTACTCTGTCCATGAGCATGAGGTGAAGAGAAACTATCTCTTAAAGATTTTTCTATCTGATACTCTTCAGGATCTAATGAGATCAGTCAGCTTCAGATAAACATCCTGATGCTGAACCTGCAATTGACCATCTCCCTCAGCTAATCCATTTGTCTTTAGCTATTATCACAAAGGGATGGCAGTGTATCTTTAGGGCAAAAGAAATGCCTATTTTTATATGACTATTTGAGAAGGGAAACAAGACAAGTCAATAAAGATGTAGCAAAGTTTGGCTTTTGGATTTGTCCTCTTTTGCTTCTCTGACCAGCTGCACATGTTTGGTAAACTAATCATTTACTTTGACAGACTTACTCTGCATCACACCTTCTACTGAGTTCTGAAAAAGCAAAAAGTGTTTTGTCCTCTGGCATTCACACACCAGGTGGTCTAATTTTTGCCTGTTGGCTCACAATAGGTGTTTGGAGGTTTTCTCCCTGACCTGAATCGATTCTCCAACTGACAGAGCAAAGTAAATCTTGGACAAAAACAACAAAGAATATGTTTCCACTAGCAAGGTCAGTGTAAATTATGGAGGATTTATGTACTAAGCGATGGATCCGTTGAGCTTTCCTTTGAATAAAAATATCAAAATATCAAGGCATGTTGGCTTAGACAGATACATGATTTTTTTCAGTCCAGTTTCAATTATTAGTTAATATTACTTCATCCCCCTAGTTAGTTGCACAACTAGGACTGGCAGTTTTCCTGCTCCGGTCCCATGACAGAGTTGGTCATAGACAATTCTTCATAACATGCTTCCTCCGACAGTGGTACCAAACAAGTATGGCAGTGTGATATATTTGTCCCCTTAATTATGGGTCTTAAAAGTTGGTCCTTCATTTTGGTTCTACTTTCCATTATTTTTATAAGCCTTTGAAAATGTACTTAAGTTTTTAATTTTGACATCATTGGAAGTAATGTATACTGGGAAAATATTCCTCTCTGTGTGAATTAGACTAGTTTCTTTCTTTTTTTTTTTCACAATGTCACCTAGTTGTATTTTGATTAGGGGATGCTCTTCTGTTCTACAGTTTTGAGAATTACTTGGCAAATCCCTATATAAATCATTTATAGCTCATGGTTTTATAGATTTTGTCCCTGTTCATTTTTGATATTTTTCTTTCCTACATACAAACCTAAATATTTTTTCTCTATTCTTATAAAATGAACTTTTTAACTCTTTAATCTATTTCCTCTGAAGGCTACCAGTTTTTCTGATGTCTTTTTGCAGATAAGAACTAGAACCACACTATTAGAGGTACATATATTTTAGGGATTTTACTTACATGGAGATAGGTCAAAGTTTTTTTTGCTATTTGTAATACTCTTGATTATTCATTCACATGGTTTTCATCACTGCACCAGAAATATTATTGTCATTAAGCTTTCTGTTAGATATCTGAGCTTATTGAATGAAAGTAAAGTTACAACTATTGATTTTATGGTGTGCCGTATAAAATACTTCTCCAAAAATTAAGAATAGAAAATTTTATTTTATCTTTTAAGATGTTCACATTTCAAAAAGTATGAAGCCCTGTGATAAGATTTCTGCCCACCACTGTGGCCCAACCACCCATTTCCTTTTCTAGAGATATGTTATAGAAACACAAGCAAATCTTTTTTTTTTTTTATCCCTTTTCAAATTGCTTTACACTGCACGTATTATTCTGAATCTTGTTTCATGTACTTACTTAATGTGTTTTAGATAACTATTTTTTTTTTTTTTACTCTTGAGAGCTCCATATTCTAATTATGGTTGTATATTATTCCATTGCATGGGTAATTTATAATTTATTTAACTTAGACCCTACTGATAGACATATAAAGTTTAAAAACTCTTTTTCTATTGAAATAAAAAATTCAATGAAATTATTGTCCCAAATATCTGGAGTTTCTGTAATTTTCCATTGTAAACTTGAAATTACTTATTTTCAAAAAACAACAATGCTATTGACATTTTATTGAAAATGGTTTATAGATTAATTTAGAAAAATGTTCTATCTTTATGAATTTTTTCAAATCCAAGAAGAGGGTACAGCTTACTTTTTAATATTTTAACTTTTTCTGCTATAGTGAAATTTTAAATTAAATCAAAGTTGATTTTTAGGAATTTTAATATACCATTTGCAATTATTGTTGGTATTGCTGTTGCAGTTGTTTTTGCTATAAAAATCCTAATTGCTTTTTGTATTTAGTGAAAATCATTGTTTTCTATGTATTAATCTTGCACCCTACAAGCTAACTGATTTACTTATTGTAAAGAGTAGGGTTTTCAGTGATCCCCTTGTGATTTGCACATCATTTATGAATAATGCTATTACCTCCAACTTACCAATCTTCTTTTTTTTTTTTTTAATTTTTTTTATTTATTTATGAGAGAGAGAAAGAGAGAGAGAGGCAGAGACACAGGCAGAGGGAGAAGCAGGCTCCATGCACCGGGAGCCTGACGTGGGATTCGATCCCGGGTCTCCAGGATCGCGCCCTGGGCCAAAGGCAGGCACCAAACCGCTGCGCCACCCAGGGATCCCAACTTACCAATCTTCTTATTTCTAATGCCACTTTCTAATTGGCTATTGCCTTAGGAAAATATGAATTGATAGTGGTTAGGATACTTATGTGTTCCTTTTGGGAGGAGGATTTTTTCTAGCATTTGTCCATTAATTATAATGTTGACTTTTAGGCTGAGATAGATACACTTTCAGATATACTTTCTGATTTTAATAAAACATCCATCTAATCTTATTTTATTCACATATTTAGTCAAAGAAAATGTTATTTTTGGTAGATATTTTTATAATTTGAAGAGATGGCCATATTTGTTTGTTTTATGATGAGTTATATCAATCAATTTTCTACTATATCTCATGCTTGCCTATTTGTAATGAACTCCATTTGTTTATTCATATAATGAGTTTCTGACTTCTGTTTGTTGTTATTGATTGGACTTTTCAAATATACCCATGATTTAGAACTCTTATTATTTATCTGTGTATATTCTTTATCAGTTGAGTATCTTTGTTATGCCTGCTTAACAAATACTTTGGCAAATAAAAATAAATTAAAAGATATTAAAATATAACTTTTCAAAGTAGTTTAAGTAGCATTAAAATTTTCTCTTTACTAAATTTTTAGTTGATTTTCTCTATGGATTTTTATGGACCTAATCAATTATGGTTATTGTTTTGAGTTTGGGGACTGTAAAGAGGAGGAGTCTCTAACAACATTTGCTTTCTCTTCTGTGGTAATTAATGCTTAAAATTTCCTGTATCTCCTAGAGTTAATTCTATTTTTCTAGAAATATCCCATTTCACGTAAGTTTTCAAATGTATCTGTGTAGATACAAAGCATATTTCAGAGTTTCTACAATTTTTTTCTGTGTGCTTATTTCCTCATTACAATTTTTTTAATTGAGTAATTGACATATAGCATTATATTAGTTTCAGGGGTACAAAACAATGATTCAGTATTTGTATATATTGAAAAATAATCACCATAATCATTCTAGATACCATCTACACACTGCACATAGTTACATTTTTTTCTTTTTTTTTCCCTACAATTTCTCATTTGTATTTCTTACTTTTTTGTACTTTCTATATTTTTAAGTTAGGTATCTGTTATATAGAATTTTACAATTTATTTTTTTAAATAGGCTTGAATTTATTAACTCTACAAGTTTTTGATTTCTGGTTCACCAATATATCCTTTCACCTTCATTAATTCATTTTTCTTTATTTTGTCCTTTTTTCTCTTTCTTTTGAGTAGACAGTATAATTTCATTATTTTCACTTTTCTTATCAATGTACATAGTTTGGATTCTGGTTTAGCTCAGAGCATTGCATTAACTATACCCTATAAATTCTGAGATGTGATGCTTACATTGCTATTTTCATTGTTATTACCTAGAGAGTCTGCAGGATCTATTTTGGTTTCGTCTTTGAATAATTCTCTCAGAGTAATTTTTAATGCCCTGGTTGTAGGAGCAATTCATCTTTTAATTTTGTTAATATATTTTATTTAACTGCTATTAGAGAATTAAAAATATAATAATTTATTGGAGTGTTTTGTAGCCTCATATAGGGTCATTTTTGTGATGAGTTCATGGGAACCTTGACAAGAAAATATTTTCATTTTTATATATTACATATCATAAATTATATTATAAATTTTGTAACTTAATTTACATTCTTTATATTCTCACTTGCATTAGTATAAACACTTATGTTTTATATAGTTTTATCAACTTTATCTGTCAAGCACTTCCTCTTCCATCCACTTCTTTATTCTTAGGTGACTTAAAAATAATGATTATTATGTATTTTTTTTCCTTGAATCTCCCAAAATTTATACTTTTAGAGCTTTATTGTATCTTGCACATTTTTCAATAAAACTGTATCCTTTGCTTCATTTAATAGTTTCTTATGAACTAAAATTTATTTGTATTGATATTATAAAGCCCTTCTTTTCTATTTGCCTTTGTCCATTCTTTTAAACTTTCTTAGTAGTTCTATTTTTAGTATATGCCTTTTATATCACAGACTTATGTTTTTTATATATGATCTCATTTAAAGTTTCATTTTTATTTTAATAGAGTTACCAATTTATATTTATTTATGGGGCAGATATGTTTCTGGAAATGATATACTGTTTTAAAACAATATATCCTAGGATTTGTGTTCTTCTGACTTCCAGAACATTTAATGTACCTCTCTCAGTTGCTTTATTCCACTTTCTTAAACATGTTTGGAAATTATAATACAAACATGTGAATGATTTTAATTTATTATTTTAACTTAGATTATTTATGTATAAATGTATTTTATTTGTTTTTCTTGACCCTGTAATCCTTTCTTTTTTCTGCTTCTACAAGAAAAGTGCATAGTCTTGTATAATTTCATTAAGAGGTAGTTGTAGCTTTTTTAAAAAAAAAAAGATTTATTTATTTATTCATGAGACACACACACACACACACACACACACACACACAGAGGCAGAGAGAGACAAGCAGAGGGAGAAGCAGGCTCCATGCAGGGAGCCCGACTTGGGACTCGATCCTGGGTCTCCAGGATCACACCCCTGGCTGCAGGCAGCGCTAAACCACTGCACCACCAGGGCTGCCCAGTTGAAGCTTTTTTGAGGAAAGTTGTGGCTAATTATGAAATCAATGATGGCAAAGTAACTAGATAACATAACTCAATTGTATAGCTCAGTATATAATACAATTTTTGAACAAGCCAAGAAGGAATTTCTATCCCATGCCCATTTTGGACTTCTCATGTTTAGGCTGCTTTTGCCATTGTGTTTTATTTCCTAATTCTGTAAATCCTGCACTTGAGTCTATCTGTTTTCTAGGGCTATTGTAACAAAATATCACAGAGTAGCTTAAAACAAGAAAAACTAATGTTCATAGTTCTAGAAGCTAAAAGTAAAAAAAAAGAAAAAAAATTCAGTAAGACTACTCCCTCTGAAACTCGAAGGAGAGAATCCTTCTATCTTCCTAGTTTCTATTGATGGCTGTCAATCCTTGGCATTTCTTAGGCGTCAGCTGTATCACTCCATTTTCTGTCCCTGTTGTCATATGGGACACCAGTCATATTGGATCAGGGCCCACCCAAATGATCTCATCTTAACTTGATCACATCTGCAAAGTTCTTATTTACATTTAAGGTCACATTCACAGGTACTGGGAGTCATGATTTCAACCTTTTTTTGAGGGGTGGAGACACAATTCAAGCCATATTTATTTACTAAGAGAGTATAACCCCAGTGCTTTAATAATCTTGAGAAATGATGTCTCAAAGTAAGCTCTGCATTCTGGAGTTTACTTTAAATGTATGTATTTTAACATTTACCTAAAACTTTTATGTAATATATGAATATCTCTTTAGATTATGGTCTGCTATAAATGTTATTGTTTTCACCATTAGGAAAATGTTGTAAAGAAATTTTTTGAAGTTTCATTGAAATTCTGCTAAACTTACCTATGATCTCACTATTTTTGTTTGTCCCATCAAATTGGAAAAGAGCATTTTTGTATTATATTTTTTCTTTATTCATGATGTGCATAGTTAAGCAGTCATTAGTTGATATGATTCATTTTACTGCATTTAACAGAAATTACTGACCAGAATTATTTCCTCAAGTCTGTCATCAGGGAACAAATCATAGCAAACAAATCCAACAGGAATCAATATGATGACTCATTAGTAATAAGCTATCACCAAGAGTCCCAAATAGCTAAAGACGTCACACCATATTGTTTCATACAAACTAGATCTCAATAGTAAAATTAACTTCCAAGAACTGACACAGGAATGTACTCTATTTTTATATCAGGGCTTTGCAGGTTTTAAATATTGAAACTAATTTATGTACATTGGTTTTCCTTCTACCATTTGTTTTAAAATACTTTTTTTAACTTCTTGAAGATTCTGACTAGTTCTTAGAATTTTTATAAAAATTCTTCCTAAAAATACTGAATGCATTTTATGTCCTATACTCGCACTTGTCCTGTTCTGTAATATTTTAATAGTTCCCTTATGAGTTCAAGTTCAGTGCACACACATATACATTTGCACATGTGTATGCTCTCACATATACATATATACCTGCAGAGCCCAAATTCAAAAGCACATTGAAAAAATTCAAATATTAATTTTAGGTATGATATGTAATCCAACTTCAAATCTTCCCAGTTATGCTGTCATAGGCTATGCATATTTTCTCTTTACTATTACATTCTTAGAAATGAAGTAGATGGATAGTAAGATTTTGGTATGTGAAGATAGCATTTTCTAATGGTGGTAGAGTATATTTTCTCCAGAAGAATGGATAATATCAATTTAAAACTTAAAGTTAAATTCTCAGCTGACTAAATTTGGTATATTTCTTCATGTTTTTATTCCCTGATTTATTTTTTATAATATCTATATTGATAATTAAGTCCTCCTCTAAGTATAGGTAGGAGAACTTATCCTCTTGCTCAAATTGTTATTTATTGATTAAGTTTTATAAAATACCTACTGTATGCCAGAAACTAAGCTACATTTTACAAATAGACTATAGACACTGCTCTCAATGACTTACAATATAATAAAGTTATTATACTATGTGAAAAATTAGGGAACTCCACTTATAAGTTATATAAATCTATAGCTGAAGAACAAGTCATGAATTCCTACTCTACATAAGACACTTTGTGCCAGGTGCTATTGAAGATAGCAGGACATAACAGCAAGGTCTCTGCTTTCAAGAGTTTACCATATAATTGAGAAGACAAGGCTTGAAAGTGAAATGTCAACTTATAGTATAAGAAATATGCATGTTACTAAGGACTAACTACCTGATAAGCCATAAAAGTGGTATGATAATACTTGATGTAAGTTCAGGTGAGGGTTAATCACTTAACCAAAGGAATAAGGTGAACCACACAGAGGACAAAGCCCTAGACCTATGCATTAGATGAAGTAGAATTTTGAATAAAGTTTTAAGCTCATGATTTATATTGTGTTATCTTACCTTTATTTTTTTTTATTTATTTTTTGTTAAATCTGTTAATCATTCTTTTATTTTTTAATAAATTTATTTTTTATTGGTGTTCAATTTGTCAACATACAGAATAACACCCAGTGCTCATCCCGTCAAGTGCCCACTTCAGTGCCCGCCACCCAGTCATCCCTACCTCCCTGCCCCCCTCCCCTTCCACCACCCCTAGTTCGTTTCCCAGAGTTAAGAGTCTTTCATGTTCTGTCTCCTTTTCTGATATTTCCCACTTATTTTTTCTCCTTTCCCCTTTATTCCCTTTCACTATTTTTTACATTCTCCAAATGAATGAGACCATATAATGTTTGTCCTTCTCCAATTGACTTACTTCACTCAGCAAAATACCCTCCAGTTCCATCCACGTCGAAGCAAATGGTGGGTATTTGTCATTTCTAATGGCTGAGGAATATTCCATTGTATACATAAACCACATCTTTTTTATCCATTCTTCTTTCGATGGACACTGAGGCTCCTTCCACAGTTTGGCTATTGTGGACATTGCTGCTATAAACATCGGGGTGCTGGTGTCCCAGCGTTTCATTGCATCTGTATCTTTGGGGTAAATCCCCAGCAGTGCAATTGCTGGGTCGTAGGGCAGGTCTATTTTTAACTCTTTGAGGAACCTCCACACAGTTTTCCAGAGTGGCTGCACCAGTTCACATTCCCACCAACAGTGCAAGAGGGTTCCCTTTTCTCCGCATCCTCTCCAACATTTGTGGTTTCCTGCCTTGTTAATTTTCCCCATTCTCACTGGTGTGAGGTGGTATCTCATTGTGGTTTGGATTTGTATTTCCCTGTTGGCCAGTGATGCGGAGCATTTTCTCATGTGCTTGTTGGCCATGTCTATGTCTTCCTCTGTGAGATTTCTGTTCATGTCTTTTGCCCATTTCATGATTGGATTGTTTGTTTCTTTGCTGTTGAGTTTAATAAGTTCTTTATAGATCTTGGAAACTAGCCCTTTATCTGATACGTCATTTGCAAATATCTTCTCCCATTCTGTAGGTTATCTTTTAGTTTTGTTGACTGTATCCTTTGCTGTACAAAAGCTCCTTATCTTGTTGAAATCCCAATAGTTGATTTTTGCTTTTGTTTCTTTTGCCTTCATGAATGTATCTTGCAAGAAGTTACTGTGGCCGAGTTCAAAAAGGGTGTTGCCTGTGTTCTCCTCTAGGATTTTGATGGACTCTTGTCTCACATTTAGATCTTTCATCCATTTTGAGTTTATCTTTGTGTATGGTGCAAGAGAGTGGTCTAGTTTCATTCTTCTGCATGTGGATGTCCAATTTTCCCAGCACCATTTATTGAAGAGACTGTCTTTCTTCCAGTAAGGAGTCTTTCCTCCTTTGTCGAATATTAGTTGACCATAAAGTTGAGGGTCCACTTCTGGGTTCTCTATTCTCTTCCATTGATCTATGTGTCTGTTTTTGTGCCAGTACCACACTGTCTTGATGACCACCGCTTTGTAGTACAACCTGAAATCTGGCATTGTGATGCTCCCAGATATGGTTTTCTTTTTTAAAAATTCCCCTGACTATTCAGGGTCTTTTCTGATTCCACACAAATCTTAAAATAATTTGTTCCGACTCTCTGAAGAAAGTCCATGGTATTTTGATAGGGACTGCATTAAACGTGTAAATTGCCCTGGGTAACATTGACATTTTCACAATATTAATTCTGCCAATCCATGAGCATGGAATATTTTTCCATCTCTTTGTGTCTTCCTCAATTTCTTTCAGAAGTGTTCTATAGTTTTTAGGGTATAGAGGTATAGATCCTTTACCTCTTTGGTTAGGTTTATTCCTAGGTATCTTATGCTTTGGGGTGCAATTGTAAATGGGATTGACTCCTTAATTTATCTTTCTTCAGTCTCATTGTTAGTGTATAGAAATGCACTGACTTCTGGGCATTGATTTTGTATCCTGCCACGCTGCCAAATTGCTGTATGAGTTCTAGCAATCTTGCGATGGAGTCTTTTGGGTTTTCTACGTAGAGTATCATGTCATCGGCAAAGAGGGAGAGTTTGACTCTATCTTACCTTTATTTAGATTACAATAGAGCCTTTACCTTTTGAAAGCATAGATAATAATTAGAGCTAACTTTTATTAATAGTTTCTGTGTCAGGTATTATCCTAAACAGAACTATGCTCTGATATAAACACTATTGATCATGCCTGTTTAAGGATGAGAAATTGAGGCATAGGGAGATTATGTAGCTGTTCTTGTTTCAACACAGGTCAGAAGTAATAAAAGCAATCTAAATGAGGCATTCTAATGACAAAGTATACTCACACTTTAAACTCTCTTCCCACTTTCATCTGATAAAGTTGGTCAGTATATTCAAGTTAACATTTTAAATCAGCATCTCCCTTGAAGAAATGTCCAAATTGTATTGGATCTGGGAGTCGTAAGAGTTGTAGTGGGTTAATTAAGCAAACTATACTTAGTTCACCTTTTGCTTGGATCGATTTTTTATCATAGAAGCCAATCTGTCAAACAATTATTAAATTTAAAAATGAATATGTTAGCTTAGTTTTTTAAAGATTTTATTTATTTATTCATGAGAGACATAGAGAGGGAGACAGAGAGAGGCAGAGACACAGGCAGAGGGAGATGCAGGCTCCATGCACGGAGCCTGACATGGGACTCGATCCCTGGTCTCCAGGATCAGGCCCTGGGCTGAAGGCGGCACTAAACCGCTGAGCCACCCAGGCTGCTCAGCTTATTTGTATTTGAATAAAATAATCAAATGCTTCATAATAAAATTGAAATAGTCTTAATTTTTGAAATTAAGATAAATTAGGTAAACTGTCTTTATATTTTGTCTAAAGGATAATTCTTTGTTTATTATTTCTTAATCTTGGCTAATTAGATTTTAGGTATTTATTTTTATTTTTGTTTGTATTATTTATTTACTGGTGAGAGAAGCATAGTTCATGTTTGGAAATTAGAAGAAAGAAGGATCATTACTATATATTACTTGATTTTATAACTTCAGCTCTTCTCTCAAATATATATATTTTATTACTTTTAACATATTCAGATTCAATTGGGATGCATTTTAAATTACATTATGGAAATAGAGATTAGATTTTTTTCAAATTCTAGAATTAATTATCTCTTTCGCATTCAGGGTTATAGAAATAGCAGGAGAAATGAGCAGGGTCAAGAATATTCATAAACAAGGAAAGAGCCATTTAGATGGCTTCAATAAATTCTTCTTGAAGTCTTCTCTGGTAATTCTATTCAGAAGTAATTTTTCATTTTTTTGAAGTGTGGTAAGAGTTATAGGATATATCCATGTTAACACTCTATGATACCTTGAATATTTACTTATCTCCTATTCATTGTGAATGTAAGTATCTAGAGACCCTGTCTGCTTTATTGATAGCACCTAAGATAGCATCAGGCTAGAAAAATGGTGTGGTATGTAAGTTCTCAGTGCCCAGTTTGCACTGAAAAGTTTTGATATAAAAAAACACAGAGAAGCAGAGCTAAGTGATAAAACTATAGCAGATGTTCATTAGGCTTTTATATAGCACCAGTGCTGGTGCTGTTCATAATCTCTCTTATTTTTACAATAACTTCTTAGGTAGATACAATCTCCAACCTCCACTTTACAGGTTAATAAAAAGGATCGGCAAAATTAAATTAGTTAGTAAAAATCCAGGCTCTGTCTTAAAAGTAGAATCACTATTTGGTGACAGATCTGGTTTCCAAGTCTACATGTTTACTGTTCTAGATTGTATGTCTCACATCTAAATTAGTTCAGTAATAATCCATTTTGAGCCCCAAAGCCAGAAGCCAGGCTATCAGGACCCCTAAATATAGCAAATACAGACTACCTCTTGTGCCAAAGTAAATTAGTACAGAACACATTATTGCCCTTTAAAGAATCCTGTGGTAAGAATATATTTAGGTTTTTAAGAAACCACTAAACTGTTTTTCAAAGTGGCTATACTATTTTGCATTCCCACCAGCAATGAATGAAGTTTCTGTTGCTCCACGTCTTCACCAGTATTTGGTATTTTAGTGTTCTGAGTTTTGGATCTTCTACTAGGTGCGTAGTGTTATCTCATTGCTTTAAATTTCATTTGTTTAATGGCATATAATGAGGTGTACCTATTTGCCATCTGTATATATTCCTTGTTGAGATGTTTGTTAAGGTCTTTGTCTCATTTTTTTAATTGGATTTTTTCCTTATTATTGAGTTTGTTATATATTTTGGATATTTTGGATAACAGTACTTCCTCAGGCCTTTTACAAAACTTTTTTTCCAAGACCATGGTTTGTCTACTCATTCTCTTGACAATGTCATTGGCAGATCTGAAGTTTTTAATGACACTTATTAATGGCATAGCACTAATTAGGATTAGGAGGATTTAGAAAAGATGTTACCATATCCTGGGCATGGTTTATATGTATGTGTTTTATATGTATATAGTCTGTATTCTCTTTCAAGTGAAATGGAATGGGACCCATCTTCTCTTTTTACTCCTGTTTGGTTCCTCAATTTCTGTATCTCTCAACTCTTTCACCTCATGCTACCTACCTCATTCTGGCTCTGGTGAAAGGAATTAAAAACAACAACAACAAAAAACAAAAACAAATAAACAAAACAAAAGCTGAATGATCACAAAACATATGATTAATAGTTGTTCCTACTCCATTTTGACATACAAATGACACATATAATTTGTGTTTTCCTGCATTTACAAGAAAGACTAGAACTGTGGGTAGAATTTTTTAGTTGGAAAAAACCACTCCAAGCAGAAAACATTGCTGAAAATATAACTTTCATGATCAGTTTTATTGGTGATATTGTAATTCCATTTTTTGATCAGTGAAATTATACATAGTCACCACAACATAATGTGGAAAAATATATTGGTGATGATAATAGATTTTATTTTGTCATAATTTTTGATTAAAAATTTTAAAATATTTTTTGGCTTTCTTGATGATTTGTTTTCTACAAAATTGAAAATAACTTCCTAAAGAAATGAGGGTTTTTTTTTAACATTTTTGTTGCTGTATAACTTACATACCAGAGAATTCACTAATTTGAAGTACATAATTCAGTGGTTTTAATTGATTCAAACAGATGTGCACTATTGCCACAATCTAATCTTAGACCATTTCATCACCCCAAAAAGAAACTCCATGCCCATCAACAGTCACTCTTCACCTCCTCCCCACCCACGTTCCCCAGCCCTTGGCAACCACTAATCTACTTTTTGCCTGCATAGATTTGCTTATTCTGGATTTTTCATATAAAGAGAATCCTACGTGATCTTTTTAGACTGACTTTTTTTTTTTTTTTTACTCAGCATATTAAAAAGCTTGGATTAAAAAATATTTCTATAAAGGAAAAACATGTTCATTAAATTTTTTTTTTTTTTTTTTTTTTTTTTTTTTTTTTTTTTAATATATATTTTTTTAATTTTTATTTATTTATGATAGGCACACAGTGAGAGAGAGAGAGAGAGGCAGAGACACAGGCAGAGGGAGAAGCAGGCTCCATGCACTGGGAGCCCGACGTGGGACTCGATCCCGGGTCTCCAAGATCGCGCCCTGGGCCAAAGGCAGGCGCTAAACCGCTGCGCCACCCAGGGATCCCAAATTTTTTTTTTTCAATCAAATGCCATCACCCAAAGAAAAAAAATGTTTCTTATTTTTTGGCCATATCATATCTTGGTCCTTTTCTGTATGTTGAAAATATAAATCTCTTGGCTATAACAATGTTTAATTACACTGAATTATTGATTATTCAGACTAATAGAGGATAATGGTAGCATAGCTAGTATTCAAGCCTTTTACATTTACCTTTGGGATATACTGTGTGTAGTTTTGAGAGCATGTTTGCTTGGCTAACAGTGTTTGGCTGAGTAATACCAAAATTACTTTGAATTCCCCTAGCATATGCCAACTAGAAACAGATAGAGATAGATTTGAAGTGTCATGTCCAGCAGAAATCATCTGGAGATTAAAGCCTCATTATAAATAATCTACAATCTGAATTATGCAACTATAGATAAATATTTTTGACTGCATGTGTGTTATTGCTTTATTAGATACAGATACAGGTATTGACACCAACTCAGGTGAGAATTTTAATCTTGAATTAATGATAACTAACAATTTTCATGGTGATTTTATAATTAAGAGAGTGTTTTTCTTGGGATCCATGTTATATAATGAAGTCTGTGGAAATTTGGTAAGATTTGTTATCTTTGATGAAATTAATAATAAGATTTATAATAATAAAGCTAACATATATTGAGTGCTTGTCTCGGCACTGCTCTAAGGGATTTACATACATTCACTAATTTAGTCCTCACTGCAAGACTAGGAGACATGGAAAAGAGAAAATGTATTGCCTATGGACCCCCAGTAAGCATTGGTAGATAACCCACTTTTCCTATTTTAACTCTATACTTTGGCTTTCAATATGCTTCTAACATAGGAAAATTGAATTATTAACAATTATTTTCTCCAGTGAAAATCCTACCTTCCTTAGCACCTGTAGAATTCCTTATTTCCTTTAGTAAGAAACATGGAACCCTGAGGACTGGATAACCAATGTTTTATGTGGAAAAAAATCAGAAGAGTGGCCCGTGCCGTCTCAATGAAGATATTTCTTGAAAAAAAAATAATTTTAAAAGTATGTTCATAAGCAATGTATTCTCAATTAATCCTAGAAATTCAAGGCTAGCAAAAACAAACAGACAAACAAAACTTCCTTAAAATCCAATAAAATGTTTTCATTTTTATCAGAGTTGGGGTTGGTTTGAAATCCTCTCTCTTTTTTTATATCTTGGTATTGCTCAATCAAATAGAAAATTTAAGACAAAGAAATATTTTTAGCTGAGAGTAAGAATGTCATGGAGTGCAGAGATGTGGCAGCTGAGATTCCACTAACCCACAAAGTTATGGGTCACCTAACACAAATTGTAATTCTGTCAAGGGAAGATTTTCACACTTAACAATAAATGGACCCATTCAGTCTGTGTTTATTCAATCTTTTTTATCACCAACACAAAATGGAAGGATGAATGTATCTTTTATAAATATATAAAATTTATTGTGTATATATTAATTTATATAGAATACAATAGGTAGTTTAATAAAAACAATAGGTGTTGTTAGGCATGATATCTATGAAAATGGAAAACCTAAAATTAAATTGAATTATTTGGGCCATGTAGCCAAATTGAGCCTATGACTTTTGTTTAACACATAAATACTAAGGCCATATCTTTAGAATACAATAATATAATAAAGACCTGAATTTTTAAAATTATGTTGATAATAGTTTTAAAAATAGTAATTACTTAGAGGCAATGTTTTATAAATAATGTTTTTAAATTATGTTAGTAAAATGGTATAAATCCAACTGAAAAAATCATTTCCAAACATTTCTGTTTAATCAGGATTTTAGCTACAGTTCAATAATGGACAAGGTATCAGTGGTAATGAGAAAATTTCTATCAATTCAATTTCATTATATTACAGTGCATGTGATATTGATAAAGTACCCCTTTCTATACTTTGTATTCCTTTTGACAGATAACTAACATAAAACTATTAGTTAGAAATTCATATTTATATATGTTATCATGCATGCAAGTATGTGTATATATGTGTATATTGTTAAAGCCTTTGAATACATAGCATGGGAATACCGAGTTTTAAGAATAAACCTTTGTAGGCACCATTCTGATAAAATGTTCTTTCTTGATTAACCATTGAAGAATTTTTTTTAAAGATTTTACTCATTTATTCATAAGAGACAGATAGAGAGTCAGAGACATAGGCAGAGGGAGAAGCAGGCTCCTCACAGGGAGCCCGATCAATCCTGGGACTCAATCCTGGGATTTCAGGATCACACCCTGGACGGAAGGCAGGCGCTCAACCACTGAGCCACCCAGGCATCCCAGGAGAATTTTTTTAAATGATTATTTTAAGTTGGAAATGCCTGGAAGTAGGCACTTATGCAAAAATAGTGATTTATATTAGTTCAGTTGTTTTGCAATTAAGTCCTAGATGATAGCATAGAAATAATAAGGATATGATTAAGTAACTTAAAATTATTATTTTTGATTTTGTTTTTAATTTTGATTTTATGTTTCAAGTTTTTATTTAAATTCTAGTTAGTTAACATATAGTGTACTATTAGTTTCGGGAGTAGAATTTGGTGATTCATCACTTACTTGTAACACCTAGTACTCACCATATCATAATGCCCTCCTTACTACCCATTACTCATTTAGCCCATCTACACACCTACCCTCCAGCAATCATCGGTTTGTTCTCTGTAGTTAAGAGTCTCTTTTATGGTTTACCTCCCTTTTTCTTTTTCCCTATGTTCATCTATTTTGTTTATTAAATTCCACATATAAGTGAAACCATATGTTACTTGTCTTTTTCTGATTTATCTCACTTAGCATAATACACTATGGCTCCATCCATGTTTTTGCAAATGGTAAGATTTCATTCTCTTTGAATGAAATATTCACTATATTATGAGAGTCTTCCACTATATATACTTTATGTGTGTATATCTATCTATATCTATCTATATCTATATCTATATCTATATCTATATCTATCTATATCATGTGTCTATATCATCTATCTATCTATCTATATATATATATATATATATATATCTATATATCTCACATATTCTTTATCCATTCATCAGCTGGTGGACATTTGGGCTCTTTCCATAATTTGACTATTGTTGATAATGCTGCTATAAACATCAGGGTGCATGTGCCCTTTTGAAAAAGTATTTATGTATTTTGGGTAAAAACCTAGTAATACAATTGCTGGATTGTAGGGGAGTTCTATTTCTAATATTTAGAGAAAACTCCATAGTGTTTTCTAGAATGGCTGCACCTTATTTGCATTCCCACCAACAGTGTAAAAGGGTTCCCCATTCTCTGCATCTTTGCCAACATCTCTTGCTTCCTGTGTTAATTTAAGCCATTCCAAAAGTATTATTATTTTTAATTGATAAGGAAGGATGCATTTTAATTACATTTAAAGAAATATAAGAACAAGGAGTAAAATATTTTATTAATTTGGGAAACAAAAATAAATTAAATAAATAAAACAGGGTTTATAAAAAACATGAATAATGCATTATTACAACACAGGTTGATCTCTTGAAAAATATGTCTGTATCTAAGAAAACTTAAGTATGAATTTGCCTATGGCTATCCTTTTTTAGGAATATCATTTAAGGATATATTCAATGATGCCATTGACCTCAATTTTCTAGTTCTTGAAGAAGAAAAAAAGTTATGGTCTCCCATGGGAAGAGAGAAATGCTTTTTCCTAGATTTCTCTATATATCCTGATATTTTGGTAGGAAAGAAGCAATGAGAATATATCAGAAAGCAGTTATATTTGGATTCCATGCTCTTAGAAGGGAGGAGAAATAGTTACAATAATTGACATGTATGGAGTGACAACTGTGTAAAAGCATTATGGTCATTGATTTAAATGCCTTAACTCATAAGTCAACATCACTGAAAACAATCTAATTTCATAGCAGTTATGTAGATGGATTAATGCTCTTCTATCTCCATTATTTATTAATTCTTAAAGAGAAAGGAATTAGTTTATACACCAGTGAATTAAGCTTTGACTCGAACAAGTGTGGTAAGATTAAGAGTTAGAACTTTTAACTAAAATTAACATAGCTATATTAATGTAAGATGTGAAAGTAGACACATTCAAGGTAAACTGTTGTAATTTTAGCACACTTTTTACATTTGGTGAATATTAAAAATACTTTTTAGTAATTGTTTAAAATAGTCTTATTTTATTTTAGCTTTTTTTAAGATTTTATTTATTCATGAGAGACACAGAGTGACAGAAATATAGGCAGAGGGAGAAGCAGGCTCCCTGTTGGGAGCCCAGTGCAGGACTCTATCCCAGAACCCTGGCATCACGACCTGAGCCAAAGGCAGATGCTCAATGAATGAGCCACCCTGGCATCCGTGTCTTATTTTTAAATCACTAGAAACTATAACATAAACTGTGTTAAGACTATCTCAACTTAGCCATAATAAGTAGTGATCTAATAGATAAAGTGAAAAATAAAAATTAATTAATGGGGGACATCTGGCTGGCTCAGTTGGTAGAGCATGTGACTTGATACTGGTGTTGTAAGTTTAAGCTCTATATTGGGTGTGGAAATTACTTTAAAAATAAAAATCTTAAAAAAATAACAGCAGATCTCTTTGTTTTTAACACATGTTGATTAATAATTGGATCATAATATGAATACAATCTAATGTATTGAGTGAACAGCGTAAAAGACTTATGTAGTATGAAAATGATTATATTCCCATTCAGTTTTTCTTTTCAAACTGGTTTTGAGAACTTAATCATAACAAAATCCTTCTGGCAGGCAGCATTCAATAACTTAACATATAGGAATAGGCCATGATAATCTTGGATAAAAATGGGCTTGATGAGGGAGTTATAATGCAGTCCAATAATATGCAATATCATTACTTGCAGGCTGCAAATGAGTACTGATCAACACTTTCTCTGGTCTCACTTTTCATTTTGTTATGTGAGGAAACTTTTATGAACTTATTTTACAAAGTAGATAATTTTCACAATCAGTACACTATTATTAGTAACAAATTGCTGATAATGAGTTTTACAGCTGATGATAGCAGCGTATCAAGAGATGAACAACAGTGCTACTCTCATGTTACGCATCCAGGTTACAAATTATTGCTAACAAAATTGGATAATGTGTAGATTACATGAAGTTAATATCTAACAATGGATTGGAGTGTTCTGACAGCAGGAATTAACTCCCTCTCCTGATCTGTAAGGTGTAGATGGCATAGTTAGAAGTTCAGAAGAAGTAAATTGTTATGACAATATAAAATGTTTATGTATTTACTCATGAGTCACATACAACTGCCTTGCCTTAATCCAAGTTGTATTCATTTAATGCACTACCTTATTAGATCATTGAAGATTACACACATGTAAATACAGAGTATTATCTCAGTTACTGTATTTTGATTCTTCCACACATTCATGGAGTGTTAATCATTTAGAAGACACTAAGACTATTTCAACTTAGTCATAATAAATAATGATCTGTTAGATAAAGTAAAAATAAAAATTAACTGATAGGGGACATCTGGCTGGCTTAGTTGGTAGAACATGTGACTCTTGATCTTGGTGCTGTAAGTTGAAGCCCCATATTGGGTGTAAAGATTATTTAAAAAAATATATTTTAAACAATAACAGACAACAAATCTCTATAGACATAAAGAATAGACATGAATTAATATATTGGTTTACAAAAGCATGAGCAAAAACAAAGTGATTTTTAAATAGGTGGATGTATACTATAAATTTAAATCTTTTTATAGTAACAAGATATACATGTCAGACATTTCTGCCTGTTCCTATCATTTCATGGATAGTGAGTCACAGAGATAAAAGCACACATAAATGCCAGTAGAATTGGCCCTTGTGTTGTGAATGTCTTTACCAATATTGTATTATAAGAATATAGTCAATTCTTGATTATATACATACACCTTATATGATCAATTTTAATTTTAGCCCTGGGATATTTTACCCTAAATATAGAATACATTTCTGACATTCTTATCCCCATTTCCCAACTCACCTATGTTTAGAGACTATATGCAATTTAGTATTACCAAAAGCAAAACACGGTTACAAAGTGCAAAATCTGTCATCTGTTGTTTGATATTGTCTCTATACTCTTCCCTACATAAGCAGGCAAAATTGAATTGATGTCTCTTGCTGATGCTTCCAGAATTGTGGTTTCAGCATAGCTTAATAATTTCATGGATATATTAGCCAGTTGGCATGAATGTTTTATAGTAAATAAGTAAATATTATCGCCATTAGTTATGTTTTCATTATCCACTATCTTACTTCATAAATGAGAAATTCATATTGAAGTGGGAACTCATACTTTGATGCCTATGTACCTCATGAAGAAACAGACTCATGGATTAGCATGCATTACTGACTAGAGTATAGTGTGTAAGTAGCAGATTTGAGAGTAGAACTCAATTCTTCCCATACTCATTAGATTCATCCAACAATCAATCAATATTTATAGCATATCTAATATGTTTTTTTTAAAGATTTTATTTATTTATTCATGAGAGGCACACAGAGAGAGAGAGAGAGAGAGAGAGAGAGAGACAGAGAGACAGAGAGAGAGAGAGAGAGAGAGACAGAGGCAGAGGGAGAAGCAGGCTCCATGCAAGGAGCCTGATGTGGGACTCGTTCCCGGGACTCCAGGATCACGCCCTGGGCCAAAGGCAGGCGCTAAATCACTGAGCCACTCAGGGATCCCCAGAATATCTATTATGTGCCAGGCTCTGGGAAACTTATCTGCTATTAGGAGAATCAGATAGCTAAAAAGTAACAGATACAGAAGAAAATTACATATTGAAATACATACTATATGAGAAACAAACAAAGTAATTGGTAGAAGTGTAATTGGTGAGAGTAGTAATATTGTTCTAAATAAAATGATAGGAATTTTCACTAAAGAGATAACTTGTATGAAAACTGAAAGACCAAAGGAATCAGCTATGAAAAGAACTGGGAGAGAAACCTTCTACACAAAAGGAACAGAAAATAAAAGTGCTCGGGGTTGAGAAAGAACTTAGTGATTTCCAGAAACTGAAAATAAATTACTATAACTAGTGTATTGTGGCAGGGGCATGGGCATAGTTGGAGATAAAATGAAGAGGTAGGCAGGGTCCAGATCTTTATAGCATTTAATGTTTTAGTTTTAAAAAAAGGACTTTATTCTAAATTGTACTCCTCTAAAGAGCCTTAAGTATTTCTTATTTGACTTTTATAGAGAATATTCTGGCTGCAATGTGAAGAATCAATTATATGGAAATAGGAATGAAAGGCTTTGCTATACTTTAGATGTGAAATGATTGTGATTTGGACTAAAGTGTTTGTAATAGAGTTGGAGTGATGTGGACACATTCAAAATATATGTTTGGATTTAAAATCAATAGAATTTGCTGATGGGCTGAATATGGGTAGGAAAAGAAAGAGATCAAGAATGATTCCCACAAAAAAAAAAAGAATGATTCCCACATTTCTAGGTTGAGCAACTGTATAGACTGATGCTATTTATTCAGATAGGAAAGACTAGGAAAGAAATATAAGTAAGAAGAATAATTAATGACGATTTATTTTTACAGTGTATAAATAATACAGTCAAAAGTAAATTTCTATTAGTTACCTGGAAGTTCAGAGAGAGAGGGAATTCTTGGCATAAGCTATAGATTCGTTAGTATTGTTAGACATATACTCAGCTTGATTACCAAGGGAGAGCCTATAGAGGTCTTCTAATCAGTAGCATAATTCTACATAATGTTCTTTCCACCTTTAGTGAACTTCATTCTCTTTGGTTTCATTAAGTCATGCTCCTTGGCTTCCTCCTACACCTCTAAGCATTCCTTTTTCTCTTTAGAGTTTAGAAAACCTCTATTATAATTAAGAGGGACCTGGAAATTTGAAAGACAGAATACATGTTCTAAAATATTTAAACTCAGCACCTACCAATGGCCACAACAGTGCAATGAATTAAGGAAGTTTTCTTTTTAGAATAAAAACTTATAATAGCTGAATTCATTTTTGATATCTCTATAGATATTGTCAGACCCTTATTTTTTTAATTCTATGGTCATCAAAAATTTTGATTTGTTCAATTTGAGAATATAGGTATAAAAGTATTATGTAGCTGAGCTCTGACATACTCATTTCATATTGCCAGATGCTCTAATAAATGTTTGTCTTTGACTTTCCCTTCACTGGCTTAGAACAGTTATTTATGCATAAACTTCCTCCACAGTTTGATTCTTAACCACCACCCTTTTTTCCCTGTTCACTCTCTCCAAAAGTCCTGAAAACAGGAATGCATTATTCTTGTTTACTATTATAATTTCATTGCCAGCACGGTATCTGGAACATAGTAGGCACTCAAAAAAAATAATTGGGTGACGGAACTTATTTCCATTCCTGCTGTTGTTGCTTTTACTCCTGCTATACTTCTTTCTCTGATGATCCTATTTCAAGATCTCTAATGCTCTGAACAAGGCATCAGGGGCCCCTCTGGATTGTTTCATTTCCCTAGCAGGGATAACATAAATTATGGTGCTATTATTATAACACCACAACAGAAAATACCTAGAGCCTATGGTTTAAAAAGAAGAGAGATATTTAGAAAAGACAACCCACCATTTCACTACTAAAATCTTAATTATTGTCCTTTTTTTAAAAAATTCATATAAATTACTTTATATCGGTAGTCCAACATGGTAGCTGCTATGCACATGTAATTAATGAGCACTTGAAAGGTGACTGGTACAAACTGTGATTGCCAAAGGTATAAAACACATCGGATGTTAAGCTCTTACTAAGAAAACAGGGCAGCCCGGGTGGCTCAGCGATTTAGTGCCGCCTTTGGCCCAGGTGTGATCCTGGAGACCCGGGATCGAGTCCCACGCCAGGCTCCCTGCATGGAGCCTGCTTCTCTTTCTGCCGTGTCTCTGCCTCTCTCTCTCTGTGTCTCTCATGAATAAATAAATAAAATCTTTAAAAAAGATATTACTATGAAAACAATGTGAAATATCTCATTATTAATGGTATATTAATATGCTGAGATGGCAATATTTCAGATATATGTGTTTTAATGAAATAAATTACTAAAATTAATTGCATCTTTTAAGAAGATCGTTTAATGCAGATATTAAACATTTAAAATCATATATATGGGCACTGGGTGTTATTCTATATGTTGGCAAATTGAACACCAATAAAAAATAAATTTATTTAAAAAATAATAATAAAATCATATATATGGTTCCCATTATATTTCCAGGCGTGGTGCTTCTATGCACAGAGCAAGGACCTCAAACCATGGCATAGGTTATCACCTAGGATATTGTTAGACATGCAGAATCTCAGGCCCATTTTCATCACTGTGAATCTAAATCTACTTTTTAACAAGATCCCCAGGTAATTTGTATGCATGCTGAAGTTTGAAAAATGCCACTCCACGTATTGTTGCTGTCTCTGAAGAGCAAGGTGTGATTGTGCCATTGAATAATGACACATCCAACTTCATTTCCTATGTAATTCAGACTGAAATCTAAAAACTGCGAATCTTACAGTGATGCACAAAAGGTTAATATCGAGAGTGAACCCAGCTTGCAAGCCATAGTTCTGCATTTTCCACTACAAGGGTTCATGTGCCAGACTTTGGAATTAGTGCAAGCAAAAGCCAGTTCACATTGCTTCTGCATTTTACCTAGAGAGATTTGCATTTAGCAAATTTAGCTCAGCTGGCACTTATAAAAAGCAATTGCCAGAATGCCTGAGAAATTTAGTCTCTTATACAATACTTAGAGTGGTCAGCAGGAATGCTAGCAGGCAACATCCCATTTTTGGAGTTAATCTGTTTTATCACACAGTGTAATTTAAAAGACCTTTGTCTAGCAGGAATCTGTTTCTGTTTGTAGGGTTTATGATTTTCCAAGTTTTATGTTACTCTCATACCAATTCTTACCTTAAATATATTATGTTGACTTTTATAAAAAATATAATGTTCTGAGTATATTAATTGCAATATTGTTATGATGTTATCTAAAACCCAATGTTTTTACTATTTGATCTCCACATTTTATTAATAATATTTTTGTAGGCTCTGTATTTATTTAGAAAGGGCAAAGGAGAGTAGTGTAACTTTAAAAAAAATAAATTGTATGAGGACATAGTCATGCCATTTAAGTATTTGGGCTTAGTAAAGATTCAGAAAATCTCTAATAAATTGCTTAAAAATATAGTTGATTAATTGGTATAACACTGTTGTCCTAGAAGAGCACCAAAGGTAATTATTAGTCTATAGAACATACTTTCCCATTTAAAATCATGCAGTATTTTGGCAACAGAAGAAGCATTTAGACAATTTCCTCTCTTCAAGTTGAATCATACTGAAAGAAATGAAGAAGTTGGTTAAAAATGCAACTCCTAGAATATGTACAAATTACATATTTCTTTTTGTTTTAAAGATTTTATTAATTTATTGATGGGAGACACAGAGAGAAAGACAGAGACATAGACAGAGGCAGAAGCAGGATCCCCACGAACAGCCTGATGTGGGACGTGATCCCAGGACCCTGGGATCACACCCTGAGCTTAAGGCAGAGGCTCAACTGCTGAGCCACCTAGGCGTCCCCATTTAAATATTTCTCATTAAGCAGGACAGATTTGTATTTTTCAAATCCCTTTTTAGGAGTCAGGACTAGATTTGAGGAGTCAGATTTTTTATTTGCTTTGTTTTCCACAGTACCAAAAATGTACAAAACAACTTCAAACTTCTAGAAAAATAAAATCTTACATTCTATGCATATTATATCAATGATATATAGACACTGAAAACTATATATAATTAGAAAAGAGAAAAATATTGCAAATACAGTATACATTTAATCAGAGCATTATTAAAGAAGAACAAATATATTTGAAGGTATGTAGGTAGTAATCCAGCTGTTACCAGTTACCCAGTTCCTTTGCCTCCATACAAATACGACACTTTTCCCACATTGTTTCACTTACTTTTCATAATAAGCCTTCAAGATAGATATCCTCATCCCTATATGAAAGCTGAACAGAGAAATCAAGTAAATTACCCAAGAGCATACAGATAAGTGAAACAGAGAGTATAATTCCTGTTTAATTCCAAGGTGTATATGATTGGTCCATTACCAGAGCCTCAATTAACGGTCAAAATTCAATATTTCTGTAGCTTTAGCAACATTTTCCTAATTCTTCAGGTGAGCAGGTATAATTCAGCATGTTTTCCTCATGGTTTGTCTGAACTTGTGAATGTATGTGTTTTAAATTATTGATTTTTCCATTGGTATAATAATTTTTAGTTTATTTTTCATAACATGTGAGGAACACTGCCTGTCATTAAGGTAAATACTGTGACCTCATAATCACTGATGCCATATACATCCAAACTAATGTCTATGCATCATTGATAATCAGTTCATTGTAACATTAAGAGCAATTGTGCATTTGAGTGTTGCTTATAATTATAATTAAACATATTCTGTTTATAAACATGGAAAGAATTGATAGTTCAAAATTGTTAATCAAGGGCAGAAAGATTAAATCTATAGGTAACCCTCATTCCCAAGGCCTTTTTCTCATTATGGATTAAGAGTTAGTGCAGTTTCTCAGTGTCTGTTTCAACAACAAATAATATACAATGAACTGAAGCTGGATTTATAGGAACAATTACTGTTGGTTATATTTGGTATATAAATACATATGATGATTGCCAAAAGTTCTGGAGAGACATGGTCTTAATAAATCAGAAAAATCTTGGGAGTATATCCTCTATCTTCTGAAAACGCAGCTAATCAATACAATATGTAGTCTAATAACAGAATAACTTTTTTAATTAGTCCCACTTTAACTCTTTATTAAACCGTGAAAACTCACATCTATGCAGATCAACAACTGGAATTGACTTTAATTGTGCAGTGTAGAATTAAGCTTTTGCCTAGCTCAGACAATGCTTATGTATGGAAAATTTAGTTTATTTCAGTTTTTACAGAAGAATATCTTCACAGAAGAGTAAAGTACTGTTAAAAAAAAAAAAAGTGACTCAGGAATCAACACCTGTATGTGATAAGTAGGAGTCTCATTTTTACTCTCCTATCTTCCCTTTTCTCTCTCGGATGTGATAATGAACTGTGAAATGGTCAAAATGAGAGGGAGGAAAAAAGGACTGGCTGATCCTTGAACTAGATAGTCTCAAATTCAGATTTTTCTATAGTAACAGTAGTTGTTAATATTAGTGATAAACATGTGATTCTGCAAAGTATATACTACTTCCAGTTCAATAAATGTAGTAATATAAAGATTACCTATCAATTTCTTATAATGATTTTAGACAGAAAAAGTTGAAATTGAGTTCAGATTTTCTATGAATATGTAATTTTAGCTGTTACCTAATATTTTGTGAGTGATTAGAAAATTACTTAAATTCTATTGAATAACTTAAGTGCTAAAAACATCACAGTCTTTCTTGACACTTCATTTCATTAATTTCCACATCTAATTTGTTCCCAAATTCTGATTCTTCTGCCCTCCTCTTGTCATCCTCATATTCAATGCCTTAGTTCAGATTCTTATCATCTGTCACTTGGATTTTTGCAATAGCCTTCTGCCTGCTTTCACATTGTCTTTTCTCATTCCGTTCTCCACCTTGCCTCCATGGTTATTCAGATTCCATTTATTATGATATTTGATATTTCATAGTTCTTTGGTTAAAGTCTAGTGTAGAGAAATAAAGTAAAAATAGGTTTAAGCAGAGCCATGTATTGAGGTTACAGATATTCACAGAACAAATACCTCGTTTTCAACTTAACAAAGATTCATTAATTAATTAAGATTCATTAGCCTTTTAGAAATAGAAAAGATGATGGTATATGTCCTCTTCTGAAGACCACCAAGCAGTGAAGAAGGGTGTGTTCTCAATGCCAGTAAATATAGGCTATGGGCCAGCTTGGTTCAGCTCTGGGGATAGGAAGCAAAATACATCCTGGGTCAGAGTTAGGAAGGAAGATCTCCCACCACTGAAAGGTAAAGGTGATTTCAAGTTTTATCTAGGAGTTTATGCAGAGAAGTATATGAACTGAATAAGGTGATGTAGCATACAAAATAAAGCCATATTAACATGGATAATCTGTTTTGATAAAGGAAACTCAAAGTAGTATTTCTCTTAGTTTTGTTTTTGTAAAGGTAACCTCAAGATGCATTTACATTATTTGAAATGTCTTACTAATATTTTTGTGTTGCAAATAACCAGTTTTTTATGAATGTATAATACATGACTGCTTATGAAAATTTTTCACTTTCTAATTTAATATACTCTTGCAAGCAAGAAAGGATGATTTAATCCAAAATAAAGGGGAAATATTTATATGGTCTTCTTGATCTACATACATTGTTTTTTCTGTTCTCCTCTTCTTTCCTGAAAGCATGACAGGGAAGAGATTTACTTGCCTTATTTTTATTTCCAGAATGAATTAAGGCAAAATTTCTTGGAGACTTTTTTTTTCCTCCAAAGGGATGAGATATTAGACTCTTCAATACCCAAAGTTGAACTGCCACTTTCCAACACGTTTGAGAAATGTTTCACTCATGAGTGAATCAGATGTTGTCAATCAACCAGAAGTCATTTTCCAGAGTTTGAACTTCCTATGGAAGTTACACATCAATTATAGAAGCTGACTGATATATTATCATAGATTATATATGTGATAGTTTCTACATCTGAGGAGGAAAACATTCATAATGCATTCTCATTAAAATGGCTCAAATCACCATCTGCTTAATCCTTACATCCTCATGCAGATGACTTATGAGCAGTTTTTAAAGAATGAAAGAAAAGTAAAAATGTAACACAGACAAGACATGCATTGATGAAGCAGGTAAAATTGATTTTTATATTTGCTTGGAGATGTGGATCACTTCCCTGAATCTGGTTTGCATTGATCAGTGTTGATGGACTATGGATTAAATGTTATATTTAAGCCCCAATTTTCAAATCTGTTACCCTCAGGGGAAAAGTACCTGAAGAAGAAAAGACTGTATTTATAATACATGCCAATAATAAAATGGAATTCAACACATCCAAAAGTAAGAAACCTAGGGAAATACTATTTACATTAATAAGAGATAAAGCACTTTTAAAGCAGAGTCTCATAAAAATCTATTTTGGGGATTATTTCAGCCAATAGTTTAAGAAAAAAGTGAAAAATATGCATGGAGGGTACACTTTATGACTGCCTTTCTGAGTATTGAGATACAGCAATTAATAAGAGAGAGTCTATAATCAAGTATTGATTAAATATTCATTATTTTATGGTGGTAGAGGAGGAATATGGTAGTACAGAATGAGTTAACAGTGATTCAGAAAGGACAGAGCACCTGAGTGGTGCAGTCAGTTGAGCTTCTGACCCTTGGTTTTGGCTCAGGGTCGTGAGATTGAGCCCCAAGTCAGACTCTGGCTCAGTGTGGAATCTGTTTGAGATTCTCTCTCCCTCTCCCTCTGCCTCTCCTCTTCAATCTTTCTCTCTCTCTCTCTCTCTCCCTCTCTCTCATAAATAAATAAATCTTTTTTAAAAAGTGATTCAGAAAGGAAAACAAGTATATATAAGAGAAATGGAAGGAGAGCTGTTTATATCATATATATAGATTTAAACTGGTTTATTGTGGGGGTAAATTATTACTCTAAATTGTGGTCTATTATGAAAAAAAATCATAACAATACTTCTTTGAGTAGTGCTTTGAGTGAATGGTATATATCAATTCTCTGTACCATCTTTGCAAGTTTTCTGTAAGTCTAGAATTACTTTTTTTTAAGATTTTATTTATTTATTTATTCATGAGAGACACAGAGAGGCAGAGACATAAGCAGAGGGAGAAGCAGGATCCTCACCAGGAATCTGATGCAGGACTCGATCCGCCTACCAGGATCAATCTCTGAGCTGAAGGCAGACACTCAACCGCTGAGCCACCCAGACATCCCTAGAATTATTTCAACATAGAAACTTTACAAGAAAGTAATAGAGCAGGGCTGAATATTGTGAATACTATATATAAGGGTAAAATCATTTACATTTTTACAGTTTCTGTAGATAAGATAGGAATATAAAAATACATAGGGCCCCTGCCCTCAAAAATTCACTGTTTAACATAGTTTAGACACTTTAGTAAATTTGGGGGATTTGGTGAATCAATAGAAACTTCAAGTAGGGGGCGCCTGGGTGGCTTAGTGGTTGGGCGTCTGCCTTCGGCTCAGGGTATGATCCTGTGATCCAAGATCGAGTCCTGCATTGGGCTCCCTGCATGGAGCCTGCTTCTGCTCCCTCTGCCTGTGTCTATGCTTCATTTTCTCTCTCTCTCTCTCTCTCTCTCTCTCTCTCTCTCTCATATGAATAAATAAAAAAAATCTTTAAAATAATAAAAAAAGAACTTCAAGTAGTATAGGATTCTTTTTAAATTAATTTCCTTCCTTCTTTTTTCTTTTTTTTTTTCCTTTTCTTTTCATGTTTTTAGCCTTAGTACCTCAGATCTTTCAGGAATTAATCAGAAAATAATGTCTGTCCTTGAACAGGACTTAATGGATAAACCTTCAAAATAGACTCGACAAAGAATGAGGCCATTGAGAATATTTTTTGTGTCTATTTAGAATTGATTGATATTAATTAACATCCATCAACCACTGATTATGTGATAGCTCTCCTGGTTCTGAAAGGAAAGTATTATTATATTAGTTTTACAAATGAAGAATCTGAATCTCTGAGATACTGTGATTTGCTCAAGTTTTTTAGTAATAGGAAATGAACTAAGATTTGAACTTCCTCGTTATTTTTTTAAAAGGCAGAGCCAATGTTAATAGCCACAATATAAGACATAAGGGTAACTCTGCACATAGTGTCTTCATTGAGAAATTAAAATCTAGGCTTAGTTATGTGTGCTCAGTGGAATTGTGAGAATAGTGAAGTTCCCATTGCTCCATAAATGTTGCTAATAATACCCATACTGATGTGAGAAAAAAATTATCTCATTTTTTCTCCCAATGGAATGGTGGTTTTAGAAATATTGTATTAATGATTGAATTTAGAGTTAGATATGAAATTTTTTGAAGATTAAAATAAAAAAATATTCTTCTAGAAACTAAAGGATTCAAATTCCCTTTAATTTAACTGTGTTAAATATTCAAATACTCTATGGTACTAAGACAGTTATATGAGAAGGTAATGTTTAATTTTTTATCTGCTAATATCACATAAAAGTTATGATTTCTGCTTCATCACAAGATGATTAAGACAATCCTACAGTGTGACATTTGTTCTGGAGTGCATATTGTGTTATAGACTTAAATTTTACATTAACTAGTTGACTAATTCATTTATTCAAAAGGTATTTGAATTGATTATGAATGCCTGTGTAGCACCATACTTCAAAATATATGACTTAAAACAAAAAACATTTTCTCACAGTTTTTTGTGTGTCTGGAATCATGAGCAGCTTAATTGGGTACTTGTGGCTCACAGTTTATCACAAAGCTACAATTAGGGTGATGGGGCTGCCTGCAGTCATCTCAAGGCTTAAATGGGAAAGGACCTGTTCAAAACTCAGTCAGATGGTATGGGCAGGTTTGGTTCCACATGGACTTTGGAACTGAAACCTTCAGATCTTGCTGACTGGGAACTAAAGACCAATGAGAGAATCACTATACAGCAATCCACAATACAGCATTTGGTTTCCAGGAGAGTGAGCAAGTCAGGCGGCAAGAAAGGACAGGCAAAACAGAAGCCAGTCTTCTTATAACCTGACCTCAGAAGTGGCCTCCCATTACTTCTGTCATAGTCTATTAGTTAGAAGCAAGTCACTAGATCCAGTCCTCTCTTGAGGAGAGGATATTACACAAACAGGAATCAGGGATCATTGGGAACCATGACAAAGAAGCATATCACAGTATTTTTAAATGAAAATGGAGAACTCCATTTATAGACAATACCAGAAATATAAATCATTGTTTTATGTGATGGCTTAAATCCATACCCCTATTCTAGAGCCATTCAAAATCTCTGGAAGGACATAGAAAAGTAAAAAGTGTAGCAATAATATGATAAATAGCATAATTGGGGAAAAAGCAAAATGCCACAAAGAGCCCATAAGGCATGTTATTAATCTATTTGGGAGCTATAAGAATGTTTGAAGAGAAAAGGCATAACTGATATATGAGGAGAAATAACCTCACAATTAGCATCTAGCCGTTTTGCATTTACTCTTAATAATATTATTAAATATTACATTTAGCTCTACTTCGGTTTGTAAACAATTTAAAATATATATAAAATTCCAAAAGCTATTTTATGTATGTACCATCATTATGAATGTATGTGTATATATATATCTGTGTGTATATGTATACACATTTAAAATATCACACAAAAGAGAATGAGATGCAGCCTTTACGAGTCGTGTTGTGACACCTTCAACTGTGATGACCTAACATATAAATTAGACTTTCTGAAAGGACTTCAAGTTTTTTTTTTTAATTTAAATTCAATTTGCCAACATACAGTATAACACCCAGTGCTCATCTCGTCATGTGCCCTCCTTAATGCCTGTCACCAGTTACCCCATTCTCCCACCCACCTCCCCTTCTGCAACCCTTTGTTTGTTTCCCAAAGTTAGGAGTCTCTTATGGTTTGTCTTCCTCTCTACTTTTTCCCCACTCTGTTTCCCCCTTCCCTTATGATCCCTTTCACTATTTCTTATATTCCACATATGAGTTAATCCATATGATAATTGTCTTTCTCTGACTGACTTGTTTCACTTAGCATAATACCCTCCAGTTCCATCCACGTCAATTTAAATGATAGGTATTCATCCTTTCTGATGGTTAATATTCCATTGCATATGTATGCCACGTCTTCTTTATCCATTCATTTGTTGAAGGACATCATGGCTCCTTTCACAGTTTGGTTATTGTGGACATTGCTGCTATGAACATTGGATAAATACCAAGTAGTGCAATTGCTGGGTCATAGGGTAGCTCTATTTTTAACTTCTTGAGGATTCTCCACACTGTTTTTCAGAGTGGCTGCACCAGCTTGCATTCCCACTAACAGTGCAAAAGGGTTCGCCTTTCTACACATCTTCACCAATATTTGTTATTTCCTATCTTGTTAATTTTAGCCATTCTTACCAGTGTAAAGTGGTATCTCAGTGTGGTTTTGATTTATACTTCCCTGATGGCAGGTGATGCAGAGCATTTTCTCATGTACTTGTTAGCCATGTGTAGGTCTTCTTTGGAGAAATATTTGTTCATGTCTTCTGCACATTTCCTGACTAGATTGTTTATTTTTTGGGAGTTGAGTTTGATAAGTTCTTTATAGGTCTTGGTTATTAGCCCTTTATCTAATATGTCATTTACAAATATATTCTCCCATTCTGTAGGTTGTCTTTTAGTTTTGTTGACTGTTTCCTTTGCTGTGCAGAAGCTTTTTATCTTGGTGAAATCCCAACAGTTCATTATTGCTTTGGTTCCCCTTGCCTTCATAGATGTATCTTGCAAGAAGTTTCTGTGGCCAAGATCAAAAAGGTTGTTGGCTGTATTCTCCTGTAGGATTTTGATGGATTCCTGTCTCACATTTAGATTTTTCAACCATTTTGAGTTTATCTTTGCATATGGCATAAGAGAATGGCTCAGTTTCATTCTTTTCAACTTCAAGTTTCAATAAAAAATATATGATGGATGTTATGCTGTAGAAGTTAATGTATAGTTAGTATTTAATGTATTTAAAATTTTGCCACACAGCTGCTCTGGTCTGAATTTTTTATCTCATGTCAAAACTAATTCTAATGAACCAACCATTTTAATGATCCCAAAATAATTTACACACAAATGTAAGCATCTGCTACACCAAGGTACCATAATATTAACCTGACAACTTTTGAGCCAGAATCTTTTACACAATTCATCATAATTTATTTGGTGACATATAGTTATGACTTGCAGGTGCTACATCTTTTTACTGAAACATATCATGTTTTATAAATTGAGCTAAGACAAAACATTCTATATAGTTTATATTAAGAAAATACAGAATATACAAACATGTTTCAAGATTACAGCAGCATTTATGAGAAAACTTTACTTTAAGAAATAAACATCAGGAACTGAGAAAAGAAAAACCTAATTGAAAGAAATTTACTGACATCTCCCATAAAGAGAAAATGTAGCACTTGTTGGCTTTAGAAAGTACATTCATAATAATCAAACAAAATAGCCATTTGATAGGAACATTTGGAGGTGCAAATAAACTAAGTTTTTACTGTAATCTTTTTATGGTAGCCTTCTTGATTTTGGTGTATAGCAAAGATATGTAAATTCAAAATTATGTAGCAATGATCCTAAAATATTTTCTGTTTTATCAATGTGTTGGAAATAGTAAATCTCAAGTATGAATATATGCACATTGCAAAATTATATTCCAAATCATGATAATTTGAAATGGAAAAGAAAATAAGTAAAGACCAAATGTTAGTACAGACTTACAGTGTATATAAACTTCAGTAATCTAATTGAAAGAACAATAGATGGCAGCCCTAGAAATAGCTTTGATTATGAATACTGAAAATATACAAACATAATTTCACTGTTTTCCATAACAGTAAAAAGAAATAAGAGCAACAACTCTCAAAAAGATGATCTGAATATATTCTAGTTCAATTTATCCTAGCACAAATTAAGAAATACTGTAATAAAATGAATGTTATGAAGAAAGGGGTAATAGTGATGATTATGATAAGCACAGCAAATGTCCATCCTGTGCAAGGAATCATGCTAAATCCTTTATATTTTCCCTATGACCAACAACTTAGCAATCTGAGAATTACCTTACATTTTTTTTATAGTTTAAAAATACTCAAGACCCATATATATTGAGCAATTAGCCCAAGTCAAATGGAAAGTGGGTGTGAAGCCACAGTTCTAAATTTAAAACTCAAACTCTTTCAGTGCTCTTAGAATCATACTTTGTAATACTAGTGACTGTATTTAAAAAGATAAATGTTTGTTAAGGGAAAAAAGGTAGCCCCAAAATTACTATGTTTATGAATCTTAAACAAATAGGGAAAAAAGCTAGCCCAAAAATTACTATGTTTATGAATCTTAAACAAATATATAGTAAGCTATGGAACCAACAATAAGCATGAAATCATGAACTGGAATAAATGTGATGTAAATTAGATATCATTAACTTACAAAGACCACACCATGAAAATTAAGAGAACCATCTCCTTACAAATAATTAATGCTGTTTAACTACCCAAAGAGTAAATAGAATAAAGGATCTAATTGCTCAGGTTGGTTGTATTTATGAGCAGTAAACAAAATTAAAGGATGTTGCTAAGTATACGGTAGGCAACAATTATAAAGTAGAGGAAATTCTGTTCTCAGACTTGCTACACATTTATGGATCTGAGATTCCTAAAAAGGAACTTTAGAGCTTGCCAAAGGTTAAAGAAAAGTAATGAATAAAAACGTAATTTAAAACACCAAAATGTGGGCAGCCCAAGTGGCTCAGGCGTTTCATGCTGCCTTCAGCCCAGGGTGTGATCCTGGAGACCTGGGATCGAGTCCCACTTCAGGCTCCCTGCATGGAGCCTGCTTCTCCCTCTGCCTGTGTCTCTGTCTCTCTTTGTCTCTCTGTCTCTCTGTCTCTCTCTCTCTCTCTCTCATGAATAAATAAAGTCTTTAAAAAAAATAAAAAATAAAACAACCAAAATGTATCATGAAAATGGGAGATACGCCTGCAAGTAACTTAGATCTGAATACAAATGCACAAAAGTTTGACATTTTAAAATTCACTCTTAGAAACAAAATAAACAAAAACTTTAGACGTTATGTAGACATTATATATACATATATATATATATATATGTATATATATATGTAGTCTATCTATTTCAAGGAGAGACAGAGAGAACAGGAGGTTGCGGTTGCAGAGTAGAGGGAGAGAGAACCCCAGGCATGCTCCATGTCCAGCACGGACCCTGATACAGTACTCAATTTCATGACCCTGAAATCATGACCTGAACTTAAATCAAGAGTTGGGCACTTAACCAACTGAGCTGCTGAGCGCCCCTAGACTATTCTTTTTAAGATTTTTACTTATTTATTCAAGATAGAGAGAGAGAGAGAGATTGAGAGAGAGAGAGAGGCAGAGACACAGGCAGAGGGAGAAGCAGGCTCCATGCCGGAAGCCTGATGTGGGACTGGATCCCAGGACTCCAGGACCACGCACTGGGCCAAAGGCAGGCACTAAATCGCCAAGCCACCCCGGGATCCCCGACTATTATATTTTTGAGGGTCTTTTTCAAATATAGAAATGCACTTTTCTAATATTACCTATCAAAATCTTCTGTGAAGGGAAAGGGGATATTCTGGCAGTGATAAGTTACACTCTGGTCTCCTAGCCCTACATGTATGTATAAGAATAAGTAAGAGTTATCTGGAATGCCCAATTATGATTACCTTTTCCTGTACAAAATTGCATGAGGGAGAAGAGGGCAAACCCAGTTTAAAGAACTGGATTGCCTGTCAGACCAGGTATCTTTACGTTTTCATAATTTCTCAAAGGATGAGAATATAGGACTTTTCTGAACCACTTCTGTGAGTGGTACAATTGTTAACTACAAAGTGATTTGGGAGATTCTAGTAATACCTGAAAGTGGATAATAAACATTGCTTCATTACAACTTCAGTTTCCTTTACCACACCTCCTCACCATTTCTGGATGTACAAGTAATGCAGCAGTCCTACTATGACCACTTGGGTCCCACATGTATTGATTTACTTTATATTACACCTAAAAAATGATAGTATTTTTTACAATTTAGAAATAATGTCTGGTATTTATTTTATTTATGGTATTATAAAATGAAATGTATTTTTTATTTTTCCTCATTTTCAGTATTATATTCTGCAGTTACATTTTGTGATTTTCATATAATGAGCAGTAATTAATGCACATTAGTGAAACATCTTTATTATCAGAATTTTCATTTAAGCTTGGAATGTACATGCTTATGCATGACCGCATCTGATTTTACCTGCAAAATAATGATTTTTTTGTGGTCCAGTGAGCAATAAATGCTTTCTACCTCTCTCCTATATTTACCAGTAGGTAATAATGAAATGTCACAGACTTGAAGATCATTAAACTTATATTTGAGATCCCTTTCAGAATTTGTCACCTTTCCTGCTGCTGGGTGCCTTTTCTCCTTTTTGTTGTGTCTCATAAATTTTTATGACTTCTTTGCGTTGGAAATTTATAATTTTTCCCAGAGCTCCACCAAGTACCTTCTAGCAGTAATAAAACTCTTGTCACTTTCCATTGCACCTACTTTTAGAGGAGGGCCAACTGGCTTCACTCTGCAGCATAATAGATAAAATAATCAATATGCTCAGACTGAAAAATTAAATGCAGCATTTGTGTAACCACTGAGTCACAACACTTTTAGCTGGGAACAGATGGCCTTTTAAGAGATTTGTTTGATTTCTTGAGAGTGGGTTATTTTTCTCCTCTTTTTGTATCTACTTATTTTGCATCTACAAAAAAAAAATACTCAAGACAATTGGCATAAAATTCATTTGGCTATTCTCAAAAAACACAGTATTATAGCAACTGAAAACAACTCTAGCATTTTCAAAAAAAAAAAAATTTCCCAGGGAATGTAGTTACCTTAGAGTAACTTCTGATTATTCTTTAGCTTGTATTTGTGAACTTTGTACTTGTGCTCAGCCCTACTCACTTCTGCTTCTTAGTCTACATGGACTTATTGGGGTTGTAAGATTTCTATTACAAAAGCATTTCAGTATTGAAGATTTAATAAATGTTTAATTTCTTGAAGTGATGTCCATTTTTTTTTCTTACTCAATGTAAATTAAAGTTACCACTAAACCCCATCTCTGGCCCCATATTTCTCCCTCAGCTTAATGCTTTTCTAGAACTAGAAAAATACTTCTCAGATATCCCACTTCAATCTATATATAGTCACTATATTGTATTATTTACTATGTGATTTAGAGAAGGATGGTTAGGCATTTAAGAAAATGATTGCCTCATTGTTTCCCTATGGGTCTCAGTGTATTGATTTTTCTGTGTAATTTTGACAACTCCAAAGACCACAGACCATGGTATGAATTAATTTTCATACCATGAAATTAATTCACTTAATTAACAAATATTGGTGAGCAGCTAGTATGAGCTGAGTAGACTTTGTGCTAGATCCTAGATATAAAGCAGTTTATAAGATGTACAAGAACTTGTGATCATAGTTTTGTTATGATTTAAATATGCTGTGAATTAAATGTGTGCTTTCTTGTTTCAAGATTAAGATAATATCTTAATTTTCCCAAGGCAGTCTCAGCAAAGATTTTTACTTTGTAGATATTACTAAATTTAACTGATTTGATTGTTGAATCAACACGTAATTTCAGGTGCTAGTAGAAGCAACCTCTCCTGTTTTCCCAAATGTCTGAGGATACAATGAGGTTGTACTTAAAACTTGCACATGGTTAAAGGTGTGCCCCCAGCAATTTGAAGGCTGTAGAAAACAATCCAGAATTGCATTTAAAATAAGGAACTTAGAGCAGATGCACAAAGTGAAAAAGAAAGTAAATTGGAATATAGCCAGTAATAAAGCATAAAGTATGGATAGGAAATACATTTTTAATCTTAAACTCCACTTTGTTTTATAAAATCAGTCATTTTATTAGATAATAATGCCTAAGAAGAATGTAAAATATATTTCACACTTTAAAATATCCTTATTTTTAATCCTATATTTTATTGGAAATGCCAACTGTCATCTGATCTTCAAAAAATGTAACATGTGACTGGGACCCAAAATTGATTAATAACTCAAGTTGATTAAAGGCTGTATCAGAAAGGCAAATGGCACACAATCTCTCACGTTGATGCCAGCAAAGCCATTTGGTATATCTTCTGAATGCAGCCAAAATCTGGGGTGAGGATATGCTGAATGGGCCTTGGCACAATGTGGGCTAGAGTCAGAGGTTCAGGAGTACCTTTCTCCCAACTTTGTTTTGGGTGACTTCACATTAATAGCCGGCCACGGTGGGAGTATTTTGACAGTGAATACTACAGACAACTTCTTTCTCCCAGAAAGTTGATTATTAAATATTGCCCAGCACACAGCTGGTGCTAAAGGAATGAAAGGTACTGGAGGAATGATCCTTTTGCCTTCCTCAGTTTCCTCATGGGAAGTATAGCCAAGTGTAGCATCTCAGGACTCAGGTCTGGGCACCTCTTGCATAGACAGAGAATTTGTATGCTTCCCAATGTAAGCATATTCCATGTTTATCAATGGAGTTGAAACTGTTGGCTCACTGTTCATCATAGGGGGAGAAATATCTCTTCTTCCCTATCTCTTTGCCTTTCCTATTTATCCCCTTTCATAGTGTACATACAAAATGTGTTTGCGTGTTTGAGTATGGTTGTTGTCAGGTATAGCAAGGAGGAAGAAAATACTTTTATTGAGCACTGACCATTGACAAATATTACAATAGATGCTTTAAATATGCTAACTTATTTTCACTTTTTATTTTTTGAAACTTAGATAGGCCATATCATTGTGAGAAGAGCTGACTTCCAGAAAAGGAGATAAAGAATTTTAATTTATCTTGAAAAGTCAGAGAAGTGATTTTCACAGAAGCAAAGTAATCAGGCATGGTCTTATGCAAGCAAGAGTTATGTAATGTCAAAATTTATATAATATAATATATAATTATATGTCATGCTGTTAAAAGTTTAATGTGTTAAATTTCTTGATTCTTTGGTATATGACATTTGCTTTGATATCGTTTCATATCATCTGGAAATTATTCTGCTATATGCTATATATGATATGCAAATATATCTCAGCATAATGAACAATTATAGTATTTTCCCTCTCTTTTAGATTTCTGGGCATAATGCCACAATATGCAAAAATATCTGGGCTTAACAAATAACTCCAGCATTTCTCTCATCTTTTAAGTTTCTTGGTTTTAGAAGATTTGATGATCCATTGAGCATTGTTTTTAAAATGTTTATTCTATTAAAAACATAGTTAAACATGATTTTGTCATTGTGAAACATTAATCTTCAATTTTTACTATTTAAATATGTATTCAATTATTTCTTTCATATAATATATCACAGTGTCAGAAGAATATGAGGCTCAAATATGTATCTGGTTCTGATTCCCCGGGAAATAAGTTAACCTTACGTCACATTGCAGTGTACACTCACACTGCATTGTACATTCTCCAAGACACTTGGAGATTGATGAGATAAAGGTCCTCATCTCATAAGCTGGAGATGGGGAATAAGAAGCCAGGAGCTAGAAAGTCCCAAACTCTTTTAGATTACTCTGATTCCATCTAGTAAATTACTTTTCTCTGAGAGATTTTTAAGGCCTGAAATGATAATGTACTTTCAAGAGGTCATTACGACTTCTTCTGCACCCATCAGAGTAGGTCTAATGTCTTGCAGTAAATATGAAAGTCTAAACGCATTGCTGTAAGTGTCAGGCTGACAGCAAATGCATTCTCCTTCTCCAATTGACCATTTCTGCTTCTGTTTGTCACATTGTTACCAGATGGATAGTCAGTGAACAGGTAGGTTATCCTCTTCACAGGATTATCTTATAACGAATGTGGCTGTTTAAAAGAGATCCATTCTGCTAAAACTCTGAAAGCTTTGAAAGTGGCTAATCCATCATATCTTAGCTATGCATTACTGTCTTAGTGATTATAAATGGTCCCTATTGTGTTTGATATCTTATCTCTTTGAAATAGTATTTCTATATTCATTTTAGGTGCCAAGACTATTAATAATTGGGATGTACTATCTTCTACAGTAGGAGTTGTATGGAAACATTTAGGCCTAATACTATTAAAATAAAATAATTACATATCAATGCAGTGAAAGATTTAGTGTGTTAGAAAGCATTATCCCCCTAGTGAAAGGGTTAAAATCCTTGCATGGTATGTGAATTGTAAGTTTGGTATTATCAAAAGAGTCCAAAAATGTGGGCCTTGATTGTAAGACTCTCCTTAAGTCAGTGTAAGCCTGTATGAGAAAATCACTTGTAGTGGGGGGGTATAGGAATCTTCTTGGTGAGGTCAGAGGCCCTAGTGTAGAGATCCTTAAAAATATAAATTACCCATTATTAAAAAGCAAGGAGACAAATATTATTTTACCCTGATAACTGTTGGGAGGAGACCACTTTATGAAAGAAGTTGTTATATATGGAACGTTTTTAACCCCAGGTAGATGAGGGAAGTTGGAGAGGATATGGATATGGCTGTACTGTTAACAATGACACCAGTGGTCTGACCTCACGGTAATAAAGGCACGGTAGTTTACGGAAACACTAAGTAGGTTGTTTTATCACTGTGGCCATTGGTTTCTTTTTCTATCAACTTGAAGATGTAAATAATCTTACAGGCTCCAGAGTCAGAAGACCTGCACTGTAATTTCACCTCTTTCACTTAATATCTGTGTGATATTAGCACAGACCATGTCTGTTGAAAATTATCCGAAAATCTAACTCTCACTGGCTCAAAGAAAAAAGAAAAAAGAAAGAAAAAAGAATATAATTTTTTTATTGCTCACATACTATGACTCCAGGAAAAACTTACCAATCCACAGTAACCAGACCTCTCTTCCTGTGTTTGTCCTGGTAGTAGCTAGCTGCTATGGCTTTACTCTCCCTTGAGTTCAAATACTTTGGAAGAATTAGAAAAAATTGAATCTTATACATAGCTGAACCAATCGCTGTGGTTAAGTAGGTTATCTGGGCTCAAAGATCATACCCTAATACTCTATATTCCCTTTTCCTCTTAAAATTACTGGAATTGGTAACAATTGAAATTTGTTTTTAATGTCCTATAATGAAATCAATTAGAATGGTTTACTGCATTTAAAGCATTTATTTACTATCACATTCATGTCTTGAGTTTTCTTTCATCTGACCACAGTATTGACTAATTGTATCTTGAGCTGTTCCCATCATTTGTGAGGGAAAAAGATGTATCTCTACATCATAGTAAAGTAAAAAGTCTGAACATTTTATTTCCATATTTCCCTTGCTTTTCAAATTAAAACATGAGTTGCTTTGAAATTTAATTGAGGCCGTTGGGACCACAGAGTCTCTGCTTTAAGAAAGTAAGATTTTCACATGTGCACCATTTCAGTTAATTGCAATGTAGTATCAGATATGTGGGATAGTATATTCAGAACAAAGTTAATTTTCTTTTTCATGTTTCAGGCAAATATTTTTCAGTATTATTATTCAAGCAAGCTGAAATTATATAAAGAATTATATAAAGAATTATAAAATTATATAATTTTATAATTATATAAATAATTTTATGTGATCACATATATATGTGATATAATATATATATGATATATATATATATCACATATGATATAGATCTATTCCCCCTGGAAATACAGGTTTTGTCAGATTGTCAAAGACATCCAATGCTAAAAAATGATTAAGAATCAACGTATGAGACTTTTCTAAAGGAATCAGCTTTATTGAGGAATAATTGACAAGTAAAATCACAAGATATTTAAAGTGTACATCATGGTAATTTGATATACATTGTGAAACCATTCTCCTCATCTAGCTAATTAACTCATCCATTGCTTTATTTATGTGAGAATATCTAAGCTTTACTCTGTTAGCAAATTTCAAATATTATTTGTATTGTGTTTTTTAAATTTATTTATTTAATTTATTAATCTTTCAGTAAATTAGGGGCTCAAACTTATGACCTGGAGATCAAGAGTCAGTGCTATTTTGATTGAGCCAGCTAAGTGCCCCCCAAATATAGTGTTAACTGTAATCATCATGTTATACATTGGATCTTCAGACCTTACCTTAAAACTGAAAATTGTATCCTTTTACCTTATTACCCCATTTTCCCCACTCCTGAGATTATTTCTTTTTCTTCTAACAATTTTTAAATTTACCTTACAAAAAAATTTATGGCATCACATATATACGAAAAAGAAATGAATTTCTAATAGCTGAAATATTATTTTATGAAATGTTTAATTACAATCTGGTTGTAATTAAAATGTATAAAGCACTGTATGTTTTAAATTTATTTTAAAATGTATTAAGCACTGTATAGAGCAGTGCTTAATTTTAATTTTCCCTCTTAGAGGAAGGAAATCTTCAAAATTCATTCTATGAGGCCAACATTATCCAGATACCAAAACCAGATAAAGACACCACGAAAAAAGAAAGTATAAGCCAGTATCTCTGATGAACATAGATGCAAAAATCCTTATGCAAATATTAGGAAACCAAATCCAACAATACATTTAAAAATTATTCACCACAAGTCAATGGGATTTATCCCCAGGGTGCAAAGAAGGTTTAATATTTGCAAATCAATGAATGTGGTCCATCATATTAAAAGAGAAAGGATAAAATCTATATGATCGTATCAATAGATATAGAAAAAGGATTTGACAAAGTAAAACATCCATTCATCATAAAAACCCTCAATAGTGTAGGTATAGAGGTAACATATCTCGACATAATAAAGGACAAATATGAAAAACCCACAGCTAACATCATACTCAATGGGGAAAACCATATAGCTTTTCCCTTTAATAAGGAAAACAGGAACAGGACAGGACAAAAGTTTTCACTCTCCTTGCTTTTATTCAACATAGTAATGGAAGTTCTAGCCACAGCAATCAGACAAGAAAAAAGGAAGAAAAAAAAAAAAAACAGCCAAATTGGTAAGGAAGATGTAAAACTTTTACCATTTGCAAGTGACATGATACTATACATAGGAAACCTTGAAGACTCTACCCCAAAATTATAAAAATTGATAAATGAATTCAGTGGGGCCAAAGGACACAAAATAAATATACAGAAACCCATGACATTTCTGTACATAAACAATGAAGCAGCAGGAGAAAAAATAATCCCATTTACAACTGCACCCAAAATAATACAATAATTAGGAATTAATTTAACATAAGAGATGAACAACATATACTCTGAAAAAATATAAAACATTGATGAAAGAAATGTACAATGGCACAAAGAAATGGAAAGATATAACATGCTCATAGATTGGAAGAACAAACATTTTTAAAATGTCCATAATACCCAAAGTAGTCTACAAATTAATGCAATCCCTATCAAAATGCCAATAGTGGTTTTCACAGAAGCAGAAAAAATAAGCCTAAAATTTTTATGGAATCACAAAAGATCCTGAATAGCAAAAGCAATCTTGAAAATAAAGAAGAAGAAAAAGAAAAGAAAGAAAGAAAGAAAGAAAGAAAGAAGGAAAGAAAGAAAGAAAGAAAGAAAGAAAGAAAAAAAAAAGAAAGAAAGAAAGAAAGGAAAGAAAGAAAGAAAGAAAGAAAGAAAGAAAGAAAGAAAGAAAGAAAGAAAAAGGAAGAAGAAATCAAAGCTGGAGGTATCACAGTTCTGGACTTCAACATTTTTTTTTAAATAATTTTTTATTTATTTATGATAGTCACACAGAGAGAGAGAGAGAGAGAGAGGCAGAGACACAGGCAGAGGGAGAAGCAGGCTCCATGCACTGGGAGCCCGACGTGGGATTGGATCCCAGGTCTCCAGGATCGCGCCCTGGGCCAAAGGCAGGCACTAAACCGCTGTGCCACCCAGGGATCCCTGGAATTCAACTTATATTACAAAACTGTAGCAATCAAAACAGTATGGTATTGGCACAAAAACAGACACATAAATCAATGTAACAGAATATAAAATCCAGAAATAAGCCCACAGTTATATGGTTAAATCATCTTTGACAAAGCAGGAAAGAATATCCAATGGGAAAAAGAGAGTATTTTCAATAAATAGTGTTGAAAAAACTGGACAGCAACATTGAAAAGAATGAAACTGGATCATTTTCCTACACTATACACAAAAATAAATTTGAAAGGACTAAAGATCTAAATGTAAGACCTAAAACAATAAAAATCCTGGAAGAGACAACACCAGTAATTTCTCTGATATTGACCATAACAACATTTTTCTAGATATGTCTCCTGAAAGAAGAGAAACAGAGCAAAAATAATATATTAGGACTACATCAAAATAAAAAAGGTTCTGCACAGTAAGAGAATATTCATTGAATGTTCTCTTCACTGTGCAGTGAAATATTCAATGAAACTAAATGACAACCTACTGAATGAGAGAAGATATTTGCAAATGACATATCTGATAAAGGGTTAGTATCCAAAATATAGAAAGATCATATACAATGTACCCCCAAAAATAAATAACTACAAAAAATCAAAAATAGAAGAAACAAACAGATGTTTCTCTGAAGAATATATACAAATGGCCAATAGACACATGAAAAAAATGTTCAACATCACTAATCACCAGGAAAATACAAATCAAAACCACAATGCGATATTACCTCACCTGTTAGAATGGCAAAAATAAAGACACAAGAAATGACAAGTGTTGGTGAAGATGCAGAAAAAAAAAAAAAGAACTCTCATCACTGCAGGTGGCAATGCAAACTGGTGCAGCAACAGCAAACAACAGTATGGATTTTCCTCAAAACTTTAAAAATAGAACTCCCATATAATGTTGTAATTACACAACTGTATATTTACCCAAGAATATGAAAATACTAATTGGAAAAGATATATGCACATCTAAGTTTACTGCAGCATTATTTAGCCAAGTTATGGAAACAGCCCAAGTGTCCATTGCTAGATGAATGGATAAAAAAAGATGTGGTATATTACATACATACATACAATGGAATATTACTCAGCCATAGAAAAGAATAAAACCTTGCCATTTGCAACAACATGGATACATTTAGGTAATATAATGCTAGGTCAAAGAAGTCAGAGAAAGATATATATCATATGATTTCATTCATATATATAATTTAAGAAATAAAGAAAAAAGAAACAAACCAAAAAAAAAAAAAAAAAAGACATTTAACTATAGAGAATAAACTGTAGGTTACCAGAGGGGAGGTGGGTGGAAGGATGGGTGAAATAGGTGAAGGAGATTAAGAGTACAATTAACTTGGTAAGCACTGAGTAGTGTATAGAATTGTTCAATCACTATACTTTAAATCTGAAACTAATGCAATACTGTATCTTAAATATACAGGAATTTAGTAGATAGATATAAGATGAATTAAAATTAAATTAGATTAAAATTAAATAAAATCTCCCTCTTAGAGTTTACTTTCCAGACTGACTTTCCCGTAGTAAATATGGTTTATAGAAAATTATAATAGAGGAACCAAGCCATAAGTGACTCAATGCTAGACAACAAATGGAGTGTTGATGGAGGGAGGTGGGTGGGGGATGGGCTAGATGGGTGATGGGCATTAAAGAGGGCACTTGTGATGAGCACTGAGTGTTGTAAGAGATGAATGAATTCCTGGTTTCTACTCCAAAAACCAATATTGCACTGTATGTTAACTAACAAAATTTAATAAAAAATTATAATTAAGTTCCTTATTCTAAAATGTTCTTTGTCACAAGATACTCGGCTGGTAATTGTTTTATCATTGTGTAAATTCTTTCTCAAAATTCTGGTGTGTATTTAGTTTTTGCTCCCATAGGAAATGAGAAGTTATTATATAAAATTTTAATATATAGAAAGATTTTAAAAAGAGGAAAAACTGCTTCATTATTTTTTTAACATAGCCTCTCCCAAAATTTGTATTCATTACTTTTTTAAAAAAGATTTTATTTATCTACTTGAGAGAGAGAAAGAGGAAGCAAGAAAGAGAGCACAAGCAGGGAAGAGAGACAGAGGGAGAGAGAGAAGACTCCCCCCTGATCAGGGGACCCGCTCGATCCCCAATCCCAGGACAATGACCTGAGCCCAAGGCAGACACTTAATGGATTAATCCACCCAGGTGCCCTTGTTTGCATAACTCTTATGCATGTTTCTATGCAATAAAATATAGTATGATATTTTAATTGTAGCATGTGTAGAACTTTGTCTTCATTTGTTGACTAACCTATCACATATTTTTCAAATGCTTATAAAGTAGGGTGGCCAAACATTCTAGTTTGCCAGGGACCGTCCTGCTTTTATCAATGAAAGTTTCACATCTTGGGACATCTACCAATCCCTGGCAAATTGGGATGATTAGTGACCTTGCTACAAAGATGGAGATGGCTAACAATAGACCAGAGTAATATTGAGTTTAGAGTGGAAGCGATATAATAAATTCTAAAACTACCTTATTTAGTCTTTTTCATGCTGTAGAATTTTTCAGTACTTTTATATAACAACAAACTTCCACAGTGTAAATGTAAAAAAAAGTTTATAAATCTATTCTTTAGCTTAGACTTTTGAAATGCTGTAGAATTTTTCATGCTGTAGAATTTTTCAGTGCTTTTATATAACAACAAACTTCCACAGTGTAAATGTAAAAAAAAAGTTTATAAATCTATTCTTTAGCTTAGACTTTTGAAATATTTCTTACTTTTGTATTGTACACAACACTGATATGAAAATCTCTGATTACAACTCTTCCTTATGTTTATGGTAAATTTCTTTAAGATAGTCATAAGATACGGAATTGCTGGGTTGAAGAGTAAAGATTCATTAGGTCTCTGATACATGCTGCCTAGTTGCTCTCCAAAAATATCTTAACAACTTATATTTCCATCTATTCTTCTTAACTAGACACAAACTTTACTAATCTGGAATAGTTTTTCTATAGTTTATTGGTCATTCAATGTTTACCCAGGTATTCTATAAAATTACTCTAAAGGGCAGTAAAAGGAAATAAGCTTACATTGCCATATTAGAGTTTTAGTTAAAATGTAGCAATCTTATTATCCTCATTGGAACCAAAAATATCTCCTCAGGGCTCTAAAAAATTGATTTCCATTTGGCTGAGATGCTTAATGGGTAGTTGCATTAAAAAAGTTCTCAAAGTTGGAAGGCCTGATAACTCTGTTTAGATTGAGAAACTCTTATTTCAGGTGATTATATATGAATGAGAATAGCATGTCTTTCCTTTGTGACAAGAGGCTCTATTAGTTGAGATATTAAATCCACTTTCATGTAAGAACTGTTTTGTTTTGTTTTTTTAATCTGATTTGAGAGTTTTAAAGTAAGTTTAAAACTTGGCTGAAAAGTACATAATACCAGGAGTTGTGTTGTAGGGTAAGGATTCTGATAGAACTTTCATTTCCCAGGAGAAAAAAGTCTCTACTTCTAATAAAAGAAATGTGTAATCTAAATCTGAATATGACCAAGTACAGGTAATCATCTTTTGGCTCAAGGTAGCTTAGTAACATAGAAAAATATAAATTATTAAAATACTATTTAGTTAATGGTTCTTCAGCACAAAAGAATAAACTTACTTAACCATGTTGTAGAGAAAATTTAATATTAGGTTTACCTATATAAATTTACCTATAACAAATTCTTATATATGTTTCATATCTTGTTAAGTCATAATAAATATGCTTACTAGTTCCAATTTTCATCAATTAAATGTTCAATCAAATTTGAAAATGCAAGGCTGAAATCATTTTGCTAATAATTAAGCATTTAGCACAGTGGATAAAAATATATTTACTTTGGTTTAGTAATGTTAAGCTAGCAAATATGTGTTTAATATTACATAATTTTTACAGCATTTCTCCACTATATTCAGCATACACTTTTACTCCACATTAAAATTGACTCATCATTAGAATGTGAATCCAGGTCAAAAGTTATATTAAAAAATAAAAATTTTATGGGTAAACATGTAAGCATATTAATTGCCTCTTTATTTTATAAAATAAAGCCACTGTAAGCCTCATTTCAGCCCTTGTTCTCTTACCTCATTAACGATTGATAGTACAAGCATATGATAGAGCAAGTGAAGTGGAAACAAACAATGCAATTGAGATAAGAAATTTAGATTGGATTTGAATTATCATATAAGAATCATATAAGAATCAAGTTGCACTGTCTGGTAGAACTTAACATTTTTAGAATAAACAGGATATTAAATGCCATTTGCATAATAGTGAACATGTTTCATTGCATGAAACATTGAATTTTTTTTATATTGGTGCTCTGAAAACTATATTTAGTAAGAATTCATAGTATTAGTATCAGAACATCAAGTCTCCTAGAGAACAAAAGGGATTGAAGAGAAGAGAACAGAAGTCTTTGAAAATCTACCATGCTCACTGTATGCTGGGTCAGTAAATTTACTCAACAGTTGAAGTATTACTAATGTCAATTCTTGGACAGAACTAAAATTCAGAGAGCTATGCGAGTTTTTCAAATTTACATGGCCAACTGACGGTAGAACATTTCTTTAAATTCATGTCTATGGGACTCCTGGGTGGCTTAGCGGTTAAGCATCTGCGTTGGACTCAGGGCATGATCCTGGAGTCCCGGGATCGAGCCTTTGTCTCTGCCTCTCTCTCTCTCTCTCTCTCTCTCTCTCTCTGTCTCTCATGAATAAATAAATAAAATCTTTTAAAAAAATAAACTCATGTCTACCTCCCAAGTCCATAATTTCATCCATTAGATCACATGAATACTAATGGTAGACACTGGGATTATTATTTTTAAAATGTTTCTAAATATACCTACTTTTAAAGTAACACTCAAATAAAAATCATTGCACACATGTTTTTGTGCAATATGTAAGTAATTCTGTATGATAGACTCTAGGAGGCAAAATTTCTAGGACTAGGTGAATACATTCACTACCGATATATTTGATACTGCCAAATTATTTAGTTCTCTCTTCTCTCAGTAGTTTTCAATACATAGGGTGGAAGAGCTGCTGTTTTCTGTAACCTTGCCAGCAATGGAAATTATTAATATAATATCATTATATTATTTCATGATAATTTTATTCAATATAGGTAAAAAGTAATACCTAACCCAAGAAGATAATTTCATTTTTTGAGCATTTTGAGGAGAATTATTTTTAGTATACCAAAAACTCAAAAATTTTATTTTTTTATTCCACATTGCCAAGTTAAGTTTAACCATGGTGTTACATCATGATATAATAAAAATTGCTAGACTCTCTTATTTACAAACAAAAACTTTTTTGCATTAGCGCCCTAATAACTGACATTAGTATAGTTGGTGGAGCCAGTGATTTCAATCTAGCCATGATTCTCCTTTTTAACTATTGTTGACACAATATTTGTAAAGCTAACCCTTACAATTAAATACCTGGAAATCAGGAAATAATTTTTCCATCTTCAAAGATTGGTCAAAAGAGAAAACATCCTGTTAAGCAGATGGAGATAACTCAGGGTAATCTTTCCATCTCAAGAAACTTAATATAATCACATGTGTGAAGCCCTTTTCCTCATCTAAAATCACATTCACAGGTTCTAGATAAGAACCTACATACCTTTGAGGGGCATTATGTAGACTACCAAAGAAGTCCAAATCACCGGTCATTAGCATCATTTATCATATATTTTTATTCATTGTTACTATGATCAACTGAAGTGTAGTCTCTATAAGGCAGTTGTTTCAGCAGTAAAGCTTCTGAATTGCATAATTGATTCATTACTGGTTTTGGTCATTTATTCAGAGAATCGTAGTCCTTTTAAACTTTAGATTTCTCTAATGTATAGTATTGTAAAACTGCATAGCTGTCTAACACAAATGGTCCTACTGATTTATATCTCATTTTTTCCTACTTCTATCTAAATTAGGAAATATACAAAACATGATTAAGTGTTCAATTTCCATGGCTAAGACTACACAATTACTGGAAGCATTTTATCTGGGGATAACCTGCATACATTTGTGAAATTGCTTCCTTTTCTAATCTCTCCTCACTATCTGGAGCAATCTCCACCATGCTCTTCAGTCCTGGTTTATGGAAAAATTAATCTGGACATATTAGTAGCTGTGCTGGGCCAGGGGTGGGGGAGTAGGAAACATACTGGAAAAAAATGTCTCTGTAAGAATTAAAGATAAATAGCTGTGTCTTCTCAGAGCACTTATGCTAATATACATCAGTAGTCCCCAATAAGGTAATTTAGTATGTGATATTTCCATAACTTTACTTAATCATGGGCATTTTTTGTACTTGCAGCCTCAATTAACATCTTCAGCAACTAGTGAACCAAGGAAATACCATACATTAGGGATTCCAAGGCCTTTATTTATAATTGGGAAATCTGAAAAGCTTTAAAAATGAAATGTACTTCTTAATTTATTGGGAATCAAAATTGGTTAAACCAGAATGACGTGGGGCCATTTTCTATTTGTTTTTATATCTTTTCCATCCCACTTATTTCCAGGTACTGATATCTTTGCTATACAAGAAGTGATGATTTTGATTTGGGGGTGCTGATGCAAACTCCCCTGATAGTGTCAGATAAAATATGGTACATACACAATATTGTTTTTCTAAAACCCAAGTATTCTGAATACTTAGACCACATTCCAGGGTTGGTGTTAAAGAATTATAGACCTGTAATATAAAAAGTATATGCATTCTTTCACAGATGACACGGAAGTCTTAGGAGCCTTACCCAGGAATGCTACAATAGTAGCATTCTTTGTTTTATCTGGAAATAGGTGCAGGCAGTAGGTCTTCCTCATTTTCCTGTGCCTGACACTACTAACCTGGCTGCATGAATACCTGTGCCCTGTTTAACTTCTGTGGCGGAGCTTGCACTGTCTTCAGGCTTACTTAAGGCCACTCCATGATCTGATTGGCATGCTACTTCTGCTGTTATCTTAGCCACAAGCAAGTTGTGCATGCACACATACGCAAGTACGGAGTTTTGCCCTTTCTATATCATCCTTCCCAATAGGAGGCAAACATGGTGTATTACCTCTTACATTCCAAAGTTCTTACCTCTTCAAATACCATGCTCTCCTGGAGTGATTGCCACTTCCTTCCCCTCCCCTTCAGAGCAAAACTTGTAAACAAGCTGTCCAAATTCACATTCTGGACTCCTTCACTTGTTTCTCTCTTCAGCCCACTCCTGTTCACTGCACTTTCTCTTACCATGGTTACTTATCATCTCCACTGTGAAATTCATGGAGTTATCTGTCCCTACATTACATTAAAATTTGACTAATCTAGTTTGTTCTTCAGTCTTGAAAACATTTTTCACATCACTCCTAATTTTAGTTTGTTTCTTCTTTCTTTCTGCCTACTTCAAGTGTCTTTCTCCTACATCTCTTCCAGAGATCTAAATGATGTAGCGATTTGTGTTTAGTGTGGGAGTACATCTTTCTGCACTCACTGCATTGATTCCACCTATTCTCATGGCTTCCAAATTCTTAAATTCACTATAACTTTCTGCTCTGCTTCAGATTCACTTACTCATTGTTGGTCTCCAAGGGTATGTATGACAAGATTTCCAAACATTATGCTTCAAAAAATGAAAAAATTGTTGATAATTTTTTTCAAACCTGTTCCTTTCCTGCTATTTTCCTAACCTCAACAAATTATATGTCATTTATGAAAATTCTCTGTCCATAAACTTAAGGGTCATTCTTGAAAGACCATTTCTTTTGTACTCTGATTCATTCATTCAGAAGTGCTGTCACTACCACTTCAAACATACATCCGATTGTGTAACTTTTCACCATGACTCCTGCTCCTGTCTTGTCCTAGTTCACGTCACTGTTAAATGTCAATGAGAGTACTCCAATAACCCCTATCTCTCTGCCTCTTATCTTCTGTCCCTTGGGTAGCTACAAACATGATATTTTCAAAATGTAAATTAGTTCATGTCTCTTTTCTCAAAACCTTGGATACCTTCTCATCACATTCAGGTTAAAAGAAAACTCATACCAAATAGAATTGAAATCATTGAAAGAATTCAGTTACTTCCAGTATTCCAGTTCTCATACATGCATGTTTATAGGAGCACAATATACAACAATAAAAAGTGGAAACCCAAATGTCCATCACCCGATTTAGGATGAACCATGATATATTCACACACAAAGGAGTATTACCCAATCATTAAATGAATGAACTACTGATACATGCTACAACACGAATGATCCTTAAAAACATTATGCTAAGTGAAAGAAGCGATTCACAAAAGGTCACATTTATGGTTCCATTTATATGAAATATTCAGAATAAGTAAATCCCTAAATACAGAAAACAAGGTTCCTACTTAGCTCTTCAGCCTTGTCTCTACCACTCTCCATTTATAGCCCATTCTAGCCACACTGATCTCTGTTTATTCTTAATGTCTTAGCATCTGCTCCCTCAGTTTACATGTTACAGCTTTTCCCTCTGTTTGGCTTTCTCTTTTAGCAAAGCCTGGAATGGCTTATTCTGGCATTTGATTCGAGTATTTTCTTAAAATATCACACCCTCACAAAATATCACCTCCATAATAACTCAGGCTAAATTACCATAGAATAATAGTGGATTTATAAATCCAAATCTCCCCAAACATCCTCCAAAATCATATAGATTGCAAGCAGCATAACTACCCACAGAAAACATGTTTAGCATACCCAGTATGCAGGAAATACAATAAACTTAAAATTAACTGAACGTATGTTCAGTTTGTATGAATACAAACACCCTGAAATAGCAGAGCTGGTGCTGCCTACCACACTGAAGTAGGAAGACTGAGAATGTGAAACAAAAGAGAGGAAACGGAGGGTCAGCAATGGCTGACCCTGGGTAAAATTACCCCCGCTCAAGAGAGAGTTCCAATCCCAATGCTGAGAACACATGTAAGGAGATAACTGAGAACAGATCTAAGCATAGGTAAGCGGAAGGAAGGTGCTTGAAATTATGTGAGACCAAATGTTTCAATCTTGAGAAGATACTATTTCTAAGCAAGAAGGAGCAAAATACAAGGATATGGAATATTCTTTGGAACCTTTAAAGTTAAAGGTAAAAAAGAATTAAAATGTTAAAATTAAGGCCCCTAAAGAAACAAAAGATAATTATTGTATTAGAAAACCCTATTACATAAAAAAAGATACCTTCAATTAAAGAAGTTTCTCTTCACTTTAACGACAAAATGATGTGTGCATGAAGAAAGAATGATACAAAGCCACTGTAATTTCCTTTGTCCTCCCATCTACTATTGCTTGTCTAGGGGGGAAAAAGATATTTCCAAATGAAAGGAAAGTTATAGAAAGCACCCATACAAATCTACAATAAAAAGAATAGATAAATTGATTATCAAATTTTTTAACTGATGAGAATTCCTCCCCCACTTTCCCACATACACACAAAACAACCAAGAAACAGGCAAATTGAAACAACACACCCCAAACTCAGTTAACTATTCTTTTAAAAAAGCACTTGCAGATACGAAAATGAATATATTTTTGAATCAGTGGAACTCAAAAATAGAAATGGACAAAACAGAAAGGTGGGACATCAGAACTGAGTAGATCAGAAAAGAAGAGAGGGAAAAAAAAGACACTTCAGCAATAAAGGTTACACTGAAAGGTTACTAAGAAAGAAAATATTCTCACTAATTTTTGATAAGTACATTGATAAAGAGAATGTGTGGAGAGAAATTAAAAAAGCCAAAAAATAATAAAAATAAAAAGCTAAAAATAATCAGAAAAATAATGTAAATAGAGACAAAAGAGGATTGAAATTCTTAAAACTGGAGTCCTTTAAGAAGAAAACCAAAACAACAGAACAAGGAAAAAATATTAAGGCAATTATTTAAAATTTTTTCAGTTATATATTGGAAGGGCACATTTCATTAACCTTTAAATAAACCCTGGAATAACTTTTAGTCCTAATGGATATTTTCTGAAAGTCCTCTGGGTTTCCAGGCAAAAGTATCAAGTCAGTTCCAAAGAAAAAGAAACAGGTTATCATCAAACCTCATAACAATATTTAAAATAAAACAATTGATGGAAACCTATATTGAAAAACACAAAGAAAGGTCATGTGAGCCACGCTGTATTCCATGTGTGAAAGTTATTTTTTAAAAAAGTTTTAAACTTGAAAGAGCTTAGAGAATACTGTATTCACTAGAGGATGAGCTTTATCCAACTTAGTTTTTATTAGGTAAACTTTGACAAAAATCTTTACAGTGAACACTGAATATATTTAATTGTAGACCTAAGACTAAAAGATGTGAAAAGGGAGAGAAAAGTATTATGTAAATATGTTATGTTCCTGCAAAGTAGGGATTTTCCAACATCAAACAAATGGAGGATAAAGAAGAGAAAAATGGAAAAGATGTCATTAATTTTCACAAAGATAGATGGGGATCAAAGGATATCATTTAAAGCTTAATTAGTAGGCTAAAAAAAAGTGGACTAAGAAGCTTCATAAAAGCTTAACCCTTTTTCTTAAAGAACTCAAAATTTTCTGGGAAAGATAACATATTCAATATTTCTATTATAGCTAATCTCTGAAAAACTTTTCAAAAGTAACATTAAAAAATGTGTATGTCTAGAATCTTGGAAGGAATTTTCTAAAAATAATGAAAATTATATTGAGAATATAGAAATTTGTTGAAATTCTGGGCAGGAAATGACACACTGTATTTACAAGTGTGCTGTTTGTTAATTACAATGTTCAGAAATACAAATATGCCTTTGCAAATGAAGTAGTAGGCTTTTAAAATATCCTTACTTTAAGTTCTATTCTATTTGGAATAAGCCAACTTTTTTTCCTTTTCCTTCCTTCCTTCCTTCCGTCCTTCCTTCCTTCCTTCCTTCCTTTCTGAAAATGAATATATTTTTTGAAACTGCTCTTGCAAATTGTGTGTGTTTGAGTTGTGTTTTGTTTTGTTTTGTTTTCTGTTTTTGTTCTTGTTTGGGTGTTTTGGTGATCATGGCAGCAGTGAGATGATATTTCATGTAAATCGTCTACTTCCAAATGCATTTTAAAGCGTAGTGTGTAACAATTTCTGCTTTTGTGTTCTTTTGCATCAGCTATAGCTAGCTGTTTTTCAATATTTTTGCTTAATGAAGTCAAAAGCAATATAAACAAAATTTCCCTCCACAAATGAATTTCATCCAGCTGCATTCAACTATGAAAGAGCTCACAGAAAAGACTACCCATTAATTTTCATTTCAAAAATATTTTGTAAAGTGGTTCATGGGCTTTGTTAATGACTTGCCTAATGTCCTCTGATCACCATATGCTGTCTTCACAAAATATCAGGTCTATGGAGAAATGGCCGTCCTGTTTTTTTTTTAGGTTGAGTTGTTGGGAATATATCACTAAGTCAAATCAGACAATTTCATTTCCTTCATCAAGTACTTCTGCAATCTGGTGGCATAAAAACAGAAATACTTTTAATTTATTCTGCTTCCTCTAGTAGAATGGCTACAGGTAAATAAGTGAATAGCTGAGTGAAACTGAACTGAAAGAATTTATTGAATTCACTGTAACATATCTTTCCTACTCCAGGAGAAAACAAAAACATATGTTTTTGCAGGATGATACCTGAGTGGACTACTGTCATTCTAGCTTAAACTGGAAAAAAAGCTGCTCTGTAAAAAGGAGAGAAAATAATCACAGTATGCTGAGAGGACAGACAGAAAAATGCTCATCCAACACTAGGGACCTCATCAGCATTAAGGAGAACAGTCATTCATCTTGTAATGAACACACAAAGCCAAACCCAAATAGAAACAAAGGACTTTTCCTGGAGAAATGTCTATCTTATTAATATGCTGTGTTTATAAAATTGTGTTGTTTCATTCTTCTTTGTAAGGCAGAAATCCCACAGTATTTTAATTCAGTTTTTTGTTGTTGTTGTTGTTGTTGTTGTTGTTGTTGTTGTTGTTTTCCTTACCATCTAGAGTTGGAGAGCTTGGTTTCTGTGCTTCTATTGGCAAGTGTTTCTAGAAGATATGTACTCTGCTCTGGCTTCAGATATGCTGTTAATTGTCTTGTATTAGAATTCACTCATGTGGTGGGATGCTTAAAGGCATTGCAGTCCATTCCCCTAATTCAGCATCATGCACTGGAAATCTGTGAGGTTCCCCAGCTTTTTGAAGATACCTCTTTTCAAAGATTTTGCCTTCAGTTTTCTCTGGGGTTCCTTGTTTATCCTTCTGGACTCACTCCCCTCTATCTTAGAAGATATTAGTAAAAGTTATCAGGATTCTGTTAACTAACCTTCTTTCCACAATATTTTGAGGGAGAAGGGAGGAAAGCCAAGCTGTCAGCTTCCACGTTTGATATTTATGGCAGGAAGTTATCCACTTTCTTTTGTTTGTTCATTTGACAATAAGATACTTTTTAAATTTTTAATTATTTAAAATCTTTCTCATTAGGTATTAAGGAGTTAATGGTAGATGAATATATGATCCGGTTTCATCCTACCATCTCAACTCATGGAATGTGTTTCTTTTAAATATTTATATACATATATATGTGTACATACAGACATATGCATATATTTTGGGGGGGGTGAGGTTCGCACTTAAAGAGTTTCACTGTTGTCATTCATTGATTATGTGGTGTGCTTTTCATTATATTTGACAACTTTTTTTTAAATGTCATGAGGAGCACATAATAATATATCATGTTCCAAACAAGAAAATGGAAAGAGATAAAGTAGCTTTGGGACTGGGAAATGCTTGACTTTCGTTTTATCTGAAGTTAATTCTAAGATGTTTCTGTGGCTGAACACATAGTGCTGTTTAATAGAAAGAGCAATTCTGGAATTCTCACTTGCTTGTTTTGTCATTTTGGTTTCTAAGTCAGATCTCCTAACTTCAGTTTTATTATAGAAGTGGATGCCTATATGTTAGCAAATTGAACTCCAATAAAAAAAATATTTAAAAAAAGGAAGTGGATGCATTCTTTAGCTTATGAACAATACTAAAGTAGCTTAGCTTTACTTCTTCCCTAAATGACATGTGAGCCATAGGCATGGACACCGATCACCTAGAAACTTCATGAACTCTAAAATTTCTTCATGTTGAATAATTTTGCTGCAAATGAGAGTTGAACATGTAAGTGTACCTGGGATAAGAAGAGCCTGGGAGGATGCCTGGGTGGCTCAGCAATTGAGTGTCTGTCTTTGGCTGCGGGGATGAACCCAGTCGGAGGATCGAGTGCCGTGTTGGACTCCCTGCAAGAAGCCTGCTTCTCCCTCTGTCTATTTCTCTGCCTCTCTCTCGGTCTCTCATGAATAAAAAAAAACAAAATCTTAAAAAAAAAAAAAAAGAGGAAGAGCCTAGGGAGGAATAGTTCCCAACTGCAACTTTTATCATTACTCTTAATTCCATTCTTTCCTTTTTAGATGAAGGTAAATCAATTGAAATACTATTTACCACTTACTTTTGCATTTCCCTCTCTGCCTTCTCTTTCCTTTGTTTCTCTTTCAAACCTGAAAGATGCAGAAATGTGTTTTTAGTCAAAACTATGAATTCACATACATACCCATATATACACTACATGTATACTGCCTAGCATCACCCGTATATACTATATACCTAAATTTCTTATTTATATTATGATCATCTACATAAAAGTAAAACATATCAATGAAAATATCTGAAAAACATGGCTAGCCTATTTAGGCCTAGGACAACCTAATTCAAATCTCAGTGCTGGCAGATTATTTCCACATCATGATCCATGGCATGTATCACCCAGGGCTTGATTTTGGAATTGTCCTTCTTTCAGATTAAGTAAAGCAAGATGACTGAAGTCTTGGGAAAAGAAAATACTAAAGGGCAAGGAATGCTCTAGTGATTAAAAAAAAACCTGTTTTGGGGGGGCGCCTGGGTAGCTCAGTGGTTGAGCATCTGCTATTGGCTCTGGTCATGATCCTGGGGTCCTGGGATTGAGTTCTGCATTGGGCTCCCCACAAGGAGCTTGCTTCTCCCTCTGCCTATGTCTCTGCCCCTCTCTCTGTGTCTCTCATAAATAGATGAATAAAATCTTAAAAAAAAAAAACTGTTTTTGAAATCTCTATTAATACTAGTTATCCTAAGATATGGAGAATGGGATAAAATTGCCATGAGATAGCTGGGTCCTTTTACTTACTTATTCAAAATTATTTTTACTATGAAAAATTAGCTCACTCTGAAGAGATGAGAAAGTTATAGCTGAGCCAGACTATACATATGTTCGTCTGCATATGTAGTTTTACACATACATATGTATATAGTCTGTTTATAAGATATGTATGTATTTAAAACAAAAATACACATCACATTGTCATTGAGCATGAAATTAAAATAATCATCTAGAAGCTCAAAGTGAAGATAGCACTTTTAATTTAATATTCTGACAGCTTTGCAACCTGGGTGGCTCAGCGGTTTAGCACCTCCTTTGGCCTAGTGTGATCCTGGAGTCCCATGTCAGGCTCCCTGCATGGAGTCTGCTTTCTCCCTCTGCCTGTGTCTCTGCCTCTCTGTCTTTGTGTCTCTCATGAATAAATAAATAAAATCTTAAAAAAAAAATCTCTGACAGCTTTGCTGAAATTCAAATTTTTTTTTTTAAGGTTTTATTTATTTATTCATGAGAGACACAGAAAGAGGGAGAGAGGCAGAGACACAGGCAGAGAGAGAAGCAGGCCCCATGCAGGGAGCCCGACATGGGACTCGATCCCGGGTCTCCAGGATCATGCCCTGGGCTGAAGGCGGCGCTAAACCGCTGAGCCACCCAGGCTGCCCTCAAATGGGAAATTTTATACAAGTTGCTTACCTGACAGTATTGATATGAGGATTACTATTTATGAGATAAAAACCTTTGTAAACTGCTTTGACCCTTGTGAAAGGAAAACTAGTAGTGATTAAAGAATAACAGCTGCTTTCCTTTTAACCCCAATCTGAGATCGGATCTCCTTTCACAGTGGTAGAAGAATCTGTATAATGAAAAGGATTCAAGTAGGCAGATGGTTTTAAGAGACGGTACGGATGATCATGAGAAGAGTTTTATAGCTTTCTCTTGTTTGTTGAGATTCTTTTTTTAAAAAAAAATCTCTATTTATTGTGGATAACTTCATGTTTATTGGCACCATATGCTAATACTATGTAAACACAGGATGTCTATATATTTAGTTAATATTTCACTCACTGAACTCAGTAAGTTAAAAAATTTAAAGTAAGTCAGCATATATCATACATATGTTGTTCATATTTGATAGTTTGAGCAAGGGTGCTAAAAATATAAGGGTTTAACTTATCTTGTGGACATATATGTGTGTGTGTATATATACATATATAATATACTAAATGAATGAGTGTGCATACACATAATGAAGGTTTTGTTTCTGTACTAGGGGTTTTATCATCTTCAATTTTTTAGTATATATTATGTATATATGTATTCCCTTTACTGTCATTATTAATTCATACTTTGTGGCTGTCTAATAGGTAGGGTAAGCCATATATCTATCTATTAAAACTGTATTGGTACCAAAACATTACTAGATATTTTGATTACTTCTTAATAATTCTCAATCATAAATTACTTACCTCATCCACTTTCAGTATTTATAAATAGGAGATAAATACCATATATCTATGTATTTTAATGAACAATATTTGAGGCGTAATTCTGAGCCAGGATTTTGTAAAGCCTAAGGTGGGACTAGGGGGATGAAGTGGAAGAAGGGTCAAAGATTATGAAATATTGGCAAATACTGGCAATAGCTTTCCAAAAGATCAAATTCCATGGAAAGACTAGATTCATGGTAAGTAATTATAGAACAATATATATCATAATATGAATATGCCTAAGTAAAATTTTGAGCACTTTGTTTTAAAAAGGAGGATAAGTTAATTCTGCTTACAAATCAGTTGAAAGCCATATCTAACTATGGATTTTCTGAGTGCCAGAGGAAAGTGGTCATATTAAGCACAAAGAAATGTGTGCAAATAAAAACACTAATAAGACAAAGTTTTTGAAGGGAAAACAAATACTTATCCAGGACAGAAGATGGACTTTAAAGAACTAGGGTGGTAGCTAGAGGCCATTGTATGACTAAGTATTACATCAAGGTTATGTAGGCCTCACAGAGAATGTGAGTCATAGTAGTCACATAAGAAACTTGTGTTTTAGAAAGGTCAAACCTAACAATATAGAGAATGTGCTGGGAGATTTGTTAAGGGAGAGTTTATATGATACCCAGTATAATATTAATGAGTTTTCCCTGAAAAATGATTTGTGGTGAAATGCAACTGAGAAATTCTCAGTCAATATAAATAAGCATTTTTCAAAGCCAGACTAATAGATTACTTGATATTTTAATATGTTAATATGTACTGACATACATACAGACACATAAACATATATATGTAATAGTGTCTCCATCATTATCTTATTTTCCTGTAGGAAATATACCCATACATATATATGTATATTACTCAAGCATATACAACTAATTAAATGGTGTAGCCAAAGTCTAACTCATATATGTTTAACTTCAGGGCTGTCAACCACAGTAGAGTCATTTCACTGGGAAAAAAAAAAAAAAAAAAAACTGTAAGTAAGAGGGACAGAGAGGAGAAAGAAACTCAAGGGATGATCAGACTATAGTACCAACAGGATTTGTTAACCGCTGAATGTTGGAGTCTTAACACAGAGGCTTCACAAGATAAATTAATCCCTTTAACATATGTGCAAAGCCATGCTTATGGATACATATGCCTTATTCCAAAAACAGGATTTCCAGCTTTGGCTTCAGATTCTCAAAGGTATTTGAAACCACTAAAAGAATAAGACCCACTGGTAGTAAACCAAGTCTGTATCTCTGAAGTTAGATTAGTAGATCCAAAAGGGGAAATAGAAAATGAGGGAAACAATCGAGAAAGCAGTGTTCCAGATGTCAAAGCAATGAGGGAGCTACAAAACAGTTTTAGGGATTAAGAACAGAGATACTAAAGCCGACTACATAGACACAAATCCTGGTTATTACCAGTAGCTAAATTTTGGTCAGGTTATTTACCCCTTTATGAAAATTTTCCACATGCATAATATAAATTAAAATAACAACCTACCTCATAGGATAGTAATGAACATTAAATGGTTTTACATAAGTTACTACTTAGCAAAGGGCCCAATACATAGGAAGTAATAAATAAGTGTAAATCAGGAACAAGGATCTTCTCTGGGGTAACCTATATACATATGCTATAATCCTCACAGTAATCCATGAATCAGATATTGTGAATCCCATCATGCAATAAAGGAGCTATCATTAAAACCAATGGGACTAAAACAACGACAACAACAACAAACAACTAAGCTGACTCCAGTTTTGTTTGACTCTAAACCCAAGTTCCTTCAACTATACTCTATGGTCATTGCAGAATATTAAATGAGAGGATTTTCAATAGGCATAGGCGTGCCAAATTCTATAAAAGAAGAATACTGAAACATGAGCAATTGGGCTTCTTGGAGGGAATAAGATCATAAAAAAAAATAACAATTTCAAAAGAATGGACTTGATTGATGGTAGATTGCAATAAGAGGTAAGGGATAGAAACAACAAATACAGAATAAACTCTGAGGTTTGTCATTAAAGAGGAGGAAAAGGATACAGTATTATCTGTGAAGATTTAAGAAACTTTGGAGGCTCATGGGTGGCTCAGCTGGTTGAGTGTTCAACGCTTGATTTTAGGTCAGATCATGATCTCAGTCTTGAGATCAAGACCTGCATCAGGCTCCTTGTTCAGCATGGATCTCTATCTCCTTCTGTCTCTGTCCCTTCTTGCTCATGCATGCTCTCTGTCAAATTAATTAATTAATTAATTAATTAATTAAATTTTTCCAATGGAATTTGTGTGTGTATATGTACAATTTTGTGTGTGTGTTAACATTTTTTACTTTTGTATGTTTGAAAGATGAGTGAGCTGGAGCATCCTAGAATGTTCAGGGGAAGGAACCTTGAGAAAGAAAAATGGTATAAAAGAAAGAAGAAAATTTTGATGTATCAAAAATTGGGGTAGACATGCCCTATGGCCTTTATTAACCGAGTGATTCAGTCACACAGATTAGTAACACTTCCTAAGTGCTTACAATGCATTGTGCACTATTTTAAGTGCTGTGAACCAATTCATGCGATTCTTATAACAGCCTTTTGAAGTAGCTACCATTACTAAGTGGATAGTGAAATATAGAGAAGTTCCTATAGGAGGCAGCGCTGTTACTTAAACTTTTATATTTGGACTCTAAAATTCATGTACTTACTAACCTTAGCTCACTGCCTTTCTATGTAACACCCACCTGGGCAGTTGGAAGTGGGAGGCTCATTTAGAATCTTTGAACATTGTGGAATGGAGCGACATCTGAAGAATGAAAAATGGAAAGAAACTAAAACATTAAGGTAGGACCAAGTGGAAAATGAGGAGAAAGAGGAGCCAAAACAGGAGACAGACCATTAGAAGATTCTAGAAAGAAATTGGCTTAGAGAGAGGAAAAGAAAAATGAGGAGAAATGCAAGCTACATTAGATGCCAAGTAAAGTGTGTTATTATAATTAAATGGCTTTAGTCATATCTAGCTCATTTATTTTTAGAGTAAGTTACCACATTATTAGGTTTGAAATTTGGTCTATTTCTTTAAAAAAATTGAGTTGCATGAGTAGTTTCAACTACCTTGTAAAAAACGATTCTGTCTTCTGCAGTGCTTCTGTCAATTTGTGGAGTAGTTGCACAGATAAAAATGAAATTATATAAGGGAAAATATGTCTGGAAATACCCAACCGTAAGGATAACGACTGAATATTAAAAAGTATTAAATTTGGAAACTTTATCAAAAATTCTTTAAATTAAAAAAAAAAAACACCTTTTAATTTCCCTAAATATCTTGTGTCTTTTAAAAATTACCACTACACTCTTTGAGGAAGACGTGGGGGCAGCCAGAGCGGAGCCCAGGATGCTCCTGCTCCTGCTCGGGACTCCCCACCGTCCGCGAGGGGCAAGGCGGTCAAGAAGCCAGCCACGGCCGTGGCTTTGAAGACGCCGGGAAGACCCCCGTGGAACCAGAGGTGGCGATTCACCCAATTAGAATCACCCTAACGAGCCGCAACGTAAAATCTTTGGGAAAGGTGTGTGCCGGCCTGATCAGAGGTGCGAAGGAAAAGAATCTCAACGTGAAAGGGCGGGTGCGGGTGCGGATGCATGCCGACCGGGACTCTGAGAGTCACCGGGAGAAGGACTCCTGGGGGAAGGCTCTAAGACTTGGGGTCGTTTTCAGATGAGGATCCACAAGTGACTCATTGATCTGCACAGTCCTCCATCAGTGTTGAGCCTGGAGTCGAGGTTGAAGTCACCGCAGCAGATGCTTAAATCAACCTTTCTAATAAATCGATTATCTGCTGTTAAAAATAAATAAATAAATAAATAAATAAATAAATAAATAAATAAATAAATAAAATAAAATAAAAATTACCACTACATATCAGACATGATACTGTGCTTCCCTTGAAGGTGTTTTTTTTTTTTTAATTTAATTTAATTTTTATTTTTATTTTTATTTTTTATTTTATTTTATTTTATTTTATTTTATTTTATTTTATTTTAGTTCTATACCTTTATTTGACAATCAGCGATTAGTTCTCATCCACATTAACAGTCTGTAGATTTTTGAAAGTGGTGACAGGTATGTAGGTAACCAGCCTGTAGAGCTTGTTTGGTGAATCTTCATCCTCATTACGTTTTCTGGACAACCGCACAAGCATATGGTATGGAACATTCCTTATTCCTTCGGCCCGGACAGCTTTGTTGAACCCGGCGTCAGTGTGCACATCTGGAGTTCCCATCTCCTTCATGGCAAACTTCCGGATGTCTCTGAGTGCCCGAGGGGCACACTTCTCGAAACCCGCTCAAAACGTGGGTACGTTTGTGAATGTTGATGGTGTGTTCTCTGGTCCCTACCTCGTTGATGGCAGAACCGCCCTTCTTCTTCTCGCCACCCTTCTTTGTGGGAGCCATTCTGCCGGGCCCTAGTTGGAAAGGAAGACCCCTTGAAGGTTTTTGAAGATATTTTGCGAAACCAAGAATATAAATGCTATCACATAAATTATTTTATAATTATTTTGTCCATAAAAATTGTGGATTAAATAAATCTGTTTTTCCTATAGAAAAATGAAACAGTCTTAGATTTTAAAAGAATTAATTTCATATATGTAGTTGAGGGTGGCTTTTTTAAAAAAAATAAGTACATAATTAATTTTCAGTCTGCCCTATAGTTAAATATAAAATTCGCTGGAACATGAAAACTTCTCTATTAGTGATGCTATGATCAAGCAACATTTTTATAAAAAAGAGTATTTATTAAATGTAAACATGCATTTGTATTTTTCTTTTCTATCTTCTATTCCTCACTTAAGAACTAAACATTCTAGGTTTTATTAACTACTTAAAGAAGAATAAAAAATATATTTTTTTAAATATTTTATTTATTTGTTCATGAGAGACAGAGAGAGAGAGAGAGAGGCACAGGCACAGGCAGAGGGAGAAGCAGACTCCACGCTGGAAGCCCAACGTGGGACTCGATCCTGGGTCCCCAGGATCACTCCCTGGGCTGAAGACAGGGCCAAACCGCTGAGCCACTTGGGCTGCCCAGAATAAAAAAAAATTAATCTTTCCCTATATTATCTTAACTGACTAAGGATGTCAGTGGCTATACTTCTTTGAATACTAAAGGACAAAAATTATTTTGATCTCTATTATATCCAGACTTTTTTGTTCCCTAGTATTAAGTTTTTTGTTGTTAATATGCAGCTAAATGAATGTCATCTTTTGAAAAATCTTTTGGTTAATAAAAAGAAGAAAGTAATGAATATTTGCCCTTACCTTTTATTGTTTTTTTAATAAAAAATATTGGAAAACTGAACATCTAAATTTCAATCATTAGAAAAATAAAAGCCATCCTTTATAACAGGAGGGTTTTTGTTTTGTTTTTTGTTTTTTTTTTTTGTTTTGTTTTGTTTTTTTGTTTTTTATATTTTACCTCAGTACTTCCTATAGCTTTAACTTACTGAGAAAAAGCCATGAAAGGCTTCCGCAAAATACCCATTCCTAATCAGAGGTATGACCCAGAGCATTTCAAGATCATCAATTAAAATAGCATTTTTCATCTAAAGCCTCAAATGTGGTACATGGTACATTTAGTTGTGAAAGGGATTACAAGCCTAAATGAAGAAGGCTTTATCTTAGTAAGGGAAATTATTCTAGCAAAATGCTAAGGGACTTCAATATGAATTGCACTTGGCATTCTCTGAGGTTTCCTGTAGTGTAGTGTCTGAGTCTTAAAATTTATATATCACTGTAGTAAGCACCAATCAAGGAGGGTTTTTCATCCTTACTGCTAAGAATCCATGACACTCACTAACTCCATCTATTAAAAAAATACAATATTTTTACAGTATTTATACTGTTACATAGAAATTAAAACCAAAACCCAAGTAGTCTATTAGGCACATACAACCAGTCATAAAGTATGAGACATCTTTGTCTATATCAGTCCCTTAATAGATTTGTAGAACATATCCTTAATTATCAGTTAGCAAGTGGATTGTAGAAATTGTATGTGATAGGGCTTCTTTGGATATTAAAACTTAATTACATAATAAGAAGAGAACTCCCAACAGAATTTTATTATATGAAACATGCTACAGTCTCACTATTCAGTATAAATTATTTTTTCTTAAGGAGAGACTGATAAAATTATTAAGCAATGAAATGTTGGGGAATACTAAACATTTAACTGGTTTATTAAGAATGATTATTTCATTTTAATTTTAAGATACCAATGTGCTTTGTTAAAAAAAAAATACAGGAAAGTTTCAGGTACTCAAAGACTAGTTATATGATCAGTTATCTATATGACACTTTATTCCAGACTTGCCCTTAGCTTTCCCTGTAGTGCTATCATTGTTCATTTCTTCATCCTAAATTGAAATAGAAAGAAAAACTAAATAATGTCATCTTGTTTGGCTCTGTGTTTGATGAGAGAAAATGTTGACATTGGATTAAAGTGGAGCTGTTATTTATTTCAAGTCATTATTCATCCATCACTAGTTTTCACTAAAGAAAAGTTAGCTCTGGTTTACCCAACAACAGATCAATTCTGTTTTAAGAACAATTTGTAAAGCTTGGGACAACCATGAATATAAAATAGTATAATTCATCAGGTCATAACAATAGACAACCAAAAATGACTAATGAAAATCTAACTTCACTACTGGCCTAAAAAGAAAATAAGTTAAGATTTCCTAGACCTTCTTTTTTGTAGGATTAGGTCCCCGTCTTTCTTCTTATTATCTGTTTCTCTCTACTGTGATTACCACAGTGGCATAATTATCAATGGAAAGCTGAAAATCTTAGTGAGTTGTAAGAAAGCATTGGCATAAAGAGGCTCAGGTGAAGGATGGACAGACTCCAACTCTATAAAAACTTGCATGAAAAGTGAAAAACCTAAACCAACATCCCTTAAGTTTCCATCTCCAAAAAGAAAATATATATTTAATTTTGCTTGTACTCACAGTTATGTGAGTTATCCAGCTCAAGAAGGAGTCAAGTGTGTATTTAGCAATCCCAAGAAATGTGGAGAGAGCCCTACAGTGTCCATCATGAAATCTTTTTATTGATCAGTTTTTTCCAGATGGAATTCCATTGCGTATCCTTAAGGATCTACAAACCCCCATAAGATTTTACTTTTAAAATTAGACTTTACTTTTATCAGTGTTTATATATGCATCGATATATACACATACATGTACCTGAAGAACTATATCACAATCTTATAACCAACTACCTCCCTGCATTTTTATTATCTATATAATTCTATATCTGTATCTGTGTTGGTACCAAGTAGTGAATAAGTGCTTTTGTTACTTGTCAGTTTGAGTTTCTCAAACTTCATCCAATGACATATTCTTGGCACCTAAAAGTTTTCAAATTTAAGAAACACTGGCATAGATGACTGAATTAACCAATTGCTGCCATCAGTTCTGTCATGATATTTAGCCCCGGGTGAACTTCTGAACATAAAACATCAGAAAAATCACCTACACTTGGGTTATCATCACACTCTCCATGTTCACATCTTTGTACTTTTATAAGAGCTATCTTAAAAATAATTTAAAAGGGGAGAGCACAGACAGCCTGCCTGGACTCACCTGGCCTTCTGGGCTTCACTGGCACCATAGCCTCCTCTTTCCTAATGGCTACAAATATCAGCCCAAAGCCTGAGGTAATTCTCTTAAATGGTTCCATTCCTTTTACCCACCTTTCCTTTTATCAGCTCCAGGTGGATATGGATTAGAGAGAAAGAGAAAGAGAGCAAAAGCAGGGGGAGGGGGTAAGGGACAGAGGGAGAAGGGGAAGCAAACTCTTTGCTGGGCAGGGAGCCTGTGTGGGGCTCCATCCCAGGACTCCGAGATCATGACCTGAGCCGAAAGCAGACATTTAACTGACCGAGCCACCCAGGTGCTTTCTTGTATAAAATCCAAGATTTGATCATTGTTTCGAGACTTTAAAGGGTAATATATTAAATAGTGTAGGGTATGTAGTTAGGAGCATGAATTCTGGATCCAGATTGCCTGTATTCAGATTCTTTGCTCTGCCACTTACAAGTTGTGTGACATTGAACCTGATATTTGACTTCTTTATGCTAAAAGTTCACAATTTTTAAAATAGGCATTAAAATAGCCCTTAACTTATGTATACTGGTTGACAAATTCACAAGCATATTATTAAATAACTTAAATTAATACATATTAACCATATTTAATTTATACAAATAACTTAATTTGAAAAAATTAAACTTTTAATGTGATGTTTGGGTGCAATGTCATATTAAAATTACAACCATGTTTTCATGATAAAAATAATGATATGATGCTACCCAGGATGTTCTGCTGTAATACCCCTATGACATTTTCTTTTCCAAGCCTAACATGACGTTTACTTTAATTTTATTAGACATAAAATCTTAAAAATCTGTGAAAGGTGAAAAGAAATAATTCTTTTTCCATAAATATATATTTTTAAATATTTTATTTATTTATTCATAGAGACACACACAGAGAGAGAGAGAGAGAGAGAGAGAGAGAGGCAGAGACACAGGCAGAGGGAGAAGCAGGCTCCATGCAGGGAGCCTGAGGTGCGATTCAATCCCAGGATTCCAGAACCACACCCTGGGCCGAAGGCAGGTGCTTAACTGCTAAGCCACCCAGCCAACATTGTATATCTCAGGATCATTAAAAGCTTTCTTGCACATGCCATTGTAGCAAATGGATCCTCTTTACTGGAAAAAAAAATAAAAGAAAGAAAGAAAGCTAATAAATGATGAAGAACTTGTTTTTTTTTTTTTTAAGAATTTTTTTTTTTTTTTTATTCATGAGAGACACAGAGAGAAAGAGAGAGAGAGAGATTGAGAGAGAGAGGCAAAGACACCAGCAGATGGAGAAGCAGGCTTCCTGCAGGGAGCCTGATGTCGGACTCCATCCCGGGTCTCCAGGATCACACCCTGGGTGGAAGGCAGGAGCTAAACCACTGAGCCGCCCAGGGATCCCAAAGAATTTAAGTTTTATATAACTTTTCTGATCACAAATAGTCAAAGACTAAACTGCTGAATGTAAGTTTAAAATGGAATTACAGGGATCCCTGGGTGGTGCAGCGGTTCAGCGCCTGCCTTTGGCCCAGGGCGCAATCCTGGAGGCCCCGGGATCGAGTCCCACGTCGGGCTCCCGGTGCATGGAGCCTGCTTCTCCCTCTGCCTAGGTCTCTGCCTCTCTCTCTGTGTGTGACTATCATAAAAAAATAATAATAAAATAAAATAAAATGGAATTACATTTATTATTACCAAAGAATATCTGAAACCAAATAGCAGCCAACTTTTTATATTCATAGAAAATCTTATACAACCTAATATTTGTGATAACTTTTTCATTATACACCATGAAATTTCATTGTTTGTATTTTTTAAGAAGTTTAAAAGCAAATAAATTGTTAATAATCCTGCCATTAAATACATGTTCTTTAATAATTAATATTTGAGGTATCTGTAGTTTTTTGCAGTTTTAAAATTTTAAACATAAATGCATGAAATTTTGAAGAATATCATTTATTTTTGAAAATAGCTAGAATATTATTTTAAAAGCTTCTTATATAATATTTATATGAATTTTGAATAGTAGCCATATTGGAAAATTTACAGATATTTGTCTAAAACTACTTTCTGAACCCACGGAAAAAGAAATTTCATAGAAGAGAATTTGAATTCCAATTTAAAGAACATATTATGTTATTTAAAACTTCACAAATGTGATTGATGTTAACGGGATTATTTAACAACATATCCCTAATGTGAAGAAGTTAGGTATTTAATGAAAAACAAAGTAAGTACGAAAGGACTCAGGTTTGAATTCCAATTTAAAGAACATATTGTGTGATTTAAAACATCACAAATATGTGTGATGGTAACAGGATTATTTAACAACATATCTCTTTTGTGAAGAAGATAGATACTTAATTTTAAAAAGTACGTATGAAAAGATTTAGGTCCACTTTGATAGCCATTTGGAAAATAGAAGAGAATTAGGAAACTTTTCTTTTTTCATAATACACAAGCAATAAAAAAAAAAAAAAACTTTTAAAAAATTTCTGTTATTTTGGGGCCCCTGGATAGCTCAGTCCACTCAGTGGCCAACTCTTGATTTTGGCCCAGGTCATGATCTCAGGGTCATGAGAAACCCCACAACGGGCACTGAACTGGCATGGAATCTGCTTAAGATTCTTTTTCTCCTGATGCGCCTGGGAGACCCAGCTGGTTGAGCAACTCAGTCTTGGTTTTGGCTGGGGTCATGATCTCAGGGTGGCGGGATTAAGCCCATCTGGCTCTGCCCTCAGTGGGGAGTCTGCTTGAGATTCTCTCTCTCCTTTTGCCTGCTCCCCAACAAAAATGTTGCTGATGTTTCAACTCTGAAGGAAGATATTTTGTTTATGTAAATCTTGTGGTTGAGGATTTAAATTTATAAATAGGAAATATAAAAAATATATTTTCTAATTAAATTGATGCCGTCCAAACTATTTTCTTTAGCTACAAGGTTTATATATATATATATATATATATATATATATATATATATATATATATTAAAGAAGAAGCCTACTGAAGGTTTACACAGTATTTTCTTTCATCTTCTGTTTTTCTCTAGGAGGCAGACTTTTTTTTTTTTTCTGAAAGTACCAAAGAAATTAAGATAACAATAAGGGTTCAAAGTTAAGCATTTGGGCTCAGACTATGTAAAATAGTCAACAAGCCTAATGCAACAATATGAAAAGTGAAATATTTATCAGAAAGATAAAGCAACCTGTTGACTCTTTTCACCTTATTAGAGGTTTTTAATTTTTTTGAAGGTTTCTTATGAGCAAACAATGTTTAGGTTTTTTCCCTTAAGTAATTTATAAAAAATTACAATGAAAATTAATTATAAATTACAATATCAGTTATTAGACTTAAGTTAGTATATGTCCTTATTTTAAGTGAAGCACAATCTTTTGAGCTTATTATTAAAACTCTCTTTAAAAGAGATGAAAGAGGGCAGCCCGGGTGGCTCAGCGGTTTAGCACCTCCTTCAGCTCAGGACGTGATCCTGGAGACCCAGGATCAAGTCCCATGTCAGGCTCCCTACAGAGAGCCTGCTTCTCCCTCTGCCTGGTCTGCCTCTCTCTGTGTGTGTGTGTGTGTGTGTGTGTGTCTCATGAATAAATAAATATAATCTTTAAAGTAAATAAATAAAAGAGATGAAAGAAAATTATCTGTCAGTGTTTGCTGTTAGTTTGGTTTAAAAAGAAAAAGATGAAGAAGAAAGAAAAAGGAAAGAAATACTCAGAGTTTGAAAGATAAATTGAAGAGCAAAATCTTCACTTTCTTGAAAAAGATAGGATAGATAGGTTACTGTGTCCATACATGTGTGTGCATAAATTAACACAATCTAAAAATGATTTAAATCAAAGATCCTAGTAATAAGAGATATACGTAATCTAATATGAATATAATTTCTATATCCATTATAATGGCATTTGTGGCTTACACTCCAATCATGACTTAAAACAAAATAAAAAATCATTTTTACATATGAGGAAAAGCGAGCTTTTTTCATCGAATGTTACATTCGGTCTTGTAAATGGATCATTTAGCTTTGGGGAAGGTTCAGATGATTTATCTTATATAATGTGACTAGCTCAGTGTATTTCAACTGGCTCTAAGGAACACTTTCTTTGGCTAATTATTCCTTTTGATTTTTTTTAACCTTCAGTTCTTGCTCCAATATTATGAAATCATGACATCTGTTTTTACTTGGTTTGCTATGGAAAGATTCTATAAATTCCTTATCTTAAACATCACACTTAAGATATTTGCTTTAATTATTTATGTGCTTTGTATTGTTTTTTAATGATATAATAACACATATTTATATTTTAAGATTATAAGCCATGCAGACAAGATTGAGCACTTTCAGTTATTCTGTTACTCCTTAACAAAATTTGAGAATAGGGAGAAGTCACAAAGCCACTTTGTAAATAAACCAATGTACTAGAAATTTAAGAATAAATAAAATTACAAAGCAATACAGAAATATAAAGAGAACTTTCTTCACTGCAATGTCACCATACTCATTTTGCAGAAGTTCATGTATCTTCCCATAAATTTTATGTGCATATTAAAGCAAGGACGTATAAAAGAAAAATGTAAATGGGACAAATTACAACACATCTATAGGTTGAAGGGAATACTTAATTATATGAAACTACATTATTAGCTAATCTTACTCATTCTAGAATAGGGAATGGGGCATGCAGTATATCAGGAAATTAATAAATATTTGTTAAATAAAGTTAATGTCTAAACACGGAGCATCTGCCAGAGATGCTGCTCAGCATAAACATATAGAGAAGTTTCTTTCTCTTACAGAAACACAGTTTTGAGAACTTGAATGTTTCCAGATGTTTCTGAGTCTTGGGCTCAAATTTCCTCCTTCCTTCTTTTGTTTTTTTCTCCTTCTTTTCCTTCCTTTTTTCCATCCATCAACAAATACTTATTGAGGGTATACTGTGTGCTAGTTTGGGCTGAAGGGCACATTATTATTAAGCAATAGACTCTAATACACACTTATGGGATACACAACAGAGCCAACTGCCATTTTAGTTATATTTTTCTGTATCACAGAGATAAAATAGTTAGAAACCTTCTCCTTTTTTCCCTCTTCCTCTTTCTCCTCTTTCTTACCGCATCGAAATATAGGATATTTTATATCCACTAACAAAGGAATAATGCTATATTACTGTAATTATTATACTTTTATTTTGCTGTGGTTGTTGGTGGATGGGAGACTGAACATCAGGAATAGAGAGAAGAAAAAATATTGACAAGTTACTTTTTTAAAGATTTTATTTACTTATTTGACAGAGAGACAGAAGAGAGCAGAGGCAGGAGGAGTGGCAGACAGCAGGAGAGGGAAAAGCAGACTCCTCCTGAGCAGGGAATCTGATGTGGGGCTTGATCACTGGGCCCTGGAATCATGACCTGAGCAGAAGGCAGATGCTTAACCGACTGAGCCACTCAGGCACCACTGTAACAGGTTTTTGTTTGTTTGTTTTTAATTGAGATTTAATATATATACAAGACACACAAATCTTAAGCGTTCAGTTCATTAATTTTGACAATTGTATCTATCAGTGAAACCATCACCCCAGTCAAACTATAGAACCAAACTATCTTTAAAATACATAAAATAGTGTACAAGAGCCTCTACAGTGTTTAAAACTCTCTTCTTGAAAGTCTTCATACTTTGAGCTCAGCCATAAAGATTTTTTTTTCAATTTGTAATAAACTACATAGGCAAATTTTCTTAACATCAGAATAAGGTTTTAAATCTCCAGAATTTGGGGATCCCTGGGTGGCGCAGCGGTTTGGCGCCTGCCTTTGGCCCAGGGCGCGATCCTGGAGACCCGGGATCAAATCCCACATCAGGCTCCCGGTGCATGGAGCCTGCTTCTCCCTCAGCCTGTGTCTCTGCCTCTCTCTCTCTCTCTCTCTCTCTGTGACTATCATAAATAAATAAATAAATAAATAAATAAATAAATAAATAATAAATCTCCAGAATTTAAGAAGTTTATAACCCAGTTGTCTGATAAATCTTTTTTAAGTTTTCATAATAAATTCTATAATATAAGTATATAGCTAATGTCCTAAGGGCTGTGTCCTAAGACCTTAAGAATCAAGATAATTTCTTGACATTTAAATGCTTGTAAATCTATTGCATACCCATAAACACAAAATGCTATGCATTTGTCTCCTAGAAAGATTCAGGTCTCATTTGATTAGACCCTGTTTATTTAACACATTTTGAAGACTCATTAAAGAGGGCTTAGGAAACTAAAGTAACCTTAGTAGGTCTTGAAATTATGGCATTTATAAAAAGAAATGGCAGATTTTGAATTAATGAGACGATATAATTCATAGCCTAGCTTTTTATTCTATTTTACTCCGATAGGATTGCTTAAGGGAATAGACTTAATTGAAATGGTGTATAAGTTGTTTTTGATAGAAGTTTTTTTTTTCTTTTTCCCACTAGAAATGATCTCTTAGAAGAAAACTTCAGATAAAAATAAACTAAGGCTCTTTTATTATTTTATTCTGTTTCAGTAAACTACAGACAGTCTTATACAGTTAAAGCTTTCTGAGTGGTATAGAAGCACAACATTAAATATCTGTTATTCTTTTGTTTAAAATAATGCAAACATAGTTTATTTATTTCTCACTCCAGGAAACAAAAATCCCATGCATCATACTGTCTTATACTTTCAGCTTATTTGGCTTAAGGAAGAATATAAGTACCCTCAGTTTAAGATACTTGGGTTTATTATATTATCTTAATCCCTATTTCAAGGCTATAGCACTGCTTTTAAGCCTTAGGATAATTTATAAAAAATTACACTCCATATTTAAAATGTTGTTTGCTTTTTAAAATTGCAGATTTTCACTCTTGTCAAAAAAGATCACACTATTAACTCTTCTAGAATTTCCCTCTTAAGTCTGCTAAATGTGTTCCACAAGAAAAGGAGATATAGGTGAATGACTTGAGAAGCAGTGAAATCAAGTGTTTCCTTACCATGCCTTATTCAGATCTTTGCTGGTCTATTATATACCTTTGATACATGAGGATCTTGGCAGGTTTTCCTCAAATATTTCACTACTGAATTCCCTTTTTCTTGGAATTGTTATTAACATTTGGAGAAACTCTATTGCATTAAATACCATTCAGAAATCTGTAACAATGTACCAACAGAAAAATTAGAATCAGCTGTTTTTACCCATTCCTAATGGTTGGTCTCCAAGGATATATAACACATCCCTTCACAAACATACAGATTGGGAATATACAATTTTATTTCTTAATTAAATGTTTTTAAAGCATGATACTTGTTTATTATTTACACATGAACAGTATCAACACATTCTGTTAATCTTTGTGTTTGATTGTAGTTTGATGAAGAGTTAATATTGAGTTAATACTGACTTTTAAAAAAGTCAAAATCTGAAACAGAAAAAAATGATCAGTTGAGGGAGATATTTGCAAAACATGTTACAGGCAAGAAAAAATTCACTACTGCATATATAGCTTTTAAAATCAGTAAGTAAAGTTGAACAAAACTGTTAAAAAAATGAACAAAGGATGTGGAGCAGTAGTTGATAAAAAAGGAAATACAAATCACAGATATTCAGTTAAATATTTTAAAATAAGTTAAAATTTTAAACTATTATGTTGACAAAAGGTAAATTTCAACACAATATCGTGAAAACATTTTTTAAAAAAGATTTTTTTAAAAACATTTTTTTTGAATTTATTTGAGAGAGCACGAGAGAGAGCAGAGAGCACAAGCAGGATGAGGGGCGTTGCAGTGAGGGAGAGGGAGAAGCAGACTACCCCCTGAACAGGGAGCTGGATGTGGGTCTCGATCCTAGGACCCAAAAATCATGACCTGAGCCTAACGTAGACACTTAATTGACTTAACCACTCAGGGGCCTGGTGAAAGTATTTTTGATGCAAAAACTTTAGAGGGTAATTTTGCAGTATCTGTCAACATTTTATTTTATTTTTAAAGATTTTATTTTTTTTCTGTTTTCTCTACACCCAATGTGGGGCTCCAATCTACAACTCCTGGAAGGGGGAGGAGAGGCAGAAGGACAGCAGGAAGCACACTCCCTGCTGAGCAAGAAGCCTGAAGTGGAGCTCCATCCTAGGAGCCCGTGGATCATGACTTGAGCCCAAGGCAGATGCTTAACTGAGTCACCAAGGCGCCCCTGAATAGGAAATGTTATTGGCTGAAGATGTATTCCTAGAACAATTTGTCTAACATATTCAATACAGCTTTGTTCATAATAACAATCATGCAAATAATCAAGACAATCTAAGAAAACCAACAAATAAGACCCTTATAAATGTACAGCAAGAGATGACTAGAAAAATAAATTATAGGGCATCTACACAAAGACTAAATGCATAGAGGATAAGGTTCTATTCAAGTTGCTATGAAAGAAAATTTAGTATATGTGCTGCCGAAGCGAGCACTGAAAGAAAATTTAAAGTCATATCTTTAGTGTCTTAAAGGAAGAACTCACTCTTTTGCTCTCTCTGTATTTGGATGTATGAGTATTTAAAGACACATATATGCATATATATGAATTTACATGTACATGCACAAGCATATATTTAGGCAAACATATATACACCCCTATGTGTATATAAACACATTATATACATATACACCTGCATACATACACATATAAACATACATCAAGTTCCCTAGTTGTCAACTGGAGATGGTATAAATATTTGCTTAAAATGGATTTAATCCATTTAAGCCCACTAGTATCACATAGGATTTGTATGTAGATCATTGTTTTATGTAGTTCAATTTGTACCATATACCAACTATAGTTTCAAAGTGTTTAACTTATAGGACACCTGGGTGGCTCAGCAGTTGAACGTCTGCCTTTGGCTCAGGGTGTGATCCTGGGGTCCCAGGATCGAGTCCCACATCGGGCTTCCTGAATGGAGCCTGCTTGTCCCTCTGCCTATGTCTCTATCTCTCTCTCTCTCTGTCTCTCATGAATAAATAAATAAAATCTTTTAAAAAATGTTTTACTTGTAAAATTCCTAACATCGGGACAGAACTCACTTTGCGGTAAAGTAGGTTTTAAAAAGTGAGAAATAGACTTTAAATATAAACATTTTAACTAACATGGTTCCAATATAGTAGCCTCCCATAGGGATGTAAACAAGCAGCATTTGCTGAAATGTGAAGCATGATCTTAATCAAGTCATTCTGTTTATTTTTTTTGAAATCCATATTCCTGGATTAATTTCCACCTTTCCAAGTTAAAAATATTACAGATGTAAAGAGATGGTCTACTTCGAATTATAGAGATAGAGCTAGGTTAATTTTGGTAAAAATAGTATCTAGACATCAATATTAGTATTTGTGTTTGAAGATATTATATTCATTTCTTAGAAGATAATTAAAAGGAAGAAAGGTGTATAACAAAAACTTATTCAAAGGCTCCTGAGTGGCTCAGTTGATTGTGTCTGCCTTCAGCTCAGGGTCTTGAGATGGTGCCCCAAGTAGATGGTAACTCTGCTCAGAGGGGAGTCTGCTACTCCCTCTCCCTCTGCCTCTCCCCCAACTCATGCATACTCACTCTCTCTCTCTAATAAAATATTTAAAAAACTAAAATTTATTCAAAAAATATATTCTGAATTTTAATTACCTTTCATTCAGAAAAGTAGTATAATATCAAGAATATAGGTATGTGTTTGACTCAAATCATAAAAAAAGTAGTTTTCTTCTCTTTTTTCCCCATGATTATTATCTTCTCTTTCATCAGGATAATCAAATTAGGATTTAACCAGGATTTATGGTCGTAGTTATAACCTGTTTCTGCTTTTTTAGAAAGCATTCAAATGCTTTCTGAGATTTGCTTTGTAGCTTGATGTTATTTTTTAATACATTAAGCTCATTATAGAACAATTTATAGGGCACATTTGGCCTCATGGTCCACATTAAGCATAGGACAACCTATAGATCATCAAGAAACAATTATTCTTTGGAGATAAATCTGTCTCTGCTATACAGAATCCATTATACTTACACATGAAACATCCTTATATCCCAGACTTAACTTTATTTCTTATCACTATGAGTTTTTGACATTTTATAATGTGTGTCAAAGTGGGTATGTATATATTAGTTTGAAGGTCAGCTCCATTGTTTTCTAGTCCATAAGTGTTTTGAGATTTAGTTTGATGGTATGGAAGTAAAAAGGTGTAGAAAAGGATATTCAGTGTGTGTGTGTGTGTGTGTGTGTGTTTTCCAGCCTGTTAGTCCCTTGAAAATTGTTGTCTAGACATCATTAGCCCTTGCCTGATCATTGCATCTTGAGTTTTTATGTTACATGGAACATATTTATGATACTTAAATTTAAAAATGGATCTTCTAAAAGCTGTTTCAACTTCTGATATATAATTTTTAAAAGAATATAAAAAATGTATTATGAAATTGTATAACTGGTACTAGTTGATCAAATAAAATGTAAACATAACCATTTACAATTTTATACTTGCATCATGTGCATTTTAATTTGCCTACTATCTGGAAATACAAAAAGAAGACAATGTCCTGAAAACTTCTCATTTTTAGAAGGTAACAGAAAGAATAGGAAGTCCATGAAAATTGAAATGGTGTTTTTAGAAATGTGAAGTACTGATTATACTCAGAATTGAAGGAAAGGAAAGGGAAGAGTAAGTAAATTGCTCCTTGAATATGCATTGACAACTCAACCAATGAAAGCAAGCGACATTTTTGTTTGTTTTACATATGAAATCATTTTTTCAGTTCTTCTGAAACCATACATATATATATGAATATATATGTTTTGAATATACATATACACACATATATATGTATGCCATGCTTTTGTTGTAACAGTGGTTCATTTGTTCCCATTTGATTACTATTTGTATGAGATGACATTATTAGCTATTAATCATAGGTTAGAATAGGCATATAAATATTTAGGGTCAATATATCCAAATACTTAGTTTGTTTCACTAATGCATTGTAGTAAGGCATTCTGTTATTCAGCCTTTATAACTAGCTTTAATATTCACAAAGAAGTATTGAGGAAAAATTTGAGGTAGGATAGTACAATTTTTTATCATGCTTAGAAAATAAAAATCAAAGTAGTACGTATCACTGGGTAGAGAATGAGTGTACTAATTGTTGTATACTAACTAGCACTATTTTTCCTGGACTTTACAGAGGCAAGTTTTATTACTTCTTCCTACCAGTCTTGTATTTTCATGGTGAAAATGTTCAGTAACTCAAAACACTGATTCATATCAGTAATTCATATACCACTTGTATCTTGTTTCTTGAGATGAAGAGGAAGTTTGAATAAGTATTAAAATGTGCACTGAGGGGCACCTGGGTGGCTCAGTCAGTTAGGAATCTGCCTTCCTTCAGCTCAGATCATGATCCCAGGGCTTTGGGTTCAGTTCTGCTGGGCTAACTGCTCCTCAGGGAGTCTGCTTCTCCTTCTCCCTCTCTCTGCCTGCTGTTCTTTCTCTCTCTGTAAAATAAGATTTGTTTAAAAGAAAAAGTGCACCAATTTTTACCATGCAATTCAGACCTTAATAAACATTTTTCTATCTTCAAATTCCTTTTATTGAGTTTAGATTATAATATACGTAAACATATATTTTAGCTTATATTATTTTGCTAAAAGAAATAGCCAAAGTACAAATTTAAAATCTTAGGATACAGTTTTTATTTTTCTAATGCAGATTGTTAATGCAAAAAAATATTTAAAGAGCATAACATATATCTATTAATAAGAATGGAAAATCCTAATTCAAATCCAAATAATCTAAACTGTGAATTTATTGGTAGCATTGACAAAATAATATTGATAAATGTTTTTAAGTTTAGTTACCTCTATTAATCATTTTTCAAGTAGGAAATTAGAAGGACACAAAGCCAATGTAGTCTCTACTTCACAGTTCGGTATATTTCTGCTACATACAATCTATTTAGAAAGAAGAGAATCAGACTCTAAGTTATTCATTCAATAAACATTAATCTAGTACCTGTTATTTGCCAAGCACTGTTTTAGGCATGAGAAGAGTGAGTAAATTAGACAAAGTTCGTGCATGAGCTCGTGATGCTTATTCATAGTATGGCAAATGGATGCGGAAGTCAGGATTTTAGGTTACTAAAGTAAATCTCTCTAAATGCACATACCATAGACTTTTACAACAGAAGTCGAGACTATTGTAATAGAGGGGAGAGACTGAATTCAACTTTGTTGAAACAAAAGGCTGAATAATTTTTAAGCACTGGGGTGAATAAGAGAAAAAGTGCATTAGCTGGGAGGTTGGTCATGTAATTAGGCCATCTGTGTTTGCTAATTTGTGCTTATGGAAGTTAGTCTCCTATCTTCCCACAGAGACTGAGAGAAAGGGACTTTATCTTTTTTTTTTTTTTTGAGTATTACAATTCAAAATAATATTTCCTAGATCTTGGAGAAAGACATTCCTGAGTTGGTAAGAGTCTGAGAGAGCTACATTTCAAAGAGGCAGAGAAAGAATTTACAAGTGTTCTAAAGTATATGCTCTAAGAAAAGGAAGGTCAGAGGCCTATAGTCAGGAAGAAATCTCTCTAAAGTTTAGTTTAGATGGGGGAACCTTAGATCCTTTATGTCATGTACCAATATTATGATATACCATATTGTGATATTTTTTGTGACCAAATTCAGTTAAAATAAATAAAACAAAACTAATCCAAAGACAGAGAAAGTTCTTTGAGATGAATTTTGAATTATAGGCATCTATCAAACCCTTTCTTAACCCTACCCCTCTCTCCAGCTACCATTCCATTTCTCATTCCTCCTTCAATATGTACCAGATCTTCCCATTTTCTCTTCTATCATCATACAAACCGACTTGAATCATACTTCTGTATACTACCATCAAAACTAATCTTTTCAAGTCATCTTGAAAAGTGTTTCTGTGCTATTAATTTGGGGGGTCAATTTGCATTCTTCTTCTTAATTATCTGCAGTATTTGAAATGATTGATCTCTTTTTTCCTCCATACCACCTATTCTCCTCTCTCTCTCTCTCTCTCTCTCTTTCTTTCTTTCTTTCTTTCTTTCTTTCTTTCTTTCTTTCTCTCTCTCTCTCTACATCTCCCTCTCCCTCTCTCCCTCTCTTTAAATTGGCATCCATGATCCACACTTTCCCAGTTTTCATCTATATGGCCCATCTTCCTCTCTCAGTCACCTTTGCTGGTTTTTCCTCAGCTCCCTGACCTCTCAACACTGTAGTGTTCTCTACCTGAACTCACCTTAGAGAGGCTTCAGCCTCACAGCTTTGAATACCATCGTATACTAATGAATCTTACATTTAGGATGCCCGTCTCCACCATGACCCCAAAGTTCCAGATTCCTATGCCTATTCTAAATCTCCACATGCCTACTATAAATCTAAACTTCTGAAATCCTAAACTGAATATCTGATCTGTACCCTTTTGCACTTGGTCTTCTCAGATCAATTTTGGCAAACATAACTACATTCTATTGCTTGCTCAAATAAAAATTCCTAAAGACATGCCAGAGTTTTCTTTTTCTTGCATATTCCATATACAAATATCATGGCACTTTAAAAATCTTACTCAGAATCTGATTGTTTCCCAAACCTCCACTACTAATTCCCTGATCAAAGATTCCATTCTCTCCTTCCTGGATAAAACCAAAGCCTCTTCTCTGCTCTTATTTCATCCATCCTTGTCTTCCTACTCTATGAAAAACATGACAAGCAGAAACAATTTTAAAACATGTAAATTAGGTCTCTGAGTCATCTGCCCTAAAATCCTCCAATGGCTTCACTCTTCACTCTGATAACAGTCAAAACTCACATAATGCCCCTAAGACCATAAGTGATTTGCCTTCGTTGGCTTTCTGATCTTAACTCCCAGTGCTCTTTCTTTTGATCCTAACATTCTGGCCCTAGATGCTTCCAAGTCTTTTCTCAAGCAAGCCAAGTAACTCTTCTGCTCCAGAGCTTTTAAACTTTGTGTTCTGCTTGTTTAATTTGTAGCTTATCCATATTCTCTCCTCCTTCGGGACTCTGCCCCAATGGGGTCTGTGAGGCCCTCAGTATTTATGCAAAAGAGCAATCCCTACCTGACTCCAGAATTCTTTTTTCTTCTCTCTACACTTTATTTTTTTCTACATTTTATTTTTCCCCATAATACTTTCTCACCTAGAAGATACTTATTTTACCTATTTGTTGATTGCCTGTCCACTACTCTGCACCACTCCCCCTAGGATATATATAATCCATGAAGGCAAAAATATGAATCTCTTTTGTTCATTGTAGTATCCCCAGCACCTAGGGTAAAAGCTAAATATAGTGGATGCTTGAAAAGTACTTACAGAATGACTAAAGAGAATCCATAGAGACTAAGCTTTATGTTGGATGAATAATCTTATTTTCATTATCTTATATGCATTTTTTCCTTTCTTTGTTTCATCTTTTCTTCCATGTGAAATTATATGCTAACCCTAGCACCAATGTTCACTTCCATTTTATTTTGTTTTTTTAAAGATTTTACTTATTCATGAGAGACACAGAGAGAGAGGCAGAGACATAGGCAGAGAGAGAAGTAGGCCTCATGCAGGGAGCCCGATGTGGGACTCGATCCCAGGACCTTAGGATCACACTTGCCGAAATCACCCAGGTGTCCCTCACTTCCATTTTAAGAGTAATGTTGGGACCTCCAAAATATTTCAGCTTAAAGAAACTACTGAGGAGTATATACTAAGAACTGTCAAGTGACCAGCCCTGGTAAATAACATAGGGTCTTTATTGATAAGTCACTTACAAATAATTGAAAGAAAACTTCAGAAATCCATTAAAAATTCTACAGTTTTCATATAAATTGTGAATAAAATACCATACACATAGTCATATCAAATATTAAATCAATACCTTTTTGCAGTCCATCAGGAGCTGTGTGATATGGTTCCTTTTCTCCCCCAGCTATCATTTTTCTTTCTTTTTCCCTCTCAGCTTGGGCTGGTTTTAGGTGTGTGACCTGTATGGTCTCACTGAACCCCACATTTAGAAGGCGTCATGTTTGGTTTTTGTCTTTACTGTTACAGTCTTGAAATTCTTAACAATTTCTAAAAACAAAAGGCCTGTAGTTTTATTTTTCAGTAGGCCTTAAAATTGTGTAGCTGGTCCTTCTATCTGCTTCCACTTAGAGAAACTTCAGGAACAATAATATATGTAAATGATGCAGTTAAAAAAGAGTGACTTTCAGTTTCTGAAGTTCAGAAAAATTATGAAGCCATTATTTAAGGAAAAATTTCATGCACATAAATATAATTAGAGCAGGAGAATAATGAGCTAATACAGTGATCTTATTTTGCGAAGAGATTAACTGAGATGAGTAGAATTTCTCAAAATTTTAGATTAACATTGTGCTATTAATCTTCATAAATATCACATCCTGAGTTCCCATTAGGTGGAGAGGGAAGCATTTACAGATGATTAAAATGACACATAGAGCAAATAAATTATAAACTTTCCAAAGAAGTACCAGCTCACAGTTTCAAACTAAGAAAGGACAAATAGAAATAAGAAGAAACTTTATTTTTCTTTAAACTTCAAGATATAATTTAAGATTTAATTTCTTTTCTTAGATTAAAATCTACCCTTTTCTATATAAGTTATATCTTTTATAAATACATTTTAACTAATAATTTAATATATTAGATTCGTTAATATATGTTGATTTGGAATTTGAAACATAATGAATTAACATTTCAAAATGTGGGCTTTTTAGATAATATGATCCTTTCCTTTTTATTGGCACTATATAGTAATATGATATCACAAGATTACACATAATCAGTGTACTGTGATATTGTTAATATTAAGCTGTGTTTTAAAAACTCCCCTCTATAGCTATAAGTAAAGAAACACACAACAGTATTTTTTATACTAAAAATCATCTTTTAAAGGACACAATTATTTATATTTCAAGATGAAAAGTAGGATTAATGAAAACTGTTATTATTAGAATAGCAAGAAAAATAACAAAACAGAAATACCAAGCTATGGCTAGTTATTTTATACAATAGCCCTCTGTCAGTATTTTCAGAAATTTAATGGAAGCTCTATTAACTTCAGATTATTACACAGAAGACAAAAAGTGAATTATCAGAAATATTGTTTTAGAAAATTACTTTATTCCTTCTGCCCACTCTAAAAAAGAAACGTTTGGCTACAAGTAACTTACTGGGAGCTTATGATCAAGAAGGATATTTTTCTTAGAGACACAAATAAAGCTGCATGTGAACTGACACTACTCTTAGAACACTGCCTGTCCCAGTCTGCTGAGGGAACACAGCTGGAGAAGTGTGCAACATATTTTCATCTGTAAATTAAGCACAACTAGGAAGATAGTATACATATGCAATACCGTTACTATTGACAAAGTAGTTTCTGTTCTCTCTTGTTTCTCTAGCACCCATTTTAAACTATGCCTTAATGGTTCTGTAGCAGGGAGCTTAAAAAATACCGAACTTTTTTATAGCATTTAATTATGATTTTTTTTTGTATTTCAGGGTTTTTATCTTCTATCTTCTTTCCTTCTTCCCTCTCTTCCTTTCTTCCTTCCTTTGTTCCTGTTGGTGATCCTTAGGCCCTCTTGTAAGCCCTGTTCTAGGTGCTGTGGCCAATGAGGTGATCAGCTGAAGCCACTGCTGTCTTGGAACTGACAGTGTATTGACCAACAGCTTTATCTTTTGAGGCCATAATAAGATCTACAGACAGACCTTTTAATGAAAGACATGACAATTCATAAGGTGGAAAAAATTGCAGCACAAGATGAGGGCAAAGAACAGTAGAAAGAATGAATGAGAGAGAGATGAAAGAGAAGAGTAGAGGGGAGGAGAGGGAGAAAAGCAGTTAATTTTACAACTCTTACATATTTGGGGAGATAGAGAAGAGGTTGTGGAATCTCGAGTTATGAACACTCATCGTCATGGAATTTTAATGACTTGAAAAATTGTATGTGATCCCCAATTGCATGTAGATGTAATTTAGAATCCACAATCCTTAGAACTTTAACCCTCAAGAAGTCTTCCCTTGGGAGCCTTAATCAGTACCTGAGATCATGAACATTTTCTAGTCACCTTGGCCTTAAGTAGACTAAGGTTGGCCTTAAGTAGACTAAGGTTGATAATTAATTATCTTTTCTATTAATTATCAATTATCTATTAATTATCTTCTTTAGGGAGAAAAATACTGATCTATTCAACACTATAAATAGTTTTGAACAATTTATATAGTTATGAAATAGTTCTTTCTTAAAATTTTTCTGAAGATTATGTGTGTTTCAATCTAGATATAATTAGAGTAGTAAGAATTGTAAAGAGATTAACCTAAAGCAATATAAGGAATTCCAAAAATCCTTGTATAATTCAGTATATTTGTGTGTAATTCAATGATGAAGTGAGGACAGTATAATCACAGACAGATAGAACTTCCTAAAACAACTGGATAAAAATAATTCAACCTTACCTCACAAGCCCTGTCATACTGTAGCTTATGATTATGAATGTAGGGCTATTTTCAGCTAGAGAGTAGCCCTGGTAATTTCATCTCCTTTATAAGTTATATTTAGAATATGAAAATCAGAAGATTCAGAGGTCAGGACCAAAATGAAAGGGTGGTTTTGAGTTAGTTTACAAGAGTAGTCTTTGCAAAAGAGAGAAGATAGAGCTCAATCAGTCTTCTAGTTTTATATTGGACAGAACCTCAGACTTGAATATTAAAACATTATTATAAGGGTAGGGGTACTTTTATGTGGATATTCATGCTCACAGCAGATTTTAAGGAAATTTTAAAAATATGACATTGAAACAAATTTTTGCAGTGCAACCTAAAAGCATTTTTTGACACTGTTCTTTAATAATTATCTCTTGTTTTGTATTATCCTAATGTTAAATAGATATTTTTAAACACTTTCCTTATTGAAAATCATTAATGTTTTCTCTCAGGATGAAAAATACACTAACTTTGCTTGAAAATTTTTCTGTGAAGCAATCTAGTACATGAGATTTAATGTTCGGTTTTTTGTAGGTACTTAGTTTTATCTTCTCTCATGAAGGAGATGTCCAAAGAAAAGTTTTATAATACTTAAGATGAAAAGATAGAATATTAATTTGACAATAGACTTTCATTTCTCAGAAAAGAAAAAAAAGGCTATTAAAATAGGCTAGCACCCATGGATTAAGCCGCATTTTCTATTAAAGGGTATCTTCCAGAGTTCAACAGCTCATTCAGGTCTTTCTACCCTGAAGGCTACTACAAGTCTTATTGTTGTTATAAAATATGATATTGCTTTTAATTGGCATTACCAAGTATCTAGGACTCATGTCAAATGAAAAGAAAATGTTATCTAGCATAAAACTATTTTCTCCCAAATATCTGTACCTACTATCACAAACAGTGGTAAAGACTCGTGCATACTAATTTGTCCCTGGGAAGAGTTACAGCCAACCATGCATTTAAAGGAGCACAGTTCACACCTGGATACCTTCACTTCTGACATCAGTTGAAAACTCAGGATGTTCCCCAAACTAACCTGAGGTTGGATAATTTGCTATATGGCCTGGTAGAAGCCAGTAAAAGCTGTTATATTTATGGTCATGGTTTATTACAGAGACATGTTTCAGATTAAAATCCACCAAAGGAAGAAGCTCATAGGGCAGAGAAAGTACCAAACACAGAGCTCCTGTGATCCTCTTCTCATTCAGTCAGGACAGCTTTACATTCTTGGCATAAATGTGAGACAATATACTCAAGAGTTTTGCCTTTCAAGAAAACTCACTCAAGCCTCAATTTCGGAATTTTTCCTGGAGCTCCATTATATAGGCATGGTTGATTGCTCTGGTGACTGATCTCAGAGTGTATGGCTGCCTGTACCAAAGCCCTGTTCAGAAGTCATATTGTGATATTTCTAGTATGGCTAACCCTCACCCTAAATTACATTGTTAGCCTATCCATCATGACCCATGGCACCAAGAAATCAGACATTCCAATCAAGCATCATATTGCCAGGATCTAATGATCACCTCCACTAGGTGAAGGCAAATAAATGCCAGCTCTCACTTTTAAAAAGGATAAATCCTTTACTGCAAGGCTCCAAAGATCAACTTGATCAACAAGGTATCTTGACTGCTAGCCAAAAAGATTTATGATCACACTGTTTTGATTTTTTAATAAAACCCTACAAGGGGCAGCCCCGGTGGCGCAGCGGTTTGGCGCTGCCTGCAGCCCAGGGCATGATCCTGGAGACATCGGGCTCTCTGCATGGAGCCTGCTTCTCCTTCTGCCTGTGTCTATGCCTCTCATTCTCTCTCTGTGTCTCTATGAATAAATAAATAAAATATTTAAAAATATATATATATTTAAAAAAATAAATAAAACCTTACAAGGAGTTGGAGAAATGTCTGGATTTTATGTAATTCATTTATTCATATATTGACTCAGCAAACATTTTGGGGGACAATGATGATGTGCCAAGCCCAGTGCATATTGTGATTGTTGTCAGACATAGTCAAACATCATGGTAGGTACTGTAATGACAATACTCACAAGAAACCTATCCAAGATGAGTGATCAGCTCTGTCTGGAAGGCTTCTCTCACTAAGAAGACGTTTGAGCTGCCTTTGAGCTGGTCTTGGAGAATGTCTAGCAGTCTTCTGGGTTGAGATGTATGAGGAGGTGTTCAGTGCTATCCAGGCAGGGGAACAGAGCAGGGAAGAAAGAATGAAATAGCCTAACATATTGTCAATAACATTTAACAACAAAGCAGATTTATACAGATTAAAAACAAAGTAGTCTTCGAATAATAGAAAGTAATGACACTGACAAGGCCATCAGTTTGTCCTGTGTTATTTCAGAGTTGTTTGTATTTAAACTCTGTGCGTCAAACTGTATCTTTCTAAAGCCAAGCTTTGTGCTACAAACTTGAGAGATTAAAACTCAGAATAGTAGTAAACAAGCCAGCAATAGTAATAACTCTATCATTGGCACACAATGCAGTGATATTTCACTCTGACTCGGAAAGCTTTCACAGTTTGTTGCTTTGCTCATTGCTCACAACTTTTATACTGCCTGGCTGTTGGGCTTGAACTGTTTGCTGTCCTGATTATGATCCCTTCTATTTTTTTTAAGATTTTATTTATTTATTCATGAGAGGCACAGAGAAGTAGAGACACAGGTAGAGGGAGAAGCAGGCTTTATGCAGGGAGCCTGACGCGGGATTCTATCCTGGGACTCCAGGATCACTCCCTGGAACGAAGGCAGGCGCTAAACCACTGAGCCACCCAGGGATCCCATATGCTCCCTTCTATAACCAAACAAGACCTAGTAAGTGTGTGACCTCTATTTACTACAGGCTTGGCATTATATTACATTTCTTATTTCTTCCCTGGGCAAACTGTATCCCATTGAATACCAAGGCACATAACTCACTCAGTCCAGTTCTTATGGAAAAGATCAGCAAAACAGTGTATAAACAGTATATTAAACAAATTCAGCTTAGAACATAATGAAAAATGTATCTTTATTCTGGTCTCAGAGTCTTTCTTTAAAATTCATCTTCCCCTGATCTTCCATGAAACCATGGCAGGCCCCATGTCCTTTCAGTTTATTCTTAGGCTAAATTCTTGTAGTCATTCTAAGAACCAATACAATCACCTTTCATTTAAAAAAAAATTCTAGTTCCAGACAAGATAAAAAATTCATAACTAGATATGCCCTAAAATATGTCTCCTCTCCCCAGGGTGGTCTATGGGTGCAAGGAAGCCTGTGTTTCCCCCTCTTCTCATCAGCATCTCTTTTGGTTTCCCAGAACTGGGATCAGGAGCAGGGATGGAGTATAAAAAAAGTACTTGAACTAGTTTCCATAATTTGGTTTAACCTCTGTATTATCTATTTTTATGGGAACAGATTACCCTCAATATTTAGCAGATGAAAAAAACAACAAACATTAATTATGTTATAGTGTCTGTGGTCAGCAAATTGAACGTGGCTTCACTTGGTCCTCTGATTCAGGATCTCTCAAGTCTAGAGTCAGGATATTGGCTGGGCTACTATCATGTCAAGCCCCAACATTTGTTTTCGTGCTCACTCTCCTGACTATTAGCAGACCTCAACTACTTCCTGGTTGAAACAGAAAATCAGCCCTTGTCACATTAGCTGCTCTATAGAACAGCTCTTAAGGTAGACTATTGCTTTTCAAGCAGATAAGAGGCCAAAAAGGAAGCCATGGTCTCCTAATCTTATTTTGGGAGTAACAGACATTCCAGCACCCTACAGCATTCTATTTATGAGATTCAGCATATTCTCAAGGGGAGGAGATAACACAAGAACACGAATACTAGGAGATGTGGCTAATTGGGGGCCATTATAGGAGCTACCTACCACAAATCCCTCTGCACCAGAAGCTTTAAAAAGATGATTCTTTGCTGCTTGAGCACCTTTGTGACTTTTGGGAATTTTTGTCACTGGAAATCTCTCACATGTGGTTACTTTGACTAAACAATGAATCTATCTCAGGTAGTCGTTTAGATTCTCCCTTAGCCTTTCAGCAAAAATGTCCTCAGTAGCCTTCTTAGAATCTAAACACCTTCTCTGCTGCCAGTAATGTATATATATGATTTTTGGTGTAATATATATATATATACACACACACATATATATATATATATCCAAATTAAATTGGCCAAAGCACAGCAAACATTGGCTTTTAGACACCCCTTAGTTATACCCATTAGCTATCACCAAAATCTAGTATAATTTGCTTTCTTTTATTTATCACTAGCAATACTGCTTTCATAATTCTCTATAGTCCCACCATACTGGGGGAATTTCTACATTCCATCAGGCTCTGCTTACTGTGTAGGCTCTGCTTACTGTGTAGTGGTGTTGCAATTTAACATTTCCAAAGTATAGGCATACACTTATAATAAATAATAGTGGAAAACTAAGGACATAGCTCTTATTTTGTATAAGGAAACAAATAATTTCTCTTTTGTTTTATCTGAACACTTGATAATATGGGAAAAATTTACTGATTTAATTAACAAAAGATAGTAATGAATAAGGAATTCACAGTAGGAAAGGTATAAAGCACTATGTCTACAGATTCCTAAGCTATGTAGCTCTTCTAGTTATTTCATAACTCTTGGGCATTTTTGTTTTTCAGCACAGTTGATAAAATACAGACATTCAAATCATGTTTTTGTTTTAGTCTGGAGATCAGCATTTATTTGAGCATCTACAAAACACCATATTTCTCTATAATATTATTTCCCTATTTATTTAAGGGGGAGATAGAGGTTGATGATCTTTCAAGTCCCCACTACCCTTAAAATACCATAATTGTATTTAACAGTAATTTGGGGGGAAATGAGAAAAAAAAAAAAAGAAGTGAATTCATGAACCCTTCCCATAAAGTTTGGTAAGATTCTAATAGAACTATATCTTTCCTATTCTCCACACCACAACAATGTAGTCAAGGATACACAATTTTTATTAGAAGGAACAATTAGACCAAAATGCATCAGAATGGACACATTTTTAGTTCTATTGTAGTTAATTGTGATAACTTAAGTCTTTTGTGGTATTTTTCATTTAATTGATGAGACAATTTGCATATTTTAACAACAAAAATTTGGAGCAGTATTACTCTGAGAAAGGATAGTTTTGAAATATCGCATGTATAAAATAATTAAGATTATTAATTCCATACTTTTTAAAGAAGGTTTCATTGTATCTGTTATAAAGTTTTCAGTAGTTTTTGTGGTTGACATAGTTATAAGTGGTTGTATACGGGTATGTTTCTATTTTCACATCATATTTTTCTGGTTAAGTTTATTAGAGTTTCCAGCAGGGTCAGAAACATTGTAATAGGGCAACCCCGGTGGCTCAGCGGCTTGGCGCCTGCCTTCGGCCCGGGGTGTGATCCTGGAGACCCGGGATCCAGGGATCCAGTCGGGCTCCTGGGATCCAGTCGGGCTCCCTGCATGGAGCCTGCTTCTCCCTCCGCCTGTGTCTCTGCCTCTCTCTCTCCCTGTGTCTGTCATGAATAAATAAATAAATAAATCTTTAAAAAAAAAGAAACATTGTAATAGATACATGAAAAATCTGAAACTGTGAAATAAGGTAGGACACTAATGAGAGAGATTGTAAAATTAAGAAAAAAAATCAGGCTTCACACAGAAGAACCTAAAAGTTTGAAACAATAGGTGATTTTCAGTTTTGAATAAAAGACATACTATCTGTGAAGGAATTTAAGAGTTTATTTAACATATCTTAATAAATTCAGGGTGGTTTAAATCAGCAATCTGATTTTGTCAGCATACCAAGAGTGTGTTATCTATTGTGAGACTCAAGTTAACTTAAATCTGAGAGACTGATGTATAAAGCAAGGTATAAAAATACTTTTTTGGGGGGTAATTTGTAAGGTTCTACTAAGATATGATTCATGATTCTCTCCTAACCAAGTTTTTTGGAATGACAAACTTCTTAAACTTTTTACTGACATATTTTTTTCTTTACACATGTGAATACTATTAATTATATTAGTGTCAAATATCCCTGTTTTAGAAGCCCTTCTATCTCTAGAAATTGATATTGCAGTTATAAATTAAACCACTGATTTATGTTTTAACTTACATTAGAGAAATTTTATCTTTAGGTCTTAGAAGGAATCCGCCAGATGTCTGCTACTATGTACAAGCCACAAAGCCTAATTCATGTTTTAAATAATGGCAACATGAATGGCACAAGACCACCTTAACGTATTTTTTCATAAAAACTTACTATTTTCAAAACTCGCACTAAAGATCATCTTTTTGCATAATCAATAATGAAATATCTTGGTTGATGTCTCTATTACTAAGTAATCTAATCTGTTAAGAATTGTGCTCAACAGAGCTTGGTTTCCATATGGAACCATAGCAAGGAGCATCTCCATCTGGAGAAACTTTACCTTTATATATCATTCATAGTTTTAAAATCTTAAATTTGCCTAACTCTATCACACATGTCTAAGATTGTTTTCATAGTTAAAATATAATTTAAGTGTCAAAAACCTAGATATGCAATACGGGCAAATTTGGAGATGTAAGAATTTTGCTTACCAAATCTGATAATTCTTATAATTTCAATTTTAAACTTTTTAAAATGATTTTATTTATTTACTCATGAGAGACACACTGAGAGAAGCAGAGACACAGGCAGAAGGAGAAGCAGGCTCCCTGCAAGGAGCCTGATGTGGGACTTGATCCCGGATCCCAGGATCATGCCCTGAGCCGAAGGGAGTTGCTCAACCTCTGAGCCACCCAGGTGCCCCTCAATTTGAAACTTAAAAAATGAGAAGTTTCTGGAAATCTCCAAGATAAATATATCCAACAAATGGAGAAAAGTTTAATTAGATGGTAGGCAAAATAATATATTTAAGAGAATTTAAAAACATATATTCATGAGAATTCAATAATATAAAAAAGATATAAATGATGGTTAATTAAAAGGAATCTATTTCTTCACACATGACAGAAATATATGGAATTATTTGTTTTTATAACTCTTTATTATTTTTACCTGAATCTTTTCCATATCTTGTTTTCCTTTTGGACATATAAAATGACTTTACAAAATTTTATCAGATGTAGAAATATATGTCATTAGTTTGTTAGGGAAAACACGATGCTTCTTTAAGCAATTATTTTGGCCCATGAAAGCGTTTTGTGAACAAATCACTGTCTTTTTCTTTCTCATGAAAGATTCATGGCTTAATTCCAATTTACATTTATCCTAAAACTACACTAGAGATTAGGCCAAGTAGGCATCACGGAGGCCATTTTTTCTAACTGTTGCAATACAGTTATAGGATTATGAGAGCTTATGTGATAGCTGCCAATTACAAAGAAAAGGCTAAAAAAAAAAAGAAAGAAAGAACAAACAAAAGAGAAAAAAACAGAGAGAAATAAAGCAACAAAGGGAAAAAGATGTATTTTAGAGGAGTGAGAAAAGAAACAATGCTTCTAAGTGTTTGATTACAAAAATATTCATCCAGGCAGATAATTCCTTTCTTTGCTAGACAAGATGTAATAGATGTCAGTATAATGACTAAATTTCTTTTACATGAATTTATTGAGAATGAGTTATGAATTTGATAATTAGGGGTCTTTTGGTGACATTTAAGATCATTAATATCAAACTTCAGTTTTCAGAGCCCAGAGTTCAGTGACTTTAAAAATTCAGAATTTATGTGTTGAACTTCTAACATGTGCCAGGTACGGTTAACATATGTATTAAAAGTAAGGCAATCTGTGCTCTTAATAAACTGATATTTCATAAGAGAAAGAGACAGACACCTAGATGTGCAGTACCCTCTACAAAAGCATTACACGAAAGATGAAGACATAGCAGAGTTAGGGACGCATAAGTCATCCCTAGAGGGTACAGGGAAGCTTTGTAGACTATTCCTTGAACCCTCTCTAAAAAGAACTCCAGACTTACCTCTCACATAACGGAGCATAAGAACATTTTTTCCAAGAACGGTAACAAGAGATTCAAAGAACACAGAAGAGGCACACATAAAAGAGCATGGTGTATTTTCTGGGAGATGAAGTTTGACATGAGGAGTGATATGAAGAAAGACTAGACATGGAATTGGAATCTGTTCATCATTAAGTGTATGAGTAATAGCACAGACTACTGTCACTGCTCTTAAAGTAATGTACATTCTATAAGAGAAGGAACACTTACAGGAAAAACTGGTAATAAAAGTGATAACATCAGAGGAGTAGTCTTTTTAATTTTCAGAGTTATTTAAAAACCAATAGGTATTTCCTTATTTTAAACCTCAGCCATTGGAACTTTCCTCCCAAAATAAGCCTTTCTTTTTGACATGGAGAAAGCTTTGTTGAATTCACATAACATTTCTGAACTCGACCTCTTTGGCCTATCTATTACCAGGCATTGCAGAATTTTCAAGAACAAAGACTTAGAAATAAATGTTGATATATATTTGGATAATATCAAACAACTTGTTTAAGGAAGAGGTTGTAGATGAGGGAGAATTTCTTTTAGTTAAGAAACTACCATTTTTTTCACCAAAAACACTTAGCTAAAGGTCACTATTTTAGTTGGGAAAAGAGAGCTTTAGAATATCAACTAAAGGAGAGAAAGAATATTTTGAAAAGCATGTAGAATAGGTATCATACGGCATAAATGTTCAAAGTGATCTATGGTAAATCTAAAGTGCCATTTAGTTTTGTGTCATCTATACTACTGTTGAAAAATCAAAAAGAAAATTAGAGGTTTTGTTGTTGTTGTTTAAGCACCTTTAATCATTCTGGTTAACTCATCTTTTTGCACATACCTTACTTTCTGTGAATAATATGGGCATTTTTACAAGGTGCATTACTGATCATTTAAAAGTATTCAAGCCATAATCATGTAGATGATAACTTTGTGACCTAAAAGAGTTTATGCCAACCTTGTGTGTTCTTCAGGGCATTTCTGATCACTGCAAAGTATCATTAGTGTCATGAAAAGTTAGAATATGCAGCATATATCCTAAAGACTCACATTAGTAGCTTCCTGGGTACCAATTATGCTGTGTCTTTAGGATACTCCAAAAAGAATTTTAATTAAGGAAATGCTAATGAAGATTGAGAGAAAATAGGTAATAATTTAAGCAAATGTACTCTCTCTATAGTTATTGAGGGACTACATTTATTCTTTCTAGTTTTCTATGTTAGATTTTTTTGTAGGCCACGAAGATGGTACAATAATGATATTGTTAGTGATTTTGTCTAGTGATACCTGTGATGTTGCTCATCTGACATTAGACACAAGCTACAGAATATCTACAGATTGTAGACTTTGTGTTTAATTCTTATGCATGTTTTTAGATGTCTGTCATACTCTAAAGCCTCTCACACAGTCCTATAGACATAAAACTACATAAAATACATAAAATACATAAAACTACAAAAAGCAACTATGAATCTTCAGATTTGTGTCTAATGGGCCTTTGTCTATGTGCCTTCTTTACCTTTGTCTTCATGCTTTTTGCTCCAAGTGTCTCTAGCTTTAGCATCCTGCTACATCTGCTTACATGGTACCCGTCTTGTTTCTCCAAGTTCATGGCTTGACTCCTCCATTATATCACAGTGGTTCAAAACTTCTATTCATTAACTTCACTTTGCCCTTGGAATCTTCTGCTACACACTATGCCTTGTCCTTATTTCTCACTCACCTTATAGCTGAGGAGGAGATTCTATAAATGGTCTGCTTACCAGTTTCTAATATGAAATGTTATTCTCTTATAAGTTGGCTTTCCACTTTCAAAATCTATATTGAAATATTGAGAGAGAGAGAGAGAGAGAGAGAAAATAGAGAGAGAAATTTCCTAAGCCAAGTAGTTCTCAGCACTGCATAACATTCAATGTTTTAAAATTTAGTATGATACCAGTAAAATAAAAGAAAAATTGTTTGAGTAAAGCAGGAATAATTCCCCAATGTCCTAGAAAAAATGTTTTAATTGATTAAAAATGGCAATCAAAGATACAAACACATGTAGAATGCTTTGAAGTCTAATAGAATATAAGGTAAGTAATAGAAAAACACTACATGTTTCCTATATATTTGAATCCATATAGTAAACAACCATTGTCATGAACTTTATATAAGTAAATCACATTTTCCCCTCTATCAAATGCTCTCCTAATATTTGAAATTTCATACATGTCTCTCTCCTTCTTTCCATCCTTCATGATATTACATCTTTTGCACATTTAAGCCATAACCAATGATGACCAATAACAATTTCTGTCAGTCATTCTTTAGGTATCTAGCTTTTGTAATGAAAATGCCAGGATTCCCCACTGGATTTCTTTTAAAGTTCATATTTTCCTTTTACCTAAAGGGCAATGTAGAGTGAGAGAAACTGAAAGATTCCAAGATAAAAAATGAATGCTAGAAGAATTCCAATATATGACGCTTTTATAACCATCTTAGTCACCTTCCTTTATGGATATAAAGAGTCTAGAAAGTTTATAGCAACTGATTTAAATATTTATAAAAAACAATTTTATAAAATTGTTCAAGATCTTTTTTAGTATCTGAAAGAGTATTCCAAAGAATTATCCAATGCTAATATTTTAATCAGTAGCCTTCAATGAAACAATCCACTGATTTTCTTCTTTCTTCCTATGAGGAGCCACTTCCTCATCTCCCAGGTCCATCTCTCATTGACAAGCGGCATTTCTGAATCAGATTGATTTAGAATATATAATTCAAGCATTTTCATACTAACTTAAGTCATAAAACCTAAGTCATATGCTATAAGTCTTATAGTGGATTCTGCTAAAACTTCTTGCTTCTATATTGATATAAGTACATAGCTGAATAAATTAATAAATTGGAGATGAGGCAAATTTCTCAAGCAGAAGAATACCAAATAATTTTTGAAGCATGACTCCCACCCTTTATGTGGTCTGTACATGGTGCCTTCCTTATAAAGTCTAATGTCTGAAAAGGTGGGAAAAGCATAATTTTACAGTAGAGAAACTTAACAAAATACTATCTAGGCCAGATGATAAAGGCCAACATCCAGTCACGAATCACATGTTATAGACACTTGATGCAATGATATTAGGCAACAAAAATGCCACTTCACCTCCACCTGCTTCCTTCCAATAACCAATTACCTCATTTTTATCATGAGAAAAACATTAGGTAATTTTCAGTAGTGAGATAATGTACAAAATAACTGACCAGTACTCCTCAAAACCATGGAAGTTATAAAAAAAAATCCCTATTTGTCTAGGAAACTGGCATACTCAAGGGAAACCTAAAGAGATATGGTAGCTAAATATAGTGTGGTATTTTGGCTGGGATCCTGGTACATAGAAAGAACATTAGGTAAAAACTAAGGAAATCTAAATAAACTATGAACTTTATTTGATAATAATAGACCAATATTGTTTATTAATTATTATTACAAATGCATCACACTAATGTAAGTTATTAATAATAGGTGAAACTGAGTGTGGATAGATATATGGGAACTCTCTGTACTACCTTAAAGTTTCAAGTCTACAGCTGTTGTTTTTTTTTTTTTTAATTTTAATAAAGCCTTTTAAAAAGAAAGGGTATGTAATTGCTTATGTAACACATTTAGGCCGTAGTACTTTTGTACCATCTATTTCAGTGCACTCTTTAAAGGAACATACCATTATTGCCAATTAATTCACTAAATCTATCTTCCCCCCAAAAAATAGTTATTGTACTTAACATGGAGTTATAGTAACAAATTGAACAATACAAAACAATATTTAACATTAGTCCAATGTAATTAGAGGAACTAAGCAAATTCACTTTTGCCTAGATGGCCAAATCCTTGTTTAGATCAGCTAGATGACAAGAGGAATCATCTTGCCCAATGATTTCTAATACCAAACAAACCTTATGGATGACTCCAGGGGCCATTCTAATTTCTCCCCTGGAACACTCAGATGTACCTTAAAAAACAAACAAACAAACCAACAAAAAACCAACAAGGGGCCCCTGGGTTGCTCAGTCAGTTAAGGGTCTCTAAGATGATCAGAGTCCACCCGATGGAGCCCATATGGGGCTCCTTGCTCAGTGGGGAGTCTGCTTCTCTTTCTCCCTCTTACCCTACTCCCCTCCCCTGGCTTGTCCTCTCTTTCTCTCTCAAATAAACAAAATCTTTAAAAAGAAAACAAAATTAAAACTCATCTGTCTTAAAGAGGAAATAGGGATGCCTGGGTGGCTCAGCAGTTGAGCATCTGCCTTCGGCCCAGGGAGTGATTCTGGGGTCCCTGGATCGAGTCCGCATCAGGCTCCACGCAGGAAGCCTGCTTCTCCTTATGCCTACGTCTCTGCCTCTCTCTCTGTCTCTCATGGATAAATAAATAAAATCTTTAAAAAGAGAGAGAGAGAGAGAGAGAAAGAAAAAACAAAACTCTGAGACCAAAGAATTTTCCAATCTAGCCCCAAGATGCAGTTCCAGGAGTTGTGGCCCCAGGGAAAGAAATGTAGTAAAAATTTTTAAACTGGAAATTGAAGCCTCCAAATATGCTGATGATCGTGAGCTAGTAGGTTAAACATCAAGGGATTTTTAGTAAGGAATCTTCGCTGAATATATTGGGTGGCACTCAGGATGATGGTGCCCTGTGGTTTTTAGTAAGTCACGTGTGCACCACTCTCAACTGGCCAGAAGCCCATGTCAAGATTTAGTATCTGCCAGTCTCTAGCATTCTGAGTTTTAGGCTCATGCAAGAAGAACTAACCATCATTTCACAAGTAAGAGAGAAGTTTCTATCCTTCTTGTGTCCAGCACTTTGCTATTTTATAGTGTGCCTATCTTTTAAGTTTCTATTGTTTTCCCTCTGCTTTTCAGCGGAGTCCATCAGTCTGCCTAGAGGAATTTTCTCAGTTGTCTGACCCTTTCTCTGTGAGAATTCCTGAACTAATTCTGATTTATGGCAGGCCATTGGCTTCAGTAATTCTTTAAAACACTAAAATAGTGGAAATTAAGGTTCTACAAAGTACTTATGAAGTGAATTTTTTCTTTAAATTCTGCATTAAATTAATATAATATATAAATTTATTCTGTTTTAAAATAAGTTATATTTTTCAAAGTAGAAAACTTAAAATTAAAAAGAATTACAGAATAATACATGAATGGTATGGTTTTGAAATTCAATAGCATTCTCATTTAGTTGTATAACAAAAATATGAAACTCTCATAAGAGTAATTAAATATCAAACTTTTCATGATGTACATACGTATAGATTCAGTCCTGCCCAAAATAACAAAAGATCAGTTTTTATATATTTTATTTTGATTCTGTTTTCCTTGTTTTTTAACTGCAATTTAAATGTGACTTTATTAATTTGTATTTCATTAGTATAAACTTAACAAATAAGAATCTGACATTATTTTCTAAAAAAATATGAATGCATTAATTTGACTTGTAGAGCACAGAGTTTATTCACAGGCAAAGGTCCCCAGCAGAGTATAGTATATTTATTGCTGTTACACAGAAAATATTTAACTTTTTAGGGAAACATGGGGAATTGAATATATATATAATTCTGAATCATAATATATATTTACAAATTTTAAGTGTAATAATAAAAAATATTTTTCCAAAATTTCTTTGCTCACAAATATAAAGATGTATGATTCTTTTAATTATTTTACATTTTCTTAGCTGATAGGACGCATACAAGCCCAGAGGTAGTATTTCAAAATTGTATGGTCTTAACTGGTCGAGTTCCGTGTTTCCACATAGGTCTGATTTGTCTATTTCTGCTCTGATAATCACTAGTAATTATTGTACTTTCTCTTTGTATATCACAGTCAGTAGTACAAATTCCTGAGAACATAAAAAGGACAGGTGACATATAATATCAAAGAGCATCCTTCCTGAAAATCCATTACATGATTTCAACAAATTATACTGTAATAAATATGTTTTTTTATGTTTGTTTTTTTTTAATCTAATACTGGCCTAGAAGAAAAATATGTATTTGTTATTTTCTGAAAGCAGAGAGACCATTGCCAAAAACCAGAAATTGCCTGTTGGTCTTCGTTGCTGATAGGGTGCAGCTTTGCAAATTGCAAAAGTTCAAGATGGTTGTGGCATCTTTATTTAATATTGTTGCAATGGCCAGTCAACCATTAAATAAAAGTTTCTGAAATCCTGGTATCTCCTCTTATTCTTTTATTTTTAATTAACGCTGCAGAGAATCATTGATTGAAATGTCTTTTATCCTCTTATTGCTTTTAAAAAAAAATCTACCTCAGTCTTTTATACTCCTCCTTAATCATGAATGCAAATAAAATTCAAAGTGTAATCAGCAGCTGCTGAAAGAGAGCACTGAGCAAACTGGGTTGCCATGGGAACCGTGAAGTCAGTCCTTGACCAGACAAAGAATAATACCTGATGTGTGTGTATGGTCTGTGTGTACAGATGCTTAACAACAATTTATAAAGAACAACTGAAGATGTGTCAAGGTTTCTTTCCAAAGTAAATTGTTCATTTTTAGATATTTAAGGTTAAAGGTGAATGAGTAAATTCAACTATTACATTAAATTAGTAAGAGGTTGCTTCTCATTTAAAACTGGATAGTTCTATCCTGGATGAAGCTACAGGTATTAAGATGGTACTCTGAGACCAGAACTGAACACGATAAGTATCAAATGCCTTCTTTTGCAAACAAATAAGCATGAAATAAATTATTTGGCCGGTTCTTGCTGTCATTATCCTTGCCCTCGCTTCTTCAACAGGCGTTGCGGCATTTTAATTTTATTTTCTCTTGGGAAAGAATTATCTCCTATTCTGAGCTGCCGGGAAAAAGTATTGTTAAGCTTTTTAAATGTTGAATATAAAGGTCAGACCACTGAGGGATTTTCAGCTGTGAGTAAACACATTCAGAGGAAATAGTGCTCCACATTACTCTTTTGCAACAAATGTAGTTTTAAACTGACTGCCCCGATGTTTGAGTATCTTAATTTGGCATGAGTAATGGCTATTGCTGGGAATAATAACATTAAAATCCAACTGTTAGAAGGACTTTATTAAAACTTATGAATAAGTCTGTGTAAAAATAAAGAATAGTTGAATCATGTGGCTTTAGTTTTGTCCTACATTATAAATACCTTGGAATAGAAACCTATTCCTGATTAATAAAAAAAAATGAAAGCTGTTTTTTTTTGCTGGCAGAGAATCTGAATTTAAGTTTGAGACATGTGGACAGATCATAAAACACTTGCCAAAGGCATTGGAAAGATGTTTCATCTTTCCTCTCGGTTCCCTTTGCCAAGAGGCAAAGATGCTACCATTCTTTTTGTACATATCACCTCTGCCTGAAGTTGCCTTTTTTTTTTTAAATCAGGTGCTCTCTTTATTGACCCATCTAAGATAGGTCATTGTAATTCTGTACACTTTACAGCTGAGAAAACATAAGCATAGAAGGTTCAGTGACTTGTCTAAGATGGGCGAACAAGTTATTGACAAGGGAGAAATTAGAATTTACTTCTGAATGGAGTGACTTTCCAAAAAGGTTTTACGTTTTCTTGACTTGATAAATTTGGAATTAAGTGTGGGGGTTGACAAGAAATTTACTGATTGATGTTAGTAGAATATAGAAATAGCAATCCTATCTGGTGGTAACCGACAATGTTTCGACCATGCATTCGGTCTCAACTAACAAAGGAAGACAGAGAATGTGACCAGCAATTTATTTGTACCCCCCCCCTTTTTAAATTTTCTTTTTTCCTTTTTACTTATCTGTTCAGTTTTTCCCTATTGTGTCATTTTGCAGTATACTTTATTGTTGCATCAATTACTTTCCTGATCTGTCTCAAGCAGTCATTGTAAACTCATTTGGTAATAATTGGTTCAACTAGGCAATAATATTAAAGAAGGCAAAGATTTTTTTTTTCCTAGAAGGGAATTCATTTTATCAGTTTTAAACAGATTATGCTTATTCCTGATGTCATATTATTTGCAGGATAGTTTAATTTCTTTGGAACTAAACCATTATATTAAAAACATTCTTAAGTGTTTTAAAAATTACTATGACACTAGAACTTAAGTCAGATTGGCCAAATTTCTCGTCTGAGGTCGTTCTTACTCTGTACAAGTGGCAGCACAAACTCTTCCCACTCTATCGTCACTAAAAGCAAATTCCATAGCAATACACTTGTTGGAGATCATATAATTATTACCACTGTCAAACAGGCTCTCTAGGCTAATTTTAGCCATATTTTTAATATGTTTTTCTCTTTTATATTGTACAGAATGAATTTGTGTAATGATCTCAGATCTTTATCTGAAGGAGGCAAATTGTAAACTAAACCATTTCTTCAAAATTCCTCAAAGGAATGCTAATTGAAACAAACAAGACATGTAAGGCTACTTAATATAACTATAAAAAAGAATTTAAAAATAATTAAGTTAATATGTTACTAACTTGAATTTAAATAAAATCTTAGACAAAAAATAATTGAGTCATAATATTCACAAAATTAAGATTAGCCATGTTGAGCAATGTAGACAGTTTTCTTTCATTATTTCTTCAAAAATTTCTACCATATTGTTAGTATTGCATATTGTTTATTTTTTTAAAGATTTTATTTATTTATCCATGAGAGAGAGAGATAGAGAGAGAGAGAGAGGCAGAGACATAAGCAGAGGAAGAAGCAGGCTCCCAGAGGAGAGCCTGATGCAGGACTTAATCTCAGGATCCCAGAATCCCAGGATTATGACCTGATCATGACCTGAGCCAAAGGCTCAACGACTGATCCAGCCAGGTGCCCCAGTATTATATATTGTTTAAAGAAAAAAATTAAAAAAGGACTAAATGTGTTTAAGAAATTATTTATCCAGTCTCTACTCAATACGTAGAATAATAAATTGACATTTAAGTAAATAGTTGTCTATTTGTATATTTTTTTATCTACCCTGGCTTTCATTTTTTTTTTTTTGTTTTTTTTGAAAACATTGGAGGCCATTGTAAACTTTCCTACCCAGATCAAGAACATCAGACTCCACATTACTTCTTAGAATCAAATATAAAGTGAGACTCCATTTTAAATTCTAATAAACACCGTATCAGTTTTAATATGTAATCACCTTGTTTCTGCTATTGTTGAGTCTTATTCAATATTAGCTTCTTTTGTCTACTTTAAGGGAACATTTTAGAAAAAGAAAATGCATTTTGAATATGAAAATATAATTTATCACATTTCATTAAATTCTAGATTAATAATCTAGCAAGAAATTAAATTGCTTAGATATATAAATAAATAAAAATTTAAAATCCAGGATCACAGCAAGAATTAAAACAAACATTGTTTTGCTTTTATAGCCAGAAATTTCTAATATTTTTATAAAATAATGTGACATTTTTTCCTTTATTCTCTCATTTTTAGCCTCTTTTTTTTATATGTTTTTTATTTATTTATTTATTTATTTATTTATTTATTTATTTATTTATTGCTTTCCATTATTTTCCAAGAATAGATTTGGGCAATACCTTTATTTGTATTTTATTTTCAGCCTTATTGAGGTATAAAATTATAAGATATTTAAAGTATACATTATGGTGATTTGATATATATGCATTATGAAGGGATTCCCCCCATCCAGTTAATTAATACTTCCATTGCTTAACTTCATATTTATTAGTTTTTGTTTCTTTGTTTTGGTGAGAACATTTAAGTTCTACTCTCTTAGCAAATTTTAATTACACCATGCAATGTTATCAACTGTAGTCATTATGTTTTATAGTAAATCGTCAAAGTTTATTCATCTTATATCTGAAAGTTTGTACCATTTCATTATCCTTTCCTTATATCCACTGACCTCTTAGTCCCTAGCAACCACTTTGTTATTATTTCTGTGAGTTTCACTTTTTCTTTCTTTAGATTTATCACATATAAGTGATACTAGGTGCTCTTTTTCTGTCTGGCTTATTTTACTTAGCATAATGCTTTCAAGGTCCATCCATATGGTTACAAATGGCAATATTTCCTCCTTTCTCCTGGTGGAATAATATTCTATTGTGTAAATATACATCTTCTTTATCCATTTATTTGCTGACAGACACTTAGGTTGTTTCCATACCTTGGCTATTGTGCAAAATTCTGCAATGAACATGGGAGTGTTCAGTATTATGTTTCATTTACTTAAGATATATACCCAAATGTGAGATTGCTGGATTATATGGTAATTCTGTGGTTAATTTTTTGAGGAACGTCTATACTATTTTCCATAGTGGCTCTACCAATTTGCATTCCCACCAACAGTGCACAAGAGCTCCCTTTTCTCTACAATTTTTTTCAGAACTTATCTCTTATCTTGTTGATGATAACCATTCTGATAGGTATAAGGGAATATTTCACTATGGTTTTGGTTTGCACTTCCCTGATAACTAGTGATGCTTGACCATTTCATATACTGGTTGCCCATTTGTATGATTCCTCTGGGAAAATGTCTTCAGATATTCTGCTTATTTTTTTAAAGATGTATTTATTTATTTATTTATTTATTTATTTATTTATTTATTTATGATAGACATAGAGAAAGATAGAGAGGCAGAGACACAGGAGGAGGGAGAAGCAGGCTCCATGCCAGGAGCCCGAGGTGGGACTCGATCCCGGGACTCCAGGATCGCGCCCTGGACCAAAGGCAGGTGCCAAACTGCTGAGCCACCCAGGGATCCCCCTATTCTGCTTATTTTTAATCAGATTAATACAACCACTATACTTTCTGAGCCTTCAGAGAATAGCCACAGCAAGTCCTTGCAAACCAGTTAGAACCATTTCATTGTTTGCTATATCCTTGTGGGCCTCAGGTTCTCAAGTTCCTTTGGCTTTCAGAACTCAGTGTTTTGGGGGCTTGTCTCTGTGGTAGAAAGCTTAGAAATTGGGGTTCTAGATCCTGGGTCCAAACCTTTTTTTCCTCAAAGAAAAGAGGGGAATTATGCATTTCCTCCATTACATCTTATTGTGCCAGGGGTGGATTTTATAGTGAGTGTGTGTCTTGGCCTTCCCTACCCATTCCAACATGGTTATTTTCTCATTCTCTGATTCTGGAGGAATGGCTCAGAGAGTTTCTGGATTTCTTTCAAAGGTGATTATTCCATGTGTAGCTTTAGGTTCGGTGTGTCCATGGGAGAAGTGAGATCAAGTGCCTTTTATGTCTATCTTGGAACAGAACAGGTCTACTCTGGTGAGTTTTAGCCATGTAGCTAAAAACTGCTAGATATGCATTCTTATGGTTTGATATGTTCATGGATTTTGATATATAGTTTAATCCTTAAAGATTTAATTAATTAATTAATTAATTTATTTATTTATTTATTTATGAGAGTGCAAATGAGAGGAGAAGCAGAGGGAGAAGGATAAGCAGATTCTAAGCTGAGTGGAGCCTGATGTAGGGCTCAATCCCATGACTGCAAGATCATGACCTGAGCAGAAATCAAGAGTAGAAAGCTCAACCAATTGAGCCATCCAGGCACCCCATGTACTTTAATCCTTTATTTACATTTAAGATGCAGTTTTGTTATTCCTTTTTGTTTTTTGTTTTTTTGTTTTGGTTATTTCTGCAAAGAGGAATGATGGTTTTAACCATAGTCAAAAGCATTCCTGAGATCATAATACCCTTATCATATAAGGTTCTACTCCATTCACATGGTCCAACAGTATTGAGATTGTTAGTGTTGACAAAACAGTGCTGAATTTTCCACACTATGATTTTCTATTCATACATCCTTCACTTATCAAGAGAAGGGTAAGAAAAACAGAAAAATTGATAATAAATCTGATGTTACCCAATTTAAACAGTATTTCTGTACATTTTTTTCACTAAGAAAAAAGTATATATCTGACTTAAAGCAACTGACATAATTTTAATAAATGTATTTACTTTTTGTGCTATATTTGTCCCAGGGAGTTAACAAATAACAAACAAAAACTTGCTTTTTTGGGGGGGGGGGTAATAAGGCTTTAAGACTTCACAATTTCATTTACTAAAGAAGACAACTGCCATACATATTCATAGAAATCCCTTGCTTGTGTCTAGCTATAGACTGCTCTTGTAATTCATTTGCACTATAAACTCCTTTTAGATAGGATCATGAAAAAGCTTTCTTCAGGTTCCCCTCATATGCAACAGTCACCTTTTGAATTCACACTCAAAATTTACAACATGCTGCTTTTTAATTTTTTGCTGCTATAATGATGCCATCATCTTCTGAACTCATTAAGGTCCCACATAGGTTTATATGTGTTGCAATGACATCTTTATCTCAGAGCAGTTTGGAAACCTGCAGGGGTATGGAATTGCTACAGATGGACCGTTATGCAAAACTGAGTATATCAAGCCTCCACAAACTGAAAATGGAACATATTCTGGAAGGTAAAAGAGACATATGTCCCAGTCATAGATGCTGGTTTATGGAGGTCAGATCTACACACTGATTGTTTTCTTTTAGTGGCATAGAGGTAGCCAATCATAAGTATTTATTTATGCTTTAAGAGATCTGAAAGAAGAAATGTGTTGATAATTTACTTGATTGTAAACCTCCTGTTCTCAAAGGAAACAAAATAGATATTAGGATAAGCCAATGCTTTATTGAAATACAGTATTAAAAATGAAGAAAATGGATTATTATAATGCTAAGTGGAAAGAATATCATATCTGAAAATTTCACTAAACCTCAATCAAAACCTTCTAAGTGGAATTAACTGAATTTTCAAAGTAAACAATAAGAAAAGCAATCTAGATTTCAAAAGTGATCTCAGGTAGGAAAAAAAATGGTAGAGAGTAAAAAAGATTGGGTTTCATGGCTTCATACTACTAATTTAAATTATTATAGTCTACATCTATTTTAACAAACATGGTACACCAAGCAAAAAACACAGAATAGGGGTGGGGGGCCTACGTGGCTCAATTAGTTAAGTGTCTGACTCTTGATTTCAGCTGAGTCATGATCTCAGGATTATGAAATCAAGCCCCACATCAGGCTCCATGCTGGGCATGGAAACTGCTGAAGATTTTCTGTCTCCCTCTTTCTCATCTCTCCTCCATCCCTCTCTCTCTAAAAAAACAAAACCAAACCACAGAGAACGGGTGAAAGAAGCATGGCTGAAAGAAATTTTCAGTCTTACAGAAACTGTGTTAGTATATGATGAGTACATTTTTGTCATTGACCTTTAATTATTGGGCAAATTACTTTTCTAGAGCCAAATAAGGATATAGTAAAGGAAGTACATAATTTATTGCTCTCAAATTTCCCATTTGTTGCCTAGCTACTGAGTCTTGCTGTTTTGCAATAGTTAAAATGCAAATATTCTATGGTATAATAATTAAAATCATGACACTTCTTTCTTTTAAATTCTGTCAGATAAAACACAACTGCCACCAGGATTGATTATTGCAATTGAAAATTTTTCTGGGTTTAGCACATTGGACATCATTTGATAAACCCTAAAAATATCCTTGAAAAAAGAATATTCAGTTTTATGAAATATTGGAGGCAAGAATAAGAATGTAACTAAAAACAAGAAATTTAAGGAGGTACAGTTCTGTATAACTCAAGAGAACCTTAGGAAGAGACCAAAGGAAACTAAAAAAAAAAAAAAAGAAATGATTGGAACTAGAAAGAAGTGTGTGGGATGTGTGTGTGTGTGTGTGTGTGTGTGTGAGAGAGAGAGAGAGAGAGAGAGAGAGAGAGAGAGAGAGAGATCTTAGCTTATGTTTTCTTTTCTTTTCTTTTTTTTAGCTTATGTTTTCAATAAGATATTGTTTCCTAATATAGGAAGGATTATTTATGCTCGATAGGCACATTTTTCAGTGTTTTATTTTAGTGAGTGAAGCTTTTGATAACAAGAAACAGAATACTTGACTTCTAGTTACATAAAATACAAGAACATGTACTGTTTAGTGCAAAATATCTCAGACATTTGATTCCAGAATTTGCCTGAATTTTCTTTTTCATCTCATGGTCACATTTTGTGCTACAGCATCAGATCACAATTCCTCGTATAAGCATGTTTTAATGCAAAAAGGAGATGAGAATGGTCTAGGGGAGAAAAACAGTAATAAAGAAAAACATTTGTATGCACGTCTTAGTTCTTTTATCAGTGTCACTAACATTCCAGAAGTCTTCTTTCAATCTCATTGACTAGAATTGTGTCCTTGAACTTTGCTAGATTCAAAGTAGTCTAGGAAGAAGGGTATCCAGTTTTTATCTTCAAATGTGGAAAATGAATAAAGAAGAAAAGTAGTCAGGAAGGCATCATAGTATCCAATGATCAGGATCTGCCCCCAAATTTATCTGCATTTAATATTAATTTTATATTTCACCTATGCAGAGAACTGATGAAAGATGGTTAGGCAATCCCATTAAAGTTTTACTTTTTGTTATATAGGCATACTCAGAGTTGGGTTTCATTCAATTCACTTTTTTCTCTATTTTTAGGAAATAAAATTACACTGAAAGTCCATGTACATACCATGTTGAAAAATTCAGAATCTGCTCATTTTTTCTTTTTCTTTTTGCATGTTCCACCTTCAGTTTTATTCTCTATGATATTTTCCATCAAGAGAAAAAAGATTGTTAGTATACTGCAGTGAAACTAGTGTACTGAATTGCCAGACAATCTGTTCTCACATAAATTTACTTGAAATTTTATGTGAAATTTTAAATTTAATGATATGAATATCTGAGGTAATAAGCTAACAACAAATGCTAGGTTTAACTTGAATTTTCTTTCTCAAGCACTGCTAATACAAAGTACATTAATAAAAGGTTTTCATGATTAGAAGCCAATTTTTAAGTACTTGCTAAGTGTTATGAATAAATTATTAGGGGTCATAGTTATACCTCACAGTAAAAATACATTTGTTACACTTTTGCAATAATAACTTTTATGGAATATTTTATGTTAATTTTTCTACTCATTTTCTAACCATTATTTTCCTTATTCACCTCTAAAATAGGGCAATGTCCATATTTGTCAACACTTGTTTTTATTTGGATAAAGTAAAATAGAATAATTCAATTCCTAGAGGCAGTGGATTTGCCAACAAAATTTTGGCTTCTTTTTAAAGAATTAATTACTTTATTCTGTTGGAGTTGGTAACCAGCATGCTCTCTACTTTGTATTATTGCTTAAATCATGATCTAAGGTAGAATTCTTATTTTAGTTCAGGAGATAGAAGAGTTTCCCAAATCTCTCAATTTCTGTATTGCACACATTTTTTTTTTTTTTTTGCTAGTACATACTGGGTTTTCTCAAAGCCCGTTATATATGTACATTTTAATATCTAAAATAATTTTAAATAGTTTAATTGATATCTCTCATTTGACTCATTCCAAATAAGTGTTTTTCTATACTCAATGAATTTAATGCAAGTTCAATATATTAAAATAATTGCATTATGAAAGAAATTACTGGTGCTCAGTTTACTGTGGTATTATAATGTTAGCAATACTCATTACAGCAAAAAGGCAATTTATTCAATCTGTTCTGACACTGTGTAATCATTTGAATTGCACTTGATCACAATAGTAAGTAGAAAGTTTGTCATCTTGCAAAACTTCACTGAAAACTACATCCTATCTCTAGAAACACTAGAAGCTCTCAGTAATTAGAGTTGCTGAGGGGCAAGTACATATATTGTAAATACATCAATCAGGTTAATGCCATGAACATCCTTCCATTTGATAACGTCTGAAATGCAGAAATATAATTAAGGCAAATGAGTATGGTATGTTAATATTCCAATCTAGAATAGGAAAAGTTTTGCAGATTTCTCCAACTTGTACTAATGACTGAAATGAAAGCAATATCATCTGGACAAATGAGTTCTTTCATTTTCTAGTAAGGCAAGTTTTCTTAAATTCATCACAAGTGACATTTTAGACTGGATATTTGTTTGCAGAGGAGGGGGCACGGAGGCGTCCATCTTCTGCAATGTAGGATATTTAACAGCATCTCTAGTATGTCCATTAGATGCCAGTAACATCCTCCCAGCCCTGATATTAAAAAAATACCTTCACACATTGCCAAATATCATCTGGGGAACAAAACCAATTAAGAGCTACTGGACTAGTGGTCGAACCAAATCATTTAAATTTTATGTTGGCCAATTTGGACAATTATTAAGAATAACATGTTTTCAGTATTAGGGATATGGCAAATAATAGTTTAGTTAACATTTGTTTGTCAAGGAAAACAGATTACTTAAACATGTACTCTTTGCCACATAAATTCTAATACTAGCAAAGTACTTTAACTTTTCTCATTCTGTTTTTCAAATAGAATGATTATGAAAATATCCTTAGAAGTGTGTTTCTAAGCCATTACCAACAAGATCACTAAATTGTAAATCTGACAAGTCTACCTGTTACATTGATACCGTTTGTTCAAATTATCTAGGCCACTGCTATCTTTAACATGTTTTACATAGAATTCAAAGTGTCCACAAACTGTTTTCTTAATTCATTCTTTCCTCAGAGATTTGTTTCTTTGCCTGCTTAGAGTTTAAATTAAGACCAACCAGAAGTATATGTTTAGTCAAAGCACAGTTAGATATTTTGATGCAGAGAGTTTGCTTTGGCATGAAACACTGCTGTTTATTTGTAATCCTCCCTGTGTATGTAATTTGACAGCATTTTAGCCTCCCCAGTTAATGAGTTAGCAATAGCCTCTATCCCCTGGGCTTAGTCAATTTGATACCATCTCCATGTAGGTTGTCATAGCTGTGTTGACTTCATTTACTTTATCAGGAAATTAAAATCAGATTCTTTAGTGTAGGGAAAGAAAATGTCTTGCTCATCTTCTTCCAGTTTCTTCCATCCATTCAGATAGTAGATTTCTGACTACTTGCTACATCTCTACAAAATAATATGTTGAATAGATGGAAACATTAATTGGTCCTTTTGAATGATCTGGATATTTTAGCAGATCTATTTCTTTACAAAAGTCACATATTTTCAAATCTAGTATCAACCTCCATATAAAAGCATAATAATATTATGAAATGGAGCAGCATTTATGTTAACTTGACGATAATTGTAAGTGTACAAGACCATAAGTGCTGGGATCTCTGGGTGGCTCAGCGGTTTGGTGCCTACCTTCAGCCCAGGGCGTGATCCTGGAATCCTGGGATCAAGTCCCACGTTGGGCTCCTTGCATGGAACCTGCTTCTCCCTCTGCCTGTGTCTCTGCCTCTCTCTCTCTCTCTCTCTCTCTCTCTCTGTGTGTGTGTGTGTGTGATGAATAAATGAATAAAATCTTAAAAAAAAAGACCATAAGTGCTCATAGGATGAACCATAAGAAGCAGGAAAGATCAGATTCTTGTTAATTCTACAATACATGTTTTTCAACAGATATAATTTCACCCATGCAAGCTTTTTTTTTTTAAACATCTTAATTTTCATTCAGTTTAGTTTTGTTTTGTAAAAAGGAAATTTACAGAATTTCATGGAAGCCAGTGTGGCCAGTTAATTAAATTCAAGTTTGAATATACCCTGGTATACTACAGATAGAGTAAAATGCCATTTGAGAAATAACTCTCTTAATGCTATGTGTTTGTTAGATTTCTCCTGTTTTTGATGATGTCTAAGGAATACCTTGACATTTTAGGGGCTTACAGCAAGAGCATTTTTCATACTCAGGTCAGGGAGTGAATTAGAGTAGTTTGGATTGGTGCTATAGATCAGGCTCTTCTCCTGATGGATACCAAAAGCACCAGAGGCCAGGCCATATCATTGTTACTAATAATCTATTGGTTATAGCAAATCACATCAATGGGCAGGGAAAGATCACTCTTGCAATCACTCCTGCAATTCTAGTGATGGGTATTGTAATATCAATGGTATAGATGCACAATTAAGGAAGAGAAGGAAGAATTGGGAACTGCTTGAACCACAAAGGCTGAATTCTCAAAGCAGACTTACCAACTCATAAATATTATACTCAACACCTATTTTTACTAATGACTGGTAATGGGTACAAAGCAAAAAACTAGGCACATAAATAGCAATCCTCTCTGGAATGGTTTCCCAACCTGCCAGATACAATTTCTGAGAGTACCTTTTTCTACCCTGGAACACATTTTGGTTTTTAATAGGTAAGCACCCACAATTTGCAAAGCTTTTTAGATACTTCAATACCACACAGAGGTAGAGAGACTGTATGGAAACTTAGATTATTGATTTTAGATCCTTCTTCTTTTCTAATATTTATGTTCAGTTCTACAAATTTTCTTCTAAATACTCTTTTCATTTCATCTCACAGATTTTGATAAGTTACATTTTATTTTCATTTAGTTGAATATTTTTAACATTTCTCTTCAGATTTCTTCTTTGACCTGCATATTAATTAGAAGTATGTTGTTTAATCTCCATATATTTGAAGATTTTCAGATCTATCGATTTCTAATTTGATTCTATTGTGATCTGAGAGCAAAATTATGGGTTTTTTATCCTTTTAAATTTGTTATGTTTCACAGCCCAGAATGTGGTCTATCTTGGTGAATGTTCTGGGTGAGCTTGAGAAGAATGTGTATTCTGCTGTTATATGAAGTAGTGTACAAATGTCAATTATATACAGTTGATTGATAGTATTACTGGGTTCAGCTATATTCTGAATGATTTTCTCCCTGATGGACCTGAACATTTCTGAGAGAGGGGTGTTGAAGTCTTCAATTATGCTAGTGCATTCAGCTGTTTATTCATGTAATTCTATCAGTTTTTGGCATGATGTTGTTAGGAACATATCCAGTAGGAGTTATTATGACCTCTTGGAGAATGACCCCTTTATACATTATGCAATACCCTTTATCCTTGAAGTTTTCTTTAAAGTCTGTTCTGTTTAAAACTAATACATCTAGTCCTGCTTTCTTTTGATTACTGTTAGCATGGTATAATTTTTTCCATTTACTTTTTTATTTTTTTTAATTTATTTTATTTTTTTCCCATTTACTTTTAATCTACATGTGACTTCATACTTAATGTAAATTTCTGGGGCTCCTGGGTGGTGCAGTCAGTTAAGTGGCTGACTTGATTTCTGCTTAGGTCAGTCACATGATCTCAGGGTTGTGATTCAAGCCGTGTATTGGGCTTCATGCAATCAGAGTCTGATTCAGATTCTCTCTTCTTCTCTCTCTGCCTCTCCCACTTGTATGTGTTCTTTCTCTCTCTCTAAAATAAATAAATACATCTTTTAAAAAATGAGTTTCCTGGGTGTTTTTTTTAATACAATTTAAATGTATCTATATTTTCATTGGTGTACCATTGAAATTCAAAGTGATTATTGATATAGTTGAATTGATACCCACCACATTTGTTCTGTTTTCTATTTGTTACCCTTCTCCTTTGTTCCCAATTTTTGTGTTCCTTTTTTTTTTATTTTGCCTTTCTGTTTATTTTGCCTTTTTACATATATACATTTTCTCTCCTTTTCTAGCGGATTAATTATATTTATTTATTACCCATTTTACTTTTTTCAGTGGTTGTCCTAGATTTTGCAATATCCATTTACAACTAATCCAAGTTAACTTTAAATAACACCACTACATGGGTAGTGTGAATGCTTTATAATACCAAAATAACCTTTATTCCATCCTTCTGTCCCTTATATCATTACTGCCATTCATTTTGCTACCTTATTCATTTTACTACTATTCATAGACATATATATACATGCATATACACATACATACATAAGATTATACATAAATATACATAATAAAATACCCCTGCTATTACTATTTTGAAAACATTATTATATCTTAGATCAATTAACAATAGGAAAAATAGAAGGTTTTTTAAAATTTTCCTTTTGCCCATTCCTTTTTTGATGCTCTTATTTTTTTATATATAGAACTGGCATATATTATTTTTCTTTTCTCTGAAGAACTTATATTAACATTTCTTGCAAGATAGAATGATTAGCAACAAATCCCCTCCAATTTTGATTATCTATTAAAGTCTGTTTCTTCTTCACTTTTGAAGGATAATTTTTCAGGGTACACAATTCTAGGTTGTTGGTTTTGTTTTGCTTTTTTTTTCTCACAATACTTTAAACTCTATTTTTTTTCTGGTTTTTGTTGTTTCTGATAAGCCAGATGTAATTCTTACCTTTATTCCTCTACAGGTAAGGTATTTTTCCCCTCTGACTCTTTTCAGATTATTTTTTGTGTTTAATTTTTTTGCAATTTGCAAAATATATGTACAAGTGTCTTCATCATGCATCCTCTTTGGAGTTCTCTGAGCTCCTGGATCTATTGTTTGGTGTCTGACAATAATTTGGGGAAATTCTCAGTCATTATTGTTTCAACTATCTCTTTACATTTTTTCTTTCTTCCTCTTCTACATTCCCATTGCAATCATATTACACCATATGTAGTTATCCAACAGTCTCTGGATACATCATTACTTTTTGTTTTCAGTTTTTCATTCTCTTTGCTTTTTGGTTTTGGAGGATTCTAATGATATATCCTCCAGCTTAGAGATATCTCCTCAGGCATGCCCAATCTACTGATAAACCCATCAAAGGCATTCTTCATTGTGGTTACTGTTTTGTTTGCTTGATTTGTTCTTTTATGTCTCTCATTGCATTTTGATTCTTTCTTAGGATTTGTATCTCTGAGTACACTGCCCATCTAGTCTCACCTCCTGTCTATTTTATCTATTAGAGTTCTTAGCATATTAATTATATTTTTAAATTCCAAGCCTAATAATTTTGACCTACCTGACATGACTAGTTTTGATGCTTATTCCATATCTTCAAACTATATTTTTTGCCTTTTGGTATGCCTTAACATTTGTTATTTATAACTGAACATGATATATTGCATTAAATTAACTGCTGCCAATAGACCTTATAGGTGTAGTATGGAAGGAGGTTAGTTCTATGGTTCTATAGTTAGTTTTTTGATTAGGTCTCAATCTTTTAGTGAGCCTGTGCCTCTGCTCTGTGAACTTCACACGTGTTTCTGGTTGTGTTTGTTGTTTCTTTTGTTTTTGTTTTTCCAGTTAGGTGGGACAGGATGGTTAGGGTGTCTGGAATTGAGTATTTTTCTTGCCCAGCTAAAGTAAGCTATGATAAACCTCAACAAATTAAGCCCTAACTAAGTAGTTTCTCCTAATGGCAGGCCTACTGAAGAACAAAATGTTCAGTGTTTTTCAAAATAGTTCCTTCTCTCCTCTCTCTGTCAACAGCCAAAGGAGATTTTTCTCTAATGTTAAAATGGGAAAATGGTCAAGCTCCTGGAAAGAAATCTCACAATATTGTGGGAGCCCCTATATAACAGGATCTCCCTGGAATTTTTAACTATTAGAGTTGACTGCACTGAGGCTCTAGCAATTTATCAATTACATTTCATTTCTTCTTACCGTGGTACTTGTTTCTCAATTGCCATTTGTGAGTCTCTGCTCTAATAAAATAAGTAAGCCATGATGACCTGTACTTGCTTGTCTTTCTATACAATATTAGGAGCAGCACTTTGCCCTGTGTCCTCCTGTCTTATAGATCCAAGAAGAGTTGCTAGTTTTCAGTTAATTCAGTGTTTTACTAGTAGTTAGGACAGCATGGTAACTTCCATGCAGAAACAAGAAATCCATTGCTATTTTTTAACTTTCATGCAGAACTTTCATACAGAAACCAGGAGTCCAATATTATTCTTTTTTAAATAGAGTTTTGGTATATGGATTTCTCATTATTATAATATATAAATCTTACACACCTAAAGACAAAATACATCCTACCTCCAATTTGGAAATATAATTAGATAATGTGTTGAACTAATGGTGGGAATTGAAGTGATTGTTATTTTCCTTTCATGTTTTATATTTACTGAAGTTAAACAAAGGGAAGGAGGAAAAAGAAGAGAAGAAACAATCTACAATTGTAGATGAAATTATCCTCAGAACCATATGCAGACCCCAGAAATATATTTCTATCTCTTGTGTAATGCTTTTATGGCTAGAAGCTAAAAGTAGCAGTTAGTATATCTACCAAAGATCACAATTGGAGATAAATATGATATGTTTGCAAGTAGGTATACTCCCTCTGATGTGAACACAATCAAAACACAAACTTCACATATCTTTTTTATTCTAATTCCTCTTGATATTTTACTCAGTGTTCTAATCACTTCATTCATATTCTTCAGAGGGTAACTATTTATTGTCTGTCAAAGTCACTTCAGGACCAAAGAGAGATTATGTATTTTTTTAAGTAAAAATTTAGGTGTGTCCATAATGAATATTTTAAAATAAATCTTTAGATAGTTTTAGAGTCAATTATATTTTTGGATCCTTGCAAGAAAGCAAACACAGCCTTGAGTCTAAAAATATTTTGCTTATTTAGAAAAGGCGCTATTTCCATATTAGTGCTATATATTAATAGAATGATTGTTTCTAACTTTATTCCCATGGAGATCATCACTATCTTTAAAAGGGCATATTAAAATGCTGTGTATCTATCAATGGAACAGGTTGCCGGAAAAAAGTTTATCCTAATACAACATTATCAATCATGTTTAAGACATTACTATTCAAAATGAACAAGCCTCAATGTTATTGTAGTGAGATAACTGCATTGTGTTTCAAAGCACTTATCTATCAGCAGCAATGTTTGGGCATTTTGATATTCCTTTCACTTTGAAAAAGAAAAGTTTTCTTTTATGACAAGAGAAATAGAAAAAAGTAGTAATACAATAAAATTCAGCATGTGAGAAGAATTTGCAATTTGGAATTATGATAATGTCCTTTGAACCTTAATTAAAAGATATTGACACAAGCGGAATATATTTTTTCACTCATATCTGATAATTAATATTATAAACCAAGGATTCAGTTTTAGTAACAATTTGACCCACTTTAGCCTAATCCTTAATAGATATTCCATAGGAAACTATGTGTAGGAGATATATACTTGATAACAATCAAGTTTTATAATAATTTTAGGATTACTTACTCAGGGCAGCAAATTTGTAATTTCTCTTAACTCCTTATGAACAAATGTCATTTTCTACCCATGTAGACAACTTAAACACTAATATGTTCAAATTTATAGAGCAAAATATACAAGAATGATCTTGACTGATGCTTAGGATATGGCTAATGGTTTTCCTTTATAAAAATAATTGTGAAAATTGTAGATGAAAATGTTCATTTTTCTAAAAAAAATATTTTCCTGTTTGAAAATAAAATCTTATATAGTTGTGCATTTCTGAAACTAGTGAATAACTGTCTTTTAATAGCTGCAATAACAGCTTGCATTTTTTAAATATTTTACTATTTCCCAGTTTAATGCCTATGATAAGTATTAGTACCTCCCTTTTACAGATTAATAAACTGAAACTTGCAGTTTTTATTTAAGAAGTTATATATCCAGGCTGCATTTTTCCTTTTGTAAAACCTTTAAATGTAAGAATTCCATTTTATTCACCAAAGCCCATAGTTTAGCTTCTGAATATATATTTGCTTAAATTAAATTGAATTATTTTTCCTCAGTGTCCCACAATGTCAGAAGGTTAAGTCATATATGTAATATATGTATATGTATGTATAATATATAATATGTGGCATATAAAAATATATTTAAAATATTAAATAGATCAGTATACTGTGTATGACAGTATAACTCTATTAGAATATTAAAATAGTATAAAACTATCCATTTATATATTTTTTCTTCTTGTATTGTTCCCATCACTGCTTATAGAGAAAAAACTCAAAATTACATTTTCCATGTAATTTTTCTCTATGCATTTTCTGTTTCTACTCTGAAATAGTAATATAAGATGTCACCATAATATTTTGGGCTTTGGAAATATATACAAATTTCATAATTCTATAAATTATGATAAAACTATAATTTTAAAAAATGTAAGCTGATCTTATATCAGCATTCACTAGCTCCTTGCCAAGGTTTACACTAGTTAAATTCAAGAGTACCAAGCACTATGGATTGTTACATTTCTCTTTCCACACCCAACTGCATTTGTCTAAGCTCTTCCTTCGAAGTCCAGTATCACCTCCAGAACAGTCATCATCCCTACACAGAACCTGGATAGAGTAGATGATGCTACAGTAGTTGGATCAAGGTGGAAGGTATTGTGGAGAATCACTAAAGATAAGATTTACCCAGACTTCCAGACCTTTCTTCTCTGAACCAATGATTTTTATTCTTCACATTCAAAGCTCGAAAGCAAATAAATTCAAGATCATTTTCCAGTCATTTTCTACTGTATACCCAAATCTTTGGTGTCACTCTTCTAAATACATTAGCATAATTTTAAAAACATTTCATTTTAATGATTTAGCTAAATTTCTTTTTAGTCTAGTTATCATTGTTTCAAGAATTTCTATAATGAATCAATGGAAGCATAAACTTATTCCAAGTTGATTTTGATACTTATTTTTATTGTAGGATTGGCAAATTATTCCATCTCTTGCTTTATAGATGGAAATGGTTATCCTCAAAGCTAATGTAACATTTTAAGAATGTTAATCGAATAATACATAGATAATCACATATTTGTGGTTTTCAGTACAAAGTGAAAAGGGGAAGATATGTGAAAGAAAACTGTGATATTTTTAAATGATATTTTGAGATAATAATAATGAATTTTATTGCATTTTTAACTTAACTGATGAGTACAGAAAGAATCCAATGAGTTTTCAGAATCATGAGAGAATCTGAAACTAGTTTTAAAGTAGATGATGGGGATGATTGTGATGAGCACCGGGTGTTGTATGGAAGTGTTGAATCATATATTTTACAACTGAAATTAAGATTACACTGTATGTGGACTAACTGGATCGTAAATAAAACCTTAAAAAAAGAAAGATGTCATTTGGAACAAATAAAATAGTAAACCGAGATTATGTTTAAGGAAGATCTCATTTAAATTCTAATTAAGAAAAAACTAACTGTCATTGTGGCTCATTGACATTGGTTTCTTTTTAGTGCAATCACAGTGTCTTAGCAAGATGTTTCAGGGATATACACAGTTTGTACAAGTTTATTTACTCACAGTGAGAGAACATTTCAAGCTGATAGCTTTAATTATTTTAGCTGATTCCTGTAATTGCATTTATGGAAGGGCCAAAAGAGGTGACTGTGGTTAATCACTCCCAGGCATAACTTAGATGTAGCTCTACGGCATATCCAGCTTGAAAAACTAGTTTGATCTTCAGAAAATTCTACTAAAGAAGATGTAAGAAATATAAAATATGAACATTTTGAGAAGAGTTAAAAACCCAAAATTCATAACTAAAGCTTGAGATGCAAGAAAGAATTTTTTTATGGATTTCATAATTTTCTTGAATTACAGCCTCAAACACAGATTTGCACATAATAGGTATCCGGCAGTCATTTGTTGCATGTATAGTGATTCAAAATTTCCTCTACCACCTTAACAATTCATTTTCCTTCTTTTTTGTTTGTTCCTTCTTTTTTGTTTGTTCCTGTTTTTTTGTTTGTTTTTTAGCCCCTGTCGAGCTGTATCCCGTGGGCCCTACCTAATATATTATTACAGAACCTCTCTTCCTGAAGCTTATTCTGTTAAAAATTCAAATTCAAGAGCATTGGATAACATTTATTGAGCACTCTTTGTGCATTGGGCATTGACCTAAGATAAATCAACTTATTTACTTCTCTGATAATCCTCAGTGATGTATATTAGTTTCATTTCCTCTTTAGTGGTAAGGAAATAGACTCATACAAGTTAAATAACTTTCCTGAAGTCATACAGCTAAAAAGCATAAGAACTAGAAAGAAAACCCAGACACGCTAATTTTAGAGTACACACACTGAATCAGTGCATTAGAGTTTAGATTTTGTTCTGTCCCAAACATCTTTGAAATGATGTTTGTTCTTTCTTGACCTCTCTCTCTCTCTCCCTCCCTCCTTCCTTCTGTCCCTGTCTTTATCTGTATTAAAAATGCTATAGAAAATCAACATGCAGTTGTACCAAGATTTATGGAGAAGAGTAACATAGTGACTTGACTACATTTGCTTTATCTCATTACTATTTAATCCTTACTCAGTAAACAGGCCAATATCTGAAAAGGATGAGAGTGATTGTAATCACTACTCTAAGGTAAACATGTGTCTGGAAAAATTGTTACTTAATCAAAATTTCTCTCTCCCTGACACATAAATGGCTACTCTTCCATGCTATTTTTAATTCCTAGTACTCTCTAAAATTTCTTCTCTTAAGCTGACACTACAGCAAGCCATTTTCTGATTGCTATAGATAAATAAATTGAACTATTCTCAGTGAGATTGTCTGGAAATCTAGTGATAGTATACAGGTTTTGAAGTTAAAGATCCATTAGTTCTTCCATGATCTCTTTTGCCAAGATACTTATGGAAGCCTATTTCAAAAAAGAGCAAGATTGTCTCACAATGGTCTGTTTCCTCTATTATATTTCCCAGAGGAAAGAAGAGCTTGTTTATTTAGATCTTTCATTCATATTCTATGATATCCTTCTCCTTCCTCTTCAGTCATCAAAATTAAATATTCCTTTATGATCACTTTATTTTTGTTTCATCAGATATATTTCTTAAGCATGGACTCTGTGCCAATAAAAAAATAATTTAAAAATGGTACCTTAAAAAATAAAAAAATAAAAATTGTACCTGTTTCAAGGGAATTAAGATTAATGATCTTCTTTAGTAAAAAGTTCTTGATGTAGTTCAGGACAAATTGATTCAACTCACATTAAAATGTATGCTTTGCTTAAACTTAAATAATATTTGCATACTTAATCATTTTTTTCTTTTTTTTAAGATTTATTTATTTGAAAGAGAGGAAGAGAGAGAGAATGGGAGGTGGGTTGGGAGGAGGAGAGGGAGAGAGAGAATCTCAAGCAGATGCTCCACTGAGCATGGAGCCTGATGCAGGGCTCCATCTTATTACCCTACGATCATGACCTGAGCCAAAATCAAGAGTCAGACTTTCAACTGACTGAGCCACCCAGGTGCCCTGTATTTTTTTCTTTTAATAAATATCTTCCCTATATTTGATTAATACTGAGTGACCTAGACTATGGCAACTGTAAGCTCCTAAAGAGTATGGATACTATGAATTACATTGAGTTTTGTATTCCTTTAGGCATGTTGTATACTCTTTGGGCATGTCCTTAATAGTTGATCAAATCATTGATAACAGACCTTAATCTCTAAATGATTATAATCTTTCAATCCATTAACTGAAACTATACTTCAGGATCATATAAATAAGAGTAGAGTCATATAAATAAGTGTAATATAAATTACAGTAAAGCATAACTTTGCTGTTGAAAAGGGACTTTTGCATACATGTTTTCACTTGTGATTAGCAAAAGCTCTATGAGTCAAATAGGGTATAATGATCACTGTTTACTTCATAGGTATTTGTGGTGGTAGAAGGAGAAAAGAAAGCCTTTGAAATGAAATCTTTAAGATTAGGGAACATATCATTATGTTATTACTACTGGGGATAAAACATTTCTTTGTAACTGAAGCATCTAACCCTCATTAAAACAATTTTCATGGATATCATTTATGGGAAGAGTTCAGAGTGATATGACATAGAAGGTGTTAGGAGCTATAAAACATTGCAGTGTTTCATGGAAAGACATAGGGAAGAAAATGTTATCCTAAGAAATATTGTTTCTAGAGATTGCTTCTTTTATGGTAATCCACAAGGATCCTAATTTCTTTGTCTGTCTTGTCTCTTAAAAAAAAGAAAAGATAAAAGGAAAATTACCAGTAATCAGAATATACTTTTCTGAAGGGAAGTGAAGATAGAAGAAAAAGCATTGTATAGATTTTTATGTCTATATCTCTCTAGCACATTAGAGGAAAATGTTTCAGTACAAATAAATAAACTTTTCTTTGAAAGGGCCATAAACCCTTACACAGTGGGAAAAAAAAAAAACACGGAAAATATCCAAAATGACAGGAGATTTTAAAACAGGCATATTATAAATAAAGTCCATCATACTCTTTTCATTATATAGTTGCGAGAGTATAATAATTCACCAATAGCACCTAATCGCACATGGAAAGAGGAAAATAAAAATGTTCTTATAATGAGTCAAAACAGAAGTATAAAAAGCCATCTTGAAAACATAGAAAATCTATTTATATTTCTAGGCCAAAATGTAACCAATTAAGTTAGAATGTGCCAACTAGAGGACAGACTGACTGGTCAATAATAGAAACAAGAAGAGAGAGAAAATATTGTTATGGTGTCTCCCAGGAAACCATCTAGTCTAATAACCACTTTTAATACATGAAGAAACTGAAACCCAAGGAGAAAAAGTGATTCTTGCCTAAGGCCCACCATGATTCACATCTGAACCAAGACTAAAAATCAGGATTCCTCACATACAACCTAGATCTCTATTTTAAGGCAACACATTTACCCATGCCTTTTCTTTTAAAGCAACAGCAGTTTTTAGGCAATAGCAGGAGTAGGAGAGGCTTGGTTGTAGTTGTTGTTGTCATTTTCTTTTCTTTCTTTCTTTTTTTTTTTTCCGTGATTTGTGCCAATGGTTGGAAGATTGTCAGGTCAGCCTACTGTTTCAATTTTACATCTTCCCTTGGAAGAAACATTATCTTTGTACATTTAAGTGATTTGTACACAAAGAGAATTAGTGTCAGAGATTTAAATACAAGCCTTTTCAACAGCATGCATAGTGCTGCTTAAAAAAACATAGAAGAGAAAGGAGTCCACGTGACTTATGCTGTACTTTTCAGGAATTATCTCCTTTCACTTCATAATTGCTGCTAGCAGTGGCCAAGCTAACTATTAAATAGTGTTTCTGACCTTATGCACTGTTCTATAGCTCTGTAAAGTATGTAGACAGTTTTTTTCCCCAGAAATAGAAATGCTTCTGATACTATGTTGAAAGGCATTATTAGTGAAATTAGAATATAATAACAAACTGCAGATGGTAAAAGATTACTTCCTGGCAAAGAATAAATCCAAGTGCATTTTATGCTAAGTGAAATGTGATTATCCATAAATTGTGATAGTGGTGATCGATTCACAAATGGATAACTGTGATCTAGCTTCTGCTGCCAACCATATGTCTTAATCAGATAAAAATGAAATAACAGATTAAAGATTAAGAAAAAAATTAAATTACCTTACAATAAATTGGAATATAATATATTAGAAAATCGTATGAGTTTTCGTGGTTGCTATAATAAATCACAGAAATAGCATTTTCATTCATTTAAAAACCAAAATGAATTATTCTGCTTAGTTTATATTTTTAAAGATTTTATTTATTTATTTATTTATTCATTCATTCATTCATTCATTCATTGAGAGAGAGGCAGAGACATAGGCAGAGGGCGAAGCAGGCTCCCTGCAGGGAATCTGATGTGGGGCTCGATCCCAGGACTCCGGGATCACGCCCCGAGCCAAAGGCAGATGCTCAATTACTAAGCCACCCAGGCATCCCCTTTCTACTTAGCTTAAAATTATCTAAAATATACATAGCATTAAGAGATGATTTTTAATCAAATAAAATCACAGGCACTTTTAAAATGAATATTTACAAACTAAAGAGTTAATGGATTCTATTTGATATATTACTACTGGAAAAGCACCCCTGAAAAATATTGTTTATGAAGATAAACTAAATGGTCTAATCTATCACAAATAACATCATACTCATGCTTTAAAGAAATACTTACTGAGTTCTCCTATATGCCAAGAACATCCGAGTTTAAAAAGATGAACATCTCTGATTTCATGGAGTTTATGTATGCTCATCCTATCACAAAGGAGTATTAATATTTCTAAATAGTGCACAATAGAAGTGCTAAAATAGTTTCGTTATGAAGGACAGATTCTTCTCACTTCATCCATCTTACTATTGTCAACACCATTTAGGATCTTCTTTATTGCAAGAGTAAACAGTTTCTGTGAAACAAGCAAATTTTGAGTAACAAAAGACCATTTGTGGTGTACCTAAGTTACCTTACACCACGTCCACTTTGGAGATAGACTGTAGTTATACTGTTTATTTAATTATTCATTGATACAGCATATACTCATTGAATGCCTGCCATAGACCAGTCTCTGTTCTAGGCTTGGGGCATAAAAGTATAGAGTAAAACAGACAACATTCCGGATCTGACATAATTTATATTTTAGTGGGGAACAAAAAGTAAAATTAAAGAAACAAGCATAAATATAGTCAGATAATGATAAATGCTAAAGAAAAAATACAGTAGATCGTGAGATAGAGAGTAACAGGCATGCAAGGGAGAGAGGGGCCGCAAGAGCAGAAACCTAGCATGAGGAACAGGATGGAAGGATGTATGGGTAAAAAGCACCCAGGCAGAAGGGATATGGAGAAAAGAAGTTGCATGGAAAAACGAGACCAGTGTGGCTAAAGCAGACTGAGCAAGGCTGAAGGCAATAGCTTACTTCAGAATTATGGCCAGGGATAAGCTTGGAGAGTACCTATCAGCCATGATAAGAAAGTTCCCACAAAGAATGAGTTCTCTTCTTATAATGTGTATGCCTGAATGACATTGCTCTCAAGAAATAAAATATTAGTAAACTAAGTAAAATTATTTGTGGTGATATTCAGAAACACAATACTGGAGAAGGCTGTGTTTAATACTAAAGACTAGCATGTAAATAGCTAATGATCATGCTGTAGGTACTTACAGAATGTATAGGAATGATCAAGGAGCTGGACCTTCACCTCTGCTTGTGATGTAAACAAGTGAAAAAAATGTTGCCACCATAAAAGTGAGGAAAAAATTTAAACAGTCATCAAAATCATAATTTTTTTTCATGCCACAGCATATCTCAATGTAACCAAGGAAACCAAAATCTAAGGAGGCACAAGCTCTTTCAAGGACAGGCAAAACAAAAACAGTCTGGCCTTTGGCAAAATATGGGAGGAGTTTATTACCTTCCACATGGAGGGGGGGGAATCACTTAGAATTTTTATGAATTTGTAAAGGTCACAAGTGAGCTGCTATGTTTTTTGGGCATAGAGGGGATCCCAGACACAAGAGAGCACTCATACTCATTTGTAAGCTATTGCCATGGTCCTTCATTGAAGGCTCATAAGAAAGTTAGGGTCAGAAATGAGATACAGCTCCCCTCAGTGGCAGCTGTGGACCAGCTGGCTGACTGTAGGGAAGCAGGTACAACAGCTCACACACTTAATCAGCTTTTATCACCTACAAAGTAAAAATCTTAAGGTGCTGAGGAAAGGGCAAAAAACCTATGTGGTGCTTGCTAAGATCCACTGTTGTTGGTCAACAGGTCAAAACAAAAAGCCCTCTACCTCTTTCCCCATAAAAAACATCTTGGGTCCAGGATCTTTCACAAATATCAGGCAGAAGTCTATTCATTCAAGGAAGCAGAAATCTCCCTCCTGACCCCCATCAAAGATAAAAGGTTGTGTTTGGCTAACAGAGATGAAGGGCAGCAACACTGGAGAAGAGTCACCTACAGGGTGCAGGTACTTGAGGGCTGCCTGAGACAAAGGCAGAGGTTGGACCAGGCCAGCAAAGACCCACTGTCGGATAACCTGGCGGTCCACCACAGGGGCTGGAGCCAGGACACACAGGCCTTCCACTATTGTACATCTGGGAAGGAGCAGTTGAAACCTGAGGGAGGAGCACAACACTGAAGAAAATCTGGCAACCCAAACCCCATTCTAAATACACCGTAACAGCAACCTGCTGCTAGAGGAATCTGAAGCTTATGGTGCCTTTACATAGTGATGACAACAACAAAAACACTGCATATTCAGACCAATTCCTGGCTAGATTAACTCACCCACACACTAGTAGCCTGATAGGAAGAGAAATGTACCAATATACTCTATTTACCTCAATCTTTGCTAGCCAACAATTCATCTAAAATAATGAGACACACACAAAAGTGTAAGGAAAAACCCAATCCATTTTAAAAAAGTAAGTGACAAAAATAGATTGAGTTATATCCCAGATGTTGGAACTATCAGACAAAAACTACAAAAATAGCTATGGTTAAACATGCCTGCTGCAAAGGTAAATAGCACAAATGAATAGGTGAAATTTAGCCAGAAGAGAGTAAACTAAAGCAGTGCATAAAAGGAAATGTATAGGGCTAAATATATTAGAAAAAACAAAGGTCTAAAATTGATGATCACAGCTTCTGCCTTAAAAAAAAAAGTGTGAACTAAACTAAAATTAAGCCGAAGAAAGGAAATTACAAAGAGCAGAGCAGAAATCAATGAAATAGGAAACAAAAAAAGCAGTAACAAAGATCAATGAAACCAAAAGCTGTTTCTTTGAGAAAGCTAATAAAATTGATAAACTTCTAGCCATACTGCTTAGGAACAATAGATGATACAAATTACCAATATCAAGAACGAGAGAGGCAACATCGTTAGAGATTCTACAGATATTAAAAGAATTACAAGGAATTATCATGAACACCTGTATGCCAATAAATTTGGTAATTTAGAAGGAAAGGACAAATTCCTTGGAAGATACAAAGTACTAGAATTCACTCAAAAGAATTTAAATAAGGGACACCAGGTAGCTCAACAGTTGAACATCTGCCTTCAGCTCAGTGGTGATCCGGTGATCTGGGGTCTTGGGATCAAGTCCCTCATTGGGCTCCCTGCAGGGAGCCTGCTTCTCCCTCTGTCTATGTCTCCGCCTCTCTCTGTGTATTTTTCACGAATTAATAAATATTAAAAAAAATAAGTAAGCTAAACAACTCTGTTTCTATTTACAGTAGTGTTTTTATAGCTAAAAACCTTTTCACAACTGAAACTCCACTCCCAAAAAGCCTGACTGGTGAGTTCTATCAAAGACTGAAGGGAGAAATAACACTAATTATAACACAGACCCTTCCAGAAAACTGAATAGAGGTGACTGCATCCAACTCATTTACTGAGGGCAGCATTAACTTTGCAAGGACAGTTTAACATTCACTCATAAACCAGTCAATTAATTTTTCATATGAGACCAAGGAAAAAATCCATGTGACCATTTCAATGAATGCAGAAAACTTTTGACAAGATTCAGTATCCATCCCTGACAAAAACTCTCAGCAAACCAGGAGTAAAAGGAAACTTTATCTACTTCATATACAACCTGGTCAAAAAAATTTACAAACAGGTCATACTTAATCATCAAAGATTGAAGTTTTCCCTTTAAGGTCAGAACAAAGGAAGGGTGGCTGGAAAGGAAATAAAAGGCATACAGAGGGATCCCTGGGTGGCGCAGCGGTTTGGCGCCTGCCTTTGGCCCAGGGCGCGATCCTGGAGACCCGGGATCGAATCCCACATCGGGCTCCCGGTGCATGGAGCCTGCTTCTCCCTAGGAAATTGTATAGAATCTACTAAAAAAGGAAATTAGAACTAACAGGTGTGTTTAATAAGATTTGTAATATAAAATCAGTATGCAATAATCTGATGTATTTCTGTATTCTTGCAATAAAGATTGGAAATTAAAATAATAAAAAGTACTATTTAAAATAGAATGTACATATGTACATAATACATATGTAAAGTCAATATGACAAAAGAAGTGCAAAATCTAATTCACTGAATACTACAAAATATTACTTAGAAAAGTTTAAAAACACTGTTAGATGAAGATATATATACCACGCCCATGAATCAGAAGAAGCAGTACTGTTAAGATGTTAAAAATAATATTTTCCACAAGTATCTAGGCTACTGAAAAAATAATATAATGCAAGTATAAATAAAATGGTGATAGGGGGATCCCTGGGTGGCGCAGCGGTTTAGCGCCTGCCTTTGGCCCAGGGCGCGATCCTGGAGACCCAGGATCGAATCCCACATCGGGCTCCCGGTGCATGGAGCCTGCTTCTCCCTCTGCCTGTGTCTCTGCCTCTCTCTCTGTGTGACTATCATAAATAAATAAAATTTTTTTTAAAAAAAAGATGGTGATAGGGGAGTGTGTGGAATTGTAGAAAGATCTGATGGCAAGGGAGAGAAGCTGGAGGTAAGCATGAAAATGTAGATTGGGACTAGGACATTAAGGGTTTTATATGCCATGCCTAGAGTTTGGGCTTTTTTCTGGCAGAAGTTGGAAGTTATTGATAGTTTTATCTGTTATCAACTTTTAATTCTGAAATAGTTTTAGATCTAATAGAACGATTGCAAAAATAGTGCTGAGTTTCCTTATATTCTTCGCCCCACTTCTCCCAATATTAGCATCATACATAACCATAATACAATTATCAGGCACAGTCAGTTAACATTGGTACAGTATTTTTCACTGAACTATGAACTGTATTCAAAATTCATCAATTTCTTTAATTTTTTTTTTCTGTTCCAAGATCTTATTCAGGATCCTATATTGCATTTAATTGTCATTTTTCTTTGGTTCCACCCTTCTGTGATAGTTTCTCAGTTTTTTTATTGATGGCCTTTAAAACACAGAAATAACACGAGAATTTTAAAAAATAGATATCTTGGTTTGCAATGTAGAAGATTGGAGAAAGTTTCAGCTGGGAAATCACACCAGCTTGGAGACAGTTTCAGTAATTGGATGAGTGGTGATATAAACTGAAGTAAAGCACTGACAGTGACTATTTCAAGAAGACAATAGTTTTGAGACCTACTTAGGTAGAATTAACAATATGGGTCAACCAAAGTTGATGTGAAGGAGTATGGGGTACAGGAGAGAGGAAATAACTGAAGATGACTTCTGAGTTTTGGCTTTGATATTCTGGATAAATGGCAATAACTTCAGGAGCAATATAAAATATTGTGGGTTTTTTTTTTTGTCATTCTGTCTTCTTATACAACCATAAACACACAGTTCCTCAAATCTTTACCACGATCTTACACTTCTTTTTACAAGGTATAGTTTGCTGGAGTATATTAAATATTGTATCACTCATCTTGAAAGAACCAGTTCTTTTTTTTTTTTAAGATTTCATTTATTTATTCATAAGAGAGGCAGAGACACAGGGAAAGGGAGAAGCAGGGTTCTTGCCGGGAGCTCGATGCCGGACTCCAATCCAGGACCCCAAGGTCATGACCAGAGCCTAAGGCAGACGCTCATCTACTCAGGCACCCAGGTGCCCCTTGGAAGAATCAATTCTAATTCCAGGATGTGCCATATTATAAAAGAAAAATTTTTAGTAACTAGAATTTCCATAAAATGATAGAAAAAATTAGAAGACAAACATATAGTGTGATATGGATTATCATTCTTGTCACAATGATGTTTAATCTTCACCCTTTGCTAACTGGGATTATGCAGATAAAGAACAAATTTTACCCGTATCAACCAAACACAACATTCTGCACCCATCCAGTTTCTAAATTCTTGCTACTGTATCTTTCATCAGCTGATCATCAGCTATGGGGTATATGTTTCGGAAAAAGTGTTAGCTAAACTGATCATAAGTCTTGTAGGCTGCAGGAAAAAAAAAAAAGCTTTTTTAAACATGGTGTGAAGCAAAATATTTCTGATAGTAAAAGACTGACGAATTTGATTATATAATAATTTTAAAACTTATAAAGAGCTATATAAATATATGTAAACTTAAATTATAAGAAGCATAAAGGCAGTTATTTAACAAATAAATAAAAGATAAAGGGTTGATAATGAAAATATATAAAGCTATCTTTCAAATTAAAACAAGATAAAGCCCAGCCACAGTTTCTCCATCTTCACCTTGCTCCACTCTCTAATGCTGTCTGTACTCCAGCTAACTGGCTTTTCTTCCAACCCTCTCAGTTATTCCATGCCCATTCTGCCACCAAATCATTGCACATTCTATTTCTTCTGTTTGGAAATATTTTCTTCAGCCTTTTTCATCAAGGTAACTTCTCTTTACCTAATTAGTTCTACTTCTCCTTCAGATTCACTTCTGAATAAAGGGCTTTTCCAACCCACAGTCTAGGAAAAATGCTTTTGAGCTATCAGAATAATAACACTTTTTGGCCTAGCAACTGCTCAGTAATCGTTATACATTCATTTAAGTGTGCTCTCCGTCTCCCATTATATACTGGCCTATTTTTGACTACCTTGCATCCTAAGTATCAGGTCCTTGCCTGATATAGTATATATATTTTACATCTGTAATATATAGATGTATATATGTATACATAGGTGTGTTCATTACAGAATTGTTACTAACAGTAAACAGGAGGAGAATAATCTGAATTTACATAAATAGAAGACTATGAGAATATATAGTTGGAAGGGTATAAAGTAAACAAAGTAAAATCCATGTTCCAGCATTGTCTCCATTGCTTATTGAAAATATAGGATTGAGCCTCAAATTAGTATGAAGTAAATGAGGATAGGTATTTTATCCAATATAGCCATGTGCTGGTAAAATAATCAAATGCAAGTAAAACCATTTTATAAATTCCAAACAAATATACAAAGATAAAGAGATATTTGAACATTATTTTTATCATTTTTATCACATCAATGTTAGTGGAACCACTCTAGGGACTGATTGGAAGTAGACTCAATACTCTGTGTAGGATCTTCTTAAAAGTTTGTTGCACCTTTGTTAAAATGTTCTGTGTATACTCTATTTGGAGCTGAAATTATACAGAATTAATGCCTTAATCTTAAACCCAAAGGGGAAAAAAAGAGAGAAAATGGTATCAAAATTGTTATTATTTTCCCTTTTATATCCAGGAGGCTGAAATTATCGTCAATCTTATAGTAAGAGTTAGTTAAGTGACTTACAGTTTTTTACATGTGCCTTTGTGTTTAAAAACAGTGAGTGTTGAGACACCCAGATGGCAAATGGTTGAGCACCTGCCTTCAGCCCAGAGTATGATCCTGGGGTCCAGGGATCAAGTCCCATATCGGGCTCCCTGCATGGGGCCTGCTTCTCCCTCTGCCTGTGTCTCTGCCTCTCTCTCTCTCTGTGTCTCTATGAATAAATAAATAAAATCTTTTTAAAAAAAGCTATTAAAAAAGAAAATTATGATTAAATTGGACCTTATAACACTATTTATATTTAAAGACCATCTTTATTTAGAAGAATTTGTTCCAAATGGTTATGTTTTTGGCAAACTACATTGACGATATGTCAAATTAATCTCACTTTTTATATACTACCTCTCAGATGGCTGCTGAAAATCGTATTTGCAAAGAATGCTAAATGTACAGGCTGAAAGTGTTTTATGTTACTATATTCTTACAAGCATGAAAGCAAAGGTCAGGTGCTTTATGGTGGTTGAAAAAAGAGAAGAGCAATTATCAACACTGGATTTATGATTCATTATTGAATTGAATAGGAAAAAATAAGTTAGATTAAATTCAGTTTTTGTAGAAACAGTACAAATCTTTCTTATCTGCCATAGAAACTTACCTTATTTTCTCATTTATAAGAACTCACTATTATAAAATTCAATATTGATTACTAATTTTTTCAGAAAAAATAATCCATCATATTAAATGTATTGATCAATTTTAAAATCGGCCCTGATTTCAGATATGATAAAATATAGAAGCTATATACATTTTAGAATTGTGGAAATATGGTACTCTGTTTCTGAATTGGAAGAACTTGAAAGAATGAAGATTATTCCAAGAATAAACATCTTAGTTATTATTGGAAATAAAATGAAGATAAGGGTCACATTTTAGAGTACAGTAATTCTTATTAAATCTATGTATCTTCTTTTCTTATACCTTAGCACCACTTGCAAATTAAGGGAATTAGAGAAATAGGGAAATTCCATTCCTCAGTTATAGCCATATTGTCAACAATATTATTGTTAAGAATAAAAAAATAAGGGATCCCTGGGTGGCGCAGAGGTTTGGCGCCTGCCTTTGGCCCGGGGCGCGATCCTGGAGACCCGGGATCAAATCCCACCCACGTCGGGGTCCCAGTGCATGGAGCCTTCTTCTCCCTCTGCCTATGTCTCTGCTTCTCTCTCTCTCACTGTGTGCCTATCATAAATAAATAAAATTAAAAAAATTAAAAAAAAAGAATAAAAAAATAAGAGAAAATCAAAAAAATTAGACATTCTATAACAATCACATTGAAGAGTATTGCAGTTACAATCCGCCAGACCCATGTATTACAGAAAGGGTTACATATCAGAACTACTCAAATAATACTCAAATATAATAATACTCAAATAAAAAATGATCATAATGCAAATACATGACCACTAGCCTTCTAGTAGAACTTCTAGGAGTAGACTTAGTCCTCTGTGTGTGTGTTTAATATTTAAATAATATTAAATATATAAATATATTTTTTTAATCTCCATTTTGAATTCTGAAACAAGAGAGATTTTGTAAACACTATGGTAAATAGATTGGGAGTTCTTTGAGGATGCAGTGTTTTATTGCATTCTCTAATCTCCAAAGAAAGTTCCTGGCTTATGGTTAAAAGTTGATAAATGTGTGTTGAAGAATAAGTGTATGAATGGAATGTGCTGACGTCCCTGTGACTTAAAAATCACTGGAAGAATTATATTAGGATAAATTGGTCAATATCAATAGACTTATTGAAACTATTGTGTTTATTTGATCATTTTAAATTAGTGTAATCTAAACATGGAATTCAATTGTATGTACCTTAAGATGTTCTCTATTTTTTTATTTTAAATGCTAATGAGCCAAGCATTTAGGCAAAATCTTTTTTAAAAAGTTAATTTCTGTTTGCTTATGTAAATCAGTAATGGTTTTAGTCCCTACAATAAGGAAGCAAACTTCTGACCAATGTTTTTACTTAAATCCATTGAAAGTATAACTGTAAATTCATATCGCTTTTATAAATGTTGAATTCACAAACATGAGTAGGTCCTATGGTTTTTATTAAAACTTCAACCTCCATCTGTTACAGCCTAAGAAGCATTGACCCATGCTGCTACCTTTCAGATTTATTTGATATCATACAACCTATCTTATGCTTGAAAATAATGTCCCTAATAATTATTAATTTAATTTGTATGTACTGGTTGGCTTAGAATTAATCATTATAAATGTATTTGGTGTTTAGGTGCATGTCATTAGTATAGTACTTCTAAACTTGCAGTTTGTCAGCCTTTATTTGCTGGCCAATTAATTACATGGTGGTACTTATCATCTAACTTTTTCTTTGATTTTTTTTTAAAAACTCTGCAAAATGGATTATAATAATGTATAAATATTGAAAGTATTATACCAACAATCCCTAAAATCTAGAATAATGCCTGGACCGATTATAACTGGCCTTCTCAAATGAAATTTATTTTACCTTCATTCCATCTGAATTTACTTATGATTTTATTTCTAATCTCTTGTCTTCAAAGGTTTATCCTGAGATCCCTCAGATACCTTAACTCTTATTAAGACTTACTAAGAGTTAAGACTTACTAGGGAGTGCCTGGCTGGCTCAGTCGGTAGAGCACGGTGCCCTTGACCTCAATGTTGTGGGCTCAACCCCATAATGGGCTTAGAACTTATGATAAATTAATTAATTAATTAAAACTAAAATTAATATTAAAAAATTGAAAAGGCTAAAAAAGGGGGAGTGGATCTGGCTGGCTCAGTCAGTAGAGAATGCAACCCTTGATTTTAGAGCTTTGAGTTCATAACCCATGTTGAGCATACAGATTACTTTAAAAAAGAGAGAGAGAGAAAGTTAAGACTTAATAATTTTCTATTTCTATATCTGCTATGTCTTGATATGTACGTATAACTTATACTTGACCCAGTTTTAAATATATTTTGAATATACGTATATGTATACACAAAATAGTGAAAATAAAAGAGATAATAAATCATATAATGAAGATTAGAAATTGTTCAACTATAAACCAGAATGAGATAATTGCTGAAATTTAGTATTTGATTTGACTATTCGTTTTCTGACTGCCAAGGAAAAGAACAAAAACATTTTCATTTTTCCAGTTTAATAAGAGAGACAAAATGTCACCAAAGTTTTAGATACCAGAATGGCTCTATGTTTTATGGCCAGAAATTCCTTTCTTAAGCCTTTTATCTTCCTTTACATTCACTCACCAATTTACATATTATCTGCTTTTTGAAAACCTTGTATTACATGCTCAGTAAGGAATTGTCTTTTCTCTGAATTATGCATTGATAATTAAAAGACTATAGCTGTCACTGATTGAGTACCTATCATGTGAAAGGCAAATAAGAGACACTGAATTATCACCAACCCTAGCAGCAGCAATCCTGAAGATTCATGATATTTTACCCTCTTTGTGGATGATGAAACTGAGACCAAGAGAAGCTAAGTAGCTGGCACAAGGTCAAATGGCTAATAAGGGTAGAGTTCTTTAGCTGAGTTCCAGTGTTCCAGTAGCACGTTGTAATTTGACAATTTCTTCATGGAGAATGTTCATTTTATTCACTGTTCCTCCAAAAGAGAAGTTATATGAAACCCATTGACATTTGAATATTACTGTGCTTTCTTGCAGCCTGTGAACTTATGAATCAAGGCATCTTGGCCCTGGTCAGCTCCATTGGCTGCACGTCAGCAGGGTCCCTCCAGTCTCTGGCAGATGCCATGCATATCCCCCACCTCTTCATACAGCGCTCAACAGCTGGGACACCAAGGAGTGGCTGTGGACTCACCCGGAGCAACAGGAATGATGACTACACGCTCTCTGTTCGCCCACCTGTCTACTTGAATGATGTTATTCTGAGAGTGGTCACAGAATATGCCTGGCAGAAATTCATTATATTCTATGATAGTGAATACGGTAAGTGTTTGTGATTCATCTGAGTTTTATAAGCTGATATTTGCATGGCAAGCAACTTCTTTAAACCTTGAAAAACTTCAAGGAGCTTACTCATTGTTATCCGTGGTTTTTTTGTTCTTTCATAATCTTACAAATCTAGCAGCAAAAACAAAAAGTCTGGTTGAGTTCAAGTTCAATCGTTTGTATTAAATCACATTGAAGTCAAATTAAAAAATAAATAGCTGTACCTACTGCACAGTTTATAAATGTTTCTAAAGGGAATCTGACTCCAGTATATCTTGATTTTTCAAATAATGGGAAGTCATAAAGATAATAGTGTCTTTCTCCTTTTCAAAAACATTTATATCTTTATATATATATATATATATAATGTTCATTTATATATATATATATATATATATATATATATATATATATATATATAAAATACCATGTTGGACAGATCGTGGAACACTGAAAATAAATGCTTATTTACATTTATAGATTCCAAAAACTCCAAAAACCTGACATAACTTGCTTACATCCTTAGACTCTTTGAGAGTAACTGAGTTTATATTACTTTATAGTTAGCATGACATTTTGTCTGCAATATGAAATTTCATGAAAATGCTGAGTAGTATAAAGATACTTAATTTATTTAATTTCCCAAGATAAAACACAAAGCATTTGCCCTGAATTTACTATAAGTTAAGGAGAAGATACTTTGTCTCAGTATTTTTACTTGTGTTACATTAAGAAAAGTGAAGAAAAATAATAGCAATATTATTCTTTTCCTGAATAACTCTATTTCTGACTGATCCCAAAGATGTTCAAAGATAGTTTCTCTCCAGTTTTTGTCATTAGGGGGAATAGAGAGGGATATAATAAAGTGAGAGAAAATGAGCAGTTCTTCATGAAGATATATATTTTGAAACATATGTATCTTAAGAGATTTGCCTTAAAAAGGAGTCTCAGAAAAACGTTTTCCATTCAGTCTGGATGGGTCTAGTTTTTATTTTTTATTTAAAAAAATCAAGATTTCACCCTCTGCATGCAACCAATTTTTTCTTAGCACATGAATAAATAAACATTTAAAAATAATGGTTTTCTTGTCATAATCTAACCAGCATTGTGAAAGGCACTGGAGAACAGTGACAGAAGAGCCAGCCAGAAAGTGGCATCAATGGGACTGAGCACAAACAGGTTGGCAGAAATCTGGAAAGCAACAAATAAGAGCCCCTGTGGACTCCCAGGGAGAAAGAGCAAGTGGCAGTTACATTTAGCCCTAAATATTCAAAGGTCGCATGGGGTTTGGGCAGACAGAGTAGCATTAAACTTGAAGGGTAGATTTCAGCCAGAAGTCTGTGGCACTCTCCAGAAGCACACTTGTCTCCAGGACGGAAATCCTTATTTTTGTTGCTTAATTCATATTATTTAGGGATCACAGAACAAAAACTAAGAGACTGAAATGAATAAAATAAAAAAGGAAAAGAAAAAATAATTGGCTCATCAGTAAAGTGAGGACTGAACACAAATCTTAAATTTGCTGATAGGATTATTCAGTTGAACGTAGTAAACTCTGCCTCTAGAATCAATATGTAAAATACACCTTTATCAGTTTCCTTTCAGTCATATTATCTATGATTTTCATAACCTTAACTGGTATTCTTAAGATATCTGCTCAAACATAACTTGAAATAATGAATTTTTAAACTGCAAATCTTTCTTTAAGGGGGGATTAATTAGTCCTATAAAAATAGTCTAGCAAATAAAGAAACAGAAAAGTAATTTTTGATCAAGTTTTTAACAACATGAAAATGAGAATTTTATTTTTTCATTATCAACATCAATGAAGAAAAAAAATTCCTTGGTATCTTGTTTCCAAATCCCACATGGTTTAGAGTTAGGAAATTCTTATAAGAGAAAACATTGTTATCATTGATGAGGTAAATATTTTTGAAAATGTACACTAAATTCATAGTCGTAGAAAATCACTTACATACATTTGAAATTTCTTACTCTTTTTTCCTCTGTTTAATAAATAAATAAGATGTTAAAATCACAGTGCATAACTGAGTCCTCTGTTAGAAGCAGAGTTTGTTTTAGGAATAATAATAATAATAATATTTTCTTTTACTTTGATGATAAACTTGCTTTTGACTTACTTTTTAATTCAATAATTCATGAAAAATTACCCTGCTTGCATCCTTAAAATTATTTCCAGTAATACTCTTGTTTAATAAAAGAAAATTTTCCTTTGATACCCGCAATAAATCTTGCTAGAACTAGGCTAGAGTCCTAAATAAACATCAAGATATCCAAATACCTTCTACCTTGAAGAGAGTTACATGTATTCACAAATCCATTCATCAGTGTCATCATTTTAAGTTCAAACACTGGAATTATACTTGACTTTTATCTTGGTTATCAGGAATTGCTTTCATTAAGGAATGGATTAAGCATCATCTATGGATGAAATAAGGCATCCTGCTGGAACCAAATGTGATTGAATATGTATTTTACCTATAAAAATACTTTTAAAAAGGGAGAAAAAGATTAGTCTTCTATATCTAGTTAATTAGAGAAACACTTTTTTTCAAAAGCAGTTAATTATGATTAAGGGCACAGTATAAAAGTCTACATTAAATTCCCGAACAAAGAAAATTCAAGTCTTTGATTCTAAGTAAATGGATGAAAACAGAAAAAAAATATATAGAAACTTTATTTGAATGAATTGATTCAAGCCATTTTTTAAAAGCCTGGAAAAGAATTTAAGAAGTGTTGAGCTTTTAAAAAAATGTGTCATTTAAGAAATGTTCATTGCTTAGTGCAATGCAAAATATGAGATGGAAAGTTTTACAGAACGCAGGCTTAGCCCTTAAGAAGTTTACAATTAACAAAAGAGATAAAATATTTATGACTCTTTTAATTGAGAAAATAGTGTGTTAAGTGTCATGAAGGATGCAAACTGAATGCTAATGGTGTGTAATGAAGAAGGTGTTGAATTTCTGGCTGCAGTGATCAAAGAAAGCTTGAATGTTACCTTTCAAAATCCCTACTAACTTTCACAATGCATGAGAGACAGTCACTCCAACAGAGAAAAAGTGTGAACAAGTCTTGAAGCAATAAAAAGATTAAAAATAATATTTCTGAGCATTTAATTTGCCAGGGCTGAGAATAAGTATTTTGTAATAAGTCATGTAAATTTCTCAACAGCTCTGTAAAGTAGGTTATATTATTATTGCAATTTTACAAATAGGAAAACAGACAAAAACTGGGTTACTTGCTCACAGAACATAGCTAAGAAGTATCAGACCTGAGATCTAAAGTCTTATCAGAGCCCATACTCCTAACTATGTATAATAAGTATAAATTAGTTGTAGTGAACTATTCCCCAAAAATATAATAAAAAGGGCTAGTCTTACAGAGAGCATTTATTATATCCAGGCTCTGTTCCAAGTGCCTTATATGTATCATCTCATTTAAGCCTCACAACAGCCCTCTAAGATAGATGATGATGATAATGATGATGATGATGATGATTTATACAAATGTGAAAAACTGAGGATGTAAGGCATAAGGTAATTTGCAAGTAAGTTGGGAAGCCTGAATTTAACACTGATAGTCTTATCCATAGTCCTTGTTTTTCACCACCTAGAGTATTTTGACACTATAGAAATAAGAATGATTAATTCCTGACAAACTATAAAATTCAAAAAAATAACAGCTTACAAATGAAATACATAGAATCATCTTTGTTTAAGAGAGACAATGATGTCAAACCTCCAGACCTCATCATATTAATATCATTTAAGGAAAAATAGTGTATGTCAATTCAGAAGATTTGGTTATCATTGGAAGTATGCAAACAAGATGGTCATTGGGCCAAAGTAAGCTGACTCATCAGCATAAACTGCCACTTGCCTGTAGAATAACAATTTTTGCTTTTACATTTGTCAACAGAATGAGAAGTTCATTTGAGAGACCAATACCTCCCATTGAAAACCTACATTTTTAGGCTCTCTTACAGCTCTGAGTTGTGATATAATATTGCCAAAAGCTATGAAGGGTCTGAGATTTTACTGTAGCTGCAAGTTAACAAGTTAGCATGCATTAATTTCATGGATACTGGCAGAAAACACTACTTCTTTAGACAGAAAGAGGACTTTAATACTCATGGTACAGAAAGCATCATGAGCCTCATATTAATGTTGCTTCCTCTTGATTTCATGTCTTACAAGTCTATGTGAAGCCACTCTGGTGGATGCTATACATGCAGTGAGCATTTATGACAACTAAGAAACCCTGGCTTAGGGAATCTGTATCTTTTATTATGGGCTTCTAAGTAAACTTGCTTGGCATATGCCCAGAAAAAGACACTATCTTCATTGCAAATAAGTCTCTCTTCTCTAGAGAGAGCTTCTGCTTGTATAATATGTAATAAGACACAAAATCTATGGGGAATTGTCACCCCCAAAATACTCTCTGTACAACATTGTTGACTTCTAGCAAATTTCCCTATGCATATGCCAGTCTAAGACCACTCTGGTTAATCTTACTGACAGGAGGGAGGATCAAATCTATTCAATTTGTTTCCTATGCATTTATTTAAGGACGCTGTAAATAAGATTTTAATGAGAAAGATTGATCTCCACCATGCCCATCAGGATCCTGGATTTAGCAAGCGGAATAAATCCCAACTATTAAGAGTCTACTTTAAAAAGTCAGAGAGTTTCCTCCTTAAATTTCTGCATGAACCTTTTTATTTGGACAGAGGCATTGATCCGGGTACAATAGGATTTATGTAATTGCAAAGATTCTATCTGTCTCACAAGGAGGAATTCTGTCATCTATAACAAACTTGGCCAGTGAGTTGAGGCTGACCTGAATGACTTCCAAGGCTGAAGTGGTATCATCAATCACTTTGGTGAAATTCAGGGGGAAGAACTTCTGATTGGATGATTACTATTTTGGGAAGATCACCAATAGGACACACATCACTAATGAGTCAGATATGCCTCCATGTGGCTCCCCCATGTTAATTAGGGTAGCCTCACTTTAGAGAGATCTCAGTTAAGTGCCACATTATCTCCTGCTGGTATTTACTTAAACACTTTAAGGTATAGCACCCCTAATGTGTTACTCATGTCTTCAGGAAGGAGGTAGCCTTCACACAAGAACTATAGTTGTAGAAGTGCACATAATATCCCTGATGTGAGAGTGGGGATGGGGAGATGGAAGTTAGGAAAGAGTGGAGGGAAGAGTTAGTTACATTGCTGGGACCCCCTGAGAGAGACTTATCTCAATAGGGCCTTCAATATGACTCCTGATATTTCTAAGAATTCTCAATCCATGATATTTGAATCCAGCTATTGTTTAGAAGGGGCAGCCTGAGATCAGTCAATACAATCTGTCCTTAGGGTCTGTTTCAAGGGTTAGCAAACTGCTGTTGGGCCTGACATTTTGTTTTGTAAATGAATTTTCATTGGAACACAGCATGTTCATTTGTTTCCATGTTGTCTATGTCTGCTTTTGAGCTATAATAGCAGAGTTGAGCAGTTGTAATAGAAACAATGTAACCCATAAGCCTAAAATATTACAATATGGTCCTTTAAGAAATTGTTTACCAACCTCTGTTCTATAACATCAATCTGGTGATTTTCATACTGCCTCACATTAATGAATGAGAATAGAGGTAGAGAAGGTATTTGGAGAGGCTAACAGGTGTTTTGCATAAGGATGCATCCCCTACTGTTTCCAGGGGTCTTTTTGAAAAGATTAAGGGAATGGTGATCTGGATACCTATATGAAGAGAGAAGGAAAAAAAAAAAAAAAAAAAACCTTGACTCCTATCTCACACCACACAAAAATTAATTCAAGATTGATCATAAACCTAAAGGCTAGAATTATTAATCTTTCAGAAGAAAACATAAGATAATATCCTTGTGACTCTGGGATATGCAGAGATTTCTTAGACACATCAAAATAAATAAATCTAAAATAATAATTTGGACTTCACCAAAATTCATATCTATTCAGTAACAGACACCATTAAGAAAATAAGTAGGCAAATTACAAACTGGGGAATATATCTAGGAACTTTATGTAAATATATAAATACATATGTAAAGAGCTCAGAGATTAAAAAAAAGATTTCTACAAAGCAACAATATGAGGCCAACAAAAGCACACAATTAAAAATGGGAAAAAAAAGGGGATCCCTGGGTGGCGCAGCGGTTTGGCGCCTGCCTTTGGCCCAGGGCGCGATCCTGGAGACCCGGGATCGAATCCCACATCAGGCTCCCGGCGCATGGAGCCTGCTTCTCCCTCTGCCTGTGTCTCTGCCTCTCTCTTTCTCTCTGTATGACTATCATAAATAAATAAAATTAAAAAAAAAATTTAAAAAAAAATGGGAAAAAAAGGGATCCCTGGGTGGCTCAGCGGTTTAGCGCCTGCCTTTGGCCCAGGGCGCGATCCTGGAGACCGAGGATCGAGTCCTACGTCGGGCTCCTGGCATGGAGCCTGCTTCTCCCTCCTCCGGTGTCTCTGCCACTCTCTCTCTCAATGTCTATCATAAATAAATAGATAAATCTCTTTAAAAAAATGGGCAAAAGGCTTGTGCAGACAGTCCATATAAGAAAATATATAAATGCCCAATTAACACAAGAAGTGCTCAACATTTTAAGTCCTACTAGATAAAAGCAAATTAATTAGATACCAACCTGTACCCATTGGATTGGTGGAAGGTTATTACAACATGTAAGCAAGAATGTGATATGACTGGAAAACTCATAACTTTGCTGGATGTATGTAAAAATGTACAACCACTTTGGAAAGCTGCTTGGTAGTTTGTTAAAATATTGAATATGCATCTACCATATGACTTATCTATTTCACTCCCAGGCATTTTCCATGAAAAATGACAATTTTTATCAACACAAATACTTATATTAGAATATTCATGTAAGCATTATTCATTATGTCCCAAACTGAGAACAAACCAGATGCTCATCATTTTTAAATCGTTGAAACAAATTTTGTACCTGTACAATGGAATACTATTCAGCAGTAAAAAGGAATGAACTGCTGAAATGTACAACAACATTGAGTAAAAGAAGCCTGAAATAAAGAGTACATGCTGTATTCCATTTATTTACTTACTTATTTTTAAGTAGGCTGCAGGCCCAACATGGAGTCCAGCTTGGGCTTAAACTCACAAACTTCAGGTCGTCTTAAGCTGAGTTCAAGGTTTGGATGCTTAACTGACTGAGTCATCCAGGAACTGCTATATCATTCCATTTATATGAGTCCCATAACATACAAAACTAATGTGATAAAACAAATTAGAAAATATTTGCCTTTCAGGATCAGGGGTGGATTATCTGGCAAAGAACACAAAACAACTTCTTGTGGTAACATAAATATTCATTATCTTTTTTCGAGTGGTAGTTATAGTGGAAAACAATAAGTACTCTTTGAATTAAACATGCAAGGTCTGTTTGTCTTATTGTATGTAAATAATATCTCAACGAAAAAATCAGAAGACATACTAACCCATCAGACATTTGAAGAAGAAGAACGGAAAAAGGAGGGGGCAAACATCAATTTGCCTATCATAGTTTTAAACTAAATAGCATAATTGGGGGCTCCTTGGCTCAGTCGGTTATGAGTTCAACTCTTGATTTTGGCTCAGGTCATGATCTCAGGGTTGTGGAGTCTGCTTAAGATTCTCCCTCTCTCCCTCTGTCCCCTTTCCCTCTCTATAAATAAATAATGAAACAAATAAACAGGGGAACTAGCATAATTGAATCATAATCATTTAGAGATTGTAGAGTAATAGACAAAAATCATTTAGAATTGAATGTAGTGGATTCCCAGAATTCACATTTGGTAATAGATCAGAATGGCTAGAAGAATTTTTTAATGATCATAATACCTGAGTCCCATCACAGACTCCTGGAATCAGAATTGTTGCCATATATGTACCAGCAACATATGTACTTTAGCAATCTTCAAGTGATTCTGATACAGCCAGCTTTGCTCCTCAAAGTGGCATTTGGAAACAAGAATTTCAGAAGACCTCTAAAGCATCTTTGATTGGTAACATTGTTTCCCCTTTCAAAATATTCCAAGGGTGAGAGAATTTATTATATTTTGAATATAATATAATAAATCACATTTGGATACTGAGTATTTCTAGTTGTTGGAAAATTTTTCTTTATATGAAACTCAAAATACTAATATTGGACAAAATGATCCATTTTCTGGAATACTATAAAATGATAATCATTTTGCTTAAAATCATTTATCAATAAGTAAAGAAAAGGATTATACTCCCTGAACTCTCCTTAGTCTTCTACTGCCTAAGTACCAATTTCAACATGAGCAACTTCCCCTGTTCAATCTGTTGTGCTTTTCAAAGATTCCACTCTTTTAAATGTCTTTATCCCTATCTATCTAGTTTTTCAGTACCTCTGTATATGATCTGATACATTTACTGATTATACAGTAAGCTTCATTCTATCTTACTGCCTTAGAGAGAGGGGTAAGACCTCTGTCTCTTTTTAGCAAAACAAAACAAACTACACACTTATACCCTGCGTTTTTTTCTTAATTCCTGCTTTTTAAAAGTATGTTAAATTTTTATTGTATCATTTATCATATTGCCCTACACCTCCAATTTTTCATTTTTCATCCTCCATTTGCTTTGATTTCAACCAAATCTCTGGAGACGCTTGGTAAAGTAAGTGGAAAATGATATTGAGAAAGGCTCATTAAAAGCAATTGGGAGTAGTCCAGGTAGGCTCACTATCAGAGTGGTCTATGCAAGGAATTGGTTGAATGCACTAGCCAATGGCTAGATTCCAGAATCAAGGACCTGACAATATAAAGAACCCAGAAAGTTATAATAGTTAGTAGATGGTTCTTAAAGTAGAATAAAAGCAGATATATTTCTTTGGAGGGAGGATTCTATTCTGAGAATATTGCTGAGAGAGAAGTTGAATTTCATACCTGGAAGAACTGAATGGAATTGATTTCCAAGTGTGACATAAACCATAAGATTGAAGCACTCTTCAGTGAATAAGCTACTTGGGTTCTTTAATTTCCTTTGCCTAAGAAAATATGGGTCCCACAGCCCAATACTGGATTTGATCTATTGACAGACCTATTAGATAAAGTTATGAAGATTGGAAGGATTAATATGATGATGGGGACCTAAGGAGCTTGTTACAGTAAAGACATGGAGACATGTACTTATTGCAAGTAGCTTAGGTATCCTCTTACCATTGCCTAATCTGTATTTCAGTTTATGTATTGGTATCATTCTTAGGCAAGATAGATGACATTGGTGATTCTAAGCATATCCTTACAAATTATTATACTAAAGAAATAGCCTTTTCCTGCTTTGTTTGTATATAGGATATCATACAAATAGATATGTATCAAATCTCATGCCCTGTTTGAATCCTTTGCTGATCCTTGAATCAAATAAATTGAGCAAGTACTTGGTGGGCTCTCAATCACCAACCTGAATTATGTGGTGGATGAATTACCTCTGAGTGAAGTATGGGCATATGTGGACACATGTGCTTCTTTTCCCAGTTTGAAGGAAACCTTGCTTATAAGAAAAATAACTAAACATTAATTGAATTATTTTATCTTACTTATTGTAATTAAATTTTAAATCTTATTTTAATATTATTAGGTTGAATTATATGAAATGTATAGATTATAAATACTTGTCTTTATAATTCAACATTTAAAATTGCTTTTATTTTTAATTTTTTAAGATTTTATTTATTCATTTGACACAGAGAAAGAGGAAGTGAGCACAAGCAGAGGGAGCAGCAGGCAGTGGGAGAGGGAGAAGCACACCCCACTGAGCAGGGAACCTGATATGGGGCTTGACCCCAGGACCTTGAGATCATGATTTGAACTGAAGGCAGACACTTAACAGACTGAGTCACCCAGGTGCCCCTAAAATTGCTTTTAAAACATACACTTTTAAAGTCTAGTTTGAATATGTCTTTGTTTTGGTTAAACTTATTTATGTTCTCAAACTTTCTGACATCCTCCTTAGTCCCAGGATAGTATTTTTTTCATTCACAAGAGGACTTTTAGCCAAATGTAAATTTCTACTATAATTTGTCAAGCTGAGTATTTCTGAAAATCAGAGACCTTAAAGTGCATCGGTAGGTGTTGGTAAAGTAAAATATCTTAGAATGGAAATGATTAAATTAAATATATATTTCTCTCTGTATATAGAAATATATATTTTTGACATCCACAGGCACAAAAGCAAAGAAAAAGACTCACTCTAGGGATCCCTGGGTGGTGCAGTGGTTTAGCGCCTGCCTTTGGCCCAGGGCGCCATCCTGGAGACCCGGGATCAAATCCCACGTCAGGCTCCGGGTGCATGGAGCCTGCTTCTCCCTCTGCCTGTGTGCCTGTCTCTCTCTCTCTCTCTCTCTCTCTCTCTCTCTGTGTGTGTGACTATCATAAATAAATAAAAATTTAAAAAAAAAGACTCACTCTAAGCATTACCAAATTGGTTACTTGCGGGCTCTCCTGCATTCTGAAAACATTGTTTAACGATTCCAAGTTAAAAGTCAATACATAGTCAAGTGACCTGAGATATTTAAGCGCTACTGTTAAGTACATCAGTGTAATACTCTTTCCTTAAAATTAAATTGTATATGGTAAGCCCCTTTGAAATGAACATTGAATGATCATCCTCATGAATGCATCCCAAGGAATAACAATATTTATTCCATGTATCTATTGTAAGTTTAATCAAGGCCCGTAAAATGGACACATTCCTGTTAATTGATTGCAAATGTTTATAATTACCCTGAGGGTGCTTTCAAATGTCTAATGACTATAATATTATTAACAATCTCTCTAGACAGTCTTAAAGCTGTTTATTACTCATTTGGCCACTTTCCAACTTCTAGTTCTCTCATTTATTTCAATGTGCATCAATAAGCGTATAATTAATCCAAGTATCTTATTGAACTATTTCCTTTGCATTAGTCTGTATTATGTCAAGTAGGTAAAAATGATATATTGTACCACTTTGGATTTATTCATTAGTCCGAATGTCCTTATTGATCAGCATTACTGTGAATATGACTCTCATACGAAAACACTATGATCTAATGCTAAAATAGTAAGTTTTCATCAAATAGAAAATCTTAGCGATGGGCCACCATTGCTGGACTGTGTCATCTCAAAATCTAATACAGCATATGACCCTTATTTTCCAAATACACCACAAATGGCAAGGGAATACTCAGTGGAGATTCAAATCCCTTTTGAAATAAGGGTTCTAAAAAATTTTTAAATCACTCAATGGTGAAAAGACTTATTTTCTCAGAAAATGAGGTATTTTGTAGAGTATGCTTTGCTATTCAGATGTTGGGAAAAGCCATTCAGCTCAATGATGTATCTCATGGACCCAGCAATATGACATTTCTTTTTATCTAAAAAGAAAGTCATAATAGTCTAAATATTAATTTAAAGCTCAGAATCCTATCATAATTTCAGAAACACCAAGTTTGGCTGAATGCAGTGCTAATCTCCTGCTCCACATGAAGTCTTCAATGCATTAAGTGATCAAAATGACTAAATGTGTGGAATCTACTCAAATAAGGGAGAGAGATAAGTAGATAAAAAAATAGATTTACAGAGACTTAGTGACAAATCTTTTCCTACCGAATTCAATATTTAAAATTTGATATTTGAACATAATGATCAGACTAAGGAATACTGTTTTATAGATTCAATAGAATGTCACTAAATTTAGTTAAATTGCTACTACACTTTGGAAAACTAGTAGTACTGTAAGATCCCTCTACTATAGGGCCTGCGTTTATCATCAGATGGTTTAGATAATGAACTCCTTGAGGGCAAAGATTGTTTTTGTCTTGTTCAACATTCTCTTCTAAGTACCTTTCATAGTGCTTGACACATAATGAGCAGAGTTGATTCTGAAAGGAATCTATTTGGGTGCTGACCACTAGTTTGCAATGAACAACGGGATACCATACTACTGGTTTGGGGGCCAGTTTGGAAATGGGTTTATACATTTGATTCTAATATAGCCTGGATTTTTTTCTCTCCTAATCTACCTTAATGTAAACCATTTTTAATTCAGAGAGTAAGTTTACTCTTTCATTAGTGATTATAATAAAGTCATTATTTTATACAATTTCATTAAACAAATAATTAAGCTTCATGGGGCACCTGGTCTCAGTGGGTTAAGCACCCAACTCTTGATTTTAGCTCTCATGGTTACAGGGTCTGGAGATGGAGCCCCCACGCAGGGCTCTGTGCTCAGGGCGGGATCTGCTGGCGATTCTCCCTCTCCCTCAGCCCCTTCCCCCGCTCACACGTGTGCATGTTCTCTAAATAAAATCTTCAAACAAAAAGAAATATAATTAATCAATCGTTCAATTAATTAATTAAGCTTCAATCAGCCAGTACCTCTTGGAGAATTGTGGGAAGTGATCTAAATAGATAACACAAGTCACAAGTCAGGTGTCAGAGAAGTTGATCATTGCTAGAATATCAAGTCCTGAGAATGCTACCTAGATCAACTTTAAGTCCTTATCAAGATTTTTTTTTTTTCATAGAAAAAGATGGCAGAAGAAAATCAGGAACAAATGGGACTTTTTTTTGCTGGGTTAATAAAATCTTGATAATGAAAATGCACATTGCTTAGAAATCTGTAGTTCACAAACTGTTTTAATGCTTCACAATCCCTATTCCCTTTTACCAGAACTACCAGTAATTAAGCTTTTTTTTCAGCAATAAGGTATGGTTAATTGCTACTTATCCTTCCTTAAAATTGCTTCCATTCCTTACCTCCATCTCTTTTATTGGCATTATCACATTAAAACATAATTACCAGTTTAAGTTGTCCTTTGGTCTACTAAACTGGAAGTACCTCAAGGATAAGAACTGTGCTGTCACTTTCATCATCAAACTATCAGATGCTTATAAAAAGATGTTATATAAGTCAAGACTCTTACTCTTGAAAGGACAGAAGCTCATTTCAAACTAAGTAAGCCACGAGAAAAAAAAATTTTGTTTGACTCATGTCATAGAGAAATCCAAGGAATAGCTACATTGCCTCTGTTTCACTTCACTCTCAGCTTTTCTCTTGACACACCAACTCTTGTGATCCCAAAAATATCTCATTAAAACTTGTGATACAAAACAGAGATCATTTGTGTTTCATTATCCATATATCAGATTCCAGTCCTCATTTTTGAATCCTGTGATTATCCCTTAGGCGAGGGACATGGCGAGCTCAAATTGACCATCCTGAGATACATGACCACCCAGAACTAGACTGTAAAATGCCATAGAATGTGGAACAGAAGGGATGGATCCAGGTTGGTTTCTTAAGTAAAAAATGAGGTTCTGTTACTTGAAATAAAGAAGAAGGAACACTGAGAAGCTAAAAACAGCAGACATCAACTATGAAATTAATTCCAAGTTAACAGGGCCATGTGGGTATCAAGGTAAGGATCCAAACCCAGTTGTCTGACATCAAGTGTAGTGTGTTTTCCATAGTAGAAAGTTGTTTCAAAAAATAAAGATGCAGGGATTTATAAAGGCAATTTATTTATAATGTCCAATTATCCTGAAAACCAAAACAATAAGTGCAGGGGAAACTCCTGGATATATTCTGTCCTGTGCCAGCCAACCCACCCTTCAAAGCTAAAGCACTTATTTCCCCATCTACTGAGAGCATTGGCAGCTGACTGCCTTCCTTGAGGAATTGCCCTCTGCTGAAGACAACCACCAAACCAAAGCCTATGCAGGATGATACAATTTCTCCTTCTACTGGACCTAACTCGGGATAACTCTGAGGGCATCCCACTTCCTGGGATCTGGGCAGGTCTCTGATGGGCTGCACTACCATTCTCCCTTTGCTGACTCTTGTTCCCTTCCGTGGCCTCACAAGGGTTATTCCTCAGAGCTGTCCCTAACACACTTCCTGTTCTTCCATCCTTATTCTAGAGTCTGCTTTCCTGGAAACTCCATCTTCTAAAGTATAATAGGTTTTTCTTAGGACTGAAGGATAGTGAAAGACTAATTGATAACTGAAACCAATTAAATGTTATTGGGAAAGGTATTCATGTTTGTCATATTTCTTAATATTTTGATTTAAAAGTTTTCTCTAATTAAAATGTAATATACACTATTAGCTAACATGTGACTATCTATGCTTTACCTTCCTATACAGCATGAATAGAATAAAATCATTAAGAGTAGTGACAGTATGCTAATCAAGGTTCTCTAATAACTAACTGTAAGGAAAGCAAACAGATGATACTGAGACCATAATCTAGGCAGTATGCATAATGTTCCGGGTATGTACATACATGGGGGAAGGGAGAATCCATACTCTGTGACATAAAGAAGTTAAGAAATTGGGGCATTGGTTCCAAAACTGGTTTCTTAAATCATCAGCTGAGAAAAATCTCTGTGCTTTGTCATGAGAGTTTGTATTTTATTGGAATGGAAAGGGGCTCAGAAAACTTATTTTTCAACAAGTTCTCCAGATGATTCCAAAAAAAATTAAATGGACCACAATTTGAAAAATGGCGACCTAAGGACCAAAGTATACTTCTGTATTAGTTTTCTATTGCTGCTGTAACAAATGACCACAAATTTAAAGGCTTAAACCCCACAAATTATTATTTTATAGTTCTGTAGGTCAGAAGTCTGACATGAGATCTCAATAGACTAAAATCAAGATAGCAGCAAGTCTGTGTTCCTTTCTGGAGGTTCTTGGGAAGAACCTTCCTCACCTTTACTATCCACAATTCTTTGCCGGAGTTGCCCACTCCCCTTTTCAAAGCCAGCAATGTTCCATCTCTCTGAAGTTTCCTCAAAGTCAACTCATTCTTCAGGAGTCAGATCTCCCTTTGACTCTTTTCTCTCTTTTTCTTCTAATTTTAAGGACTCTGTGATCACACTAGACCCACCCTAATCATACAGGATATCTCGCCATCTTCAGGTCAAATGATTAGCAACTTTAATGCCATCAAGAGCATTAATTCCTTTTTGCTTAAATAATTTACTCACAGATTCCAGGAATTAGGATTTGGACATCTTTGGAAGGTCACTGTTCTGCCTACAAGTTCCTTTATAGTGCCCAGGAAAAAGTTTTTTTTCCCCCTAATTTTATGTTTAATAACTCAGTTAATGAGCCTCCCACCACTTGCTATTTAGAATTTTCTGGTCAGTAGAATTAATAATCACTGGAATTACTGAACTGAAACTACGATTTAACTTTCTGTTATTAATAAATAGCACTTAGTCACACCCATAGGCCTAGAAGCTCCTTGAAGTTAAGCATCATGTCTTATCTCTTTTGTTTCTGTGACTTTTATTTTTACTTCTTGTCAAGTAATAGACACACAGATAAAGTAGCTGAAAACTTGTGATGGTTAATTATGTTCATGAATTAATAAAACCAAAGGCCCATTCTTTCTTTTAATAACTCTTTCAGAGTATCTAATAGCATGATTCAGATTCTTCTCATATTAAACTTACTAATTGCCACATATCATGGGTGTTTAGTGTTACTCTTAAACAAGCAAAGCAATAATTATTTAATTCCTGCATTCCAAGAATCCAAACTGTTATGCTTGCTATTTTGGGTAGCTACCCAACAGTAAATTTAGGCAATGATGTTCTATATTTGTGGAAAGGGGTGGTCTCTTACTAAGTGATTATGCGCTATTATTAACAATAGTAGTAACTACTATGTGTTAGACCTTACACTGGATTTTGTGCACACACGCATGCCTGTGCACACCCTCACTAATCTGATCTTTGAAGACATCTATAAAATAAATATTTCCTCATTTATAGATCAAATTGAAAAGTTTACAATCACATCATCCAGACAGTGATAACCAGAATTCCAGACTAAGGAAGCAAAGGGACAATAGCAATTTCTTTTTTATCACATCACATTTCTGGCTAAATAACAATATGCCATATCACTTAATTGTTGGCCAAAACAAAAGCTATGGCCAAACAAAACCTTTTAAATCAAGAGGAAATAATTTACAAGCTCAATTTGAGCTATACTAACAAGTCACTCTCAGACTGAAACCACTTTTCTGTACGCGTAGCTTGTCATCTGCTGAGATCTTCTACTTCAGCTTTCAATAGGTTAAAATTGTGTTTAGGATAAAATCAAAACTGCTTTCTGTATCTCACCAAGAGAAACATAATCTGACCCTCCGTCTCCATGCATGTTCACCTCGTTCCACTCTACCTCACTAATGTGGCTGCATCCACATTGGAGTCCTTTACGTTCTTCGAACACAAACTCTTCGCTACTTTGGGGCATTTTCCATGCTGTCATCTTCTATTCCTAGTTCTTTGCCTGGGTAATGACTTCTCATCTTTGAGATCAGATTAAGTGCCAGTTTCCCAGAGAAACCTTGCTTGAGTATGATAACTAAAATACATCCTCCTTGCCACCCTGTCATTATCTACCAGAGCACCCTAATTGTTTCCTTACAAGCTTTTGAGTTGATTTGTATTGATTAGTTTACTTGCTCACCATCTATCTCATTGTGGGGAAGTGTATATTCACTGTTATAGTCTTTGCACCCAGCCTTGTATCTGTATTCAGTAAATACTTTGTGGAACATTGTTTTTCTTTTTCTCAAAGTTAAGATATGAGATTGCACCAGAATATTAGATCTGTGAACAGAAGATTTCCTAGAACGTTAATGATCTGGAGCCTTGAGCTTTGGTCACAAAGTATATCTCAATATATTACTTATTTTGTTTGTCTTATATTTAGCTGTCCATTGAAGTGCTTCAATATAAAGAAACAACAATGACTTACAACTCAAAATCAAGGATTTGCTCTGACACAGATTTTAAAGGCATATCGGTTCTGGGATGGGCCCAGGCTTCGGTACTTTTAATAAGATTCCCAGATGATTCTGATTCATACCAAAGTTTAAGAACACTCGTTGAGTATGTTCATAGTCCTATTATAGGTCTACCCATTTCTAACCTTTTGTTTAACTCACACTTGAGTATTTTATACCCTCGGGTACTTTCCAATTTGGATATTTAATGAGTACACAATTACTAATTTTTTAAAGATTTTATTTATTTATTCATGAGAGATACAGAGAGATGCAAAGAGAGAGGCAGAGACACAGGCAGGGGGAGAAGCAGGCTCCATGCAGGGAGCCTGATGTGGGACTCGATCCAGGTTTCCAGGATCACGTCCTGGACTGAAGGTGGTGCTAAACCGCTGAGCCACCCGGCTGCCCCACAATTACTAATTACTATGTTATTTCTGCTTTTACATCTCTTGCTCTGCTCTAGATGAGGCTTTGTTCTTTTAGGCTGCTATGATTCTGACATCCTGGGTTTATAATATAATTAGGAATAAGATAATACAAAGTGGAATTCATACAGTCATTGATTAAGAGTTTGAGATTCACTAGATAACATATACTATTTATAAAATCGTTTTAAAATAAAATTAGTCACACAAAGAAAGCAAAGTTCTTTTTATTAACTTTTCACCCTGCAAATATAAAATCTTATTGTGAGCACATATCAGTTTCCAGACTTGTGGCTATTTGTTTTCTTGTTCTGTGGGCTTATATATTGCTTTTCATTGGTAATATATTGAAAAACATATGAACTAATTATTGCCTTTGAGGGGGCAATTTTACATACATGCAATCATGTACCATTGGGAATTTTAAGATATAGTCCATTCATAGTAAGTAACCTATAATCCCTATTACTTACCTTTCACCAGTTTTTCCCTTTAAACATTTTATGCCATGGATATATACTGAAAAATATAGTTTATTTTATAGTAAGAGCAATATGCTATATTAAGATTGTATTGTGACATGTACATCTTCCAGCCACATTTATCAGTGTTCAGATCCTTTCTATAAACAACCAATGCAGTACTAAGAAGACATATTTGTAGCATTTCAGACACTTATTTTTACTTAAACATACATCAAAGTACAATCTGTAAACATTTCATTTAGACTGGGTTTTATCCTTTTCATTTAAATACAAAATAATGGCATTTTCCTTTTTTTAAAAAAAATCTACATTAAATTAGCCAACATATGGTATACCATTAGTTTCCAATGTAGAGTTCAGTAATTCATCAGTTACACATAAAACCCAGTGCTCCTCACATTTTTATTTGATAATCTTTTAGAACTTCGCTCATTTTGGAATGGGTATATGAATATATTGTTAAAATATGCTTTATACACAAAATACATTCCCCATACTCCTGAAAAGAAAACTGTCTCCTATCAAGTTCTCTATATTTGAGGTAGGGAAGTGGTACTCACAAAATAGACAAAAATGTGGCTGTTTTATTTGTGGTCGAAGTGACCTGAAACCCTTAAGTATAACTTCTCAAAACCCCCTTTCTACTTAGATTATAGATGCCAAGTTTTAGTGATATTGTTGCCTAGTTTTAGAAACATTCGTACTTTTGATTTAGATCCATTTGCCATTAATGATATTCATATTTTACCTAAAGTTAATATCACTCTTTAATGCTAAACAAAATAACAAGTGTACTTTCCTTATCTCACATTTATTTTAGACAAGTGAGAGTCCTCTTCAACTGTTTCCCTCTACCTTGTCCTAAGACTTTTTAGAGGTGAGATCATTTAAATGCTCAGCGGAAAGAAAGCAATTCACTGAACAAACAAAAACTACTACATTTTGTATGTAAACACATTAAATCGTATTATGCCTAAACTATATTTGAGAGTTCTATCAGCTACTCAATTTGTAGTTTTAAATAGCCTACAATGTTGAACAATAAACTGCATTTTGGTGTGAGCAAAGTAGCTTTTATCTCCCGTCTGTGGTCTAATTCACATTTTGATGGGCTTTTGATGTTCCTAGATATCCGTGGAATACAGGAGTTTTTGGACAAGGTGTCTCAGCAGGGAATGGATGTTGCGTTGCAGAAGGTAGAAAACAACATCAATAAAATGATCACCACTCTCTTTGACACCTTGAGAATAGAGGAATTGAATCGCTATCGAGACACTCTTAGACGAGCCATCCTTGTTATGAATCCTGCGACAGCCAAATCGTTCATTACTGAGGTGAGTAACAATTGTTGCGGTAGGGTGAAAAAATTAAATGCTTTGGAACAGACCTCACAGTCGAATTGAAAATTAAGAGCAGTGTAAGAGAATGAACTACACGTGAGTGTCATTAGCACTAATGGAGGTAGCACACCAACTTCCTTGCTTCTTGCATTCATCCAGTTAACTGCTGAGAATGTTTGTACTTCTATATCTAAGTGCATTGACAGGATGATCTTAAGAAATGTCATTGGGAGTTTAAAAGTATTGTTGACCCTGAATTATTTTAACACATTCAAAAATAAATTCACAGAGGCACAATTTTCCAACTAATCCTTCAATTCCTGCAAGTCAGAACTTTACCTCTGAGAGAAGATATACTTGAACCAGGCTGTCATTGCCTGCACATCATTACTTTTACAAAAACATAGAGCCAACATATTTCCATTCTGTGAACTCTGTACCAAGACAAATAATTAAAACAGTCTGAAACTCTCTGCAAAGTGATGCCCAAAGTACATTTTATGATCCTGCATTTATGATGCTGTATCTTCAAAATTTAAATTGTATCTATTCATTTGGCTAGAAGCTCCAAAACTTTGTAAAACTACAATTAAGACTTTTTAATGATTGGTATAACATCTTTATGTTCTAAAATGCTTGCTACTGCCTTGACAGGGTTATTGTCATTTGCCTTACTTCAAGTTTTTAATTTTATATAGTGTTAGAACTGGTCATGACATTGCATACTTTCACATGGGCTTTATAAGTAGTATTTTTAATTTTGGTGACTTTGACTAATACTTTTTTCCTCACTTCTCTAGGAAGTTTTCTTTAGCTTCCAAAGTGGTGTTATAAGCCTCCAAATTAGGGTTGTGTTAGAAATTCTTTGACACTCTATAATCTAATTGGTATCAAGGAACTGAAGCAGAATATAAATCCTAAGAATAAAAATTTTGGAAAACTATCAATAATGCCACTTTTAAAACATTTTAATAGAGAACTTTGTTATGCAGTTAAGGACAAATATAGAACTTTGACCTTTTCGAATCTAGCAAATTACTCAGAGAATCTCTTTTGAACGTCTAGATTTTTCCACAATAGAAAGAATATTTCCAATTCTACAAGAGTTCATTCTTTCCTTCAAGAAGCACAAAATCTGCTGAAAAATTCAAGATAAATACACAGATTCCAAATATGGAATCTTAAAATCATAATAATTGAGGTTGAAGGATTTATTGGGTATCTTTGGTTAGGGATTTTTGAAATCAGAGGAGGCTTCATTGAGAAGGCACATTTGAATTAGATTCATTATCATGAGTAGGAATTCACCAAAAAAGTGTGGTATACAACAGACAAATATAAGTCCATTCCAGCCACTTTCTGGTCATGTGGAGTTGGCAAATTACCTAGCATTTCTCATTTTATTATCTGTCGTCAATAAAATGAGAGTAATATATTGATTTCAACTTATGAAATGTGTAATGTAAATGAGAGATCCTATGAAATGCCTTAAAGGGGGATGTAGGGGGTGACACCTAGTAAATACTTAAGACATGGTAACTTCCAGGTCATTTTTTCTAGCGTATAGCACATGCCTGACCATAGCAGATGCTCAAAAAATACTAGGTGAACTGAAAAGAAAATCAAGATGTGCAAAGGCACAGTCCTTGACTGTATGCTCAAAACAGAGCAAATAGCTTTGTATAGATTCAAAGTAGGATATGTGAAAAAGAGAAGTGACACACACAATGTAACACATGGATAGAAACCAAATGGCAAAGGTCTGTGAGCGCCAGATAACAATTCATATATATTTATTTACTAAGCAGTCAGAAGCAATCAGCTGAGAAGTGGGACAATATGACCAAGGACTTTTGCCAACTCATGATCTAGACTTGTATTCTGACCATGGCCCCCTATCCTTGCCTCTGGACTTTGATACCTATAATAATCTACTATTTTCATCTTTGTTCACAAGCATATAAAATAAAATAAAAGACCAAGGACTTTTGCCAACTCATGATCTAGACTTGTATTCTGACCATGGCCCCCTATCCTTGCCTCTGGACTTTGATACCTGTAATAATCTACTATTTTCATCTTTGTTCACAAGCATAGAAAATCTATTTTTGTGATTTTCCTGACACTTCTCCTCTTTCCTCTAGCCAGCCACTACTCTTCTCCTCACTTGTATCTCACAATCACTGATTTTATGTCTCCAAACTCTACTAAGTCTTAGTCTGTGGTCTCAAACAGTGATATAAGAATGACAGAAAGAATGTGAACCCACCACCTTCCCCATCCTACCCTGGCTATTTTCTCTGACCTCTGTAGTGGCTCCTGTTTTCAATTAACTGTTTTCAAACAGTTTTCTGCTTGCTTCTGCTCTCCCATGGGTTCTAGGAGTATTTCCCCACTTAGGAAACAGACTGGCCCCTCAATATCAGAAACGATTAATTCAAAGGGCAAAAAGTATGGAATTCAAATGGCACATAGCACCAAAGGTCTGAAGACACAAAGAATAGATTTTGTATGTATGTTTATATGTGGTCTTTGTTCTAGGATAACAATGCAACAGTAGTTTCCCAAATTTAGCCATGATGGCCTGCTTGGTTTTTGTAGATAAGAATCTGACTATCCATCTGTATTTATCTGAATGTCAGCTTTCAAGGACGTTTTGCATGAGCCCGTATGTGAGAAGGGCCTTGTGAAAATCAGCATGCAATTAACTTCAGTCCTTTCTATTCACTGATTCTGTATTAGCAAATTTGCCTACTCACTGAAGTTTATTTGTAACTTGAAAATCAATGCTAGGGATGTTTTCACAAGTCATTCACAGTAATGTTCAGAGCTGTGAAAACTCTGAGCTGCCTGACAGCTCATATTCCCAGCTAAGTTGAACAAAGCTGTGTTCTGTATTCTTGTTTCAGTTTTCATACTGGAAACGAATGGCCTTTTTGCAGTTTATTTAGTGTCTCCTTTTTTTTTTTTTTTTTGGCATTTTTTGTGCCATTTGCTGATAATCTCACAATCTGTTTAAAATGGCCTCCAAGTGGAGCACTGAAAAGCTGTCCTCACTGCGATGTGTCCTACTGAGAAAATACCTGTTTCCATAAGGTCCATTCAGGCATGAGTACCCTTGGCCATGAGTTCAATGTTAATGAATCAACATGTTGTTTGAATGTTTGCGCTTGCCCCCTCCAAATTCATACGTTGAAATCCTGTGCCCAATTTGATGACTTCAGGAGGTGGGGCCTTTGGGAAGTGCTGAAGTCTTGAGGATGGCTTCCTCATAAATAGGGTCAGTGTTATTCTAAATGCTCAAAAGAACCTTGTAGAGCTCTCTAGCACCTTCTGCTGAGTAAAAATACAGGGAGCCTGTAACCAAAAGAGGGCCCTCTTTTGCATGATGCAGCCATGCTGGTACCTGACTGAAATACCAGCCTCCAGGACTGTGAAAAATAATTTTTTGCTTTTAATAAGCTACCCAATCTGTGGCATTTTGTTGTAACAGCCCAAATGGACTAGGACACAATAAAATGTATATATACACAACATATATTAATCACATGTACAATATATATTAAGTATATATATTGCATATATTTTTAAATATCTTTAAATAGAAACATAAAGAAAACCAGAGGCTTTTAGGAACCAAATCCCATATTTCCCCTAAGAGCACTGGCTCAGCATGTATTAATTCCATGTTCTCATGAAATTTTCAGAACGTAACTACTGGGAATGATAAGAATTGACTCTGCTTCCATACTTTTCAGCTCCTATCTTATTCCATTTGTCAAGGATCAAAATTTCTAGACCTCCACAGATGAGCAAGCTCTCTGCTACTGCTCCCATGACAATAATTAGTCTGTGGCTTCTTCTACCATATATCGTCAAATATCATTACTTCATCTGTTTTTCTTTTTTCCATAATTTATTTTAAAAAGCATTCCTGATAGTCTTTTCCCTTCTTCCTCTTGGTTATTGATTTATATACCTATTCAACTCCTTATAAATTATTGGAGGCTTAGGTGGTAATCCCTTTAATCTCCTTGAGTTGGAAGTTCCAGACTGTTCTTTCAGATTTTTAGTGGTCAAAACTGAACAAACATAGGGTACTTTAAGAACCACTGTTACAATTTTTAAGAGATACCTTGAATCGTGACATTTTAGATTTGGAACATGAAACATTCTGTCCAAATTCCAAATTTACAGTTGAAAAAAACTAAAAGGCTCTCTAGATCCAGTCAATATTGTTCTCCAACTTCCTCCAGTGATGTTTAACACCTTTGCAGCTAGTGCGGATTGTGGATGGTAAGGGACACACACAGTTTGAAAATAGTAAAGTTGTCAGTGGGTCAAAGGGGTACATGACTGTCAGATCCTAAGAGAAGTATTTGTAGAAATAACTTACCAAGGATTGTAGAAAGGCAAATGAAGCTAGAAAGAAAATGATGGATTGAGATAAAAGGAAAGATCCAGATAGTAAAGGTTCTGATGAGGACAGAGATTCAGTAAGCAGCTAAGAGAGGGAGGGATAGAGAAGGGGAAATTCTAGCTAACGGGAGAGGATAGCAGAACTCTCACTTTTACTGCTTCCTTTTTTTTATTTATTTATTTTTTTTTTCTTTTACTGCTTCCTATACAAGTGGGCATAGAAAGTGGTTGAAATATTCAAAGGAAGCATTAACCTAAAAGTCAAAAGAATGAATTTTAAAAAAGAAATTGCTCACTTAGCATTGTCATTTAATTGCTAACGGGAAAAATGGGCATATCAATTCTGTTTGCGTCTTTTTTTCTGTCTCTGGAGCAATTATGTGGCACTGAGTTAATTATGCTCCCTTTGAAGTCTTAGAAACTTACATTACATGTCTACAGCTAGTGCTCCACCTCTCATTCAAGAGTTTCAAAGCGTTAAGAAAAATACTGCTGTTATGTGCAGCTGAGTAAATCAACCTGCTGTGATATCGGTAGAAAATTGTTATCACGATGTACCTGTTAGTGTCCTTGAAATTAATATGGTGAATCAGGAGTGCTTACATGGTTTGATTTAAATGTGGATCCGGATATTTTGAAAAACAACTTTTTTTAATATAGGAATATTTGCATTAGAAACTGCATGTTATATCCTTTCTAGAAAGTATACAACAAGCCTATATAAATTAGAATTTTTTGTCATGGCTTTTAGTTTTCAGGTTTGATAAGAAAATCAAATCTGAAAACAGTAAGTTTTATGACGTATACAGTAATGATTATCATCTTCTATTTGCTTTTCTTCAAATTTTCAGAAAGGAACTGTATTGTTACATGAAATCCTTTTATTCTGCAATGAGAGAAGGGTATTATCTCTTATTCCTTAAACATATTTTATGAAATAGTTTTCATTTCATTGTCCTATACCCCAAAGAACTTTGATCTTGTCAGACAACTTAAAGACAAAATTACTTATTTCAGATATATAAGCAGCTTGTCAGAAATAAGCCTTTAGGAAAGTTTAGGAAACAAGTGAAGATATCTTTCTTAATAGATACAGCAGGAATCCCAGTCATCAAAAACATAGTCTTAATATTCAAATTACTGTGATTGTTATTTCATAGCTATTTAAATAACCTAATATTTTACCAAAAAGAGAAATTATTTGGAGACATTACACAATGAACAGTTTTTAAGATGACACTAGTATAATGATATTTGAAAAAGGAGCTTTTGAAAGTATTTTCCCCCAAATGTATCCATTGCATGAAAGTCTCTCTAATACTACTGTGTTCCTAGATGGCTGCTATACATTTTTTAAAGTAAACTTTGTGTTGAGACTTTGTGTATGTTATCATACACACGAATAGTGCACATAAGTGTTGTAACTGAACAAATTTCCATGCAACCAGTGTCCAGGTTAAGAAACAGAATCTGGTGCTCCCAGTTTCCCTCCCTATTCACCACCCAGCTTAGCCTCCTCAATGATAGCCATTATCCTTACTTTAAACACAATAAGCTAGTTGTGATTGAGTTTAATTTGTATATGAATAGAATCATACTGTATATATTGTTTTGTCTGTTTTCTGTTGGTCAACATCATGTTTATGAGATTCATCCATGTTGAAACATGTAGGCAGGTCATTCATTTTGATTACTTCAAAGAATTTAATTGTATGAATATGCCACAGTTAATATAACTTATGTTGATGATTTTTTTCTAGTTTTGCCTATTACAAATAGTGGTTTTATGCATGTATTTTTGTGTATGTCTGTATTTTTGTTGGATGTATAATTGGGAATGGAATTACTAGTTCAAGAGTCACATAAGGTATGTAATTTATTAAAGTTAGCTGATACAGCCAGTTTTCTAAAGTGTTTATAGAAATTTGATTTCTATTAATAGCAAGTAGAAGTATTTCAATTTTCCATTTTCTTACCAACACTTTGGAGGTTTTTTGTTGTTTATTTTCTGTCTTTTTTATTTTATTTATCCTGGTGAGAATTTAGCTTTAGTTTTTAACTTGCATTTTCCTGATGGAGTTTTTTTTAGTATATTTATTGACTTTTAAAAAAATTTTACTTTATGGAGTGCACATCCAAGTCATTTTCCTTCCCCTCTCATAATTTGTAGTTTTGTATATAATAGGGATAAGATTTCATTGTTAAATGAATATATTTTAAATACCATTTCCATTGTTTGTCTTTTTACTTCAAAAATAGTGAATTTTGATGAACATAAATTTTTATTGGTAATGTAGTCTGAGTTGCTAATTTGTTCTCCTTATAGTTAGCATTTTTGTCTTTTTTGTTTGTTTTTTTTAAAGAAAACTCTTTTCTAAGGTCATAAAGGCATACTCATGTCGTTTTTTTTTTTTTTTTTTTTTTAGAAATTTTGTTTTATTATTTACATTTAAATCTGAAGCCCATCTGAAAGTAATTGCTTTACATGGTGGATGATAGAGATGGATATACATTTATTTTCCGTATGGCATCTGCTATTCATTTTGACATAGGACCAATGAGCCTGAATTAGATTAGGGAGAAGTTCCTGTGGACTTCAAGGTCCTTCTAGCAGGATTAAGAATCAAACTGATATGAAACAGATTAACAGGAGACAATCAAATTTCATTTTGTACGTCTAGGGAATCCACACAAAGATGAAAATCCAAAGACAGGTAAAATGAGGTAATATGTCATCTTGAAATAAGGCAAAGGGGGTAGGGGCCCAAGACTTCAAAGGAAATAGATGTGATTCACAGAAAGAGTGATTTACTGAGATGTAATTTCTGTATTCACGGAAAATATTTGCTAAACAAATGTTTGCTGGATTATTCAGAAACAATGGGACATAGAAGACTTGATTAAAGAGGCCTTGCTGGGGCCCTCCTTGTCTACCATACTTAGTTCATACCAAAATGTTGTTATCCGTGGTGATAGCTCTCTTCCTAGAGTAGATTCTCTATCTAAATTCTTTTAGTCAGTTGTGGGGGATGGTAGTAAAGAGCTTTTCCTGACTCTGTTGGGGTTTGATTGCTTTTAACTCAAAATAATCTTCATGCCAAAGCAGCATATTTCAGGGGGACCCATCCCAACGCCCTTCAATGGAAAGGAAAGTTAGAAATCCCTACCATCAGTGAATAAAATGGGAGCTCATTAATATCTTTGAAAGTATAGATCTATTATTCCTGTATCATATCTTGTGTCTTTATCATACTTTTTTTCTCTCTAACGTGAAGCACATGATTTTAGGAGAGAATACAAGACTATATTGATGATTCATCAGAGTAAGAATCTTTCTATGCTCCCATGATTATAAAAGTTAATAATGCTGGATTTTGTAATAAAAGTTTTAACTCTTTCCAAGGGCCCAGTAGACATGGATCATCAAGTAGCAGCTAGTGGGCAGTCACTCAAAAATCCAACTCATTCATATGGTTTTTATGATGACATGGAATTCTAAGAGAAAAAAGAATTTTAATTTCACTTGATTAAAATAAACAAAACCTCTAACAGGCACCACTTCATTCATGATTTAATTTATTTTTCTTGTATCATAGTTATCAATTATTATTGAACTGCTCTCAAATCTGAGTTTTTGCTTTAGCTCAGTATTGTATTGAACTTGAAAGTCAGTTCTGTTACCAGTCAACCCACAGCTTTGGATTTTTTTTTCTCTTAATGAGAAAATATCAAATTTATTTTACTTTCCATCTGACCACAATCATGTATGATAGCTCTTGCTTCTGTTAGTGAGGCCTGAAAGAGCATCAGACTTTGCTTTTCTGGTTGGAGTTCTGTTTAACTCTCAGAAGGTTCTCCTGAAGAAGAGAACTCAGCAGGGTATTAGGTCCCAATGAATCTAATCTTGTAATAAGACAGATCCAACTCACGTCTCTCCTGTGACCGCTGACTAGGGATACAGACATTGGTGAACAATTTGCTACTAATTTCTACTAGCCTAAAAGTCATTTAACAATTTTTGTCTTTGCAACATCTAATTTGCTAGAGTTCTTTTTCTGTTAAGTTTTCAAATGGATTCAACATTTTCATTCTATTCTATTTAATGAAACAAAATTAAATAAAATATCTGAACATTACTAAGGGTTGTACTCTTAATTGAAAATAAAATCACAATTGTTTCAACCTTTATAACAAGGGAATTGGAGTCCTTCTTTAATCCATTACTCATTTATTCATTAATCCAGACAATATTTTAAAACTATTCTGCACAACACAATGTGCAAAATGTTGCTGGGAATATAATTGTGAATGATATATGATTCCAGCCACAATATATAGACCAATAAGGAAAATGTTGTAAACATAAAATGTACAAAATAATAAAACTACTAGAAAGAACAAGCAGAAAACAGCTAAGTGATTCTCTTCAACTCCAAAAAAGTATTGCAAATAAAACAAAGTTGCTATCTAAAACTTGATGAAATAAAGTTTGGAGATAATGTACAAGATTACCCATATCTAGAAGTAAACCGAAATTTTAATCGTTATGGGAAACTGAGAAATCTTGGTTACTTCAGGAAATTGAAAGAAATTCTTACCATAACTTGATATAGTCTTCTCAAAGCATGTCTTGAATTTGAATGAATCCAGAGTGATTTTCCTGCCACAAACTAACATGGAAAAACAAATAAACAAACTAACAAAAACAAAGGGATTAATTATAATAGATTTAAGGATTAATTTGAAGATTAAAAGTCAGCAGTGTTTGTCTATTACTGTCTAGAGAAGAAACATATCTGACCTGGAAAACAAGACATACCAACATGTAATGGTATTCTCTGTAGTATGTGTCACACAGTTATCAGCCCTTACCATGGTCTGAGTGAAATAGTTTTCAAAATTATGTGCCTCTCATTTTCAACATCACTTTTTAAAGCTAGAAAAATGGTGAGCTCCTGTATTTTAAACCCTAGAGAGATATATTTGCTGCAAATTAATAAATTAACAATTTAATTACTATGCCAGTTCTTAGTAAATTTTCTTAGCATGTAAATGACAAATACATGCAAGAACCATTAATTTCCATTTCCAGATCGAAACATAGATTATTATACTCTGCCCTGCTCTTCTAGGCAGCAATGGCAAATGGATCTTAGCACAAGAGTCTAAATCTACTTGCCATCCTGGGTTAGAATGAGTCAGTCTCCCAGAACTTAATCAATTCCTTAAATGCTTACTGACAAAATCAATATTTTAGATTTGTAGACTAGATTTTAAAGTATAGCCACCCCATGAAGCATTGTTGAAATGCTAGCTGGTACCACTACATTACAATTATATTTATACTTTTCTCACTGTAATATAGCTAAATAAAAGGGAAATAAACTGTGTAAGCAGAGAAAATTAAGAAGGTCCATTTGATTTTTCCACTGAACCCAATTTTTAATAGAATACATGAAACTGTAGCACATGAAGATTAAAAGATTGGACTTACGTGTGTCCACCAACACTAAAATCATATGAACATGTGGGTCCATAAATTTCAAATACTAATTACTTTAGATATGTATATTACTTGATTAAGTAACTTTTAAGTCAATATTTGAAACCTGTATTTAGGATTTGGATTTACAGTAGAAGGGAAACATGAATAAAGATACAGAGATGGAAATTGACAATCTGAAAGTTGGTACAGGGGACACAAGTATCTGAAGTAGAATTATAGGATCCAAAGTCAGAAAGTGGAGTATTACCAGAATGGTAGGTGAAAATCATTGAATGCCAAACCTACAATGGCAGCACTGATATGGAATTTGGATGCAGTTTTTGCCTAACTAGCTGTGTAGTCCTGGGCAAGCTATTTAAAATCATTCAAATTGATGTTCCTCATCTATAAAATGGAATACTTTTTAGATCACAGAGATTTTTGAAGACCCATATCTGGTAATATAAATACAAAATGTAGAATACTGTTCATACTCAGTAAAAATTTAAACTTGTTCCAGAACTGTAAGTCATATAAGAAGAAAATGTAAATGATAGTGGAATTAATAGACTTAGGAATGATTGAGTATGCAGAATGAGATTGAGATGTAGGTAACAGAGGTGGACCCTATGTTTCAAGTCTGGGTCTCAAGGAAGTTAAGGTTTTGAAATCAGGAACATAAGAAGATAAACAGATTTTGAGATAATATGATAAATGTAATTTCAGTAATATATTTGATGTTATTCTGGAACATCTAGATTGAGACATGCATCAGGTTGATGGAAATGAATGAATAGAATCCAGCTGTGCTAAGGAAAAGCTATTGTATTTGCCAGTGATGATTAGTGTGATAATGATCTTACCAAATCTTATTAAAATAGTGTGAGAGGGAAAGATTATAAAGAAGTAAATAACAAAGGGGTTGTTAAACAATAAGTAGAGCAAGAATAGGCAGCTATTTCAAGTTTGCGAGCAAAAAGAATGGTCAAATAATGGTCAAATAATACTGTATCTTAGGAAGAAACCTATTTCAAGGAAGATTTTTTCCAAGACTATTTCACAGAAGTAAGGAAGATCAAGAGGAAAGGGAGAAATTGAAGATACAAGATATAGAAAAAAATCAATGTAGAAGCATTGAAATGAAGTAAGATCAGTTTTATAATTAAATTATATTTTAATGGAGAGAAACTGAGGAAGTAAGAAAGGATAAAAATACAGAGAATTTGAAGGTAATGAGGAGGGCTCAATTCCATTTGGACAGAATACATATATACCAGAATCACTGGGTTCTTTTTTTATATATATATTTTATTTATTTATTCATGAGAGACCCAGAGAGAGAGAGAAAGATGGAGGCAGAGACACAGGCAGAGGGAGAAGCAGGCTCTATGCAGGGAGCCTGACGTGGGACTCAATCCTGGGTCTCCAGGATCAGGCCCTGGACTGAAGTCAGCGCTAAACTGCTGAGCCACCTGGGCTGCCCTAGACTTGATTTTAAAGAAAGAATATTAACTGGATTAATGCTTCAAAGATAATTTAAAATGTGCTTAGCAAGAGAAAATTTCTCAGCCTTTACACTATTGACAGTTGGACCAGATAATTCTTTACTATAGAAGGCTGTCCTGGGCATTGTAGTATGTTAGAGGTACCCCTACCTCTACTGGCTAGACACCAGTGGACACCAATCATATAATCAAAAAAAAAAAAAAAAAAGGTCAAACATTGCCAAAAGTTCCTCATTAGTGGTGATGATGGTCGTAGAGGATTAAAACCATCCCTGGTTAATTATCACTGTTATAGAACATTTCAGTGTTTGAAATATTCAAGTTTATTCTCATGGAACTTTTACTGCTGGCTTATGACAATTTTATTTCACTTTTCCTCTGAGAATCGCTAGTTAACATTTATTGGACTCTTTCCAAGTGTCTGGCACTATGCTAATTACTCTGTATATTATCTTGTATCAGCCTCAAAAAAATCCAATGAGATGGGTATCTTCATTCTTCATTAAAGGAATTGCATATATACACTTGTTTATATTATGCAGATTTCATTTTATTTTTGTTAAATTAGTCATTATTTTTCAAGTGGTTTTACTGTTTTCTAACAATGCCCATCACAAATTCCTTTTGGGGGAGAGTATAATTGGTTTCCAAGGAATACTTACCTCTCAATGGTTACGTTTACTTTATGGTATTTGAACATGAGGGGCAAATCTGCCAAAAGAATTTTAGCACAAAATATCTGAAAAGGCAAAAGAAATGAATTATATACATAAATTGATACATAACTAATTGGCGGGAAGAAATGAGTTGATTGTGAACATTGTAAAGTAGTGGACATAGACAATAATCAACATTTACTGAGTTTTTTTTTTTTATGTGCCAGACTCTGTTTTGAGTGTGTTTTACATATTAACACTGTTTTTAATCCTTACACCAAATCTATGAGGTAGGTTCAGCATTTGGCCCTATTTTACAAAAAAAAAAAAAAAAAAAAAGGAAAAGGAAACAGAGACACAAAGAGGTGAAACTAGCCCAAGTCACACAACAAGTAATGGCAAAACCAACTGTAGACCTTTTTTTAAAGATGTTATTTGTTTACTCACGAAAGACACAAAGAGAAGCAGAGACATAGGCAGAGGGAGAAGCAGGCTCCCTGTGGGGAGTCTGATGTGGGGCTCTAACCCAGGCCCCAGGGATCATGACCTGAGTGAAAGGCAGACACTCAACCATTGAGCCACACAGGTGACCCTAGACCAATCTTAAAGAGTGTGCTATGCTATATTGCCTCTCCAAGTATACGATAAGTGTGAAAAAAATCATCATAACTTTCTATTCATGACAGAAATTGTTGGTATGCTTAACTCTTGTTAAATCATTTTTAAGGAGAATTTGCTGTGGGATAAGCTGGTAGAAGAGTAGTGAGGAGCATTCTTGTGGAAATTGGTCAGTGTGATTAGGCTATCTGTGTTTGATCATTTGTATTTACCAAAGCTAGGCTTCTACCCAACCAGAGACTGGGAGATAGAGGTTCTATCTCCCTTGATGTGAGTATATCCCAAAGAGATGGCCTTCAGGTCCTTGAGAAAGATATTGCTGGGTTATAAAAGCACAAGAGGCTGAGAGAAGATTTACATCTCAGAGGCACAGAAAAATAATTTATAATTGCAAGTGTCCTTAAGTAAATGATCTTAGAAAAGGGAATTCAGAGTCTTTGAATCAGAAAGAAAACTGTCTAAAACTTAGTTAAGCTGAAGGGAACATTACAGCTGTCTTGGGTCAAGCATAGAAAAGATGTTTAAATAGATTTAGTTTTAGTGTATGTGCTCATAATAGTTACTTTATATGTATGTATTATACATAAAATAATATAATTGAATATTATATTTTGAATAATGATTGAGTCTGTATATATTGAAATATCTCGATTGTAGAAATGCATTATCATATAAAGGGATTTTGGTGATGAAAGAAAATGACTCACAGGATAGATCTTTTTTTTTTTTTTTTTTAATTTTTTTTTTTTTAATTCTTATTTATTTATGATAGTCACAGAGAGAGAGAGAGAGAGAGAGGCAGAGACATAGGCAGAGGGAGAAGCAAGCTCCATGCACCGGGAGCCTGATGTGGGATTCGATCCCGGGTCTCCAGGATCGCGCCCTGGGCCAAAGGCAGGCGCCAAACCGCTGCGCCACCCAGGGATCCCTCACAGGATAGATCTTAATTACTGATGTGACAAGACCACTTTATAGGCTGTATGTGAACTTGCAAAAGCAAAAGGTAACTCTGATTCACTCTAAGAGGCTCAAGGAGTCAACTTCATATGGAGCTTGTGGAGGGAAAGATGGCAGTCATCATGACCCCACTGCTAAGTTCTCACAACACAGCTGAAGAGGATGAGGACTCACGGGAAACCCAAGGTGCAGAAGAGGCCAGGGGCTGACCGTATTTGTAACAATACCAGTTTGCTTTTGCTGAGAAGCCTGGAATAAACTGTCAGTATGATTCCAGCCCATTCTTGGTGCATCTGATCTGAGTTGAATATAGCTACAAATGACAATTCAACAAACTTTTACTAGGAATGGAATCACAATTTCCAGGGACTCAGATTTTTATGAGTAAAGCCTATGCACTACATTTCTATGACTGTTTTTAGAATTGTGAACCCCAGGGTATTTCTAAATTCTCCAGCTCCTATTTTTTTTTTTTTTAAAAGGAGCTCTTCTTTATTTATTTATGATAGTCACAGAGAGAGAGGCAGAGACACAGGCAGAGGGAGAAGCAGGCTCCATGCACCGGGAGCCCGACGTGGGATTCGATTCTGGGTCTCCAGGATCGCGCCCTGGGCCAAAGGCAGGCGCCAAACCGCTGCGCCACCCAGGGATCCCTCCAGCTCCTATTACATCAGGGTTGCTCTATGTCAAGATTAAACTGATTGATTTGAAAGCAAATGAAAACCGTAAAATAACCCATCAATCTAGCATTTTGGAAATGTACATATGAATTTTTTTTCTTAATATTTTCTTAATATTTCACCAAATTCCAAATCACTGACTTTCTGAAGTTAGGTTCACTTTACTACTTGGAAATTAATTATTTTTTATGGACCTGCTTAAATTGAGAAAAAGTTACTATTATTGCTGTGTACTCAAATCAAATTTGAGAAGTGCTGGGTCTGGATAACTCTGCAATTCTCACTGGGACTGGGGAGGAGCAGAGGAGGAGTGAGAGAGACAAGCAGATTCCAGGCTGAACAGGCTGAGTGTAAAGCACCATACAGGGCTCAGTCTCACAACCTGAGCTAAAACCAAGAGTCAGAGGCTTAACTGTGCCACTTAGGCACCCCAGGCATTGGTATTTTTAAAAACCTCCTCAAAAGACTGATTGTAAGCTTCAGGTGATTGCTTCTCAACCGTCAATGTGCCTACTAATTTGGAAATTTTGTTAAAATGTAAATTCTGATTCTGTAGGTATAAGCCTGAGATTTTGTATTTCTATCAGGCTCCCAGATAACACTAGAAAGCAGATGTATAGAATACATCCTTCATCACAGAAAGCTCTCTTGGCCAGCACTGCTTTAAAACTTGAATTTATATCTAAAAAACCTTTATCGAAACTCAGAATAGCTGCCATTAGGAGAGTATAGAAATTTGAGAACATTGCCTAACAGTATAAATAACTTTTCCATGTAAGTAACAATAATAAACAAACACATCTACTTAATTTCATTTCAAACCATAACAAGTGTTTCTTGGCTCACTGGCCTGAGGCACATTAGTTGTTGAAAATAATAATAACAATAAAAGTTATTTTCTGGCAATCCCCATTAGCTAAAGTGTGGAAACACTAGTTCTATCTAAACTGTTAGTCCAGGAACTCTAGTGTCTTTCAAAACCTGCCATCTTCTTTCATTTTTCCACAAGGATCCTGAGATCAAGGTTGTTATGTTTATGACCTAGTTGTTTCTCAACTGTGACTTGGAGACAGGTGCCACAACCAGGAACATTCACAAATCACTATCCTGCTAGGCTGTTGCTGATGTCATCGTCCAGGGCCTCCCTGTCAGAGCAAGATGTCTCTTCCAGCCCAACAGCAGTCCCAGTATCCTAACACTAACCCTGATTCCCCAAGCACTGAGCCCTCATTTGAGTCAAGAGTGGTAGTTTATTCTGTTCCTTTAGCTCAGATAGAAAAACTCTGGTGCTCAAGTGTTTATTTCACCTACTTTTTATTGCAGTCTTTCTCTGTGGTGTTTAGCACTCATACACATAGAGCATGGCAGGATGTCTCTCATGGTAATGACTCCAGTTAGATGCAAAGATTAGAAATACCGAATATGGGGTGTTCCATTTCATACAATGTCCAGTGAGGTTGAAGTTTGGACCATACTCTCCAGAGGATGAGTGGATCCAACTAGGGCATCTAGCTGTCATTCCCCCAAAAGTCCAGGTATATAATCCCTCATAATTAAGCAGCCTAAGCAAACAATCCACTGTGTTCCCACCCAGCCAGCCAGGCTTTCAAACATAAAATGAATAACTGAGATGGCTGGACTGAAACCATGCTGGGACCCCATTATAAAAAAAAATTGCTCCTTAAAGTGTTACCACACTCTGAATACAATAATCACTTCGTATTTACTCTAAAAGAGAAGAATTCCAATAATAACAAGAGAAACATAGAGAAACGAACAAACAAAAATAGCCCTTTAAATCTCCCTACTGACTAATTCAGGTTGTTTCTCTAACATTGTTTAATGGACACATATTTTTATGAATTTTGGATCTTTTAAATCTGTTACCATCATTCTCATTATTATTGTTACCCTTTGTTATGCTCTAAGCTTCATGGGGTCAGTGTCTTCATTTATTCAACTTTAACTCCTACACCATATGCAACCTAATATGTTGCAAATAGCTGGCCCTAAATAAACTATAAATTTTAGAGGTGAAATATTCCCAGAGATTCATGATTCTGACTTGATTTTGAGGGTTTTAACATCCTATAACTGATCTAAACAAGAACTAAGTTATATATATACCCTGTTCCTTCTTATTTAATTGCAGCCTTTTCCCCTTCCAAACATATACAAAATGGTAAAATATAATTTAAATATTAGGACTAAGGAGAGGGTAAATTAGAATAGAACGTTAAATTTTAGGAGAGAAAACATCATATCAAAATATAGGTCTGGATGTTCCATTATTTGTCCCAATAAAATGGTACACAGTTGAGGTTAGGAACTATTATAAATTTCATATTCTCAACAGTATTAGACATAACTCCAACACACAACTGATGTTCAGTAAGTGCTTAATAGTTTGCTTTATTTTAATTTTACAAAAAGTAAAGCAGGAAAAAAGTGATTGCCTTACATATGAAAATATTTTCTTTTTTATTTATGACAGCCTGCCCTGATAATAAGAATTTTGCCACAATTGTAAAGAACTAGGGAAATGAACCATTCTCGGATTCCTTCACTTCCTGACTGATTTTAAACACCTGGAAAAATAAACCATTGAAAATCCTTTCTGGTGTCCACAGTCAAGTTTGGGTACAGTCTCGCAGCTCTCAGTAAGAACACTAATTTCCAAAATTTAACTTGAGCCCATGAGGGATGAAATTGACTTAACTGATATCTCTTTAGAAGGAATGAACTTCAACCTGACATATATTCACTAATTATTATTATTTCTTAATTCTCTTAAACATAAAAGATGAAAGGCTAAAACGTAATTCTAATTGGCAAAGGAATTTCATACCGGGAAGGCACCTCTTGATTAGCAGCTGTGTAGGCAGAGGGAGGGTTGGGGATATGGAAATTTGGCTAAGAATTCACACAGAAAAGTGCTTGATGTGCTTCGAAATAGCTCAATCAGTACTCAGCGTGCTGTGAAAGCGCTCAACTGGTGCTCAACTTCCAGCATATTTAAATGAGTTGAAAGCTTACTTTTTAAAAGTGCTCAATTGGGAGTGTTCAAGTTGTGGCGCCTATTAGTTGAATGCTAACTAACTTTTCCTTTTCATATGGCTCACTTCTCATTTAAGCAAACAGATAGCTTTGCTCTTCATGTATTCAGGTTGAACCTGGACTTTCCATGAGATATTGGGAGATCTACATTTCTTTGGGAGAAGGTAGATCTCCAGACCAACCATTTCCATTGCTTTCTCTTGCTCATTCTTGTTCTCTCATTTCTTCACATCCTCCTCCTCCTGACTATTTTGAGCTTTACTCTCTTGCTTGAAGGTAGTTTGAGAAGGCTAAATAGCAGTGTGCTGTGTTACTTGATCTGATGTCTTTTTATTCCTGATGCATGGGTTTGTTTTTTTCTCAAATGCCTTTCAATCATTTTGATAACATTGCTCCTCAGAAATGGTTTTGAGTTTCATTCGCAGTTTAAGAAACTGTATAGCTTTGTGCTATGTTCCATTAATGTCCACTTTTACCTTCGACTAATTCGTTAGTATGTTGCTTTTTAGGTAGGACAGTTGAATCCCATATGTGCTATATCACAAATAAATAACTGTTAAATTACTTAAGGTCAAATTTGAGCTATATATTTTGAGAGTGCATTTTGGGGAAAATGTACTATGTTCTTGAATTATCTTACTATTATTTTAATTGAGATGAAGGTTTTAATGGATTTCATTTTCTGTAACAACTTTAAAATCTCATGGGAAGATGCATTGATATATAAATGTATTTTCTAGCATACTTAAATGATGCCATCATGTATTCCTTTTGCAAGTACTTCATGATACATTACATTTTTTAAGTATATGCATATAAGTGCTTGTTAGTCCATGACCTACTTAGGTCTATTGTTCAGTGTGTGTGTGTGTGTGTATGTGTGTGTGTGTGTGTGTGTTAACGCTCTGGATACAAGTGTCAGGTGTACCCTGATTACAATTACAAAGTCTATAACCAGGTGAAGGAAGCCTTTCACAACATTTCCCTTTCAATAAAAGCCAAGCCACAGCTTTATCTGTAGAAATACGGTATCAAAGCCTTTAGTTCAGTTTAATTCTTGATCTTCAATAATGGTGGGGCAAGTTGTTGTTCAAACTAAAGGTAACAGAATGTTTAGGTAAATAGAAAAGGATTCTGTATACTTCACATAACAAAGGAAGAAGAGGAATGTGATGTCTTCATTTTAAGGTGAGTAGAATAACATCTTAATTTGCATTCTAGTGCAGAAATCCTGCATTAGCCTCCTAATACATCTCCCAGCCAACCACTTGCCAAGGCAAAAGTGCTTTCCAGTCCATAAATGCCATTGGAAAGGCCATAGCTTTTGGTGGAGGTATATATAAGGAATTAGTTGGCTGCATCATTTGAAAATGTGGATCATCTAACGCCCTCGTTCTGAGTTGGATTCTCCAAACAACCTTTTAGTTTTAGTTGGCTTCCATATTGGTCTACTGTAGAGAGAGAATAAGTTAGTTAAATGAATAAATTATTTAGATAACAAGACAGTCAATATGGTGTTATATGTCAATTGTACTTCAACTTTTTAAAAAGGTCCTATTCTGGTTTAAGTGAAAGAGATGGGAATCTCACTGGAAATTTGGATGAGGGCTTTCTAACTCTGTGTGTGAATTTTGCTAGTGTGAATCTGCACTGAGTGATGAAATAGTGCATAGTGTTCTGAGTCTATAGTGTTAAGGGCCTGACCTTGGACAGCCATGAATTTAGTGAGGTGATGACTATCACACCTTGAATTCTAAGAAAAATTTCTGGATGTCAAAATTGTATTTTAAATTTTTTTCTTTTTGAAGAAAAAGAATTTATTGAATTCTAAAATCTCTTGAATTTATGTGGTGTTTTCACAATAATGCTATCCTCAATTTTATGAGCACAATAAACTTTTTTTTAACCTTTGTGCTGACATTCAAAACTACAGAACTAAAGACATTTCCATAAAAGTTAAAATCTGATATTTTTAGCAACCTGGAGTAGCTTATAATGAAAATATCCAATTAGGAATATCTTTTTTTTTATATAGAACAAAATGAAGGAAGTTGGGCAGCAGAGGTCTCTTCACCAATTCTACCCAGTGGCTATAAGAGGCAGTACTATGTTATTGCTTTGCTCTAAAATAAAGACAGAAATGCATGACCTGTTGCCCCTCACTGATTGGCGTATTGAAACTTGTCTATTAAATTACCCTTTACAGAGTTTCACCATGTTCTCTTTCTCTGAAAATAAAAGCTAATTCAGCTTTTTTATTGTTATGAGAGAAAAAAGTAATACCTAGAATGGGAATTTGCCATGCAATCATATGTTCAAGTGATGTATTTGTTTTAATAAACCAAGAAGGTATTTAGGTGGTTTGCATCCATTGTAAACAATTATCCTTTTGTACTTACTTGACCTAGTTAGATAATGACATGCAGATAGATTGGATTCACCAACACATTAGTAAAAATGTTCCGTGGAGTATTAAAACAATTGCTTTTAATATTCCTAAACAATAGGAGGCACCGGGTTCAGCCCCTGTGAGGTGTATGGTGCTTGTTTGCAATCAGCTCTGACATTTTCCAATATTTCCACTAGAAAGGAGTTCTATTTTGAAAACACTTATTAGAGAGCAGCTGAATGTGCATAGTCCATTGAGTACTACATATTTTTGTTGATTCATTGTTTTCAGTTGTTGGTGGCCAAGATTAAGAAATGATTGAGAGAGCGTCAGTGTGTTTTACTTGATTGCTATATAGGATAATTTTTTTAACTCTTTAATATTATATTTTCCAAATTAGGATTTTTTAAGTCTTATTAATATGCAAATACATGGTATGACTGTGTTTTTCCTACTGTATGATCTGCTTTCCAATTGAAAATTAATAAATGCTCTCAACTGGTCCTACAGTTTTCATCAATATGAGCAGATGTTGCTATTGTTTGTTTGACTGGAGCATTTACTTTGAAAGATACCATCTGAGCTTGAAAATGAACTAAACTCCAGTCCTGTTTTTGTATAATGGTGTCAGGAAAATATTTTGTTTTGTTTTGATTTCAGTGGTAAATCAATGGTAGTTATCTGATCATTTTTAAGATGTGAATTTAAGAGAGAAATCATACTTGCTTTTGGTTTTTGTATGTCTAGTCTACAACAGCAACAACAACAAAACACTTGTCATATGGGGGTCAAATGGCAATGCATCTATAACAGTGCTTTTTACAAACTATTCGCTATGCTAAAATTTCAGTCATTTTATCCATTTTGTAAAAACTGAGCCAACATATAATGCAAACTATATGCTACTGTTCTGACCCAATTATGAATTGTTTTAAGCATTATAATACCTCCTTAGCACAGATACTATTATTATTCCCATTTTATATATGAAGCTAAGGTACAAGAAGATATATAGCGTCCGCAAGATCACACCGTGGATTGCAAGCCAGGCAGTGTGCCTCTCCAGTCTGTGCTTCTAACTGCCATATTGTGCTGTGTTACAAATTCCAAGGGTCTCTGTTATTCCCCTGTGAAAGCTAGCCTTGGCTTTCTGTAAATAAGTTCTTGCCTAAACGGTAAGATAGTGGACTTTTAACTAGTGGATATTATTATTTGACTGAAAATCTAGTCAAGGTTTCTGAAGGACATACATCCAAAAAAGGGAAGAAGAGAAAGGGAAAGGCTCACAAATTAGTTAATGCCATGCCAATGCTGAAGATCAATGGGATAAAAATATCATACTAGCCTATTTACTTTGTCTGTTCTTAAGGTTTAAAACTTTCAACAAAAAATAATCATTAAAAAATCTTAATATACAGTGTTAATACTGATTGCAATATTCTTATTTATTATCTTGTATGTACTGGAATAAATCATTTGAATACACTGCTCATAAAAGTTATATGCTCATTATAAATGTAAGAAGGGAGAATCCTAAAGGACAGAGTATAGAATAATCTGTTATTGAGGCAAATTTACCTTTTTAAAGATACCTTATTGTTCTAGAACAAACTATAATAATAGGTGAATAGAACTTCATTAAATTTCTAAGGTGATTCCCTCAACTGAGCAAAACATGTGGACCAGTGATTTTCAGGGTATAGAATGCGGTATGAATATTAAAGGAAAAGTAGCTTCTTTTATCACATCACCACAAATACTAAACCCTTATTTTTTTAATATGTTGAAAAAGGAAGGGCAGTATGGCCTCTTTCACTGGATACTTTATAATCTAAGGTTGTTGATTTTGATGCAGATAAAAATTACTGTAAAAATGTTAAGTACATGCAGAGAAAATAAAATGTGTAATTGTGAAAAATTGTTTTAAACTTTATTTTGGCTTTTCAAATTCTAAATAATGAAATTTGGCTTGTAAATATTACCAGTTGAGCCCGCTGATATTTGGCAAAGTCATATTTAACCCTTCTCAAGTTTCAGTGGGGAATCAACATTTTGCAGTTTGCTCATCTTAGGCCGATGGTTATAGCAAAACTCTAGCCAGGGGTTTATTTGTCCCTTGAACTCCTGGGAGGAAAAAAAAAAAAGAGCTAAATGCAAAGTAAAATAAACCTTTGAATTATTTTAGAATTTGTATAGGCATTATTATGATTACTATGCAGAATGATGCCTTGCCCTTGAGAAATTTGCATTGTACATTAAGCAAACTGCCAATTTATACTATTGCTGCTTGAGGTGACACAAGTACCTTGCCCTTTAGGGCCCAGAAGGAACCCAAAAGAACCCCTCTGTCAATATCATTCATGCAAGTGACTAATAATGTCAGATTTATGTAGTGAAGCAAGTAAACAAAGAGTGTTTCATGATAGAAACAAATAGTATATGAATGCACAAATGAGAGTGAGATATAGTTTGAAATAACAGTGAGACATGCAGTTCAGGCTATCCTGCTCTGATTTGTAAATTATCTTTTTTTTTTAATATGTGGGGTTTTTTTATGAGGGGTTTTTAAAAAATATTTTATTTATTTATTCATGAGAGACACAGAGAGAGAGACAGAGACATAGGCAGAGAGAGAAGCAGGCTCCATGCAGGAAGCCCGATGCCGGACTCGATCCTGGGACTCCAGGATCACGGCCTGAGCCAAAGGCAGAGGCTCAAGGGCTGAGCCACCCAGGCATCCCCTGATTTGTAAGTCATCTAATAGATTTGAAATATATTACACTTGAAACAAATGTGCTTCATCTCTATGAGACAGAAATATCCCAGGAACGTTTTAAGTGTATCATGTTTAATAACATTTTGTCGTGAAACCCAAACATGTGGGATGGCTGAATAGTTATTACATTTTATATTTATCTACCTCGAGTAGCATTTTAGAAATTAAAAGACAAATTTAATTTAATTCACCTATTCACCTATTTTGTAATTCATATAAAGTTGAGCTTTTTGTTACTGAACATAAAAGTTTAACAATAATTTCTTCTTAATTTAGCATCTAAAGACATTTGAGTTTTATTATGTGCCACATTTATGCCATAATACACCCAAGATTATGGCTAGATATAATATGCTTATGAAAAATAATCATGTACATATCATCACCTAATCTGAGGAATAGGTAGGGTGAACTTAAAATTGGAAAAACGGTAACTGTAGTGGCCATAAAGATTTGCTGGATAGATATGGTAAGAGGGAATGAAAGGAAACCATGAAGGGTAGTTATTACTATATCCTTTTTTTGAGGAAGAACAGTCTACACTGAGAGAAGTCAGGTCACTAACACAAAAATACCATGGCTAATGAATGAATAGCCACTTCATATCTGATTAAATATACATATATTGACTGTAGACACACACACACACACACACACACACACACACACACACTCCTGGTTTGTGCCTGACACCATTCTTATCACTGAGGATACTACAGTAATAAGAGAAATGACTTTATCCTTTCTCTTAATTTATTTTCTAATGCATGAAAGTAGAAATAAACATGGTAACAAATTATTTTGATATTTGTAAGTGCTGTAATGAAATAAAATAATGAGGAATTTCTTTCCAAGGGAGTAATATACTTTTGTAACCAAAAACGTACAGCAGTATCCTACAAAGTTTCTTTCTTCTACTAACAATACTTCATGGAGTTAGACCCTATGCAGTTGAGGACTGTATAGTCAAACTTCCTGGGTTCTATATACATTTTCTATATGACACTGAGCCTATGTGAACCTCAATTTCCCCACTGACAAAATGGAATCAATATTAGTACTTACCAATATTTTAAAATTGTTACAAAGATTAAAAAATTAAATCTATATAAAACACTTAGAATAGTTTCTGATACCTCATGAAAACTCAAACATGTGCTGTTCTTGTTCTTTTCCTTATTTTTACCTGTGACTGTTATTAATCCTGAATCAAAATACTGTTAAGCCATAATTGTTTTTGATGTTGGTGAACTCTTGGTATACAGTGTCACAAACACTAGGTAAAGTAGGGTTTCAGTACTTCTAAGAATACCCTAAGTGAACTTAGTCAAGGTTCTTTTTGAATGTGATATGCTTGTGACGCCTGGGTTGCTCAGCAATCCAGCATCGCCTTTGGCTCAGGGTGTGATCCTAAAGTCCCGGGATCGAGTCCCACATCAGGATCCCTGCCTGGAGCCTGCTTCTCCCTCTTTCTGTGTCTCTGCCTCTCACATGAATGAATGAATGAATGAATGAATAAATAAATAAATAAATAAATAAATAAATATTTTTAAAATTGAATGTGATATGCTTGAACATCCATGGCCAACACTTTTATACAACTTAGATTCTCTCTTATTTACTCTTCTCTAAATTCTTATTGATACAGGATGCCCTTCATGCTCTATTAAATATGTTTACTGTTTCTAACTGAACCACCTTCTTCAAATCTCTTAAGTGGCTACATTATAGAATGTCCAGTCAGAATAGTTAACACATCAATTTGTCTCTCATATCCTAACCTAAGTGCTACTCTGATTTGTTATTGTCAAATTGACTCTTGACTCTTCAGATGCTATTCTAATGACTCCTCAAGTTAATTATACTTCTATCCGCTGAGTTACTGAAGCCAGACAACTGAGGGTTGCCTACCTCTGTCACACCTCACATGACCTCCCTATTCTTCCAGGTCTCTTTCCCTCTCTCCATCTCTCCATTGTCACTGCCCTCAATAAGGAATCTGTTAACTATTAACTCTCAGTTTCTTTTGCCTAGCTTATTACTTCAGGTTGCTAATTGCACTAACTTCCTTCCGAAACTCTTTCCTAAGTGATGTCCAAGTAATCTTTCTAAAATGCAAAGCTTATATCACAGCTTTAGCTGAAATCTTTTGATAGTCCTGTATCATCTTTAGGATAGTCTCCTCATAGATGCATACAAATCCTTTCTACCTTTATCCCCTGCCATTGTCTCTTATTTATTCAATATTATATTTCCCTGAGAAATTCTTTGCTTTCCTACTTACCCTTCAAGATTCAAGTTGTGTAAATCAACGTTCCAACCAGAAAGAGATTTCACACTCAAAGTATTCAAATATCTCAAGAAGGGATTATTACAGTGGGTCTATTTGTGAAAGTCTAGGCACAGCACGGGTAACACAGAAAGAATGCAATAATCAGAGCTAATAAAAGAGCAAGAGATACAATCCCAGGCCTAAAGTAGTATGGGGGGGGGGAGTGGTTATCTGAAATTAGAAGGAAAGGGAGCTATGTAGAAAAGGCTGACAGGAAAGGCCAGTGGCAGTAGAACATAGCAACTTGCAGGAAGGGAGCCAGGAGAATAGATAAACTGGGTATATTCTTCTCCCTTTCTCAGATCCAACACCAGGCCTTTCTTTTGGCTGAACCTTCGGGAAGTCAGAGATTTGGGAGCCATTCACATGGTTCACATAATCCGATAGGTCAGAAAGATAGAGGGGAATAGGTGGAGGTAGATCTAGAAAGCCAAATGAAAGATTCCTGAAACTAAGCTTTTCCAGTTTCTTTCCATGTTAGCATTTGTATTTGTTCTTCATGTGCTCCAGGTCATAGAAGGCACTGTGGAGGACCCAGATGGGCTCTGTACACTGCACACAAAATAGTTTACATCACAGCTGAGGAAGCCACACTTAGGGAACCCAAATCTTTTTTTAATAGACTGTAAGAAAAATGCTCTTCATCACAGAGGGAGATGTTATCTTTACTATATTGACAGTAATCAAATCTGCCCTTTGCTCTGGAGGTAGACATTACCTCTATCTTCCAAGGCTGTTTACAAATAAACATCCTTGCAAGATAGTTTGAAACAAAAGGACAGTCAGTGCCTTGCTTATAAAATATACAAAAATCCAAGCAACCCATGGAGAACTGTCACTGTTAGTGTGATATTCAATTTCAACTATTTCTTGTTCCCTTCAGCAGCACATACACTAAGATTGGAACGATAAAGAGAAGATTAGCACGGCCCCTGCACAAAGGTGACACTCAATTTCAGCTTTTTCATTTTTATCCAAGAAGATATTATTCCCTTTGATTGTATTTAAAGGACAGATATGCATTTGAACTATGAGTGAACTATGAGTACCAGTATTTGTTAATACTGGTTGAATCAATCTTATATATTTTTATTTTTTATGAGATTGCATTAGAGAAAAAAAAATCTCCTGATTTAAAAAAAAATGTTAAAACCACTGATTTAGAAAAGGACACAAGGGCAAGCTACTTAGATTAATTTATTCTGCATTACAACTGTGAATTTTACTCTTAATTGCTGCATCCCTTGTTGATTATTCATAAATATACCAGACTTTACACAAAAGTCAAAACATTTTAGTGATAGTTCTGGATATGAATATGTTCTGTGATGCGGCTTATGCTACCACCATGGTAACATAAGGCATGGAATAGGGGACATAACCTGTACATATTAAGTGGAATTGTAAAATATATATTTCTACCATTTTTCATATATATGTAAATTCTAGTTTACTAGTTTGAATTTTGATGAAGATGACAATTTGGTATTATATTTATTATTGCATTGCACTTTAAAGTGATCTAATTCATGAATTTATTAAACATATCTATTATTAAGCTCTATTTTATTTTATGGGTAGGTTCCCATTTTTATAAGACTTGGAGCCAGTATGAAAACTTTTAGCAGTGGATCTCTGGGTGGCTCAGCGGTTTAGCCCCTGCCTTCTGCCCAGGGCATGATTCTGGAGACCCTGGATCGAGTCCCACATCGGGCTCCTGCATGGATCCTGCTTCTCCCCCTGCCTGTGTCTCTGCCTCTTGCTTTCTCTGTGTCTCTCATGAATAAACAGATAAAATCTTAAAAAAGAAAGAAAGAAAAACTTTTAGGAGCAATTATGCCTTCTTTGGCTTCTCTAAGAGATTTCAGAAGATTATTCTAACATCTGAATACAATTATTTATCTCTGAGGGGGATGTAGGAATACCTTTTGTTTGTCTATCTTTTATTATCATTGCATATGAGCTACATTCCAAATGTAAGTAATTTCGTTTGAAGTAACTGTCTAGGAAGGTTTTTTTTTTCTTTTTTTAATATTACAAATTTCTGAGCTACTCAGTTCAGCACATTTGAGGAATTTGACTATGGACAACTAGAGACAAACATAATAAGGGAATGTATTTCTTCTAAGGCAATGTTAGCATGTGTCCAAATCACCAGGAAGGTTTGGGAAAACTTCGATTCCTTGGGCCCACCCCAGAATTTCTGAATCAGTAAATCCAGAGAATTTGCATTGCTAGGAGATGTTCACTGCTGGATCCAAGACCATACTTTGAGAACCACTGCTCTGAGGAAAAAGTACTCAAATGATGGAAATGAAGATGATGAAGATGAGGTAATTATATGGTGCTTGTCAATCTGGTAAAATTTTTATATACATAAATTCATTATATCTCAGTTTAAATGATAAAACTGAACCTAAAAGAGGTTAAATTTCCCAAGATTACAACATTGAAAAGTACAATAGCCAGTCCTCATTCCAAGCCTTTCTGACTTCATCTTCTTGCATTCTTTGTTTCCCGAAGAGTACAAACATACCTACAGAAGAGAAAGAAATTGTGACACAGAAGGGGAAATTACAGTCCATGAAGAGCTTTGGCTCTAAAAAACAGATGAAAAAGATGCACTGTGTTTCAGGAGAGCCAAACCTGTGGCTTCTAGGAGGGGTAAGAAGTTTCCTGTGTAGGAATTAGCACTTGGAATTTAACTCCTATAATAAGTCAGAGACAGTTCAAAGTCACACAAAGCCCAGAAGCAACCTGCAAATGACAGGGCAGAAGAAAAACACTAAATCAGGTCAAAGCTGGATTTCTTCATAGTTTTCATATTTAAAAATAAATGGTTTCTGTTACTTAGAGTAAATAACAATATTTCTTCATCAAAATACTGGAGACTGAAATGGCATACTCTCTGTGCTCTGTGCCCAATAAAAGTCTAAAATGATGTATTTGCTAGAGTACCCATAAAAAGCATCATTAATCATCTGGTTCCAGTGACAAGGGCAAAGACAATGTATCAGGGGGAAATAGGAACTTGGTGGATAAGCCTTAAAATCTGAACCATAGGCCAAAACAAAAATATCAGAGTCTGTCCTGCCTTTACATTTACTGACCATACTTTTCCTCACTGAACACACCAATCTTGTTTCTCACTTACAGATATTGCACTATCTGTCTCCTCTTCCCAGGATGCTTTTTATTCTGATTTCCACAAAGCTCATTCCTTCTTGCTGGGTCAGATTTCAAATGTTGCAGCCTCAGGGAGACCCATCCCTCATTAGCCACACCCATAGTACTTAGTCACCAAATGTTGCAGCATATATTTTAGTTATTCTTAATTATCTTTTTCTTCAATCACTATAATAAAAAAATGTTAAAAGGGGATTTTTTTTGCCTATTTCTGACTTCTGAGTTTCTAGCATTTAAATAGTTTCTAGCACATATTAGGTTTTAAATAATTACTATTTCCTTTTGATAAATGAATGAAGGAAGGGGAGAGGGAAGAAAAAAATTTAAAAAAAAGAAAAAGGAACGTATAGAAATTGCAACACTTGAACTGTGAATGATTAGTTATGGGATTCTCACACCTTATATCTGCACTGAGTTCCTAGGCTGGCAGCTTTTCACACTCTTCCTTTCCTTTATGGTTTTCTGTCTGCAGTGATGATCTCATGTAATGTAGTTCTGTAATCTTCTCACCCTCACCTTTTCTCTCAGTGGTCAAGATACACAAAGATATATATATATATATATATATATATAGACACACACACACACACACACACACACAATAATCTAGAATGGCAAACAATGGGCACCTGGGTGGATCAGTTGGTTAAGCATCTGCCTTTGGCTCAGATTATTATCTCAGGGTCCTGGGATCCAGCCTGGAGTCCAATTCCCCTCCCTCAACCCCTCCACTCCACTCATTCTCTCTCTTAAATAAATAAATAAAATATTTGAAAGAAAGAAAGAAGAAAGAAGAAAGAAAGAAAGAAAGAAAGAGAAAGAAGAAAGAAAGAAAGAAAGAAAGAAAGAAAGAAAGAAAGAAAGAAAGAAAGAAAGAAAGAAAGAAAGGAAGGAAGGAAGGGAGAAAACTGCCAACAAATTCATCGTTCAAATTTGGTCAATTTTTTAAATTAGATTGAATCACTTGAAAGCTCTTTTGCTCAGCTCCAGAAGTAGTATGAATTATGTGGGAGACTCAAGACTAAATATTTTAATCCTATTTCTTTCCTCTTTCAGGAAATCCCCTTAAAAACCCAACTGCATGTTTATATTTCTGTATTCAATTGCAAACTAATTTTATTCATAAAAATCATATTTAAGATAATAGTGACATGAAGAGTTAACTCTAGTGATGTGTTTGGATTTTCATTATGTATAGAATTTAAGTCAAGGGATTTGGAAATAAAGTGAAGAGGACAATTCAATTTGATAAAAATTGAGTCAATGATGAAAGCAGCATCCTATACACTCTAATGTAAACCCAGTCTTTAAAATTAATATTCATGGTACTTGGAGAGGCTCTGAAGAGTGAAAGCTTTTCATGTGTGATATCCTTAAAACAGAATTTATGTTCAAATTGTATAGATCCTTGTGCACAGAGAACAGTAATGCATCCCAAAAGTCTTTCTAGATTTTGGAGTGTGTGTGTGTGTGTGTGTGTATGTGTGTGTATGAGAGAGAGACAGAGAGAAAGAGACAGACAGGCATTCAGACACACAGCAGAGAGTTTGAAGGAGAGAAATACCAAGAAAAGAGCCATTGTACATACCTAAGATGTTATCTTTTAAGAAAAGTTTTTTTACAGACATGCGAATATTATACTTTCACTTTACTACAAATAGAATGTTTGTGAAGTCTGCTTGGCTATCATGATTGTTGTTTAATTATCATGATTGTTTAATGCTATGAAGTAAAGATAATAATAATGTTTCATTTGACTTTTAATTCATGTATTCACTCACTATTAAAAATATTTATTGAGTACTTTCTGTATGCTCGTCACGGTTCTGGACGTTAGGCATACAGTAAAGCATTTAGTGTCCTAACTGTTATATAATTTTCTAAAGTGAAAAGAAGAGCAACTGATTCTTGGATGCATTGAAAATATAATGAGATTGAATATAAATATATTCTGTGAAGATCTATGCCATATTTCTTCAAATTATAATTTTATTGTAATGGTTTGATGGTTTTCAAAAAATATAAGAAAATCAAGTAGATTTCTTTGGCAATTTTGAAAAGGAGTCTTAGACTAAAGAACAAAATTGTATTAAATAAAAGTTAGCAGGGTTTGTGCACTTATATTGAAACCTATAGGTATTATCAGTGCAACAGGAAATGAAATTTATAACCTTCCTATGGAGATGTATTGCTAGGAACATACTTTTTGTTTTCAGGGAAAAAAAATAATCTGAAATTGAGTTGTAGACATATTGCCTACCATTCTAGAAGAATGACTAAAGGCTAAAAATGGTTATATAAAGTAAAAGAAAACCTTCCTCAGATGTAAGGAATATATACATTCTGAAAGATTACCTGTGGAGTAATTTATGCTCGTCAAATATTTTCTCCTCTACCAACATGATACTTGACACTTTCTATGAGAAAAATTTGTACCCAGATCAAATAAAATCTCAGAGCAACCCTTTTAATGTCAGACTTTTGGAAAAGAAAATGTAATTCCTTTTGCAATTTAGTACTCACGGAAAAACAGAAATAGTGAAACTAGGAAAGCAAGACATAATGCTGATCACTTCTTGAGGTGCTGCTGCTAGGACTTGTGGGGAGAGAAAAGAGGACATTAAGACTGCGGGCCTCATGCTGTGAGCCATTAGCAGACTGCTCCAGGCTCTGTTACCAACAGGGCAGAGGGGAGGTGGCCTGGATGCAAGGAGGAAAGAGAAAAGGCACATTTATTGTCTTCTCTATAGGATCTTATTTCTATTCTACCCTACTTCTTTTTTATAAGACATTAAATAAGTTTCTTAACTCGTTGCTAGTTGTATTTTTTTGCAATCTGAAAAAAATGCAAAGGTATTTATATTTTGACCTGAAAAATCATTAATTTTATAATGTTTATTGCTTTATAATCATTTATTTTTATTTTAAGTATAGTTCCTAAAGAGAAGTTCTAGGAACTGGATTTCTCTAAAGAGTGATTTTCTGAAGTAGCGTTCACCACCATAGGTGTTTCTAACACATAGATAATGCCTAACACGCGGTTAAGTGCTCAACAGACTGTTGCCTGCCTATGTTAATATGGAAGGATAGAAGCCATGATATGTAGACTATTACGTAGCATGCAAAGTGAGGAGTGTAATTGCTCAGTGCCTAGATGCTTCACTCATAGAGACTGAGTTTTAAAACCCAGCTCTGACTTGCCACTTGAGCTTGAATAAGTGCGTTAACTTCTGTAATATGTTTTCTCTAGAAAATAGACATAATACCTCTGCCAACTTTACAAATTGTACATAAACCAGTATATTAAGCCCTGAGTATGTGTCTTGTCTTTCAGTAACATTATTTTGAACGACATAACATACATACATAGTAAAGAAAAAAAGAAAGAATGAATGAAAAAAAGAAGAGACCTTGCAGGAAGGAAAGGATTGAAACTACTTTACATGTAATAATTAATTTTTAATTATTTATTAAGTCTTCTTTATATATTTCACAGAAGTATATTCTTTGCTCAATTATAACATATTAATTATTATGTGATTCAGTATATTTATTGAGGATGATTTTAAGTGATGGTCGTTTAAAATGTACCAAGAAGCATCATTTTCAGTATATTTAGTGAGCAATGGGAACCTAAATGGACTACTTTCATTTGTAAATATATGTCATTACTAGTAGAGTTGCATATGATGCCAACGTAGTGCTAGAATGCTAGCTACACGGGGCTGGGATTTTGGTCTGTTTTGTCTATCATTAGTTGCTTAATTTCTAGAGTATAGCCTAAATATGGTCAATGTGCAATAAATATATTTTGACTAAAGCAACAAATTTGGCAGCATTCTATATATTCAGATTGTTTACAAGAATTTTTGACACTGCTGTTATAAATCAACCTCATGTATACCCATGACAAAGGAAAGTTCTGTTTCTTTTGCTCGGGCAAATGGCACACGAATTTATGTCTCAGTAAGAATTAGAGGAAGCCGTTGTTCTTTTCACTGCCCCATTCCCTTGGCTGCCAATTCTATGCAGTCCTGAGGAAATGATGCAACTAGCTTGCAGCTCCTCACACTAAGTTCTGGGTGACATTCCTGCACACACAGAGGAATATACACTCTGTGCTTATGCAAAGCTTTTGGATCAACAACGTGTAGAAAATTCTAAATCTCCATTTCCTCCCACAGGTGCAAAATAGCCACAGGGAAACCTAGGATATCAGAGAACTGAAATATTGTCTTACAAGTAACAACCTGGATGTTTAACTCAGAGAAGAGCTTCTATGGCCATAACAATAGTGTTCAGATATTGAAATCCTATCAAGAGAAATATTAACTTTATAAATTTGCGTTGCTACAGAAGACAGAACTAGGATTATAGGTAAAATTTTCAAAGGAGCATTTTGTAGTTCAATACTAGAGAAACATTTTAAGACCTAGAGTTGCCCAAATCGAACAACTTGCCTGGTTAGTTAATGTGCTAGTTAATTCTTTGTATGGAAGTTTTCAGGGAGAGACTAGTTGTGCATACTCAATTGCTGTGGAGTGTTCTGAGTGGAAAAGTGAAGGAGATGATTTAAGATTACATTCTTTAAAAGGGTTATAGTATCTGGCCATAATATCAAACAACTTTAACCTACATATTATGTCCAGGATATATTAGTGGGCTTATAGACATTTACACATCATAGTTGACAATACATAGAGCAGAGACACTTATTAAATAATTAATGTAATCTTAGCAAAGGCATAACATGTAAGGTGGGAGTAGGAAAAAGACAGGGCATACTTAGATATCTCTTTAAATTTCCCACTACAAATGTTTCTGGTTGAAATAGCCTCTTTCCTTATAAATACTCACCACCACCACCATCAGAACTCATCAGAAAGGCACCACATAGAGGTATGGCCTTACTCAACTTCCTTGGCAGTCAGGGAGAGCTAAGGGGCCAAAGATCTGGCTGCTCTCCAAGTAGAGACCACAAAGATGCAGCTGGTTCCATTGGGCTTTTGTTCTTGCTGTTTGTCTTGCGAGCCTCAGAAGCTTGTGCTCATTTGTCCTTATTTGGTAAGTCCCTGCCAATGGTGGGCCTCTGGCTTTCTCAGAAGCTTTGTGCCTATATTAGGATGTATAGAACCTTCCAAACCCCTATCCAGGAATGTCACCCATAAGAACATGACCAGAAGCATTGCTTCAGGTTCAACTCTATCTCTGTCTTCTGTGCCACCATCACCTTCCTTGATACAGAGGAAGTGTCTGAGAGGCTTGAATTCGAGGTCTAGTATGCCTGGAAAGTATGTCTTCAGAATCTGAAAATACCACATGTTAATACATATGTTCCTGTAAAGCTTTCCAAACCCTTCCCACCTTTTTAACCTTAGGATTCCACCTCAGGAAGAAAAATACGGAGATGTGACTTTCATAGCACTGCCTACGATGACCTCAACCTTTTTATCAGCAACCAAGGCAGAAACCAGGCATTGTTTATACTCTATGATCAAATCAGTCAGGTTCTTGATAAAGATATCAAAGATTATATTAAATAATATCCTCAACATATTATAGTTACACCTATGAACTATGAATAGAACAAAAGATTAGAACAACAAGCACATTTAATTTCATAATCTGAGTCCATATGAAATATACCACTCTTAAAAAAAGGAAGGAACATCTCACATTTTTTTTTTAGTACATGTGAAAACCATTTTTTGTATTTTGAAACCAGCAATGCCAGGGAATAATATTAGTTCAGAAGATAGAATAATTTTCCCATCTCAAGATGTTATTTTAATCTGATAATCATATTAAATGGGCTTGTTTTATGTACCTCGATGCACAACAAATAAAATATGTGATATTGAGTTCTAAAACTCTTGATTTAATTTTGATAAATCATGCATCAGATTTTAATAGATGTGAGTCAGCTTCATTGTAAACAGACCTCATATAGGATGGAAGGTGTTTAATTATTTTGGAATTCTCTAGTTTCACTTGTAAAACCTACAGATGAATACTAATCTCCAAAGTGTGAAAAGAACAATAGTTCAAGGAAGAGCACAAAAGACTTAAAAGAACACAATTTAATTCTCTTTGTTTCAGTTTACAGATTTGGAGTGAAAATACACCCAATATAACAAAACAATTAAGTCCTCACAATTTAATCTGAAACCTCAAAATGGTATCTTTAAACTTAAACATTGTATTTTGCTTTTGGACTACCTTGTTCCTTGTTTGTCACTCTTAAGGTAGGTTCTCATCAGGTTTGATATTTTACTTTGTGAACTAGAATGAAAAAATAAGAAAAAAGCAGTTCGTTTTAAAAACCATTTGGAATGATAAGCAAAGGTGGTTGTTTACCCTTGATGAAAAACGATGAAGACAAAAAGTACAGAATTATCTTTCCAAGAAAAGCATGAGATAAAACAGACTTGAGATATAATTTCACAAGAAATGAAAGAGGGGCGGAATATTTATAATTAGCATAGCTTAATTGAACAGGTGGATACATACTGGTTGGCATGTGGACTCATTGTGTATTTCAAGTTTGCTAAACTATTTATTGCTGCCTCATAAGCCTGAGTGTAGAACCAAATGTTGTTCAATACTAACTCTCCATTGTCGCCTGCTGGATGTTAGTAACCAATTGAGAATTCACTTTGTGAGGCTTATTCTGGTAGATGAAATGTTGCCTCAAAATTAACAATAGCAAAGACCTAATCAGATGTGTGACTTATAGTTTAGAAAATATTTTCGAAGTTTCAGAGAAAAGAGAGATGATTTATGGCCAAGGAATAAATGGCTCAAGAGTGTTGGGCAGTTGTAAAATGTAACTCTGAAATTATAGTTACAAACACCCTGATAAAGATAGACAAATAAACATGATGAAAGCAACCAATCTGTTTTTCACTGCTTACCTGGAGAGAGGTTACTGGCATAGGCAAATCTTATGTGTAGTCCTTTGATCCCTCTTGGCCATGAGAATGGACTGGGTGCCTGCAATGCTTCCTTACCAAAAGATAAAGAGCTCACACAGCTTGATCCAAGCTTATCACCTTGTATGGAAATACCTTTCCCTGTTTCTGATCCAGTGTGTACCCCTTTGTTCTACATAAGCAACTGTGTCAGTGGCTCTTAGAGACACACTGTTGAAGCTGATCCTGCCCTTTCTTTTCTATGTGAGTAAAAGCAGTGCTTTGACTGCATTGTGTTTTCCTTGGTGACTCCAATACTAAGATACAATAGACAGGAAGTCTTTGGATTTATAATCCTGGTGATTGGCACAGTGATGATCTTTGCTGCCCTCCATGTAGTTGGAATCCTCCCCCGACACTGGGAACTAGGGCATGGTGCTCTGCTCTACAAAGGCCTATAATGTTGTTTTGTCCTGAGTCTGTCCTGTTGAACATTTGTTACCAATGACTTTGACAAGGAAAGCCTAAATACGAAATTAGGAAATAGGGCCTGCAAACGATTGAATATACTTCAGATTGTAATCAATATCCGATTTATTAAGATAGATTGTAGTAAAATACTCAAAAGGACTAGAGGTAAAATTAACAAAAATAAATGTTATCATGTCTCCTGATTCCTACAACATAATGTAGTCCACTAAAACACACACACACACACACACACACACACACACACACACATACACAAAAACACATGCAAAAAAAAAAAAAAACAACCCTAAAACTGGTATATAAATTTTTGAAAATATCTTCATAAATGCTTTCACAAGCTGGCAAAAACACCCAGGCCAAAAGAAGGTGGAACACTGAATCTGGCTTTCATTTTGAGGGATTTGACAAACCAGGAAAATCTGAATGTTGGTTTTTGTAGGCTTCCAGTACTCAGGGGTTGGGGGGAAAATGTCCAGGGCCTGCTCTTCCTTCCAGAGAAGTGGCCAAGCCTAGCTCTGGGCTTTCCAGTTTTGTTTCCTTTTTCCAAGCACAATGGAGGAAAATGCTTTCTGCTTCTGTTGAATTACGTAAGGGTCCTGAAATCGAATTCTGACCAGTGTGATATGAGTGAAGTGTCACATGCATCTTGGAGACCAGGTTGTAACATGTTCCTTCTCTCAGTAGGCACCGTGGTCCTATGTTGAAGGTGGCACTGTCCCAATGTAGAACGAAACTGGATCATGGACTCAATGTACAGGAAAAAGCCACCCAGGGAAGTTGTGACTCTCCTGAATACGTGCTTAAATATCTCTGATTTTAATTTTCTCTTTTTTCACGTGAAATAATTGAGATTCACATCTTCCTTACATTCTTGTAGACCTAAGGTTTTATGATTTTTTTCTGAATATATTATGAACTATTTGAAAATAGGAAGACTTGTTTTGTGTCCTATTAATACATATGCTATCTTGTATGACATCTGGCATAAAACTGGCACTTGGTATACTTTGAATGAATGGATAAACAAATGATTCAAAAACTACTTTTCCCTGCAAAAATGTCCTCTGTGGAAACTATCCCTACTTTTAGTCACAATTCTATTCCTTCAGTGTCATCATCTTCATAAGGTACAAGTTTTCTTTAGGAAAATAATCATTGAGCAAATTCACACTTAAGAATAATGTTTTGAACTCTACCCTGACTAGTACTGATTTGGTCTGCACCGTCATTGTTGTCACAAGCTGTCAACATATTGAAAATTTCCCATAATGTTTCATAAATACCTGCACCTTTAAACCTTCCAGTATCCCCATCACCACAGCCTATTAATCATATTTTAGCCTGGGTTTCTATAAGTTTGTAAAATTTCATCGTCTTCATCTCTCATCATTTCTCAATACCTGTGTGGTCTCAGTGACTGACCTAATGATCCACCTTTTAGACTAAACTTAAAGTTGCATATTCAACACCAATTCCTTTTTATAACGATCCACTACATTCTTTCAGTTCGACTCCTTAAAATTTTTTGAATTGCTTCCCTTTTTTCAATCCCATTGCTACACATAGGATGGTCCAGCCATTCTGAACTGTTTATAATTCCCAACATTCCCTGTTTTTTATAACTGTGCATATCCTATTTCTCCACAGAAAATGCCTTTATCAGCTCTGGCACTCTTTTCTGTCTTGCAGATGCCTACTATTTATCCCCTTCTATGAATTTGGCTTGACTCCTGCTTTCCTCTGGAGAGAGTCACATGACACCACATCTTTATTATTATTATGCTCAACACATTTAACTGTAATAAATTCTGAATGAAGCCAAAGTATCCCAGACTTTAAGCCAGTTTATCAGGAAGTCTTACCATAAGATAGTGAAACTGGGCTATTTGCCAGCAATTTATTCAGGGATTCTATTAACCCAGAAAGGTGACATAAGAATTAGCAGGAAAAATGATAGCTAGAAAAATACTGGAGATCTGTGTGCAAACGATGGAGAAGGGAAGATTAATTAAGTTTAGGAAGTTTAAGAAGCTTCATGTGGCTAAAGCATAGGATTCAATGGAGAAAGACAAGATACAAGTGTGGAGAAAAACAGGCTTCATTTGAAGACACTTGTAAGAAAAATTAATGATACTGGACTTTGAAATTGGTGAGGAATCATTAATATGTTTTATTAGCAAGGAAGTTATATGATCCAATATAACTTCTATAAATGTAACTCAAGCAGTATGGTGTTGAGATAAGTTGGAAGAGCATAATAATAAAATTGAAGAATAGTGAACAGGGGATCGGTGAAACAGTTAAATAGGATTAAGGGGTACAAACTTTTAGTTTACAATTTTAAAAAATAGGGACTTCCGGGTGGCTCAGGGTTTGAGCTCCTGCATTCGGCCCAGGGTGTGATCCTGGAATCCCGGCATGAAGTCCCACATCAGGCTCCCTGCATGGAGCCTGCCTCTCTCTCTGCCTGTGTCTCTTCCTCTTTCTCTCTGTGTATCTCATGAATAAATAAATAAAATATTTTTAAAAAACATTAAAAGTAAATAAATAAATAAATAATCCAGGGCAAACAGATGCGTATGTGTCATAGATCATGGAAAATAGGAGATAGTATTATGAGAACGTGGCGTCTGAATCAATGTGGAAAGTGAAATAGAAGAACTTTGAATAGGCCTGAGGGTCTGTCTGTCTGTCTTGTACAACTGGTTGTAATAGCGCTACAAAGTAAAATGGAAAAAAAAAAAAAAAACAGAGAAGGGCACTTGACAAGACTGAGGGTGAGTGGGTGGTGATTTTATTGAGATCTAATAATTTTAAGGAATATGTAGGTGGTGTAAGAGAAGATGTCCCGTAGGTAGTTGAATATATAAACTTAGAACATAGATGAGACCTCTGATGTGTATAGATGGATTTGAAACTCATCAGCCTGTCAGTAGTTGTGAAAACAACACTCTCTACCTTTGCCTTACTAAAAAGAAAAGGCAACTTAATGAAGGGGAAAGGAACTTGGTCACCCTACCTACTCTTTGTTTTTATGTCATCAATTTTCTGAGTAAATAATTGACTAATAGAGGGAAAGCCACTCAGGGCTGTCACTGCCCCTACATATTCTGTCGTGAATATAATACACTTACCTCATACTCACTTTGAGACTGTGTTCATAGAGCATTACAGAAAGCAGGGAACTTTTCCCAGTGTGGCTTTTTGTATGTGGTTACACAGATTGTAAGCCCATGAATCTGGCCCTATATGTGATCTTTTATCCCATGGCTGCTTACAACACAGTGCCTCAACTTATAGGTTGTTTGGCCAACCAATGTTTACTATTTGGAAAAATGGTAAGAATTATAAAGATACATGGTGACTGCATGGGGAAAAACATTACCTCTACTACTTGTTTCTTCAGTTGTGGATTTAATATTATTTTTGGCCATAAAGACAACTTTATATTAACAATAAATGCAAAACAGTCAACTTCTATCATGCGCCTTTATCATCCACCAATTATTTTCTTTAACATGACATCAAAGGATACCAGCTTTGTTTTTGGTTTGTTTTTCACCTTTGATTCACCTTCTGTGAGTCATGTTTCTCCTGTAGGCTTTTCTGCCACTAGAAGGAAATTAATTTGTGTTCTGCTGCAATTCATTATGCAGGGGCCAGGAAGAGATAGAGAATAATGTATGTTTGTATAGAGATGAAGGAGCAAGTGCTCTTCCATGAGAATTTTTATCATTTTAGATTTATCCTTGATATGTGCCTGTCTGTGACTGTTTTTTTTTTTTTTAAATAGATGAAGGCACCAACGGTACCATTATCTAAGTCTGTATTCGCTTCTATCATTGTCACATAATAGTTTTTCATTTACTGGGATGCTGAAGAAAGAGAAAGAGAAGGTTGAATCAATTTATTAGGGCCAGATGCACATGGGACTTTTATAAATCTTGCAGATTCCTAATATGCCATCTTACTGTTGCAGAAAAGATCTGTCCATACGTAAGGTGTATTTGCATTTTTGTAATTCTGAACTTCTACTCCCTTGTTAAATAATGATTTTAAAAGAAAAAAGAAACCTCTATGGGTATACTATGTACTGTGTAGCAGCTCTGAAGCTGCAGTTTGGCAAAGCAAATATTTTTTTTCCCTCAATCATCCTTGGCAGAATGTAGGAAAATAGGTAATTTATTTTATAAAGCATAAAAATTTCTTACTGTATGTCTTAGATTAAACATAAGTTTTGTGTAAAATGAATGAAGAGGTTTAAACCATCAGATGACAACCAACAGATGACTTGAAAATAGTGTGCCATGAATTAAAATTAAGAATTGAATATGAGTGAACACTGAGTAATGTATAGAATTGTTGAGTCATGATATTCTGTACTTGAAAGTAATATATCACTCTATTTTAATTATACTTCAATTAAAAAATAATTTAATATGAGCAATTTTAAAACTATCAGTAGTGAATGACAGCTCAATCCATATGTTTGAACAATATCATTATTTTCCTTTTTCATTCTCTAATTAAACACAAAGACTTTTTTCTTTAATATTGCAAATTTTTCTTGTTTTTTATATTAACTAAAGCATCATAATTAATGTATAGATGAGTATGTAAGCACACACATATATACACATAGACACACAAGACACATGTGCATTTTTAATAACCTTCCTAGAAATGCTATATTAAAACAGAAGTAAATATTACAAACAATAATTCCAAATTTCTTTCATTCTAAGACATTTTTTCTTTTTTTACCACAAGCCTTTGTCAGTTTTTGCTGTAACATTTTCTTTAAAAAACAGATAAACAGAAACACAAAACTTTAAATCAGAATAATTTTCTCTCACATTAGACCACATTTACTTACCTATATATTTAAGATAGTACGTTTCCTTGAAAAGTTTTTATTAGATTTATAAGAAATGGTTTCTTAAAATTGAGGGACTATAATAATAACTAGGCCAAAAAGTGAGTGTATATGATCCAAGCATTGTGTGTGACATACTTTACAAAAATTACCTCATTTGACTTTCAGATACTATGAGGTAGAGTTATTTTTATCACCACTTCAATTGTGAGAAAACAGACTTCCAGGGGTGCCCAAGAATGGTGCTATTAAGTTGAGTTTAGACATCATTCCATCCTACAAGATAACTTCAAATGTCACATTCAAAAACCACTCTTCTGTTTTGCTTTGATACAAAGATAGATTGACCATTATTCTTTCCTGAAAGAATTGTACTATGTAATTACCTAGCAACAATATTTTAATGATGCCATCTGTTTGTGGGAATTTTTCTCTCCTTCTAGTGGCTGAGTCCACGTCTACACAAAATCACTCCTTGCAAGCTGTGCTTCATTCCCTAGCATTTGCTTGGTCTCCACCTACACAGCAGAGAAGAATGAAATGGCTTGAGGAAATAGATGATTGCACTTGAACTAAAGAATCAATAAGGCTGCTTCTGTAAGATTATTGACTGGGCGGCTCATCTGAGCCCATAACTTTACTTCTAGCCAATGTTTCAAGGAATGCTAGATGCAGGACTATCTGCAGAACCTATGGATTCTTGTAAGCACCGAGGAAAGCAACATAGGATTATTCTCTTATAGTTGATTGAGTGTTTTCAAACCCTCTGGTTATTTTCATTCTATTATATGTATGATGCTCTTTCATCATGCCTTTTCTGTCTCTACCGCTTTTGGAAAAAAATTCAGTATGAACAATCTGCCCTTCCCCTGTGCACTTTAATTTGCTTATCTATCTCATAGCAGGTTGATATACTAAAAAATAGATTATTAATATAGAAGAGATTTAACCTGTTTGAGATTTTGAGAAGGCTAATTTTTTTTTAATTCTATGTTTTTTTTTTAACCCAAGGTACTTAAAATAAGATAGATAAGAATCTTTTCACATTTGTGGTTTTGTTTTGTTTTCTATGTTTTAATGACAACCTAGGGATTAAGCTCTTAGCACATACATCTTTTGTTTGGCATTGTCAGTACGAATAACCAGGTGCATTTGATAAAACTGAATTTTGAGTTACAAAAACAAGATGATGCAGGGTTGGGAGGTGGATAGTATAAATCTACAAAAATAGGTGGAATTAGTTCTATTGTTATTTTAAATATTATAGTGATTTAAATAAAATATTAAATGCTACAGCCAGTTTAATAAAGTCAAAGAATTGTACAATTTGTTATTCTCATTCTCTAGAAGTCAGTTACATCTCAGTTGTTATCCCAGTAGATAGAATGTGTTTGAACATAATTATTCGGTAGAGAATGAGAATAGAATTAGTTTTCTCTAGCTGAGAAGATATATAGATAATCCTTGGCACATACTGCCAGATTTAAACACTGTTGGATAAAATCCATACTGTTGTTTCACCAGGGAAAACTACTATCATTACTCTTCAGGTTGACAAGTAAGAAAACAAAAATTATGATAAAAGTCATAATTATTAATCTTAAAAATATATTCAATAGTTAACATTAAGGAAGGGACATTATTGAATACTTAGGGCAAAATGAGGTTTGAAAAACCCAAAGTGAAAAATACAAAAAGAAAATTCTTTCACTAGTCATCTGTCTTAAAAACAAACAAACAGGGGATCCCTGGGTGGCGCAGCGGTTTGGCGCCTGCCTTTGGCCCAGGGCGCGATCCTGGAGACCCGGGATCGAATCCCACGTCGGGCTCCCGGTGCATGGAGCCTGCTTCTCCCTCTGCCTGTGTCTCTGCCTCTCTCTCTATCTCTCTGTGACTATCATAAATAAAATTAAAAACAAACAAAACAAAAAAACTTTACTTCAAAAGATAAAGAAGACAGTAACTAAGACTACTATAATTTTGTTTGTGTTCCCTTTAGCAGCCTGAATCCAATTTCTCTGAATGATGACAATACTAGAAAATTGTGTTGTCAACAAAATTAGGATTCTGTGACCTCTGACTCTCCCTTTACCCTTGTCTTTTTGGCAAAGTCTACTCCACCTCTCCTTGAGAAACCCACAGCCCGTAGAAAGATTTCAGAGCGGCTTCTTAGGAGAGGCTCATTCTCCTGTCTCCAATTAGGATATTTAACAGCTCTCTTTAATTGAATAGAATATCACAGGCTTATTCTGGATTCTGTAGGGATCTCTTCTCTAATAGAAGCCGTTGTTAATAAACCATGTGCTTTCACATTAATGAGCATGGACCATGGACCAGCAGTAGCCTCCTCACCTGGGAACTAGCCAGAAACACACATTCTTAGGCTCCAACTCAATCTATTCAACCTCAAAGTGCGATTTGACAAGATCTCCAGATGATTCCTAAACACATTTAAGTTTGAGAAATACTACAGGGATACAACCAAAGTGTATGATGGTCAAAAAGAAAATCCCCCAGCTGCAAAAATACCTAAGTCTAAGAAAAGGATGCATATGGTAGTATGAGGCTCCATGGTAGGGTAACCTGCAGGACAAATATTTGGGGGCTATTCTGGGAACTACAACACTAGTGTATTGAATAGGAATAATCCTCTTTAGTCTTTGACAAAAATCCCTCTTCATTCTACTGGGAAAAGTTCACATGGCAATGCAAATTTAAAAAAATATTAAAAGAAGACTACAACCATTTTGCAACTGTGTGTGTGTGAGAAAGAGAGAGAGAAACATTTTTTTCAGGATTAACAGAACTTTTGACCTCTTACAAATCATTCAATTTAGGTATGGCCTTGCCTTTGACTTCTGAGGTTAGAGCAGAAACCTAGTTTTCCAACCTTGAATCATTTCTTTGACCTTTTCTGAACTTCTTCACATCCTTCATCATTACTGGAGTTTAGAACTGAGTATATAGTTCACTACTTTCTTAGGGGAAGCTTTGATCAGTATTTGTCATAATGAAAGAAATTTGAGCTCTTAATTACCACATTCTTTTTATACCTTAGTTTTTATTATAACTGTGTCCTAAATAGCTACACTTAGGAATTTATAGGTTTAACAAGCTTACCAGGTAATTATGATTCATGTGGTCCTTGGATCACACTTTGAAAAGCTGTGAAGACAGATCACTAGATTCAGCCTTAAGGCTTTTGGGGTGAAACAAAAAATGTGTAAATCATGGTAACTTTGTCACCTGTCTCTAATTGCAATTTACCTTGTAAGTTTTATTTTTTATTTTATTTTATTTTTTTATTTATGATAGTCACAGAGAGAGAGAGAGAGAGGCAGAGACACAGGCAGAGGGAGAAGCAGGCTCCATGCACCAGGATACTGATATGGGATTCGATCCCGCGTCTCCAGGATCACGCCCTGGGCCAAAGGCAGGCGCCAAACCGCTGCGCCACCCAGAGATCCCTATTTTTAAACTTGTGGCAATATTTTCCTCCTTTCTGCAAATTTATCAGGGTAAATTATAATTTTTAAAGTTGAAAGTGTTTTTTTTTAAATTTTTTTTAAATTATTTATTTATGTAGTCATACAGAGAGAGAGAGAGAGAGAGAGAGAGGCAGAGACATAGGCAGAGGGAGAAGCAGGCTCCATGCACTGGGAGCCTGACGTGGGATTCGATCCCGGTCTCCAGGATCGCACCCTGGGCCAAAGGCAGGTGCCAAACCGCTGCACCACCCAGGGATCCCTAAAGTTGAAAGTGTTTTAACGCTTCATCAATTTTTCCATCAAGTATTTCTGATTTATACCAGTAATTATTTTAATATATATATATATATATATATATATATATATATATATATATAAACTGCCTTTATTTTAATTTTAAAGACATTTTATTTTTTATTTTCATTGTGACAGTAATTTGATCAACTTCTAATATATATCGAAAGAATAATCTTTCTAACATTTATAGGGAAGACTTAAAATACTATTAAGTTTTCTTTGGAACAGGCCTGTTGGGGTTTTTTCTCATGATGACCACGTTAGGAACCTCATAATAGGAAACTTCCCATTTAAAATAAGCTCTCCTTTTTTGTTTTTGTTTTGGTTTGGTTTTTGATGATTTTTTTTTTTTTTTGGTATGGTTGACATAGATTGTTACATTAGTTTCAGGTGTACCACTTAGTGATTTGACATGTTTATACATTATGCCATGTTCACCACAAGTGTACTACCATCTATTCTATTACATCATAATTACAGTATCATTGACTCTATTCCTTATGCTGTGCTTTTTATTCCTTATACTTATTTTATATTCCTTATACTTTATTTTTTATTCTTTATGATTTATTTATTCCATAACTAGAAGCCCCCTTCTCCCACTCCCCTTCACCCATTTTGCCTAACCCTCACTCCCCTCCCCTTCTAGTAACCATTTCTTTATTCTCGATATTAATAGGTTTGATTCTGCTTTATGTTTACTCATTTTTTAAAAGGTTTCACTTATAACTGGAATCATTCAGTATTTGCCTTTCTCTGTCTGACTTATTTCACTTAGCATAATACCCTCTAGGTCCATGCATATTGTCTCAAATGGCAAAATTTCATCCTTTTTTTATGGCTCCATAGTATTCTATTGTTTATGTATATCTATGTATGTCTGTGTATACACCATATCTTCCTTATCCATTCGTACATGATGGACACTTGGGTTGCTTCCACATCTTGGCCGTTGTAAATAATGCTGCAATAAACATAGAGGTGCATATAGCTTTATGAATTAGCATTTTCATTTTCTTTGGGTAAATAAATACCTATAGTGGATATTAGATCATATGGTAGTCATATTTTTAATTTTTGAGGAACTTCCATACTGTTTTCCAAAGTGGCTGTACTGATTTACATTCCCATTAACAGTGCACAAGGGTGTCTTTTTCTCTACATCCCCACTGACAGTTTTTATTTCTTATTTTGATTTCAGCTATTTTCTAAATGATGTGAGGTGTATCTCATTATGATTTTGATTTGCGTTTCCCTGATGATTAGTGATGTTGAGCGTATTTTCATGGGTCTTTTGGCCATCTAGATGTCTTCTTTGGAAAAATGTATATTCAGGTCCTCTGCTTTTTTTTTTAATTGGATTGTTTATGGTTTTTGTTTTTTAGGGTTTTTTTTGTATCGAGTTGTATAAGTTCTTTATATGCATTGGATATTAACCTTTTATTGGATATATCGTTTGCAAATATCTTCTGCCATTCAATAGCTTGTTTTTAGTTTTGTTGATGGTTTCCTAACAGCCCCCCCCTTATTTTTGTTGATTTAAAAAATTTGATCTCTGAATACTCCAGAATGAAAACAATAACAAAATGACAACAACAACAAAAACTTGGGTAGACTAGGTAAAAACTTCATCAGAATTGCAAAGTAACCATTTAACTATTAATAAGCACTGAATATAAAGACAATGTTTCATGAAATTTTATTCATATTTATTTATTTAGGAAGTATTGTTTAAGTAAATTGGTAAACAACTTTAGTTCCTTTTTCTTGGTGACTTAGAAGCTCCTTTAAAATATAATAAACATGCCAGCTTGCCAAATAGTAGGTTCTTCATCTTGTGGAAATTTAAATGAGGATAACATGTATTACAACAGAAATCCTATGTTTCAGCTCATGAATTCCTTCCTTGTATTTTCTTTAAATGGATGTGTGGGTTTGTATATTGCTCTTAACTTAATTTATTGTCTGTAATAATATTGCCTGTAGACTTAGAAACCCATAGTTTATCATTGTACAACTGGACTAATGAATGTATTTTACTGTTGCATCAACTGTGTCATTTTTGTTCATTACACACAAAAAAATTGCCTTTAGAATTCCTTAAAATAGGGTGAGTAAAGTGGGGCACCTGGGTGACTAAGCAGCTCAAGCATCTGCTTTTGGCTCAGGTCATGACATCAGGGTCCTGGGATTGAGTCCTGCCTCAGGTTCCTGCTCCGCAAGGCACCTGCTTCTCCCTCTGACTCTCTCTCTTTCTCTCTCTTAAATAAATGAATAAAATCATTTTAAAAAGATGAATTCCTTAAAGTGTTAAGATTCACTGTCTGGAAAAGGTTACACCAGAAAGAATGATGACTTTGCTACTAATTAGGAAGAAGCAAAAGTTTGGAAGGAAGTATGAAGAGTTCCATCTTCATTGTGGTCAGATAAGAAAGCTGATGAAACTTCCAACAGGCAATATGAGATGACTCAAGACACAATATCGAATGCTGTACAAAGATTAAATGAAGAGAAAAGAGAAGGGCTGGGATTCATTCGCACTGGCCCACATGGGGATAAAATCACTTATTACATTCTCCAGAACATAAGAGTTTAAGCAACTCTTTTGAAGCTAGTGCTTTCTGTTTCATAAATTCACCTTAAAATATATCTGGGAGAATTTTTTCCAACAAAAAATCCTATTTTTGAAAAATATATACTCCTTTCATATCTGTGTTACAACCAATATCTTAAAACTCACATTAATACTTTTCAATCAAGATGTATTATCTAAGTTCATACACAGAATATATGTGAAAAGCCCTATAGTGTGACTCCATTTTCTCTATTAAATTATCTTTTACATATATTTATCTAAGAATATGCTGGAAGAATATAGGCCAAAATGTCAATAGCAGTTATCTCAAGGTAGTACAATTAGGAATGCCTTTTTAAGCTTTATGTTTTGCCAATTGTTTTTTTATTAAAAATAATTTAATAAAGAACTCAATAGAAGATATTTTAAAAAAGAGAAATAGCAACTCAAAATAAATATTTATCTTCTTAGTTCATCAAGCAAGATTTGGGTTTGTTCACTGTGCTTGGAATGTAGTAAGGCCAAAATATATTCTGGCTAAATGAGAAACGAATGAGAGGTGAAAAATCAAGCCCAGAACAAGAAAGGTAATTTAGAAAAGAAAATAAATGGAGAAAACAATTAAGTGATATGGATGGCTCAACAGAAATTATAGAGAGGCAACCTGTCTTTTAATGGCTTGATTTTTGGACAAAGATAACCCTGCCATGATTCTACTCCCCATGAGAGTGAAGAGGAGAGCAAATAGATTAAAGTGATTAAGAATTGCAGCATTGGGAGTGGTGTGAGGAACGTGTCTCTATGCTTTATTACAAGACAAATTAAACTCAGATTATAGCAACTCTTATCCTTGGGAATATTTTTTAAATACATCTGAGATACTCATAAAATATGCAGTTTTTTTTTTAAATTTAGGAACAAAACTGGGAGCTTTAAAAATCTATGCTTCTCTGATTTTGCCCATCCCAAATTAGTCTAGAAATAAAGTTGAGAAAAGTCATATTTTATTATACTCTATGTTGATTTTAATAATGTCAAAGGATTGTCAGAGAAGAAAGAAAATAGTGGTTACCCCTTTGACTGAGGAAGTTAGCTTTGTCAGGAAAGTGATGAAAAGCTGCTTTATTTTTTTCCATTGAATTTTCAGTTTCAGTTTTAGAAAAACACTTAGGAAAAAACCAGGGGAATGTTTTTTGTTTCTGTTGCAGGAGCATAAAGACTTCTATGACAATGGAATAAGTAAAGGTAGCTCTGACTGCTGTGCTCTAGTTTATGTATGCCTCTGATATTGATGTGTACAGGGGAGTAATGTTTCTGGAAAGCAGATGTAGACCTTTTTCCTAGAGAGGCAAAATGACTTGCGTTGAGAGTATGGACAGTGTTACTTCACACACACTATTCAAATACTTGCATAGCAGGAAGAACCCGGGCAAGTTTTTTTTTTTTCAGCTTCTCTGAAGGCTGTTCCTTATCTGGAAGATTGAGATAACAACTTTGTCACATAATTGTGGAGATGATGAAATGAGGTAATTCCTGTAAAGAGCTGAACACAATGCCTGATATACAGCAGTGCAGAGAAATACAATTTGTTTTTTGCTTTTATTCTTTAATATCTAAAAAGAAACTGAGGATGCAGATCTACATCAACTGTTAGCTCTGGGCCCTGGCAACCTGCTACAGCCAGAGGAGAAAGGGGAAAGAAGGAGCCATTTCTTGGTAGATTGTTGTCTTCTCCCTATTATAGGTCTTTACTGCAGAGAGAAGAAAATCCCAGGAACATGGGGAGAAGCACTTGAATATACTTGTCAGGGACAAGATTTTTAAGGAGAGTGAGGGATTGCTGGGGACTATAATGAATGAATCTAACACTAGGAGATAAGAGATTTTGGAATCCTCCTAGTCATTTACCTCTCCCCACTTTTCTTTTGGGTGTCTTACAGCAGTGAAAGGAGACTAAAGGACAAAGAATGAACTATTGGTGGCAGGGAAACAGAACTGGGAAACATGGTATGCCTGTGACATGATTTCTGAAAGAGCTTGCCTAAGAGCATAGCCCCAAAGGAGAAGACATAAAGCAGATTAGTTTTAAGTCAACACTCTCCCTGCGTATCTGCTGTTACCAATGAGAGCTTAGCCTTACTAACAATGTTAGTAGCTTAACATGGACAATACCCTATGATTAAAATGACTCTCTTTATGTGCACACCTGGGTTGCTCAGTCCTTCAAGCTGCCAGCTTGATTTTGGCTCAGGTCATGATCACAGGGTCGTGAGATTGAGCCTGTGGTGGACACTGCACTGGGCATGGAGCCTGCTAAAGGTTCTCTCTCCTCGCTCTCTGCCCCTCTCCCATCTGCATCTAGTTTCTGTCTCTCTCAAAAAAAAAAAAAAAAAAAAAGAAAAAGAAAAAATTATCTTTAGTTAAAAATATAGTGTTGCTAGAAAAGGTGATTTTTATCTTAAAGTTCTAAAACATCCTGTAAAGGCAACTACAAAATAGGGCAATGGGAAGGAAAATGTAAATTGTACCTTTTAGGTGGTAAGAAGTGAAAGGTGGATTAGATGCATGCAAGGCTGCTTATCTACGTGATTGGCCACATTTAAGGAGATAGAAATGGAGCTAGGATTTAAATAGTAACATAGATGAATAAAGATTAACTGAAAAAGAAATCATATTTGAGTGCAATTTGTTAGCTAAATGTGTTTTTTTTAAGATTTATTTATTCATTTGAGAGAGAGAGCGAGAGAGAGAGTGGGTGCACATGCAAGCCAGGGAAAGGGCAGGAGGAGAGAGAGAAAGGGAGAGAAGCAGACTCCCCACTGAGCCAGGAGCCCAACATGGTGCTCCATCTCATGACCCTGAGATAATGACCTGAGCCAAAATCAGGAATCAGCTGCCTAACCCACTGAGCCACCCAGACACCCCTGTTAGCTAAATGTTTCAAAGTCAAACTACTGTATTTCTTATGCTGCAGATGCTAGAAAGTTAAAATATACATTGTCCCAAACCCCTGCAGCTAAGTGAAAGGAACGAGGTAACACAGGTGGTCTGCTATCTTTTCATTCTCTTCACTAAGAGAATGAACCTGGGAGAAAGAAAAGACGGTGACCCAGGTGTATTCTCTTTGTCAACTGGGCCTCTGTGTAAACAGACTAAGGATACATACTAGGAGAAAGAGACCTTACTTCTGAAATGCTCTAAGCATGCTATCCTGGCCAAGGATCTGTAGCCTGTAAGGCATGACAATCTGTAAGGAATGTCACTTAAATTATCTGGGCTATAAAAAGAAAATGTCTCAGAGTTTATATACTCATTGCAGTGTAAGGAACCCCACAAGCCTTACTTAGAGATCTTATCTATTATGGGCCAGATGTGCTTGTCTCTATGGGAAGGAAGGATGTGGAAATTTGCCCTTGATGTCATTTCTCTGCTTCGTCTGAAGCTTTTCACTTCATGTATTCTTGGAATTATTACTAGTTTACTGTTGAGTAAGGTCTCTGACTCATGTGAATTTGGTGGATTTGATGATTCAATCAAATGCATTAGCTCATAGGGTTCTAGATAAGTTGCATTCCACTAAACAGATGCTCTTTCATGAGACTTGAATTTGGAATTCAGATAACTTGAGAAAGGAGCAGAACATTGATAACCTTTTTACTAATCAGTATATCACTACAGCTAATGTGAGCAAGGTATACAAATCTGTGTGTGTGGGGGTCATAAATCATGGATGCATTTCACAAGAGGCACAATAGAAGTGGGACTAAGAAGAGAATATAACATTAAGAAAGGAACATAGCGTTTGCCGATATTCTAGCTTTTCTTCTGAAACACAGCCAGCAATTATTGTTTTTCATTATTTTAGAAGAAATTCTGTGATTCTTTTAAGGTACACTTGAATTGCATCAGTGACAAAGCTTCATACACAAGAAGTAACTGATTTCGATTTCGATGGTTCTAATTGTTAGTTATGTTGATTAAAATTATGTCTCCCAATAGATTCCATCCATCACCTACTTCTTGGTGCTAATTTTTATTTTGACTCTAAAGTGTTTGAAGATAGCCATCAGTCATCTGAATCTGCTTGTCTCTTGGTTTTGTGTTGTTGTTGTTGTTATTTTTAATTTTCTAGTCCTTCTCCATTACATTATTTAGAGTACATTTTCGATCTTGGGTGCTCCTCTCTGACGTGCTAAAGTTTGTGTAGGCTTTTCTTTTGAAAATAGATGTAGGGCAGCCTGGGTGGCTCAGTGGTTTAGTACCACTTTTGGCCCAGGGCGTGATCCTGGAGACCTGGGATCGAGTCCCACGTCAGGCTTCTGCATAGAGCCTGCTTCTCCCTCTGCCTGTGTCTCTGTCTCTCTCTCTGTGTCTCTCGTGGATAAATAAATATAATCTTTTAAAAAATAGATGTGAGTTTTGTTTTGTTTTTCTTTTGTTGTTTTGTGTGTTTGTTTTTGTTTTTGCAACACTACCACCACCACCACCAACAGTACATGCAAAGAAATAAACAAAAGAGAGATGATGAACCTGTATACTAAAATATATTTTTAAAAAATCTAAAAAAAAAATCTAACACATAGCAATGCATGTCCTTATTGATACTGGTTCAAACAAATGAACTACAAAATTAATGTATATGAATTGTGAGCTATCTGAAAATTTGAATAGTCACTGAAATTTCGGTATTACTAATTACTTATCACTTACTACTTATTACTAATTATCTCTAGATATGATGTTATATTGAGATTATATTTTTAAAGTCCTTATCTTTTAGAAAAGAAATCTGAAAAATTAATAACTGAAATTTATGATGTCTGGGATTTATTTCAAAGTAATTCATGATAGTGAGTGTATGAGTATATATCTATGGCCAAAACTGCTATGTTTGGTATGGGTGAAGCCAAGTGATAGATATATGGGCTTTAGTTAATATTTAGTCAAATTTTGAAACATTTAAAATTCATCATAAAAAATCATTCAGAAGTTCTGGGTTAAAGTTACTTACATAAGGACAGTTTACTTTAGTTGAATTCATTAGTATTAGAGATATGCCTTATTTCTAGAAACCAGCCCATATATGTGTGTGTGTGTGTGTGTGGTTAGGGAGTATTTGTGAAGAAAAAATATGTTTTTCAGCTTTAACTTAGCATCTTACAGAGAAAGAGATGGAGAAGAAGGAGAGAAATGCATGACTGGATATACTAATCTTTCAAGAAGTCAGATTTTAGGTGAATCTTATTACAGATATGATTGCCAGGGTTATTTGTTAAATCAATATATAATTTAAGTTTAGTCTGTTGTACCCTATGAAAACTGCTTTCAGTTGGCTGTGCAAAAAAGACTGGAGAGTAACATTAAAAAAAAAATAAAAGCTCACATTATTTTATTTACCTTTTTAGTTCTATGTCACTTCTTAAACTACAAAAACAGAGCATCACTTAAATATTCCCCAAAATGACTGGCAGATCATTCAGTGGCCTCAAGTACTACTTTCTGAAAAATAGAGTGAATAGAAAGAACACATATTCAGTTTTCTCACATTATTTCTTTTCCTTGTAATTTTCTTCATAACAAGGAAACAGACACACACACCTCTAAAATTTGCTAAATCCGGGGCTCCTGGGTTGCTCAGTGTGTTAAATATCCAACTTTTGATTTTGACTCACGTCATGATTTCAGGGTTGTAGGATTGAGCACCGTGCTCAGTGTGAAGTCCTCTTGAGATTTTCCCTCTCCTTCTCCCTCTGATCTTCCCTCTGCTTGCTCTCTCTCTCTCCCAAATAAATAAATAAAATCTTTAAATTTGCTAAATCTGTAAAAAGTAAAGAAAAGATTGACTATCTGCTATTTGAGCACACACACCAGAAGTGTGTCTTTGTTGTATTTTTACCTCCGTTGAAATGTCTTAAATTATTTTTAAAAACATCATGAATATTACCAATATTTCTCTGAAATTCATATAAAGATAGCTATATGTAATTTCACAATTGGACAAATTGGTTCATATAATATCTGCAGTCTTATCAATATTTTATTTTAGTGTCAAGTAATTTCCTTTCTTGTTTATATAATAATAAATTAGCTACAATGTATTTAATATTTAATTGCTCTTTATTTTCTCAGGAAGAATGAGATATAGACAAGTGCTAAATTTAGGAATATTATAGACTACAGTGATCTAAAAATGTAATTTATTTCAAGTGATAAAAATTTTCCATAAGCTTTTAAATCACTAATATAGTTATTTTCAACAATTCATGCCCAAGGGATATTTTATCAATATGTACATATTGCCTTAGAAACTTTGATAGTATAAATCAAATGTTATAAAGGGCAAGCATCTCTTTTTTTTTTTTTTTTTTTAGGACAAGCATCTCTTAAAGCATATTGTATATCACAGAAGTAGAGAAGGAGTAATTTTTCAGTGGCTGGATATATAATCAATAAATTACAAGATTTAAGTTGATAAAACATTTAATATGCTAAAGCTCTCTGTGCCCACTTGTACTCAATAGTTTATCATGGCTTGAGTTTCTCATACATTTTCAAAGGAAAATGGATCCTATTATGCTGCATCTACAGGCAAACTTCACCTAAATATAATCTCATGGATCAAGAAAACAATCCAAACTGTTACTGAGCTATCTGTAACAATTCTCACTTAAAGAATCAAATGATTTTGAATGGCTTTTGTAAATATATAATATCTCATCATATTCAAGTATGTTTAAATGTGTGTTATACTGCAGGTTTAACTTGGAAAGTTAAATATTATATATAATCCTGGAAGCCAATTTTTCTTCTTAACACTTTTCAACTACTTTGAAGTATTATAATACCTTGCAATTTCATGGTACTTCAAAGTTTGGAGGTTTTCTTTTTTAATAGGCATTAACTAATTTAATCCTCATGGCAACCATGTACAGTGCTATGTTTATGTGCAATAATTTGACTTAAAGGGAAAAAAACTTCACATAACCTACGTATTTACTATAATGAATTACAGAATCTAATTGCAAGAATGTCTATCAGATTGCTGGTCATCTGATATTTCTGTGCATTTGAGTGCACATCATAGCAGTGCACCTGTTTCATTCTCCTTTCTGTTCCTTTATAGATAGTTTCCCTATAAGCATTTAGTTCCTACTTTACCATACTAGCAATTCTATTGCAATTTTGTTGCATTAAATCTCACCCAAACTCTGGTGCCAACTAGGATCAGTTCTGGTGTCATGAATCTAGTTCCCAGGAGATAGAATCTGATTGGCTCAGCCTTGAGCAATTATTTTCAGCTTATACTCCTCTTCTGAATTAGTCTTACATATCCAGCTGCCTATTGCATACCTTTGCTTAGATGTCTAATAGACTTTAAAACACAAAATGTCCAGACTTAAATGTCTGATTTGCCTTGGAATTATGTTTGATATATGTCCTTCCAGTGTGCCCATATCCAATCTAATAACAAATGCATTTAGCTCTACTTCCCAATAGCATCCAGAATATTATGCCTTCTGAGTCCTTCAGTCGCTACCATCCAATTCAAATTACCTTGTTCTTTTGCCTAGATTATTCATCTCTCTACATCGACCCATCTTTCTGCAGTCTGTGCTCAGTACAAAAAGTAGAATCATATTTGAAATATTTAAGTCAGATCATGTCACTTCGCTGGTCAGGTTTTCTATTTCACTTGTAGTGAACCCAAATTTCTTTACAACATTCTGTAAGGTTCTATATTACCTATACCCCATGCATCACCTTTCTGATCAAATAACCTTTTACTCTTTATCTTGTTCAGTTGGTTCCAGCTAATTAGCCTTTTACTGTCCTCACACATGTCAGGCACATTCTCAACTGTGTGGTTCTTCTTCCTGACTTAAATGTTTTCTTCTGAGATGTCTTTGTGGCTAACTCTTTCATATCCTTCAAGTGTTTGCCATCTTCTTTAGTCATCTTCTCAGTGACACTGTTCCCGATCACCATTTTAAAAATCGCAGTTCCACTCTTAACATTCCCTAAGCTTGCTCTATGGCTTAAATTTCTCCATAGCACTTCCCTTCATCTGGCATTCTATATACACGTGTCTATTTATTTATTTAAACTCCATCCTCTTGATACCTCACAGGAATGTAAGTTCCATGAATACATGGATTTTTGTCAGTTTTGTCCTAAAATATTGCCTGGTAAATAAATATTTGTTGAAAGATTATATTGTCTACCTCAGATCCAATCAACCAAGGCCAATGAAGTGGGAGGCCAAGAGAAGAGCAGTTTTGTGAAGAAGGTGTCAAGGATGGAGAATATCATTAGTGTCCTTAATGTAAGGATATATTGTTATATAGGGATATATATATATATATTTCCCAAAACAAAAGTAGCACTGCTCAATATCACTTGGTCACTTGCCAAAGGTTATATAACTAATTAGTGATAGAAAGGGAATTGAATTTAATACTGCATGATTGAGTTCATACCTCTTTCAGTGTTCACAAAGCCATGGTTTGTGTTAGTCAAGAAATTCCAGTTCTTTCATTTCATATAGTTCTGAAACTGACTTTTTACTTAGAAAATTACTAGATTCTTATTTATGTCCTTGTGACTTACCTTCCAGCAGACTACTTGAGGTCACAGGCATTGTTTGTCCCCTAATGACACTATTACAGAAATTTGGGCAAAATAGAGCCATATTATCTCTTCATGACCTCAGGCCAAGAGGTTTCCTCTTTACCTTAAAAGTTTAGAAGTAGGGATCCCTGGGTGGCGCAGCGGTTTGGTGCCTGCCTTTGGCCCAGGGCACAATCCTGGAGACCCGGGATCAAGTCCCACGTCGGGCTCCCAGTGCATGGAGCCTGCTTCTCCCTCTGCCTATGTCTCTGCCTCTCTCTCTCTCTGTGACTATCAGAAATAAATAAAAAATTTTAAAAAAAATATTAAAAAAAAAGTTTAGAAGTATACACTATAAGAGCCTTTCAACTTAAATTATCCCGAAGTTTACTCTGTAGCTGCCATATTTTTAAGTTTGTGGTACTTAAAGTGTATACTGTCTGATGCTCTGTTGTCATTGATATTAATAGGGTGAGGATGTTAGGTTGAGGACATTTACATAATTTCTGATGAAAATAATGAAAACTACTTTTGGAAACGTATATCTAATAAAAAAAAAACGAAAACACAAATGCACTCGTATGCTCATGAATGGATTAATCCCAAAACAAATTTTAAAAGGATTTATAGCTATATTACAGAGAGCAGACTGCCACTTTAAAGAATCTGGTAAGATAAAGGGAAACTAATTGAACTGGTACCAAATGAACTCCAGAAGAATTGATTCAAATTGCTAAAGTTTAGAGAAAATAAAGTTAACTTGAAAGTTAGATTGAATATTGGAATTACATCTTAAAAATACATTGCTGTGCTCTACTTTTTTTTTTTTTTTTTTCGGTTCAGTGATTCACTATTGCTCTGTCAAATTCCTCTCTCTTAGGAAAACATCACTAATTAGAAATAAGGCATATTTCATGCAGAAAATATTATTTTTCTATTCTTAAGAATGTATTTCATTTTTCATATAATGGCTCTATTAAAGAGTTTGAAGGAAAATTGTTTTGCCCTAAAAATTAAGGCATACTTTTCTTATAGATGTATAATTAAATAGACTATTTAGAACCATTGGTTTTCTTTATGTATTTAAGAAACTACTTATAAAATTAATCCAATAGATTTCCTTTACCGAATTTGAAGATCAGAGTCAAGAGAGGCTGTCAATTTATATTACAGTGAAAAAATACATCTTTTTTCTCATTTTAAGCACATTATATATGTCCAAAATTGAGAATTTTATAGAGCATATTGGAACTATACGAGATTGAAAGCTACTGAGTCTATCTCTTCCTAAGAAATTAGGAGCTCAAATTTAATTTCTCAGTTTCTTTTATCTGCACTTTCCTTCTCCCCTCCCACTTCTGACCCAAAGAAGGAAAGAAAGGCAGGCAGACAGGGAGGAAGGAAGAGAAGGAAGGAAGGAAGGAAGGAAGGAAGGAAGGAAGGAAGGAAGGAAAGACAGAATGAATGCTTTTTTTTTTAAAGATTTTATTTACCTATTCATGATAGACCTAAAGAGAGAGAGAGGGGCAGAGACACAGGCAGAGGGAGAAGCAGGCTCCATGCCGGGAGCCCGAGGCGGGACTTGATCCTGGGACTTTAGGACGGCGCTCCGGGCCAAAGGCAGGTGCTAAACCACTGAGCCACTCAGGGATCCCCTTACTATAGATTTTCAACTTTGAGCAGTTGGGAACTGATGATAAAATATGGAGCTACCATATTAGAATCCCACACGAAAGCCACAACCAAGCTATCATCCTATCTTGACATATAGAATTGGCCTTACTAGATTTTTTCTAGGCTTTTTTAAAATAAATTTTTATTTTCAAATAAGTGCAAATTTACATGCAATACAGTGTACCCTTCACCCAGTTTTCCAAATAACAATATCTTGTGTAGCAACTGTATAATATTACAACTAGAAAATTGGCATTAATACAATTTACTAGCCTTTTTTAAAGATTTTGCCTGTTTTCTATGCACTCACTGATGTATTTATGTGTCTTTATTTAGTTCAGTGCAAATTTGTTACATGTATTGATTAACATAACCCCCACGATAGTCAAGAGAGAACAGTTCCATCAATAGGATCCTTTGTGCCACCCTATAACTCACTCTTTCCTCCCACATGCCACTCTAATTTCTGGCAACCACTAATTTGTTCTCTTGCTCTGTAATTTTGTCATTTCAAAAATATTATATAAGTGGAAACATATAGTATATGATCTTTGAAAATTGACTTTTTAAATTTTTCTATAGTTAGCAAAATACTCTGAAGATCCATTTAAATTGTTCTATGACTGAATAGAATCCATAATGCTATATTTAGCAAATCCATATTTGCTATATTTAATTTATCCCCAAATTCATATGTTGAAGCCCTAAAGCCCAATGTGACTATATCAGGAGATAATTAAGTTAAATTAGGTCGTAAAGATGGGGTCCTAATCCAATAGGACTGTGGCCTTCTAAGAAGAAGGAGAGAAAGATTTCTCTATCTCTGCCATGTGAGGACAGAGTAAGAAGGCAGCCAGGAAGAGAGCTTTCATCAAAACACAAACATGCAGGCGCCTGGATCTCAGATGTTCAGCCTTCAAAATTAAACAACAATAACAACAACAATTTCTGTTCTTTAAACTATCTATTCTATGATATTTTGTTATGGCAGCCCCAGCTGACTAATACACATGGTACAGATAGTACGTTAATATGTTTGTTTAACCAAGGGCCTTTTTTTTTTTTTAAATTTTTATTTATTTATTTATTTATGATAGTCACACAGAAAGAGAGAGAGAGAGGCAGAGACACAGGCAGAGGGAGAAGCAGGCTCCATGCACCGGGAGCCCGACGTGGGATTCGATCCCGGGTCTCCAGGATCGTGCCCCGGGCCAAAGGCAGGCGCCAAACCGCTGCGCCACCCAGGGTTCCCTAACCAAGGGCCTTTATGTTGCTCCCTGTTTGGGTCCATCCCAAATAAAGCTGCTATTAACATTCATGTACAGGTTTTTGTATGAAATTGTTTTTATTTATCTAGGGTAAATGCCCAGTAGTGCCAATGTTATGCCATATGGTAAGCGCCTATTTAGTTTTGTAAGAAACTGCTTTACACTTTTTCTAGCATGGCTAGAAACTGCTTTATAGTCTAACTATTGATATATGAGTAATTCAGTTTCTTATCATTCTTACTAGCATTCAGTATTATCACTTTTTTTTTTAATTTAGATATTCCATTAGGTATATAGTGATATTGCATTGTGGTTTTAATTTGCATTTTCCTAACAACTAATTATATTGAACATCTTCTCAGGTAGGCTTCACTAGATTTTTTTTTAAAACTATATTGAACTATATTTAAAGGGTCTGTAAATTTTTTTTTCAAAGGCATGCACTCCAATAGTAGAAATTTTGGTCAAAGGCAAAACATTCATATTCCTTAAGCTTGATGCTCATCCATAAAACTCTAGGAAAATAAAATCCAGAATTTTTTTTATATTCATTCAAAGTAAAATGGATACTTGAGGTTGTAAATGTCATTAATCACTTTTATTTGGCTTTGGAGTTACTTTTTATGCCTCTGGAAATGCATTATCAATGTAACAATTTAGTTCCCACATTAGCCATTCTGTAAAGTCTTATCTGTGAGGAGATGGGAAGCTGCCCCAGCACGTCTGTCAATCCTGCAAACCATTATGGAAGGATAAATAGCTTTCAGGCTGACACCCAGCATCTATATTAGGAGTAGACCTCTTTCAAAGACAGTACCCCATAAATCTTGAGTAATGACTGAGGTCATAGGTACCTTTGTCTTCCTAGGTACCTGCAAACTCAGAGTTAATAGCAATCATAATAATGAGTTGCTTGGAAGTAAGCTTTAATTAATTATTAAATAATCAACAATTAATAAGCAAATGAGTATTTAAGTAGAATATGTGCTGCCAATAAAGAAAATTGATAACCACAACCTTAATTAAGGAAAATAATCTAAACACTGTCAGTTAACTTGAAAGAAATATCTTCCAAATAAGCTGCAAATTGGATAATTAGGAGTTGATAGTGATAAGAGATTTCCACTCAATAATCTCATTTGGTTTAGCTGTTTTTATGTGTTAAACCTAAAGTAAAACAATGTTCTAAAGCACAAATTTTAAAAAATAAGCAGTCCTTTATTCAGTTCTTTGAGAAATGCTCTTTCATTCTGATTCAGTGGCAAAAGAAATCTTATCAAATTAAAATAAAACATAAAACAAAAATTTAAAATCTACCATCTTGTATTTCTGATGGTAATGTGCGGTGAAGATGTGCGTTCTCTCTACCAATACAGATTCCTAGGCAAGAATTAGGGTAGCAAGTCCATTAATAACACTTCTGGTACAACCATAATATATGTAACAAAATCACAATATTCTGATGGTAACATTTTTCATAGAACAATTCATAGGTTTTTTTGAGCATCGACTTTAGTATTTGAGGGGCAGCAATAAATAGTACATGGTTTAGAAGGCTTGCTGCTCTTTCTTCATTGTGGTTTATAGATTCTCCTGGCAGAAGCCCAATCTAACTCATAATTCTTGGTCCTATTTTAATTGTACTTCTATGTTTCTGTTATCTTTAAGTTAGAAATAGCTCACTTATATGTGAATTAAGGAAACAACAACAACAAAAGTAACTAATACTTATCGATTGTCCGACACGGGACTAGGGTCTACTTTCAGTCCTTTTCATGTGGTATATGAAAAGGATCCTCATGACCACCTTTAAGAAACACCCTATTATTTTCCTCATTTATGGATGAAGGAGTTGAGGCTCAGAGTCATCGCTGAAAGTCATCGTGTGAAGAAGTCAACATTTAAGCCCAAGTTTATCTGATTCTAGAGCAAAGGTGCTCCCCACTTTGTTATATGAAAGTTTTTCACAGTATTTTAGAAAAAGGAATATAAATTAAATATTAATTAAATATTAAACATTCATTGGAGACTGTAGATTTAGCATATAAATAATCTCAGGGAAAATTAATTCCAAAACATTTTTCACCACCAACCAGCAAATACAAACAATCTGTCAAATTAAAACTGGGTGGTCAAATTACTTTTCTTTTGAAGTTTTACCATGTTTTCAATTTAAAATTGTCTTCAGTACTTTATAATAAAAAGGAGATTTTTTTCTAAACAACAGCAATTAACTAGTAGTTTTACCAACTTTAAATATTCAGCTGTTTGCAGGGATTTATTATTTTTTTCCAAATGACTCTCATAGCAGTTATCTATCCTTAAAATGTTTATAAAATACTATCCTTTTATTGAAAATACTTTTATTATTTAAAGTATCAAATTTTCTATTCCAAAGTCGTTTAACAAAGGTTATCCATTCTGAGTGAATTCAGTGCACTCTTTTGACTTAGCTTTCAAAACCAAAGGATTCCTTTTAAATATCCCTCTGCATTCTTTTAGAGGAAAAGTCACTGTTTAGCTAACATTTCTTCATGCATGTGCTTTGCCAAAATAGTCTATAGAAGCCTCCAAATGTAAAGAGTACTTCTACTCATTTTTTAACCTTGATATTTCAATTATCCATGTTCAGCTTATACTTTTAATTTCTCTTTATTGCTCCCTTAGTCTATAGGCACTCTTGGTTTTATACATCTTGAAAAATTAAAAAATATAAATACATGAACAACAAAAAAATCTTCCTTAAAACTATGTCCTTCCAAAACTCCCTCCTTGCTACTCATCCTCAGAGAAAAGATGACTATATCCTCCTTGTCACTCTCCATTGAACCCACAGCAGTTTGGCTTTATCCCCTCAAGCACAGGCCACCTCAACAGTACCATGTTCAGTGCATGGCTTAAGTCCTCATCTGACCTAAAGCTTTCTGATTCAATACTGAGGATCATTTTATTTGCTTGAAATGTTTTTATTTAAAAATTTTCAGGATGAAAATTTATTTTAACTTTTATTTGTGATGTGTGTGTATGTGTGTGTGTGTGGTGTGTGTGTGTATGTGTGTGTGGGGTGTGTGTGTGTGTGTGTGTGTGTGTGTGTTTGGGTCATTTTAAGAAAAGGACTTTAAAAAATCCTTTTTATGTTATTAACTAGTAAACGCTACCTGTATAGGACTTTATTATATCATTTTTGATTCTTGAGTTTTTATTTCTATAAAGTGGCCATGAGGGCTTGTGGGGGGTAACCCAAAGTAATAGTCTGTTTACTGAAGAGGGCTGAGTACCAATTGATGCAAAGGTCAAGATTCCTGGCCCTTTTATTAGAATCTATAGCAACAGTTTCACCTTTTAGGTATATGGAACTGAATGGAGAAGGCACTTCATAAAAGAGAATGGGGAGAAAAAACTGATGTGTTTAGTAAAATTTAGCACTTTAACAAGGGCTTAGGAAGGGCTCAATCTGAGCTAGGCACCCTATTGAAGCAAAGAGTAAAGAGGAAACAAATCTTTTGTTCAATTTTAAATTGTTGGGTTTGTAACAATTTTTTCCCAGCGTAAATCAATTTGATATCTAATTCACAGACACTGTTGGACAGCACAGCAATTGAAGCCAGGGTACATGGAAGTTAAATCTAGTATTACTGTTTTTCTTCATAGTAACTGTATCTTTCCTACAAAGGTCAGTAATAACAATTTCATTTTAGAACTATAATAAAGAAGGTAAAAAAATCAAATTAAATCTACAAATGTCACTTTCCTTGTTCATGTTTTTCCTCAAAGACTTGGAGAATAAGAAAGAATGGCTTTTGAAAATCATTTGGGTGATTGCAGACTAATGGTATCCAATATATTTAAGTACCGACTGGTGAAATATCTACCTCAAAGAAAATCATGTATAGAACTCTAGTGCATGAAATAAATATAACCAAGTTTCATTAAGTGCTTATAACCATCCAGGCACAGGGCTAAGTACTTTGTACAAATTATATCACTTAATTGCCAAATCAACCCAATATTGTAAGAAGTATTATGATGCCTAATTAACAGATTAGGAATTTGTGACTTAAAGTATTTAAGTAGTAACTTAACTAAGGTGCTATAGGTACTAAGTAGTAGGTTTAGGTTTAATTTTAAACTAGACTATTAATGTAAGCAGAAAAATGTGCAGATCCTCCCAGTGTTGAAGGAAAAAAAAGCAACACTGGCTAGGTCTGCCTTTTGATCCTCACGGTATTTCCTAAATACCGGTGTATTAAATATGTGAAAAAAATCTGAATTTTCCATTCCAAGTGGAATGGCTAAGTGCAATTGGAACTCCTCTCCCATTGAGCATCAATTAAAATGACTTTTGTAAAAAAAAAAAATATTTTATGTATTTGAGAGAAAGAGAACAAGAGAGCACATGAAGGGACAAGGAGAAGCAGGCTCCCCACTGAGCAGGGATTCCCAACATGGATGGGCTCCATCACAGGATCCCAGGATCATGACCTGAGCTGAAGGCAGATGCTTAACTGGCTGAGCCATCCAAGAGCTCTGAAATGACTTTTAAAAAAGACGAAGTACATAAAAATACTTCAACCATCATTCCTCCAGTTTCTCAGGCCATGAACCTGAGAGCATCTTTGATGCTCCTCTTGCTCTCACACTGTCACATCTAATCCATCTACTAGTTCAGGGTTTTTCTATCATCAGACATATGCAGAGGGTAATCACTGCTTATAATATTCCCTGCTGCAAGCTTAGTCTACAGAACCATACTCTTTCCCTAGATTATTGCAGTGGCTCCCTAAATGGTATTCCTGCCTTCACTCTTGCCCCCCTCCCCCGCCCTCAGTTAATTCTCCAAATATAGAGTGACTTTCTACAAATTTAAGTTTATCATTCTTTTTCCTGCTCACAACAGGCCAGCGGTATCCCATGCTGAGAGTAAAATTTTTCAGTTTCTGTATGGTCTGACACCAACTTCACATCAGCTCCCTCCCTCCTCCCTCTAAGAGGATTCACTCTCCTCTAAGTATCCAGGCCTCTCTCTTCCTCAACGAACCCAAATCCGAGCCCAAACCCGTCCTTTCCTCAGTACCTTTGCATTTGACACTTGGCCCTCCTGGGGCACCGGCAAGGCTCACTCACTCATTTATTTCAGGCCTCTGCTCACTTATTGCCTCCTCAAAGAGGTTTTTCTTGACTAGTCAATCTGACATAATTCAGCTCCCTTCTCAACCCCTTATTCTCTTTCGTTCTTTCTTTCTTTTATTTTTTATTACGGATGCTTCTGTGCTAGTCATTTTCCTTGTTCCTGCCTCCCTTAAATCCATTCTCTGATCTCTTCTGATAGCTCTGTGCCTCTCAAGACTGAACTTTAGAGATTGCCTCCTGTGGGTTTCATTGTCCCTTGGATAGTGGCTGGGACTGGTCAGTGGGAGTGCTGACAGGAGACCAGAGAGTGGAAAGAGAGACAGATCAGGATTTTTAGGACTCTCTTGCTTCCTTTATGTCTTGAGTCTGTTTTAGCAATGGTGGCTTTGCTTTTGGGCCACAGCTCCCATCTGATGGCACTTTTCTTTCTTTCTTTCTTTCTTTCTTTCTTTCTTTCTTTCTTTCTTTCTTTCTTCCTTCCTTCCTTCCTTCCTTCCTTTTTCTTTCTTTCTTTCTTTCTTTCTTTCTTTCTTTCTTTCTTTCTTCCTTCCTTCCTTCCTTCCTTCCTTCCTTTTTCTTTCTTTCTTTCTTTCTTTCTTTCTTTCTTTCTTTCTTTCTTTCTTTCTTTCTTTTTTGAAGATTTTATTTATTTATTCATGAGAGACAGAGAGAGGCTGAGAAATAAGTAGAGGGAAAAGAAGACTTCCTGTGGGGATCCTAATGCGGGACTCGATCCCAGGACACCAGGATACGACCTAAGCCAAAGGAAAACACTCAACCACTGAGGCACCCAGGCGTCTCTGATGGCACTTTTCCTATGGCTCTGTCTCCCTCTATTAACACAGTTCTCCTTACTTGCCCATTAGGCTTAAAATGGTTCTAGCTTCCCACTGTTGCTGGTCCCAGGGTGCTTCATCATCCTTTGTTGTTTCTTTAACCCTGTCCATATTGCTGTATAAAAATCCCTTATTCACTATCTTCAATTAAACCTATTGTCATTTGTATCCTGCCTAAAATCAAAATGATACAACTCCTCTTCCCATTACTCGGAATTTAACATTTATTTGTTTTTCATCATCTAACTTTGCTACCAGAATGTAGTTTTCTGAAGTATAGTGACCTGAATGACGCCTCCTGCCTGCCATCAAGATGCACATGTCCTAATTCCCTGACCCAGTGAATAAGTTATCATACACAGCAGGATAAACTTTGCAGGTGTGATTAAGGACACGGACTACTGAGAAAGGGAGATTATCCTAGATTGTAGGGATGGGCCCAATCTGATCATATGAGGCCTTAATCGCAGAGAAATTTTCCTGGCTGGGTGAGAGAGATGAGACAGAAAGACAGGAGTGATGGAAAGCAGGAATGAAACTCAATGTGCTATTGCTGACTTGAAAATAGGAGAAGGGAGACACAGGCCAAGGAGTGTAATCAGCCAGGGAATGCTGGGAAGGGCATTCACAAGGAAATGGATTTCCTAAAACCACAAAGAACTGAATTTTATGAATAATCTTAAGGAAAAGGAAACTGATCCTCCCTAAGACCCTAACAACTTCTTGATATTAATCTTGTGAGAACTGTGTTGGATTTCTGACTTCCAGAATTGCGAAATTTTTGTGGTTTAATCCACTAAATTCATGGTAATTTATTAGGACAGCAGTAGAACACTAATGCATGAGGTTTGGATTTGTCTGAACCTTTGTTATGCATACACTGCCTTGAACTGTGCCTGTATATGTAAAAATGCTTACAAATATCTGGTGAATTAATGAATTGACTTGATAATATGTTTCAAGAAACCCTTGCTCATCTTAACAATAAGAAAGAGCATAGTTATCTCTAATATTTATAAAATATGGTAGTCTATGAGATTATCAAGAAGTATACTTAGAAAAAGAGTTTAATAGATTTCTCTACAGCTATTTCTGACATAGCTTACCAAAATAAACTTTCTATATGATCCATTATTTTAGAATTCAAATGAAAAAATCAATTTCCATTCAAGTTCAAGAGAGCTTTATATTTCCAGTATTTAAGATGTGGTGTACCTGATAGCTAATACATATTTTTTTAATGTGGATTGGTTAAATTACCTCATGTAGGCTTATTTGAGTTCCTCTTGAATTGTCAAAATCTATTTTTTTTTATTGAACTTGCTGTGTAAATCACTTTAACAGCTTTTTTTCTGAAAATATCTAATGATGTTGTACCTCTGTAGCACATACCATGAACTTAAAAAATGCTAATTTAAAACTCTAAATGTGTGATTTTTAAGTGTGAAAAGATTCTTACTTAAGAAAACTATATTCTATTATCCTTAAAATAGACTGCATTATCAATTCAAATGTATAACTGATCACATTAGGAGAGGGCATTAAAAATAGTCATCTAGGTAACTATTAATTTTAAATTCACTTTCTCTGTACTCCACTTAAGTAGGAAGAGACAGGAGTTTGAAGCTAATGCTACATTATCGGAAGTCAAAACAGTGTTTAAAATATGCCCAAAGGAGTATTTTTTCAGTTTACTTTAGACTGAATATTCTGAGGAGATGGTAGCTCAAGTCTGAATCTTTTAATATTTGAATTATCAGAAACTCCAAGTTTCTCCTCCTATATACCACTCTCCTTAAAAACAGTTTTGCACTTTGGAGTTACTGCCAGAATATAATAAAAACTCTAATGCTCTCTAAACAAGAGGGTTGGTTTCATCTTTATTTTTCATTATGGTGGTTCTCCGTGTGGTTGCTCAATCAGCTATGTCAGCAGCAGCTGGAAAAGTGTTAGAATTGCAAATTCTGGGACCCCACTTCAGCTCTACTGAGTCAGAAACTCAGGGGGTGGAGCCCTACACTCCCGTCAGCAGATTCTGATGTGTGAGCAGCGCCCCTCTAGTCCTGTGAATTACTTACAGGTTCCTCTACTTATCGACTGAGCAGAATTAAACCGAAATGGGAAATGAGGATAATAGGGTAAATTGGTCTTATATAAAGAACAATGAATTCCTGAAAGTTGCCACATGTAGCTGTATAGATACATAATATCTTAATTTCCACAGATTTCTGATTTACCAAAGGAAAGTGGGTAATGAGGTGCTCCATTTGGGGATTATTAATACAGGAGAAACTCTGACCTTGCAAAACGTTTTCACATTTTGGTTACAGTTTTATTTTTCCCTTTGATCTGTGTCTGTCAAGTTTATAAATTGAACATATTTCAATGTATCTTGGGGTCAAAATAATGATTTTATTGCCCCTTTTAAGGACATAAACATGTTTTCCTCCATACTGAAAAATGATAGTACTGACCCTTAATCAATAGGTGTTTCCCTTGTGATGGATTTGTTCTAATACATCTAGAGAGTCCCTGTAGTTGCTGAGAGCACTCAATAGAGAGCCCATTAGGGATTCCTCATGGCACCCAGCTGATACATTCATTCAAACAAGTAGTTAGTAAGTGTCTGCAAGGTACTTAATTACTGCCAGACTCTGCACAGGGTATAAAGTAAGGCAATTCCCTGTCCTCCAGGATTTTATAATCCAGCCAGGAATTGAAAGGCACCAGACATTTGTCTCATACGATCATGTGCCAGGCACTGAGCGGGGCAGGAGACATAAATTATGTCAATTAATCCATGTAACTGCTCAGGGAAGTTGGCATTATTCCCAATTTATAAATAAGGAGACATTAGTCTTAGCAATGCCGAGAATTTGTTCAAATTGATTAGATTATAAGGCGATGGGGTGAAATTTAAAATCAAACTGCTTTTTAAGTCCAGGGAGTTTCCACTATATCACTTACCCTATAAAACATAAGCAGAAATTCCTAGATATATATAATAAGCACCTAAATGAATGGTGCCCAACAGTCACCTGGGCAGATTTTTTAAAGGAGCAATAACTGGGTTGGGAAGGGAAGACTTTGCAGTAGAAGTTCAACATAGACATTTATTGAAAGAAAAAGGGTCATGCCTTGGGCAGGAGAAAAAAGGTTTAAAAATATTCCAGGTGGGAGACACTATTAAAAAGAAACATTTAGTCAGGAATGAGAAAGGTTGGACACCTGGGGGGCTCAGCTGGTTAACCGTCGGCCTTCAGTTCAGATCATGATCCCAGTGTCCTGGGATCAAGCCTGGAGTCAGGCTCCCTTACTCAGTGGGGAAGCCTGCTTCTCCCTCTCCCTCTCCCTCTCCCTCCGACTCTGCTGGTCCCCCTGCTTGTGCTCTCTCTCTCTCTCTCTCTCTCTCTCTCTCATATAAATAAATAAAATCTTAAAAAAAAAAAAGAATGAGAAAAGCAGTTCTGGTAGAGTGGTGAAATCAGCCCAGCACATTTTAGGTGCCCAATAAATGATTTGGAATGGTTCTACTTGGCTCTGGCTATTCATGCAGTTAAACACTGTAACAGTTAAGGGATGGTAGTGAACAGTATGGCTCAGCTTCACTAAGTGGTATGTTTACTGACTGTGTCCTTGTACATTCAGCCAAGCGTTTGAAGTCCCTACTTCTTTTGGCTTTAACTGTGGATATGCATTATCTTTCCTCATGTAAGTGATAATTCTGTTCCTCTCTGCAGCCAGCAGGATTCAACCACTTTAGCCTTATTATCTCTCAAAGAAAATCTCACAGGTAAATTTTCATAAAATCTCTGAAGTCCCTAGTGTTAAACAAATTCCTAGGAATATCAAATCTCTTAGGTACTTGTTTGCAGATACAGTGATGTGTCAGAAAAAACACAATTTTACTTTGAATAATCGTTTCATTCAACTTCGTATTAAAGAAAGTATTAAAGAAATATTAATAGATAATAGGGTAAATAAAGCATGTCTGAAGAAAAGGTGCATTTGATTGGTCTGTCCTATTTGACTTCAGTGGATTTTCATATGGCTCTGTATTTATGTTGAATCAAAGTCCCCATATAGAGGTAGAAGGAGATTTCAAGGGGAAATTTCAAAAGTGCCTTTGTTTTGCTTTCTTGTTAAAGCCCTCTCCATGGTAAGAAATGTTTTTGTCATTTGGTTGCTGTGAATTTCAAAAGGGTCTCCTATGATAGAAGAGTCATTTCCCAAAGATCTTTGATCTACTATGGGGAATGTCATTGTTCCCAAAGAAGATAATAAAAGCAGCAAGAAAATAATAAACATTCTCTATAGGATATCACAGTTTTAATTGACTACGGACACTCAAATTGTTTTTTTTAATCTACAGAGACATGGCAAGGTCAGCAACAGAGGAACTGATAATGCTTTACTTTTATAACATGAAGGATATATTTAAGATTGGTAATGTCAACATGAAGTATGGTACTTTGAAAAGATAACACACTTTAAATCGCAACTATTAATTACACTTTAATATGATTTTTGAGCATATTTTAACAAAAAATAATTAGAAAATACTTTGCTTAGGTAATTTTCATGGATCATTTAAGGAAATCAGTTGCCTTTTATAATAGTGTGGTCAAAGAATATGCACCCAGTTTTTAAAAATAAATTTTATATTTGTCAGACATTTATATGTACTCAATATTTTTTAATGTATTTATAAAACTAATAATGAAAAACAGGAGTTGCTTCCCCATTCCTCCCTCCTCTCTCCTCCCACTCTATAGAGAATGCCTTTAACCTTTTTGTTTGTTTGTTTGTTTTGGGGTTTGTTTGTTTTTGTTTTAGCTACTTCTATTTTCCAAATATTTTTAAATAACATTTTTACATGACTTCCCCTGATTTTTCAGATATAGGCACTATCTATTGATGGGCTAACAAGAAAGATAAGAATTTAGCTTATATACAATTATCTCACACAAAATTACCCCTTCCCCTCCCTAAATGGTTTTAACGTATTTGTAATTAAATCCCTATTCAGTATTACATAATATGGCCATGTGATCTTTTCTTTACTGACTCCAGAGAGGCTCTGTTTGTTTATTCAATAAATGCACTTCCACTAAATTACTTTACTTTTTGTTCAGTATTTAACCAAACCACACATATATCCATTGTCCATATATATTTCTTTTCTTTAAGATATATATGTATCATATATTTGTGTGTGTGTGTATATATGTCTCTTAAAGAAAAATTTTAATCTAAGATCTTGTTGCTTCTGCTGCATTTTTTTCCCAATTCAGTTACAGAAAGTAAAATATAGATAGCATACAGGACATTACCATCATGTTTAGATTTGAAACTTCTTATTTGGAAGTTTTCAATATCACCATTTATTGACAATATTTAAATCCTATGTAAATATCTCCAGTATTGGCTGATGAAGAGCAGAGGCTTTTGGAAATGATTAATGAAATAGAAAGCCTGCAATGGAACAATTTGCTTGCCTCCTCATGTAGTGATATATTTTTCACCTTGAACTCTGAGAATGACACCAGTCCTGGTGCTGATTTTGTTGCACTCTTTAGATGAGTATATTTACAATAATTAAATTTCAAATTTGCAGAATTGCCTTTTTCCATCTACCTTTTGTATTATAAACTTGAATAGTTTAAGGAGTTTGGTGGTTTCATTCTTTTTTTCTTGTTCTACTTTGTTCCCCAAATAAAATGTCTTAAGAAAGGAAATAGTCTAGCATTGTTTGCTTTACTTTTATTAAAACAACAACAAACTCTAGTGTCTTTACACAGATTTTTTTGTTTATATTCTTGATATTTTTAGAATTTAATATAGACCCTATAGTTTATTAAACACAACTCAAGAGCCACTATTGATTTCTATAAATTGGAATAGTCACTGACTTAATAAAGAGGATTTAATTCAGCTTTCAAGGAGACACTTATTCTTTATTCAAAGGTTATTGTCTCCTCAACTCCATTCAGAAATTTGGCATATTGGATGGCCCTTGACATTTTGGTGAACCATCTGTTAATTTCAATCATAATTTGAATTTCAAACCATAAATATTTGGCATGTTCCAAGTTTCAAATAATACCCAACTTTCAACCCCCAAAAAATGTTTTTTCCTTGGCTTTCAAGAACAATTTTTTTTGAAATGCTTTATTTTAGCTTTCTTAAATCATATTCAGAGCTAAAGAGATGAATTTTCCCAGTGGCATGAACTTTTACAAATAATATTAGAACAGAAAAAAAAATTAAGTATTTAAAGAAATTACACAGTTTCCTAACTATTACGTTAGATCATCCTTTGACCTATTTTCTTCTCTTTTCTGTTATTGTTTTAATCAAAATTCTCATTGGATATTTTGAGATTTTGACGTAATTATTTCCTTTGAATTTGCAGAGACCTCTTATCACAAAGTAAGTTTAAGTAAAAGAAAGTAAAATTTTAAAATGCAATATGATTCAGATTTTTTGCAAATTAATAATTTTTATTAAGTGATTTTTATTAAGGCACATAAGAAAAATTGAAAATAATTTGAAGAATATCAGGAAATTTTCTTAGATTGTATTAGCTCAGAATGATAGGGTATAATTACAAATATCAAAAATTTCAAATAAAATTAGTTAACTGTGCTTTTAACTATATTTATATGCTAAAATTTAAGAAAATTAGAAAAATAAGAGTACATAATTTTTAAATTGAAATTCTTTATTCTTCTTTTTAAGAATAAATTTTTCAACTGAATAGAATCTTTACAATAATTTAATGGCATTATTCTATGACAAAAACATACCGAGAGAATTCAGCCCTGTTAAGGAATCAGTTGATAAGAATTACTGCTTATCTGCTTCTTTCCACTGTATACACTAGAAACTTAGCTGGATAGCAAGCTCTGTTCCTCTTTGCCTGAATACCTACTTCTGGAATGTTAAGAGAGATTCTTTTACTATGGTCTTTATAATTAGAAAGATTGATTTATCTAATACAACTAAGCATATGTGATGACTTTTAAATGATATATAAATTTTATTTAAATATAATTATAAATGTTTTTACAAATCATAAATTACACAGAGTAGTTGTTATAAATCTTTAGTCTCTCATCTCTAAATGTTATTCAAAAAATAATTGTAAAAGCATTATTTAGATTTTTTTTTTTTTGTCACATCCAGATTTGGCTATTTTCTGTGTGTCCCAAACTGTTTTCTAAACCAAATCTACAATGCTGCAATTCTTTGAGTCAAAATTTATGAAAATATTTGCATAAGATATCAATCTCAGCTTTCCATTTATTCAAAATTAATTTTAAGTATATTTTATTTATCAATAATATTTCAAAAAAGATTTCTCTCCACTATATTCTGCAAAATACCATTGAGAAATGGTTCATTATACTTCAAAAGTCTTCTACCCATTCCTGTATGACTCTTCAGTATTCTTTTCCTCCTTTTGCAATACCTGTCTATCACATCAAGTTTCTGCTCTTTACATTTTCCATTTGAAAACTCAGTAATGGGGATGGCTGGGTGGCTCACTGGGTTAAGCATTTGACTCTTGATCTCAGCTTAGGTCTTGATCTCAGTGTCATGAGCCAAGCCCCAGGGTAGAGCCTACTTAGGAAAACAAACAAAAACTCAATGATGATGGTATAATGTTCAGTTCTTTTTGTTGGGACTAGTCTCTTATGGATAACCACAATTTTGGAAGAAAGGAATAGTAATTTACTTACACAGGAGTTGAAGTCATAATCTTATTAGCATTTTTTTCTCTCTCTCTAACAAAACGAGACAACTAACCACTGAAAAAACCATTTGAAGATAATTTCATGACTCAGTTAAAGAACTTAAAAACGAAAAAAAAAAATATTACAGGTCAAACCTTTAAGAATGAAGATGGCCTTCTCTAATAAATACATTGTCTTTTAAATTATTAAATTAGAAACTTAAATGATAAACATTCATGTGAATTGTTTAGAACGTACAATATAAGATTCAAGTCAATGTATCTTTTTGATTTTCTCAATTTTGTACCTAAAAGACAAGGGGAAGCACCTGGGTGGCTCAGTAGGTTAAGTGTCTGCCTTTGGCTCAGGTCATGACCCCAGGGTCCTGGGACTGAGCCCCAAATTGGGTTACCTCCTCAGCGGGAACCTGCTTTTCCCTCTCCCTCTGACACTCCCCTGCTTATGTTCTCTCTTTCTCTCTCTCTGTCAAATAAATAAATAAAATCTTAAAAAAAAAAAAAAAGACAAGGGATGAGTAGATCTGTAAACGGAAATTTTCTATTGATATGAAAAGTATCCTGAGTTAACCTCACTGTGAATCATACTGCAAGTCAGGGAAATGTGTTTATAAGAATAAGCATGCTAAACTACTACATGGTTTACTCCATTAGACAGTAAGGGGTACACTAAAGTGTCATACCAGTAAGTCTGTGTTATACCTATAAATATGCAAAAGAAAAGAAATAAAGCAGTAAGAGAAAAAAACCTCAATTTCAATGTCTGTGATCAGATCAGAGAATGAAATTATTTCAACTATGTCTCTGTCTTTAATTTTTGCAAGAGTAAGTACTACCAGAATATTCTTAAAGAAAGCCTTCTCATACTTCTGTCATCTTGGAAGAAAGGCTTTTGAAGCTTGTCAACCAGCCTGATTTATGACTGTTTTCAAATTTCTCTAGAGAGGAAAACAGGTGGCCTTCAGAATTATAGCTGTTAGTGCATAAGTCTTGGGTCTGAAGGAGTCCAAGGAATTATTACCTAATAGATCCATCTTTGCTGTCTTCCTTTTTATATTCTGACCTGAGTAAACTATGAAATTATGCTAAATATGAACCAATGCTGTGAAACAGTGCTGAGTACTTAAGTAAACTGTGAGCCATATGGAAAATTTGAAATCAGTATATAACTCTTTAAAATGGACCAAGAAAGTCCTGACAAATATCTCTAAGCCACCTTTTGAATTATGAAATGCAAATATACCACATAGCATTTATGGCCTCACTTTAATGACAGAAACACACCTTAGTCTCATTTTATAATTCCTAATAAAAATTCAATTCTTAATAGAGAAATGAACTGAAGAGTGAAATACCTACAGTAATCTTTAGAATATATATATTATATTATATATATATATATATGTATAAACTTTTTCTTTTCTTTTTATCTGATTGGAGGTAGCTAAATCAAGCCTTGATACGTAATTTATTTAACAACATAGCAGAACTGATTCTTGCTGTTGAACTTGGAATGGCATATAGGAAATAATGAACAGGCAAATTCAATTATGTATTTCAAGATATAATTGGTAGCCTTTATTCAAGGCTGATTTTGTCACTTGCAGATGGAAAAATAAACAAACATGGTAGTAGAATCAAAGTAATGTTTATGATGATCATTCCCCAAAATGCAATTCTTATAAATAATAATCCATCACTCCAAACAGAAAATATGTGTGATTGAAATAATTTGTTTATGATTTGTGCAGATATGATTGAGATATAAATAGCAACACTTTAATTTATGTAAAAAAGTTTGCTTCAAATAAGAAGCAATTTTTAAACAATAAGCTTAACACGACTGTATTCTTTCTGAAACAAGGATTTTGTCTTTCCTCTTATGGAATGGTGCTTGTCCTTGGTTGTTTGTGAAGGAATATCACCTGTGGACTGACAGCTCTCTTACACTTTTCCTATTCCTAATAGTCTCCAGTGGAGCTAGGCTGAAAACTCAGTTAGAAGAAAGACCAAGTCTGTCTTGCTCAGTGAAGCACCTGCTGTCCTAGTGCTGTGTCTAGTATATTTCAGGTGCTCAAAAAGCTTGAATGGTTTTGTCAAAGTAATTGAATGGACATAGAATTAATGTCAAGTCATCACAGTCAGTCCCTGACCAGGGCTTTTTTGTAAAACAGTGGATCTCAAAATGATTCACTAAACCTGCAGCACAGGCACCAACTGGGAACTTGTTAGAAATGCAAATTCTCAAACTCCATGCCAGAACTTCTAAATCAGAAACTATTGGAGTGGACCCAGCAATATGTTTAAAATGTCCTCCAGGTGATTCTAACAAACACTAAAACTGAGAATCACCTATGTGAAGACTTCCCAAATACACGGTACACAGTGACATCAAAGCTTTTTAGGATTATGAGAGTTCTCAGCAGTCTATTATAGGAAGACAACTCCTATGGACAGATTGTGAATAATTTTAATGTCTCAACAATTTTTCTAACTTCTCAAGAATTTCATTTAACTATAGCAACTCTTCTCTATTCATGTATAGTAAATTGTGTGTTTTATGTAGGAAGGCTGACTGAGTTTGAGTTACTGGTATAGATCCTGAGACAAGTACTTGGGTGCAGATAATTTATGAGGGAATTGGTTCCAAAAAGTCCAAGTGAGAAAGTGGTAAACATGAGAGAGAATAAAGAGAAAAGCTAATCAAGACCGTGTTATCAGGAATGGATTAAAATTTGGGCAAATGAGGCTCAATTCTGTAGGGAACCTTCTGAGAAAGTGTGTTTGGAATATACCTCAGAGTCACCCCCGACTGGAGGTGGAGAAACAGGAGCATTAATCCATTACTTCCCATCTATATTGGTTGAGAGTTGACCTCCAAAGCTGTTAACATATCCTACTTCTAGGTTATGATTTTATGTGGCCGAATATCCTGGAAAAAAGTCCTGAGGCAGAAAAGAAAAGGGATACAAGCTCTTCAGGTGGCATAGGTCAATATGCTGGAAAAGTCCTTTCCCCTGCAGTTGCAGGGAAATTCACTTGGACAGAGGAACAGGGGCAAAGTAATCTTCTAACATCTACAGTAACCTTATGGGGCAAATAACCTTCTAACAGAATAGTTTAGATCCAGTTCACAATACTTGTTTAATGTCTATTATGAATCAGGTCTAGAGTTAGTTGTTGGGAATATAAAATAGGTAAAACACCATTCCTGCCTCAAGTAGCTTTTAGTATGGTAAAGAATGTCGGCCAAATTAAAAAAAATTAAAACATAAATACATATGATCTGTGATAGTGGTTCAGATCCACATTTTAAGACAAGTTTGTGGTGAAAGTGGTGTAGTGATCATGGAAGATCTCTTAGAAATAACCAGGATAATTGTGCCAAAAAAATACCTAGAGGCTGGACAAATAAAAAGAAGTTGTTGAGTACAGAAGCTGGAATGATCAGCACATAAATGGGAGAAGTAAAAAAAGAGAAAGCAATCATAGGTGGTATTTGACAAGATGGTTTGTAAAAGTCATTTGAAAAATTAAAAAAAAAAAAAGTCATTTGAGAAGTCATGTGTTACATATTTACCAAGTATGTAAATAACTGTTGTTGCAGATTCCCTAAGGAGAAAGGGAGAAAGGGACCCAGAGCTCTATTGAAATGATTAGTCTCCTTTGGAGGAAGAGTGTCTATTTTACTGTCAAGAGAGGGGAGGAGTGAAGTTGTGTTTATTCATTTGTAAAACGGGAAAAATAATAGTACCTACCTTAAAAGGGTTAATATAAGACCTAGATGATGAAAGGCATTAAAATGTTTACCATCATTTCTCATAGGTAATACACCCCTCCCAAATATTAGTTGTTATTCAGATTTTTTTTTTTTTTGCTTTATTTTTAATTTTAGAGGGTCAGGAACTTGAGAGGGCTTGAAACCATTTCTACCTGTTGACCTCTTTATCCATTATTTATTTAAATAGGAGAAAAGTTACTTGTGAAGTTGTTAGGGAAATGGGCTAGTGGAGCTGGCTGAGGCTGAATTCTTCACTACCATGGGGAATGGGGAGGAGCAAAACTGACTGGGTATATAGATAGAAGAATCTCTAGTTATAATTAAGTGTCCAGTAGGGGTTGGAAGCCATGAATTTTGCAGTGATGCTAAATAATACATTTGTGTAATCCATTTCTAGGAAAGGTGGAACAATGCAAGTGACATGTGGGGTAACACTCGTCATTTTGTAGAAGTTGTGCAATTATAAACAGATAAGCATACATGTAAACAAAATTCAAAAAATTTAAAAAATAATTTATCAAAAGGCTTAAGATAAATGAAAATTATAAAATGTGTCAGATCATTTTGAAGATTTTTGCATTCTGTGATCATAGCATAGGTTCCTTTGTCAAACTCTGTAATTCTTTTCTACAAATGACATTTTGTTTGAGCAGTTAACAGTTGGTGCCTCAGTTTCAACTGACATTTTGTTACTAAACACAGTTCTAACACCATAAGGTGATTTGTCAGTGGTAAGAAAAAGATGGTTTATATTTCACCATAGTGAAAAAGCACAGACGGGAGAGTCAATTGCTTGAAATTCTGGAAAGTATCCATGCTGTCAAGTCCAACACCATTGAAAACATTTTTTTATAGTAGGCCACAAGGTATAGCTTTTATGAAAGAAATTTAGAAACTCCAGAAAGCTTGAAGGTCTTGTTTTGATTCTGTAAAATATTCAAGGATCATACCTCCAATGAGCTACAATGTCTTGAGAATGACCCAAACAACTTAGGATTGTGGCCATGGAAACTCACATTTTGCCTCTCTTTATTTTTCTTTTGGGTACTTTGTGTATCAAAACTGATAAGACCTTTTGAATATTTTTCTCCCCTGAGAAGTATTTTGAGTTTAGAATCATCAACATTTTATATCACTCTTGATATTCTAGAAAGCAGAGTGCCTCTAAAATATTAGAAGAGGCCAAAGATAACATACATATTGAACTAAGAATGTCTTTTAATGAGTAATAATAGTATCCATGTTGGCTTCATCAATGATGAGCTATCAACAACCCAAAATATGGCCAAGTTATATAACGAACAGTAGAAAACTGATTAACTGACTAACTGCAAAAATTAGATGCCTGATGGCTTTATTGCCACAATGAGAATCATTGTACATTTTCTCTTCTAGAAGCTTTGGACCCTTTATACTGCAATGATAATCAAAAGTTCTGTTATGGAGAGATCATAGGAACAGATAATTGTTTCTTTGATTAAGCAATAGCTGATATATATATATATATATATATATATATATATATATATATTCCCATATTCTAAAAAGAATATGGGAATTAAGACTGACTAAAAGAAAAACAAATTTTCTCATACCATTTGAAGGCAAAGATCATGGAGCAGAACGATGGGTAAAATTGCCTGCATTTCTCAAAATTTTCTATGGCTAATACTCTTTCAAAGGTGAACAGTAGATAGAAAAAACTTATACAATTGAGTTTAAATACGTAAAACAATGTGTATCATGCAATGTACAATATTCAGTTTAATTCTGAAAAAAGCATAATGGTTTCTGAAACTTGGACGAAGGCTGTGAAAACATTATGTAGGGATTGTTTACTAGTTATTGATTCTGGCTTCCACACCCAGCTTTATGATTTGGGTGAGTTGCTTCAGTTTATGCTCATGTAAGGTGGACATAAATGTAGTACTTACATCATAAGGATATAGTGAACATTAGATAATTTATTGTATAATGTAAAAGCACTTGGTGCCCAGCACATAATAAGCACTCAACAAATATTAGCTTTTATTATTTATATATGCTATAAATAGCATTCAACAAGTCTTTGCTGAATTGAAAAATATACTCAGTCATTTATGAGTTATTGTCAAAAGTACTGCAGTAACCTGAGTGAAGGCTAAAAAGGTTTACAAAAGAAAGAGGTTAGTAATTTTGGGTACTTGCAATGTCCTAGGTGCTTTAGAGACATTCATCTATTTAGGCCTCACTTTCTGAGAAAAAAGCATTATTCCCATAACCAGGAAAGTGAGATTCAAGGCAAGTAATATATCCGAATATCAGTAAGGAGATCTGGCATTTGAACTCAAGCTCAGTTACTCAAATTTTATGTTTTCTTCTAATATCATATAACTTCCCAATTCTGAGGTTTTTGGCTTTGGATATTTTGAATATGATAATTCTATACTTCATTACCACATAAATAATGAAGATCTCTTCATTTGAGAAAATGTGAATGGAGTAATTTTCTAGTTATTTATTTATTTTTAAAAAATTAAATCCCACCCTGTGACTTCTTTCTAATACAAGTTTATCAAATGGTTTTGTCCCAGTTGAGATAATGACATCCATAGATATCTAAACAGGAGTTGGGGCTATAGAGTTGTCTTTTTTCCTACAAACAACATTTAGTGAAAATCTGCCTTGTGCCTGGCAACAAATTTTACTGAAACCTTACTATGTATCACTGATTATTCTAAGAATGTAGACCAATAATCAAACTGAAATTCTTAGCATTGTGAAGTTTATATTCCTGGTGCATGGAAAGAGGCAGTAAATAAGTGTGAATGTGTGTCAGTGTGGTGTGCATGTGTTTGTTGGCCTTGTGTGGGGTAAGTACATCGGTGGTGCAAGAGTGGGTGATTATGGAAGTCATTCCTGAGGAAGTGATATTTTTGCCGAGTCCCACAAGAAATGCAAAGGGCTATGTGGCTCTGTACATCTCTCCCACTGCAAGGACAAAAGCAGCGCTAGACTGGAAGGACCAGCAAGAAAGCCAGTCAGGTTAACCAAGAAGGAATTATAAAACACAACACAGTTCTCACTAAGTGTGATTTAAGTTTGGATACAGGTTTGTTCAGCATGCTAGATGAGCACGAGCTTGGGGACATACTTCCTGGGCTTAGAGAGGTAAGAGTTGGGAAAGGATTTGACATTTGCTTCAGTCTGAGTTTTGAGAAACGCTTTGTCAAAGAGAGAAGATACAGAGGAGATCAAAAGAAACTAAAGGGGGGAGGGCGGGGGAGAACAAAACAAAGCATGGAAGTTCACAGTGGTGAAAAGCTTGCATGTTGCATTTTGATGTGATCAATAGACTTTTCTCTAAGAAGCTTTTTCCCCCCTTTATTTGCTTCAAGATAACAAGAAAGCCTTATTTCGTAAGTCCTAGCAATTAAGAGCCAGTGTGCCCCCAAATCATCATTTTAAATCCATATCAAAATCCAAGCAAGAACTTGTATTTATTTGTTTGCCAGTTATGCTTAGGAATTAATTTACTCTGTCAAGAATCATTTAGCTATTAAATAATAAAATCAGAAAAAATATTTTAATGTAATTCTCTTGTGCCAAAGGTTGACTAACAGTTTCTCAACAACCATGCTTTTCCTAATTCTTTCGAGAGAAGTACTCTTTAATCACCACAGCAGAAATCTAAAAGAACCCCAATGCAAGCAAGAATTCAGAAAGAATTAAAACAGTTATACAGTGGTCCTCTGCACTGGAAATAAATGTCAAATCCTTATTTATATCCTCATCCGTCAAAGTATTGAAATAATGAGTTCACTTTTAATCATTTTCAATCTCTGTTCAGTAATTTAGGACACAGGAAGGTGGGTATATGTCACATGCAGATTCTCTATTTCGTGTATATGCGCGCGCTCCCATCTTTCCACATTAAGAAGCGTAGCAGGTACCATACTTTTGGCCACATCTCAGCAGTGGCATATTTCCATCTCCCAGGGGGTGTGGGAAGACCCAACTGCACAGCAGTAACAATAATTCTAGCATATCCGTTTATGAAATAACTTTGGCAGTAATGGAAAGAGGATTTGGATGAAAGCGTATTTGTGGTCTTCCAGCTGGAAGATCAGAGCAGAGATTCTAAAGCAAAAGGCACAGAGTGGGATGGCAGATAGTAGCTGCTTGGATAAGAACAGAAGAGAGTTGCGGACCCATGCTGGGCTCAAGGGGAAATGCAAACAAGGCAGTCATTTCAGAATATCCCCATGTTGCCCAGTATCAGCTCGAGGGCTTACTGATGCCATCTGCTGGATATATTTGGGATTTAAAAATGGAATCTATGCAAATAACAGTCTAACATCTCCTTGTACTTGTGCTTTGGCAGTTCTAGGGAGAAGAAAAATGAAAAAGCGCTTATCTTAAATTTTTTTTACAAGTAATGGAAATGAATTTCAGGTTGACCGTACCTTAAGAAGACTGATATTTTGTATCTTTACATTTTGAAGCATTAGTTTGTTTGATTGCATTTTTTAAACAGAACTTTGTGGCAGTGCGTTTAGTCATATGTGACACTCAGAACACTGAATGTGGGGTTTGGACTGTAAATCCACCGATCTCTTACTAAAAAATCTACTAAGCGCTATAAACTTTATACACAGTATATTCCCTTTCTATACTTTATTGGAGGAGAGTATAATGGTTTATTTTGGTTTCTTTTCTTTTAATTAATTAGAAAGGGGGAAAAAAGCTAAAAGGAGTAAAGAGCAAGTATCACTATTTAGCCAAAACGATTACATATGCATTTGAATTTTACAGAAAATATGGTAATTCAACTTTTGTTTTTGTATTTGTTATTGTTTTATGGAAAACGTCCTCTGTTAATCATTCTCTCCATAGGATTATTTTAAGACCATGATTTTAAAATTAGAACATTCCTCCTGCTTCAATAAAATTTTGGAAACTCTTAGGAATGTGTGGCTAAATTGATTCTAGTCTACACTTCCCCAAAAGTACTAATTCCACAGGTACTTGTGGAATATGCCACATTCCAAATATCTTCTCCTGTAACTCCATAAAGCATATTAATTACAACGGAAGAGTTAGCATTTATTGAGAGTTTGCCATTGTTGCATTTAATCTTCACTATGATTTTTATTATGTAGGCACTAGCATTAATCCTAGTAACAATTGAGGAAACTGAAGCTTGCAGGGTTGATAATTTGCTCAAAGTCACAATGTAAGGAAATAGAGGCATTGACTCTTTTACTTTAGAGCTCATGATCATAGAGGGAAGCCATATGTCCCCAAATATTAATAAATAAAAACAGTGGGATGCCTGGGTGGCTCAGCAGTTGAGCATCCGCCTTCGGCCCAAGGCATGATCCCAGGGTCCTGGGATCGAGTCCCACATCAGGCTCCCTACAGGGAGCCTGCTTCTCCCCCTGTGTCTCTGCCTCTCTGTGTGAATATTATTCATGAATAAATAAAAATTTTAAAAATAAATAAATAAATAAATAAATAAATAAATAAATAAATAAAGTATTACCTATTAATATGAATTTTAGGGCAGCCCCGGTGGTGCAGCGGTTTAGAGCCGCCTGCAGTCCAGGGCATGATCCTGGAGACCTTGGATCGAGTACCACGTCAGGCTCCCTGCGTGGAGCCTGCTTCTCCCTCTGCCTGTGTCTCTGCCTCTCTCTCTCTCTCTGTGTGTCTCTATGAATAAATAAATAAAATCTTTAAAAAAATAATATAAATTTTATGTTAATTGTATTGCAATATTTATATTAACCTTCTCAAAGTTTTGAGGAGTGATACAGTAATGACATCTATTTAATTTGGTTAACCTAGCATTTCTAAATCTATTTGCTATAGAATTTTATGCTTATGCTTATGAGTTTTAGTGGAAGTAGTATCCCACAGAACATAGTTCTAGAAATACTGATAGAAACTATAGTATTGCTATAGACAAGGAGCCAGGAAAGGAGTAGCTCTTTAATATTCCTCTGGCCTCTTGTTTCAGCCTGTTTACACCTTACAGTTTGGAATAGACAGGAACAGGAAATAAGCGCCTGATATCCTCGCCGCTACAGATGCATGGAGGACTAGAACCCTTTGCATAAACGTGCAATATTTAGTGCATCCTGCAAAGGGTACAAGTTTAATTTAGTTAAGCCACAAGGTTGAGTGAAAAACAGCATGTTGCTGTTATTGTTTAGTCAATTAAATTGTCCTCTGTGCTTGTAGGAACTGTTCCACATTTATTACCAGTGAGATACACGCTCTGGCAATTTCTCTGCTTCCGATTGTCTTATATTTAGCACATCTAAAGATTTGAGGATAAATGATGGAAGACATGGTGATAAATTGTCAGGCTTTTCTAAAGATTCAGAAGTTCTAAAGTTCCTGCCAGTGACAGATGGTCTGTCCTTACTCATCGCTTGTCTTCCTGACAGGGCTTGATTTTTTCCCCCTTTTTCGTTCAATTCCCTTAAAATAAGCTCAGCTTCTTGGGAGGCAGGGTAGTCTCATTTGTTATAACTATGTTACTTCATTTAAATGTTGAAGCAACTCTATATGAAGGTATACCATACTCCTTTACATTATTAGTATACACATGTATAACGATGAGAGAAGTATGGGGTAAGAAGAAGAGGAGGAACAGATTACAAAGGGAAATCCATATTTCCTTTCTGTTATTTTGATTACCAAACATACAAAAGTCCCCATTGGATTAGTTTTTCTTTGCTGACTTGCCCAAAGATAATGCTGACTTAATAGCTCCAGCATAATATGATCTTTTGAGAAATGTTTCTTATCATTATGGTAATAGAATATATGTTATTTCTAGGATCCTCAATGTTCCATAGCAATCTAAATTATTTTTTGAAATTTTGGGTTAAAAATACAATTAGTGTTTACTAACTTGCTAGACATTTATAAGAATCTGTAGATGAGAACACACAACTATTACAATGATGTTCTCAGATGTAAAATAGGGCCCCAGTGAAAAAAAGGAAAAAAATCAATCAATTGCTTAATCTTTTTCATTGGCTTCAAATATGTTTACTGCTGAAAAAGGAGATGAGATATTTAGGTAAAGAAGATGGCGAAAGGAAACAATTTTCCCTCTTTGACTTCTAACATAATTCTGGAAATAAATATAAAGGTTTTAAAAAATTCTAGAATATCTTACCGTCATTTCTTAATCCTTTATCCAGAGGTAATTCAGTCCTTCAAGTTAGTAATTCTCCTACTTGATGCAGCATTACTGAGACTGAGGTGTATCAAGTGGAAAAGGATTAATGTTACTAAAAAATAGAAAAATTATCAGATGAATTGATTTGGCTTTGCAGTAGCTAGTTTGCTTTTGTTATCCACATAGATAGCTGAGAATTTCTTTTTTTATTCAAATAGGTCTCTCCTAAGAATGTTCATTATATATTAGCTCAATGAGATCACGTGTGAAAAGCTTAAACCACATTATCACTCCTTTCTATTTTTTAACTCTGCTGTAATCTTATCTTTCTGAAGGAGATATCTATCTATCTATCTATCTATCTATCTATCTATCTATCATCTACCTATCTTTCCATATAGATATATATATTTATTTCTATCTTATATTTAAATATCTTATATTATATTTATATATCTCCATATAGATAAATAGATATAATAAATACACACACACACACACACACATACTATATATAGTATAGATATAGTAGTAGATTTTATTTTATCTGTACTATGAATCTATTCCGGTCATTTAAGTTAAAGAACTCAAAGCCTACCAGGTTTCCACAATCTAGACTATTGAACTGCTTATCATTTTTTTTTATGCCCCTTACTAAATGCTCCTTCCATTACAGATATCAGCTACCTTTTTAATTAGTGGCTTTTTCACATCACTTACTTTTAGTAACATTCAATTATTAAAAAATCAGAGAAGCCATGCCAGCACATTGTTTATGCATGAAGATGTAAAATATAAGGAAAATATAGTCCTCCTTCAGTGGACCATTCCTCAGATGATGAATGAAAGCATTAACATTTTGTGTACAATATAGCGATAAAAATGTTTCAAAGTTTCTTTATAACATGGTGTCACTTTAATACATGGGTTTTAGTTGTGTTTACATATTTTGGTATGTAATTAATGGGACAGACCTATTGACCTTTTCATCCTTAAGTAACTTTCTAGTATAATTTGTTTTCCTTTTCCAAAAAAAAACTAGGCTCATAAAAAAAGTCCTGAATATTCAACATTTATCAAAAGGCCAACAAATATTGCATAGTCTTGAAACTATGCCTTTATAAAATCACAGGATTTGAAATTACTCTGAGCTGTTTATTAAAATGTATTAAGGTTAGAAAAAGGTGCATAGCTAAGATTAATAAAAATGCATTACATTAGATAAAATAGGCTAAATTAATCCCACAAGTAGGCCCAAAATGTGATGTATCAAGAAGCATGAACTCAGGCTATTGTAGTAAATGATTTATTTCTTTATCTACAGTAATATACTAATAGTCTTTTTCCTTGTTTCCAATTTGTGCTGTAAAATGTCTTATGTATTCACACTGATGAGTGAAATTAAGGACAAGAGTGAAAGAAGACCTGGTGACCCTAAGCCTCCTAAAGGAGGGTGGTATTCTTAGTAGAACCCTGGCCTTAGATGAGATATTTGCCTGTCTCCTCCACTGAAACACGAGACTGAACCTGTACCTCTATATTGTTTCATGCTGTTGCCTCAAAGTTTATTTCAGGCCAGAGTGCGAAAGATGAATAGGACTAATGGTATAGACAAATTATCAGTAAGTCACCATTGTAACCTTTACCTTCTACCTCTTCCCTAAATATTATTGTATAAGACAACTTTTCACTTAAAAATGTCCACAGGTTAATGAAGAGTTCTTATAGCCCCAATGTTGCTTAATCTGTCCAAACAGTACAGATTTTCAAAAGGAAGACATTTTAAACTAAACTGAGTCATCTCCTCACTCTACTATTGATATTGCTTCGGTACTTCTTTTTTTTTTTTTTTTTTCCCAGTACTTCTTTTGATCTATACCTTGGCTTTCATTTCTCTTTGAATTCTTGATGTTTTCTTATTTTGGTCATGCTTTTTTTTTAGTCATGGACTTTTTAAAAAAAAACATATTACTTTCTATTTTATCTGACGAACTACTTTCCTTATATCAGAGTCTCTGGTTTGTGTTTCCCTAAATTTTTATGGAGTTCCTGCTTATTTTCTAGCACTTTTTATTGCTAATAATTTCAGTGATGATTTGTCTAAGGTGATTTAAAAATATAATCATAAAATTAGAGATACGTGCTGTCATTAATGGAATAAAGTGATTTTTAAAACTGAAAACTGCCAGTCATATTTCCTACGTTGTTTCCCATGTAAATGAAAACTATATGTATTTCAGAAAATGACAATGATATAACTTAAAAATAAATAACATACCTTCACTCCTATGATGATGTATTATCTATACACTTCAATAAAGTCATAGGGACCAATGCAATGCATATTGAAATAGTACAAAAGTTATACCAAAATTAAAGGAAAAAACAAAGATTCTGAAAATAACTGTATCCATTCAGAAAACATTGAATCATACAAGAAACATATTTCCAATTGTATTTCTCATGTTTCAGTGCATCTTTCAACACTCATTTCTCAGTTTGACAAAGAATAACCAGCAAAATACAATGACTATATTATAATAACTCTTTAATAGTTATTAGAAAGCTTCTTCATTTAAAACCCAATCTTTAGGCATTATTGCTGAAAATATCAGAATAATCCTTGACAAAACAGTCTCACCTGTTAAGTGCCTATATGCCCCATGGCATGAATCACAAGAATATACTTTAAACTATGTATAAGAAAAAAAAATAAAAAATAAAATATGTATAAGATTGGATAGAATGGAAAGTGATACAAAAACTACCTCCATTACACACACACACACACACACACACACACACACCTGCTCCACACACATGAGGAGCCCCCAGCTTACTTTTTTAGTCCAAGCCAAGAATCATTTAGAATCAATTTATTCAGTTAGTCAATCAAGATCACTACCTATATATTGTTTGCTTTTTCTTTTATATAAATTATTTGTGCTTATGTTATTAGCAAGCTAAAAGCTACTGAAGTTATCCAGCCATAACTTAATATTAATGTAATGTTTATTGCTGTTAGTTTTTACATTCAGCTAATTTTACACTTGGTTCTTAGAGAACACAGCACAAAGCTTTTCAGGACATAGAGCAGTTTACTTTAAGAAAATAGCAAGCATACATACACAGAGAAATAGCAGAAGATAAGAATGTTAAGTTAGAGTCAGATTGTGGAGGGATACATACTTGGATAGATAATAGAAAGCCATCAAAGTTTATTTGGAATAGGAAATGTGACTTGACCTACACTCCTGGTTAAATCACATTGTATAGTATATATATATTTTTAGTAGAAACCTGTTTTTCTAGGCTTTTGATGAATTTTACTTTCAAACTTAATTAGCAAGTCTACAGTGCATCTACACATCGAACACAAATGCTTCTACAGTGCTCTGCTAACAGTTTTCCATCTTTAATTTAATAACAGATCTTTCTAACATGTGATACGGATTTATTCAGCCCTTTGCAGGTATGTTGGTTTGGTTTGCTTTGGTTTTCACTGTTAATGCTGACTGATGGACGGTTTCTCTTCTATTTCAGGTTGTGGAGACGAATTTGGTTGCTTTTGACTGTCACTGGATCATTATAAATGAGGTAACACCAACTAAACCTTACTGCCAACTCCGGGTCCTGTTTTCATGTGGTTAGTCATGGCATTTCCTATGGCCTTGAATTTCTAAGAGGAAACAGAACACCAAGTAAAATGTCAGCTTCCTGGGATGCTAACTAAAAATAGAATAAGGAGTTTAAAAAAATTATCAATGGCTTTGTATGAGTAAAATAAATGGAGATGGTCTTCCCACTGAGTATCTTTTAGTCTTTTCCGTTGGCATACACTGACTGCTTCGGGAAATCATCTTTATACCAAGTACAGTTCTTCTTTGTAAGCAAAGTGAATTCCTCTCAGCAGATTACTTGTGTTCCATTTATAATCTAATGTGTTTCTAGAACTTTTTTATCTACCCTCCCCTTACATGAGGATTTTTTTCTTTTCATAATGAAATACAACTATTTTAAAATTCATCACATTTCCAAATGCCTTATGAAAGTGTATTGATTTTTGTAAAGACAATACACAGATTAAAAATATATTACAACAGGAGAATTCTGTGAGATAGATCGGTCCATTGGTACCTGTCAGAATTGGAAAGGACAATGAGCAAATCAGTCACCAACAATGAGATCACATGAATTTGTCCTCAACAAGACCTAGTACTCATATCATATCTATTACTTATGAATAAAAAGAATGTATTATTTATCTGTTAGCTATGTTACTATGGACATATAATAATTCTGTGTTGAGGCTTTTTTCATTTGTACAGTAAGTATAATAATATTTACTTTGTAAATTCATTATAAATATTGAGTGAGATATTACCTAATATTCTCAGATGTAGTGCTGACAAATGACACTCAATAAATGATACTACAATAATGATTATAGAACATGAAAGTTCACAGATAAGTTTCTCACTTGTTAATTTGTTGAATGCTAAACATTATTCTATGAAGCATTGAGAGAATGAGGTTCATAGAGGGTAAACGATTTTACACAGAAAAATAAAAATGATTCACAGTTTCAAGTTGTGTCCCCTGGTAGAATTTTAGTATAGTTCTTTTTTTTAGCTATGATTAAAATATTGCATCATATTAGTTTTAGGTATGTAACACAAAGATTGTATATATATATATCTATATAAAGATATATATATATATACTTAAAAGTGATCATCACAATACATCTAGTTACCATATGTAGGCATACAAAGTTACAGTTTTTTTTCTTATGAAGAGAACTTTTAAGATATACTCTCCTAGCAGCTTTCAAGTATGCAATACAATATTACTGACTATAGTCACCATGCTATACATTACATCCCCATGATTTATTTATTTTATAATTGAAGTTTGTATTCCTTAATCCCTTTCACCCACTTTCCCCATCCAAATCCTCCTCCCGCCTTGGCACCCACCAATATGTTCTCTGTATCTATCAGTTTTGTTTGGCTATGCATGTTCATTTCTTTTGTTTTTAAGATTCCACATGTAAGTGAAATCATAGGGCAATTGTATTTGTCTGTCTGATTTGTTTCACTTAGCATAATACCCTTAAGTTTTATTCATGTTGCTGTGAATGGCAAGATTGTATTTTCTTTTCAAACTAAATAGTGTTCCACTGTGTGTGTGTGTGTGTGTGTGTGTGTTCATTTATCCATTGATGGACCCTTAGATTGCTTCTATATTTTGGCAACTGTAAGTAATGCTGTAATCAAATAATAAAATAAGGATGGTTATGCCTTTTCAAATTCGTGCTTTTCTTTTCTTTGAATAAATACCGAGAAATGGAATTGCTGGGATCACATAGGTTGTTTTTTCTTTTAATTTTTTTGAGGAGATACCATATTATTTTCTGTAGTGGCCACACCAATATACATTCCTACCAACACCGCACAAATGTTCCCTTTTCTCCACATCCTTCTCAACACTTATTATTTCTTATATTTTTGATAATATCCATCCTAACAGGTGTGAGGTGATATCTCATTGTGATTTTGATTAGCATTTCACTGATGATTAGTGATATTGAGCATTGTTTTGTGTGCTTGTTAGCCATCTGTATGTCTGTTTGGGGAAAAAAAATGTTTGTTCAGATCCCCTGCCCATTTTTAGACTTTTTTTTGCTATTAAGATGTATGAGTTCTTTATATATTTTAAACTTTTTTTTTATTCATTTATTTATGAGAGAGAGAGAGAGAGGAGTGGAGGAGGGGCAGAGGGAACGAATCTTCAGGCAGACTCCCCTGGAGCCTGACATAGGGCTTGATCTCTACAACCCAAGAGATCATGACCTGAGCCAAAAACAAGAGTCAGACACTTAACTGATTGAGCCACCCAGACGCCCTTCTTTACATATTTTGGATATTAACCTCTTATCAGATATATGCAAATACCTCCTCCCAATCAAAAGTTTGCTTTTTCATTTTGTTGATGGTTTCCTTCCCTGTGCAGAAATTCTGTTTGTTTTGTTTTTGTTTTTCTTTGTTTTTAGTTTGAAGTAGTCCTAACTTGTTTATTTTTTGCTTTTGTTGCCCTAGCCTTTGGAGTCAAATCCAAAAAGTCATGGCCAAGACTTATATCTAAAAGCTTACCACCTTATTTTCTTATAGAAACATTACAGTTTCAAGTCTTACATTCAAATATTTAATCCATTTTAAAGGTTAATTCTTGTGTGTGGTATAAGATTTGTTTTCTTTTTTTGAGTTTATTTATTTATTTTAAAATTTTAATTTAAATTCAATTTGCCAATGTATAGTAAAACACCCAGTACTTGTCCCATCAAGTGCCCTCCTTAGTGCCTGTCACCCAGTTACTCCATATCCCCACCTACCTCTCCTTCTACAATCCTTTGTTTGTTTCCTAGAGTTAGCAATGTCTCATAGTTTGTCTTCCTCTCTAAATTTTCCCCACTCAGTTTCTCTCCTTTTCCTTATAATCCCTTTCACTATTTCTTATATTCCAAACATGAGTGAAAACATATGACAATTGTCCTTCTCCAATTGACTTATTTCACTCTGCATGATACCCTCCAGTTCCATCCATATTGAATCAAATGGTGGATATTCGTCCTTTCTGATGGCTGAGTAATATTCCATTGTATATATAGAACACATCTTCTTTATCCATTCATCTGCCAAATGACATCCTTCTACAGTTTAGCTATTGTGGACATTGTTACTATGAACATTGAGGTGCAGGTGTCCTAGGTTGCACTACATCAGTATCTTCGGGGAAAATACCCAGTAGTGCAATAGGGTAGCTTTATTATTTTTTACTTCTTGAGGAAATTCCACACTGTTTTACAGGGGAGCTGTACCAGTTTGCATTCCCACCAACAGTGTAAAAGGGTTCCCCTTTCTCCACATCCCCTCCAACATTTGTTGTTTCTGTCTTGTTAATTTTAGCCATTCTCACTGGGGTGAGGTGGTATCTTATTGTGGCTTTTATTTGTGTTTCCCTGATAGCAAGTGATGAGGAGCATTTTCTCATGTGCTTGTTTGCCACGGGTAAGTAAGTCTTCTTTGGAGAAATGTCTGTTATTGTCTTCTGCCCATTTCATGACTGGATTGTTTCTTGGGTGTTGAGTTTGACAACTACTTTATAGATCTTGGATACTAGCCCTTTATCTGATAGGTCATTTGTAAATATCTTCCCCCTTCTGTAGGTTGTTGTCTAGTTTTATTGATTCTTTCCTTTGCTGTGCAGAAGCTTTTTATCTTGATGAAGTCCCAATAGTTCATTTTTGCTTTTGCTTCCCTTGCCTTCATAGATGTATCTTGCAAGAAGTTGCTGTGGCCAAGTTTAAAAAGGGTGTTGCCTGTGTTCTCCTCCAGGATTCTGATGGATTCTTGTCTCACATTTAGATCTTTCACATTTCAGCATTTTGAGTTTATCTTTGTGTATGGTGGAAGAAAATGGTCTAGTGTCATTCTTCTGCATGTGGCTGTCCAATTTTCCCAACACCATTTTTTGAAGAAACTATCCTTTCTCCAGTGGATATTCTTTCCTACTTTGTCAAAGACAAGTTGACTATAGAGTTGAGGGCCCATTTCTGGATTCTTTATACTGTTCCATTGGTCTATGTGTCTGTTTTTGTGCCAGTACCATATTGTCTTGATGATCACAGCTTTGTAATACAGCTTGAAGTCAGTCATTGTGATGCTCCCAGTATTGGTTTCCATTTTCAACATACCTCTTGCTATTTGGGGTCTTTTCCCATTCCACACAAATCTTATTTGTTCCAACTCTGTGAAGAAAGTCCATGGTATTTTGATAGGGATTGCATTGAACATATAAATTGCCCTCGGTAGGATTGACATTTTCACAATATTTACTCTTCCAATCCATGAGCATGGAATCCTTTTCCATCTCTTTACATCTTCCTCAATTTCTTTCATAACTGTTCAGTAGTTTTTAGAGTACAGATCCTTTACTTCTTTGGTTATTTTTAAAAAGATTTTATTTATTTATTCATGGGAGGCACGCACACACACAGAGGCACAGACATAGGCAGATGGAGAAGTAGGCCCCATACAGAGAGCCTGATGTGGGACTCAATCCCGGGACTCCAGGATCACACCCTGAGCTGAAGGCAGGCACTTAACCACTGAGCCACCGAGGTGTCCCTACCTCTTTGGTTATGTTTATTCTTAGGTATCTTATGATTTTGGGTGCAATTGTAAATGGGATTGACTCCTTAATTTCTCTTTCTTCAGTCTCATTATTAGTGCATAAAAATGCCACTAATTTCTGTCCATTGATTTTGTAACCTCCCACATTGCTGAATTGCTGTATGAGTTCTAGCAATCTTGAGGTGGAGCCTTTTGGGTTTTCTATATACCACACCATGTCATCTGTGAAGAGGGAGAGTTTGACTTCTTCTTTGCTAATTTGAATGCCTTTTATTTCTTTTTGTTGTCTGATTGCCGAGGCTAAGGCTTCTAGTACTATGTTGAATAACAGTGGTGAGAGTGGACATCCCTGTTGTGTTCCTGATGGTAGGGGACAGGCTCTCAGTTTTTCCCCCTTGAGAATTATATTCACTGTGGGCTTTTAATAAATGGCTTTTATGATATTGAGGAATGTTCCCCATATCCCTACACTTTGAAGAGTTTAAATCAGGAATGGATGCTATATTTTGTCAAATGTTTTCTCGGCATCTATTGAGAGGATCACACAGTTCTTGTTTTTTCTCTTATTTATGTAATCTATCACATTGATTATTTTACAAGTCTTGAACAACCAAGATCCCACATGATCGTGGTGAATAGTCCTGTTAATGTACTGTTGGATCCTATTAGATAGTATCTCGGTGAGAATTTTTGCATCCGTGTTCATCAGGGATATTAGTCTGTAATTCTCCTTTTTGGTGGGGTATTTGGTTTTGAGATAAGGTAATGATGGCCTCATAGAATGAGTTTGGAAGTATTCCCTCCACTTCTATCCTTTGAAACAGTTTGAGTATAATTGGTATCATTTCTTCTTTAAATGTTTGGTATAATTCCCCTGGGAAGCCATCTGGCCCTGGACTTTTGTGTCTTGGGAGGTTTTTGATAACTACTTCAATTTCCTTGCTGGTTATTGGCCTGTTCAGGTTTTCTATTTCTTCCTGTTCCAGTTTTGGTAACTTTTAGGTTTCTAGAAATGCATCCATTTCTACCAAAAGGCCTACTTTGTTGGCATATAGTTGTTCATAATACGTATTTAAAATTGTTTGTATTTCCTTGGTGTTGGTTGTGATCTCTCCTCTTTCATTCATGATTTTATTAATTTGAGTTTTCTCTCTTTTCTTTTTAATAAGTTTGGCTAGGGGTTTGTCTATCTTACTAATTCTTTCAAACAACTAGCTCCTGGTTTTGTAGATATGTTCTATAATTATTCTGGGATCTCTATTTCCTTGAGTTCTACCCTAATCCTTATTATTTATCTTCTCCTGCATGGTTTAGGCTTTATTTGCTCTTCTTTCTCCATTTCCTTTAGGTACAAGATTAGCTTTTGTATTTGAATTTTTCCCAATTTTTTGAGAGAGGCTTGTATTGCAATGTATTTCACTCTTAGGACCACCTTTGCTGTATCCCAAAGATTTTGAACAGTTGTATTTTCATTTCATTACTTTCCATGAATCTTTTTAATTCTTCTCTAATTTCCTGGTTGACCCATTCATCTTTTAGTAGGATGCTCTTTAACCTCCATGTGTTTGAGTTTCTTCCAAATTTTTTCTTGTGATTGAATCTAGTTTCAAAGCATTGTGGTCTAAAAATATGCAGGGGACAATCTCAATATTTTGGTATCGGCTGAGACCCAATTTGTACCCCAGTATGTGGTCTATTCTGGAGAAAGTTCCATGTGCACTTGAGAAAAATGTGTATTCCATTGCACTAGGAGGGAATGTTATATATATATATATATATATATATATATATATATATATATATACACACATCTGGTCCAGTGTATCATTCAAGTCCCTTGTTTCTTTGGTGATGTTCTGCTTAGAAGATCTGTCTTTTGCGAAGAGTGCTGTGTTGAAGTCTCCTACTATTAATGTATTATTATCTATGTATCTCTTTACTTGGGTTATTAATTGATTGATATACTTGGCTGCTCCCTCATTAGGGGCATAAATATTCATAATTGTTAGGCCTTCTTGTTGGATAGACCCTTTAAGAATGATATAGTGTCCCTCTTCTTCTCTTACAGTCTTTGGCATAAAATCTAATTCATCTGATATGAGGATTGCTACCCCAGCTTTCTTTTGAGGACCATTTGATTGGCAAATGGTTCTTCACCCCTTCATTTTCAGTCTGGAGGTATCCTTAGGTCTCAAATGAGTCTCTCATAGACAACATATAGATGGGTCTTGTGTTTTTATCCAGTCTGATACCTGCATTTTTGATGTGATCATTTAGCCCATTTATGTTCAGAGTAACTTTTGGAACAAGGGCAATAGTAGTACCTATTCAATCCCTGTTTTGTGGATTGTTTCTTTGGGCTCCCTTCTTCTTTTACAGGGTTCCCCTTATTATTTCTTGTGGAGACAGTTTTATGATCACATGTTCTTTTAATTTCTATCTATCCTGGAAGTTCTTATCTCTCCTTCTATTCTGAATGAGAGTTTTGCTGGATAAAGTATTATTGGCTGCATGCTTTTCTCATTTAGTACCCTGTATATATAACACCAGCCCTTTCTGCCCTGCCAGGTCTCTGTGGATAGATCTGCTGTTAATCCAGTATTTCTCCCCATATAAGTTAAGAATCTCTTGTCTCTAGCTGCTTTTGGAATTTTCTCTTTATCTTTGAAATTTGCAAGTTTCACTATTAAATTTCGAGGTATTGAACAGTTTTTGTTGATTTCTTTGTGGGGGAGAATCTTCCCTATCTCTTAGATCTGAATGCCTATTTCCTTCCTCAGATTAGGAAAGTTTTCAGCTATGATTTGTTTGAATATACGTTGTGGTTCTCTCTCTTTCTCTTGTCCTTTTTTGGAATCCCAATAAGATGAATATTATTCCTTCTCAAGCTATCATTAATTTCCTGAAGCCTTTCCTAGTGGGTTCTTAATTGGTTTTCTCTTTTTTTCCCTCAGCTTCCTTCCTTTCCATCAACTTGCCTTCTATGTCACTCAGTGTCTCTTCCACCTCATTAACCCTAGCAGTTAGAACATCCAGTTTAGACTGCATCTCAGTTAAAGTATTTTTAATTTTGGCCTGATTAGATCTCAATTCCGCAGTAAGAGAATCTCTAGAATCCTTTATACTTTTTTTCCAGAGACACTGGTAATTTTATAATTGTACTTTGGAATTGTATCTCTGACATGTATGGAATTGTATCCCTGACATGTATTCAAATCCACAACCACCAAGTCTGTGGCAGAGAGTATTACTTCCGGTTCTTTCTTTTGTGGTGAATTCCTCCTTCTAGTCATTTTATCCAGTGCAGAGCTGTATGAGTGAGCAGAGTCAAAAATATCAACCATAATCTAGTAAAATATACTCTAGACAATTCCAAAGAGGTCAGAGATCTGAAAATAAAAGAAAAAGAAGAACAGAACAAAATAAAACAAAAGGACCATGAAAGTGAAAAATTTTAAAACAAAATAGTAAGAATAAAAAACAAACAAACAAAGAAAAAAAGGGTTTGGTGAGGAGAAGTGGTAGTGGAGAGAATATAGTCTCCTCGAGGGGACCTAGAAGGTGATCCTCTTGTTTCTGACTGTATTTTGTTCTGCACGTTAGAAGATCCTCAGTTCCAAATTTATATAAACCAGTAAAATATACAGACCCCACATCAACCACAGAAACAAGTTAAAAGAGGGGTGCAGAATGGGAAGGAAGAGAGAATATAGTCTCACAAAATGAACCAATATGGTGTTCCACTTGTTTCTTGGTGTATTTTGGTCTCTGTGTTAGAAGGCACTAACTTCCACCATTATAAAACAAAACAAGATAAAAAAAACCCATAACTTGTATATCTACCAAAATTAAGTTGAATACATTGAAAAGAATCCAATAATGAAGAATATATCTAAGACTTCTAATTGTAGAAATATGAAAGTCTAAAGGGAAAAAGCTTAAAAATGAAGAGTTGGTAAAATATTGTATTTAAGGCAGGAAAAGAGAAAAAATATTGGAAATTTTTAACCTGAAAAATAAATGAATTGTAAGGAAAAACCTCTAGTTCTCTATACTATTTCCCCTCAGTCCTGGAGCTTTCCAGTGCTATGTGGTCAATAAACTTGCATTTCCCTTGTTCTTCCAGCAGTTCTTCTGGAGGTAGGGGGTCTGTTGCACTGATTATCAGGTGTCTGTGCCTGGACAGAAGTGCCCTGCCCCTTGCCAGGTGCTCGGCTCAGTATGAGCTGTTTATTCTGTGAGGCCTTTGTTCCCTCAAGGCCATGCCGCCCCCAGGTGAAAGGCGGGAGGGTGTGGGGGGAGAGATGGTAGCCAGATCTCTAGCTCTGGAGCCAACAGACCCCTGCCAGTACCAAACCACAGTCTCCCAGTGCACACTGGCCTAGGTGCTCCCTATCCTTATTGTGTCTTGGGGAATATTGAGACTCACTGAACCACCTGTGATTCTGCCCTATTCCCCACTGAGCACTTTCAATTAGGGAAGATTCTTTCAGGTGCAGATTTTTAAAGCTCCCGATTGTTCACAGCTCAGCTTTTGGGCCCAGTTTGCCACAGCTCCCCTCCCCCACCTTTTCTCTCTCCACCTTCCTATCTTGTCAGAAGCAATCACTTTCTCTCTGTAGCATTCCAGCTGTTCTCTCTTTACATCTCAGGTTGAATTCGTAGCTCTTCAGCATGTCTTGAAAGTTATCTATTTAAGTTTTGTGGAACCACATGAATTGAGGACCCAAACTCTTTTGCCATCTTGCCTAGCTCTCTGGTATAAGATTCTTTCTTTTTCTTTTTTTTTTTTTTTTAAGATTTTATTTATTTATTCATGAGACACACACACACACACACACACACACACACACACACAGAGAGAGAGAGAGAGGCAGAGACACAGACAGAGGGAGAAGTAGGCTCCATGCAGGAGCCGACATGGGACTCGATCGTCGTCCCCAGGATCAGGCCCTGGGCTGAAGGCAGCGCTAAACCACTGAGCCACCTGGGCTGCCCCAGATTCTCATTTAATTCTTTTGTGTGGTTGTCCAGTTTTCACAACACCATCAATTTTGGACTGTCTTTGCTACTGTATATTTTAGGTTCTATTGTTCTGAATTAACTGACTGACCATAAATGTGTGGGTTTTTTTCTGGGCTATATACTGCGTTCCATTGATCTATGTGTCTGTTTTTCAGCCAGTACCAAACTATTTTGATTACTATACTTTTGTAATACAGTTTGAAATCAAAGAGTATGATGCCTCTGGGTTTGTTCTTTCTCAAGATAGCTTTGGCTATTTAGGATCCCCTGTGTTTCCATGCAAATTTTAGGATTGTTCTATTTCTGTGAAAAATGCCTTTGGAATTTTGATAGGGATTACAAGGATTCTGTAGATTGCATTGGATAACATGGACATTTTAACAATATTAATTCTTCCAATCCATCAGCATAAAATATATCTTCATTTAGTTATGCTTTCTTTAATTTATGTCGTCCATGTCTTACAGTTTGCAGTTTACAGGTCTTTTGCTTCCTTGGTTAAATTTGTTCCTAGATATTTCATTATTTTTAAGCAGTTGTGAGTGGGACTGTTTTCTCAATTTCTCCTATTTTTGCTGCAACCCATAGATTTTGGTATGTTACAATTCATTTTCATTTGTCTCAAGGTATTTCTTTGTTCATTTCTCCATTGATTTCTTTGTTGACCCTTAGTCATTCAGTAGCATGTTGTTTAATTTCTACATACTTATGAATTTTCTTCTTGTAATTAATTCCTAGTTTCATGCCATTATGGTAGAAAAAGATGCTTGATATAAATCTAATCTTCTTAAGTTTATTGAGACTTATTTTGGTAGTAACATGATTTATATTAGAGAATGTTCTTCAGTGCAATTTAGAAGAATGTATGTTCTGCTGCTTTTTGATGGAATGTTCTGTATATATTTATTAAGTCCATCTGGCTTAACGTGTCATTTAAGGCCACTGTTTTCTAATTAATTTTTTGTCTGTAAGATCTGTCCATTGATATAAGTGGGATATTAAGAGTTCTCAATATTATTGTATTGCTGTCAATTTATCCCTTTAGCTCTGTTAATATTTGTTGTGTATTTATGCAATATTATGTTGGGTGCATTAAATACTTACAAATGTTATATCTTCTTGCTATATTCACACTTTTATTATTGTGTAATGCTCACCTTTTGTCTTCAATTACAATCTTTGTTTTAAAGTTTATTTTGTCTCATAAAAATAGTTACCCCAGCTTTCTTTTGAATTCCATTTGCATGGAAGATCTTTTTCCATACCTTCATTTTCAGTCTGTGAATGTCCTTGCATCTGAGATGAGTCTCTTAAAGGCAGTATAGAGATGGTCTTGTTTTTGCTTTGCCAATTCAGTCAATCTATATCTTTTGATTGGGGAATTTAATTCATTTACATTTAAAATACTTTTGATAAGTATGTACTCATTGCCATTTTGTTCATTGTTTTTTGGTTCTTTTGTAGCTCCTCTCTATGTTGTCTCCCCTTGTGATTTGACGGCTTTCTTTAGTTTTATGCTTAGAGTCCTTTCTCATTATCTTTTGTGTATCTCCTATAGGTTTTAGCATTGTGGTTACCATGAGTTTCACATATAACTCCCTATAAAAGAAAGTCTACTTTGAGTTGATAGCAGGTTGAATTTGAACACATTTTAAAACTACATTTTTATTCCATCACGTTTTATGTTTTTTATGTTACATTTTGCATGTTTTTCTTTTGTGTATCTCTTAAAGAACAATTGTAGTTATAGTTTTTTTAACTACTTTTGTCTTTTAACCTTCATACTAGTTATAAGTGATTAATCCACTACCTTTACTATATATTTATCTTTACCAGTGAGACTTTTGGTTTCATGTGTTTTGTGATTACAAATTAGTATCCTTTTTTCCTGCTTAAAAAAAGTCCTTTTAACATTTCTCATAAGGCTGGTTTAGTGTAGATGAACATGGCTTTTGTTTGTCTGGAAAAAATCCTTCAATTTCAAGTGATAATTTTCTCAGAGTATTTTTGGTTGGAAATTTTTGTTGTTGTTGTTTTTTGTTTTTTGTTTTTCCTTTTAGCTCTTTGTATATATCATACCACTCTCTCTGGCCTGCAAAGTTTCTGTTGAAAAATATGCTGATAGCCTTATGGGGATTTCCTTATATGTAACAAGTTCTTTTCTTACTGTCTTTTAAGATTTTCTTCTTATCTTTAAGTTTTGAAATTTAATTATAAAGTGTCTTGGTGTAACTATCTTTCGGTTCCTTTTATTTGGAACTCTCTGAACTAACTCGATCCGGTTGTCTGTTTCCTTCCCCATATTAGGGAAGTTTTCAGCCATTATTTCTTCAAATAAGTTTTTTTGTTCTTGTTATTGTTCCTTCCTTTCTCTCTTCTCCTTCTGGGACTTCTATGATGTGAATTTTGTTCTGTTTGATGTAGTTTTATAAGTTCCTTAAGCTATCTTTGGTTTTTTATTTGTTTTCTTTTTGCTGCTCTGACTGGATGAGTTCTACTTTCTTGTTTTCAAGATAACTGATCTTTTCTTCTGCTTCATCTAGTCTGCTATTGAACCCTTCTAGTGTATTCTTCTGTTGAATTATTGTATTCTTCAGCTTTTTGACTTCTGTTGGTATTTTCTTATGTTGTCTATCTCTCTTTGAAGTTCTCACTGTTTTTATTCATCTTCTTCTGAATTTGATGAGCATCTTTATGCTTATTACTTTGAACTCTCTATCAGGTAAATATCTCTGTTTCATTAAGGCTTTTTTTCTGGGGTTTTATGATATTCTTTTGTTTGGAGTATATTCTTCTGTTTCCTCATTTTGTTTGACTATGTTTGTTACTATGTATTAGGTAAAATAGTTTCCTTTCCCGGTCTTGAATGAGTGGCCTTGTGTAGATGATGAACCTTTAGTCAACCCTGCCCTGGCTCTTGGTTGTCTCTGAAACCTTTGCAATTGTCTAAGCAACCTGCTTTATTCTTGATCAGTCCCAACTGTTAAAGTTGTGCCAAATCCTGCCTGTGTTCCAAAGGGAGGGATCTTAGCACCTAGTTTCAGGCTAATTGGAAGCCAGATGCTCAGGCACCAATTTTTAAAGGATGCAAATATATAACATCCTGTAGGACCACAATTGTAAACCCTGTTGGCCTCAAGACCAGTCCATGTAGAGGTGCTACCTTGTAAAAACTGAGTTCCAGACAAGTATATAAAAACCTTTCTTGAGGTACTGGCAAGCTGCAGTGGGGCCAAGGGAGAGCACAAAGATCACAACCTCCAGCCTATGTTCTCTCACCTTTGAGGCCTTTAGGTATGAGGCAATCCTGAAGACTACCCCTCTGGCTGAAATTCTAGGACAAATAAACTAGTTTGGTTTTTTTTTTTTTTTTTCATAGAGAGATGTAGGTGTTTCAGTCTGCTTTCTGTGCATGTCTGCTGGCTTTATAGGAACCACAGGAGAATGCAGAGGTGGGCCACAACTACCAGCACTAGCAAAGTAGAGTGACAGTGCAAAAATGGTGCCGACCAGCACCATCAACCCCAGAGAGAGGCCAAAATGCCCCTGCCGCTCTGGCAGATGTATTAAGATTAGCAAATGAATTTATTTAATAAATACTGTAGGTGGTATTCAAATTGTTGAATTTGCACTGGGTCCCAAGATGAATGAGTCTATGTGCAAGCTCTTTAAAAATGGAACCTCAATTCCCTACAGCCCTTAGGATCTCCTAGATGTAAGCCCCATTGGTTTTTAAAGCCAGACACTTTGAGGGCTTATCTATCCATGGTAGGTCCCAAGGTCTGGGATGCCTGAGGTAGCATAAACCCCTTGCTCTGTATTTATGAAATACCTCTCAACTGTGTGTTACTATACTGGGGGTGTGGTTTTTGGCAAGATCTCATCTCTGCCTCTCCTACCCATTTTGACATGGCCCTTTTATCTTTCATTGTGGAGCAACAGCTCAGCTAATTTCCAGGACTTTTTTCAAAGGGATTGTTCCATACATAGCTGTTGATCTACTGTGTCCAAGTGAGGTGAATTCAGGATATTCCTATGATATTTATTTATTTATTTATTTATTTATTTATTTATTTAAACTTAGTTGATGCACAACATTATATTAGTTTCAAGTGGGTAATATAGTGACTCAACAAGTATTATGTTATACTCACCACAAGTGTAGCTACCTTCTGTCACCACATAGCACTATTATAGTATCATTGACTATATTTCTTATTATGTGCCTTTTATTCCTGTGTCTTATTCATTCCATAACTGGAAATCTGCATCTTCCTCTCCTCTTCACTCCTCTTCGCCAATCCTCCCACCCCATCCTCCCCCTCTGGCAACCATCAGTTTGATCTCTGTGTTTATAGATTTGATTCTGCCTTCAGTTTATTTGTTTATTCACTTGGTTTTTGTTTTATTTTGTATTTAGATTCCACATGAGTGAAATTGTATGGTCTTTCTCAGTCTGAGGTATTTCACAGAGCATAACACCCTCTAGGGCCATACGTGATGTTGCAAATGACACAAACCCATTATTTTCATGGCTGCATAATATTCCTGTGTGTGTGTGTATCCATTTGTCTACCAGTAGACACTTAGATTGATTCTGTATCTTGACTATGCTGCTGTCTTGAACTTTTTCTAATGGTTCTCTCCAGTTCAGTGTAAAATGTCTTATAAGCCTGTTTTGGGCCTGCCCAGCTTTAGGGCTACATGATTTGTTGCTGCATTTCTCATGTCAAGTTAAGATATATTTTTTTCTGAGATTCCCCACAGATGATAATATGTATGTGTGTATCATTCTTTCTAGTGAAGTTTTAATACCTTCTAATTTTCTAATACCTCTCAATTTTCTATCTACAATGACTAACATCAGGATAGAGAGAAGGGAAAAGGAAATCTTAGTACATTTTAGAATAATTTTTCAAATTAGGTGTCTTAATTTGTATTTTTCAACATGGAATCTGTGGGTCAAGTAATTCAGTTTGCCAAATACTATACAACCATTAAGTGGTGATAATGGGTTTTAAAACATTTTTTACAGTCTAAACTTTTTTTTTTATAATTCTCCTTATAGATTTTTTAAATTTCTGCTACCTCAATTTTAATCTTATGGAAATGATTTATCCCATTAATTTTTGTCCTTAGGTTAATTATTTTCTAGATTACTTTCTTTGAAATAAAGAATCTTCTTACTTTTTTGTTTTTTATCTTATATCCAACTTCTGCTGGGGAAGAGAGTACTCGGATTTCCTGGTATAAAACAAGCTGGAGTCATTTCATTTGTTTGTATCAGTAGAACAAGCCAGGAAAAAAGTGATTTATTGCCTCCTTAGAGAAATGGATTAATTAAGCCAATTAATACTTAGAATCATTAAATTAAAAGGCCCATTCCCTTCTTTTCTTTGATAATATTACATAGGGGACCCCTGAATTACTTTTTTTTTCCATATCCAATTTAACTTCTAACAACATGCCTGGATCTTAAAAGTGTGAATGCAGGTAGAGCTCCTGGAACATAGATAGTCATTTCTCTTCTGCTTATGTGTCTATTTGTACTGTGGGAGAAATTACTCCTTCATATCATGTACAGGAAGTCTGAGGAGACTTGAGTATATTTCATTAGTGATGAATATTAAGGAAATAATAATAATACTTTATATTTTATATATATTTTATAAACATTAGGACTTTTTTTAACTTAGAATTAAATTTCTTCCATAACATATTAGAAGGAAAATGCTGTCTTTAAATGGATGTTCAATAATTTGAGCCACTGTTTTGTGAATAAAACATCCACACAGGGGATCACTGGGTGGCTCAGTGGTTTAGCACCTGCTTTCGGCCCAGGGTGTGATCCCGGAGGCCCAGGATTGAGTCCCACATCAGGCTTCCTGCATGGAGCCTGCTTCTCCTCTGTCTGTGTCTCTCTGTCTCCCTCTCTGTCTCTCTCTCTCTCTCTCTCTGTATCTCTCATGAATATATAAATAAAACCTTAAAAACACACACACACACACAAAGTGATCTAACCAGCAAATAAGTCACCAAATGTTAGAAGTATGAAAGACCACAATTCTCTTTTCCTCCACCACACTTGGATTTTCTACTGTAAGCTGCCATAACTATTTATAATGTCACCTTTACCATTACTGAAATCCTGTGTCCTTTTTACATACAATTCTTCTTACGAGTCCTTGAGCAGAGGAGTCATTTCTTTTGGGAAGGTCAATACCACCTACCTTCTGAAAAAATCTGATGTTCACAGCCCACAGTTTATATTATTTTTTTTTATCTAAACTAGGCTCAAATTCAGAGATCAAGCATGTTTTCTATATTTTCATTCTTTTTTGTTAATAATAAATATATTTTTTATTGGTGTTCAATTTTCCAACATACAGAATAACACCCAGTGCTCATCCCGTCAAGTGCCCCCCTCAGTGCCCATCACCCATTCGCCCCCACCCCCCGCCCTCCTCCCTTTCCACCACCCCTAGTTCGTTTCCCAGAGTTAGGAGTCTTTATGTTCTGTCTCCCTTCCTGATATTTCCACCCATTTCTTCTTCCTTCCCTTCTATTCCTTTTCACTATTATCTATATTCCCCAAATGAATGAGAATGAGAACATATAATGTTTGTCCTTCTCCGATTGACTTATTTCACTCAGCATAATACCCTCCAGTTCCATCCACGTTGAAGCAAATGGTGGGTATTTGTCATTTCTAATGGCTGAGTAATATTCCATTGTATACATAGACCACATCTTCTTTATCCATTCATCTTTCGATGGACACTGAGGCTCCTTCCACAGTTTGGCTATTGTGGACATTGCTGCTATAAACATCGGGGTGCAGGTGTCCCGGTGTTTCATTGCATCTGTATCTTTGGGGTAAATCCCCAGCAGTGCAATTGCTGGGTCGTAGGGCAGGTCTATTTTTAACTCTTTGAGGAACCTCCACACAGTTTTCCAGAGTGGCTGCACCATTTCACATTCCGACCAACAGTGTAAGAGGGTTCCCTTTTCTCAGCATCCTCTCCAACATTTTTGGTTTCCTGCCTTGTTAATTTTCCTCATTCTCACTGGTGTGAGGTGGTATCTCATTGTGGTTTTGATTCGTATTTCCCTGATGGCAAGTGTTGCAGAGCATCTTCTCATGTGCGTGTTGGCCATGTCTATGTCTTCCTCTGTGAGATTTCTGTTCATGTCTTTTGCCCATTTCATGATTGGATTGTTTGTTTCTTTCGTGTTGAGTTTAATAATTTCTTTATAGATCTTAGAAACTAGCCCTTTATCTGATATGTCATTTGCAAATATCTTCTCCCATTTTGTAGGTTGTATTTTCATTCTTAAGAAAAATCATCATTATCCATATATCTGCAGTCAACATTCTTCCAAATGATTCCATTTGTTTACCTCATTTTTCCTGAAATATGCCTTAGTAAACTTGACTTTCACTACCTTTACATCTTTTATGAGTTGTTCATACAAATTTATAATGAATGAATCAAATTTATCCTAGTTTCCATAAAAGAAATATGGATGTTTCAAATTTGCTAGGAAGTTAATAAACTCTAAAAGTAGCAACAACAATAACAGCAAAAATCTAACAATATGCAAATGACCATTTGACTGAACATAGAAAACATGAATCTGTCTAGTTCGGTTTGTGTAGCTACTATTTTGTTGCTAATTTTAATATGGGTTGCAAACATTTATTTAATCTATTGCACCAATAGTTTTTTAGAGGGGTACTATAAATCAAACTTGGCATTGTGCATCATGATACAAATTGATGTACAAACTTGAAAACAATATATTTTTTTTCATTTGCATTAAGTATGCTATAATAATGAGAGGCTGTACTAGCTCATATGGTATAATCAATCATAAGTTAGTAGTTGGTAATGGTATTTATCTTCTCCCTGCAATCAGTGAATCCAGCTCGAACAGCCTTTCCATATAAGTATTGTCATCCCCTCAGGGTCATGAAGCAGATGGCCTAGCACTTTATTTAAGTTTTACAAAAGTTAGAAATTTGGTTAAAAGATATGCACAGTTTAAAGATGCAAGAAGCATAATGCTATAAGCACTCTCTATTCTTTGATAATACTGAAACTGACCTTTGATGTCCTGACTTCTTATTCAAATAATTTAAGTTAATCACTGCAATTGAGTTTTGCAGTTAAGGAGAAGTTGTTTAGATTTTTTAAAGTCTATATGTGTAAAAGGATGCTGTTCATTTTTCCTAGTTTGGTGATTAATTGAACTGCTCAGTGCTAATCTCTCAAGCAGAAAGTTGCCATTCTGCTGCATTTCCTGCTGGTATATAGCCTACAGTTGGTTTTGTTCTGTATTTCAACATTATGTTTGTGTAATTATTTCACATTAATGTTAAACTTTGTGGAAGCATCAAAGTATCATCTTTGCTAAAGCATTAAGAATATAAACACCAGCAAAAATAAGAACAAAAAGCATCATCTTTTCAAACTGTGCCACAAAGTACACTGCTTAATAATATTACCAAAATCTGGATTATTTGGTAAGTGTTGAAATTGTGAAAGCATCTGTTTCTACACTTAAAATTTCAGGTATCTATCTTTAGAAGATAGTTTGTTGAAGTCTTGCCATTTATTCATTTATTCATTCATTTAAAAACTTATCAACATTTAGTGAATACCTGCTATAAGCCAAAAACTTTGTTAGATGCTAGGAGACATAAAAAGAGAGAGAGAAAGAGAGAGAAGGAAAAGAAGGGAGGATCTCTTCTCCAAAATAGTTTGTATAGTGGAGGTTGGCATCTGATCTAATGGATTTTGAGAGTCTTTCCTTCCTATCCTAATGAATTAATGGAATTCAATAATTTTAAACCTAGGCTGATACACTACAAAGGTTTGGGAGTGAGTCAGTTCTAAAAGATTTGTTCTGGAAAGTGGTTGTTTCTGGATGGAGTTGTATCCCTACCAGCTATTTTAGCTTTCCTCTTCCTTCTCTCTTACACAGTTCAGGGTTCCCCTTGCTTAAATTATTACAGCAAATTGAATACAAATATTTTCTTGAATATATATGAATATATATGAATTTTTGAATATATATGAATATATATGAATATATATTGAATATATGAATATTTTCTTTCTGACTTGATTGTTAGTAATTTTGATCATCTATGTAAATTATTTTTTAAAAAAGACTGAATGCCTTATTTCTAAAGAAATAGAAAAGTTATACATAACAAACATGTTTTTTTAAATATTGCATTATTAATTCTTATTTCACAAATATACTAATTCATATAAGAATACAGAATGGACAAACAATTTTGTTATTCAGCCTCTTGAAATTCTTTAAAATTCAGAAAATTTGGGGATCCCTGGGTGGCCCAGCTGTTTGGTGTTTGCCTTTGGCCCAGGGCGCAATCCTGGAGTTCCGGGGATCGAGTCCCGCCTTGGGCTCCCAGCATGGAGCCTGCTTCTCCCTCTGCCTGTGTCTCTGCCTCTCTCTGTGTGTGTCTATCATGAATAAATAAATAAATAAATATTTAAAAAATAAATAAATAAAATAAAATTCAGAAAATTTCAGTGCATCTTTGAAGAAATTAGCATAATTTGGTAGTACTGGAGGCTGGGGAGAGTGAGTGTTTGAACTTGTTATTTATGTAGTTATTTTTAAAATCTTTTTTATACAGTTTACACATTTTTTCAAGTTCAGATTATTAAAACAATGTAGATTTAATAGATTATAGAATAGTTTCATATTTTATTATAGAAGTTTACTTATGTTTTGTTTTTTTAATAGATTAAGTATTCATTTGACTTTCAGTGTTTACATAACATTGCATCTGCCACTCTTGAAATGCACCTTTTGAAATGCAGAAGTAAAGTTCTGTAAATATAAAATAGCTGCCTAATCAAGTTTTCATATCACTATCAAACTATTTTTTGAGATCAGGTGTCAAAACTAAAACTGCAAGTGAATTTTTTGAGACAGACTGTCTGTTAACTTTATTCGGAATGGCAGATTCTTTCCTCCCAGAAAATTACTTCCTTTTCCCCAAATAATAATAGGCAAATATATTCAATTTAAATTGGCATTTCCTCAGATATAGTTTAGTCGTTTAGACACCTGAGAGCTTCAGCTTTCGAAACCTATAAAAGGTAACCATCCTTTTTTGTGGGCTTGAAAATAGTCCCCTTAAAGACTTTGGCTCATGATACATTTCTTTATCATTCCTTATAGAATCATCAGGGCGTTCAATACTTAGAATAATACATATTTATAGCTTTAATTTCTATCATTCATGACTATTAATTTAAATAATTCTCATAAGGAAGTATGGATTTCTTGTATAATTACTTTGGAGAGTACTTTTTTATAACATTTATAAATTCACACCATGAATAAAGAATATTTTGAATGAAGATCTTGGAATTTCTCTGATTTTATTTATAAAATAAGAATCACAGTATCTGAATTAAAATGTAGTTTTCAGCAGAAAATAAGACAATAGATGACATGCTTACTATTTTGTCAGATATATAATAGAGAGTTAATGTAAGTCTATGTACTGATGAGCTGATTTGTAGTTCATCATGTGTAGAGCAGGTACAGATGGTGCTGTTGGACAAAATGTTGGTATAGTTTAGCATTAACTAAAGAAAAAGACCACACATATAACAAAACTTAGTTATCATTATGAGAAAAGTGGTAGGATCTCTGTCTTTTAAATGAAAACTCTTGTCTGTACAACATGGAATTTAAGAAAAAGAAGGAAAGAAAAGTAAAGACAAGGAATAGCAATATTAATTACTTTTAACAGATTTCTGGTTAAACTTAAGGCTTGAAATGCAGTTGATGAGACACTGTTTAATTCTGCTTTGTGAATAGATGATAGAGAATTACAAAGTGACCTGCTTTTTGCCAGATAATGTTTCTGGTGACTAGTGAAATGACATAGACTAAAGAAAAAAGACAGCGTTTTAAATGAGAAAAATCATTTTTTTACGGTACATTAAGGATTAATTGACTAGAAATCCAGGATATTATACTGGATACAGCTGATGGCAGGTGTTATTTTATTTTCAGTAAATCTATATTTTGTAAAGATCAAAAATAAAGAATGACTTTTAAAGATCATATGTGCTTTAAGTGAGAATAATATGTAATTGATCTATAAAGGAAAAGAAGACACTCTATACCTGTAGATGGTCCTTTTTCTTTTTCATTATTCTGTAATAGTTCTTTGAATCAAAACCAAGAAATGCTCACTGCAGTCCAAAATTTATCTTGTGTCAAATCTTTTATTTCTGCTACTGTAAGAATCTATTGAAACCAATAATATGTTAATTGCAAAGGCTTCATTGATTTAAGATGTTCCAAATAGACACTATGAAGCACAAACTGCTTTAATAAATGCTGCCTTAAAACCCAAATTTATTCTGACCATTTCTATTCAAATTCCAGTTAGAACAGATGTTATATTATGAAAATATTATTTCATTGTTATTACTTCTACATCCACGATTGAGCCAAGTCTTAAAATTGAAGTCTGGAGTTGGGAGATGGGAGGTAAAGGAAGTAGAAAATATGTTTTTTGAGTTTGACACATACTCACATGCAAAATAACATCAATTTGGGTAAAGAACATTGAGATTTTTTTCATTTGCTTATCCTGGTTCACATTTATATCAATAAAAAAGTTTCATCTTTATGAACACTTTGTTTAATGTTCTTTAACAAGAGAAATGTATGAATTGACACCAGTAGTTCTAAGAAATAACTGGGAAATATTTTCTTTTTAATGTCCTCTTGCTTTCTCTACTTGCTTTATTTAAAAACCTCATGTTTCATTGCTTGGAACAAAACATATTACACTCACATTACAGCCATCTCCTGGGTACTCAGAGTACCTGAAATGCCCTTTTTCATGACCTTTGTCAATGTTTAGACAAATATTTTTCTAAAATGTTCAACATAACACACTACAAAATTAACATAAATAAGATGCATTTAAGGCAATTTCTCCATTTAGGATTATGTAGGCATTAATGTATATAATTTAAAGCACTAATAACACCTACAAATGAGTTGATCATTTTAATGAACATGTACTTTTTCATTTCAATATGTACTAAGCACTAAGCAAATGCATTACAGTAATGAATACCTTAGCACTTACAGATAACAGCTCATTAATAGTTTTGTGTTTCTGTTACTGTATTAAAGCACTTCTAATTCTTTCATTTCTTATCTTCTAGGAAATAAATGATGTGGATGTTCAGGAACTTGTACGAAGGTCAATTGGAAGGTTAACAATCATCCGGCAGACATTTCCAGTCCCTCAGAATATAAGTCAGCGATGTTTCCGTGGCAACCATCGAATATCTTCAACATTGTGTGATCCAAAGGATCCATTTGCTCAGAATATGGAGGTATAGTCTAAGTGCTACAGTATTTCTTTCAAGGTGCTTCATTGGCCAATTATAGAGAGAGCTCTTAACAGTTGTATTAAATTCAGAATGATACATATTTGCATTTTCTGAACTATTCTCTTCCCCTAGAAATTTAGTAAGTCTGATGCAGGAGTGCTAAGATTTTGTCTTTGATCTTTTTGATCTCATTATAGCAAAATATATACTCTTTTAATAAAAATGTAATAGGTAAATGTTATTTCCTTCTCAGCAAGTAGATCCGTAGCCTTTACCATGGTAGAATTTGCGATTGCTATTCCTTTTTTTTTTTTTTTTTTGTAAGATTTTATTCATGTATCCATAAGAGACACACACAGAGAGAAAGAGAGAGAGAGAGGCACAGAGACACTGGCAGAGGAAGAAGCAGGCTCCATTCAGGGAGCCCAATGTGGGACTCGATCCTGGGTCTCCAGAATCAGGCCCTGGGCTGAAGGCAGCACTAAACTATTAAGCCACCCAGGCTGCCCAAAGATGGATATTCCTTACTGCCAAATTCCAAATTACTAAATTTACTTGACTTTCCTGGCATAACAAGTACATAGACATTTATTCTTTTTTTTAATCAGTCTACAGTTTGAAGACATTCATCAAAAATTACTTAGAAATGCAAAAGATACTGTAGTGCTACATAGTCCTATCCAAATCAGGTGGAATATAATGGGATATAACTGAAACCTTTACTATTCAGAATGCAGCAATGAATTTCAAAGTATATAAATAAAATCTCTGAGCAGCAAAATAGAGAACATCAAGTCCCTGCTTATAAGGAGGTTCTTTAAATATTCACCTGGAACCTATGATATCTTTTTTCTTAAGGGAAATCAATCAGATTTTGTTTTATTTAGTTTTATTTCCCTTGCACTAGAAATCTCAATACATCAGTTTGAATGGGGTTTTACAAAGGCAGGCACATTGGCAACAGTTGGAAGCCATAAGGAGCACTTTCTGAGCAAGACAAGGACAGGAAAAAAATACATTAATCAGATATACTAATTCAAATATCCCATCAATGTGGGACTTTTCCTATAAAAACAACTCTGTGTCATAAAATAGTTCCTAAGGGTATAATTGTAGTATGCTGCTAGCATTATTAGTTAGTATTTAAACAATAACTCTGAGGTAGCAACAAAGATTAAAGTAATGGTCAATTTCAGAAATCAGAAAAATATATATATTTTAGGAAGCCATTCCTTCAAAATGTTTTGTATCAAAAATATTTTAGTGCTTAGATATGCTCAGTTTGAACGGTTTAGAAATATAACCCAAAGAGAAGTAGTCCATCCCCAATAATACTAGATAAATAAGGTCATTTTTAAAAATGACTTCTTTTGAAAGACTTCTGCACATTTTTCCTATCTTTGATCAGCTTTGGATTTTTTTTAGATGAATTACAATTTACCTAAACGCTTCTTTGTACTTATTACCATTGTAAGGAGCAGCATATCTTTTTTAAAAAAAATATTTTATTTATTTATTTGAGAGAGAGAGAGAGCACCAGCAGGGGAGCAGTAGGCAGAGGGAGAAGGAGAAGCAGGCTCCCTGCTGAGCAGGGAACCTGATGTGGGGCTCAATCCCAAGACCCCAGGATCATGACTCAAGCTGAAGGCAGATGCTTAACCGACTGAGCAAACCTGGTGCCCCAAGAGCAGCGTATCTTTACCAGGTAGCTAGCTCCAGAACCATTGCCCACAGAACTTTGTGCTCCCAACTAGGCTGTAGGCTCTTTTAGACTAGGTCTCCTTCAGGACCTGGTATCATAAAGTCCATAAAGTACACGTCTCTCTCTATTTACTACATCACACCTACCATACTGTTTTGCAATTTCATGAATATTTGTTGTTTTGAATGTAGTTAAGGAGAAAGCAATGGTTACTTTGAAACCTAGACAAGGCATGTTTAAATTCTAATGCCAGTCTTTCAGATATGCTTATTATGACCCATCTTTTCATATTAATTGGTCATGAGCATGCTTGATATGAAAAATGGAGAATCCTAAGTGGAGAAAAACATGGAAGAATTTTGATTAAGAAAATTTTGAAATATTAAGGGCTATCCCTGTAAAAGGAAGTTGTGGGAAATGTACAAATTGGGAAAGCAGAAAGTAACTACACGGTATTTTTTTTTTAAGATTTTATTTATTTATTCGTGAGAGACACAGAAAGAGACACAGAGACACAGGCAGAGGGAGAAGCAGGCTCCATGCAGGAAGACTCCAGGATTGCACCCTGGGCCAAAGGCAGATATTCAACCTGCTGAGTCACCCATGTGTCCCAACTACATGGTATTTTAAAGCACATCCACCGAAAAGCCTAATCCCTCTGATTCAGTTAATGAGTTTCTTTAAATCAGGGAATAAGTATTTTATTTATTTATCTTCATATCCCCAGGCCTATATGATGAATTAAGGATATACAGGAACCACCACTCCTCTTATCCCACACCTTCATCTTACTCCCATCAAACCCACAGATGGAAGAAAATAAGAAAATTTACTTTTTCTTTGAGGATTTGTTGTATAATAACTTCTATCGTCTACATGATAGATTTTGACAAAATATTCGATATTAAAAAAAACTGACAGAAACTTTTATATGTGGAGATTTATATAACTAAAAATAGAAATGCAGGGCTGTTGAATTCAAGATGTTCCACTAAACGCAGAGCATTTGATATAGAGCCTTATCTTACTGAAAATTTTATCTCATGGAAGTTAGAGGAAGCAACAAGAATAATAAGAATAATATGCATTAAAAATGTGGGAGTAGAGGATTCCTTCAGAGAAATAATCTTCTTAACTTGGATCCCATAAAAAAAAAAACTGCAAGTAAATATGACCACAGACAGACTTTTATCAGCAGGGTACTATTAAAAATAACTCAGAAAAGTAAAAGTATGAAAATATGACTCAAGTGAGCTCTAAAAATAGAGACCCAACTATTAAATAGAAACCCAAACTACAAAATCACAATACTCAGTACTACAAAGAGGGTATAGTAAGCCTACATAGAGGTCTCTGGGCTGTTATTTAATTTAATGTACATAGAAAGAGAAGATTTAGAAAGAACAAAAGCAAATTTTCCAAATCTTTAGATTGGTGTCAGAAAAACGAAAATCAGGGGTGAGTTGAAGTTGCAAAATAAATGTTGAAGACAACTTTTAGCTCTAGAAACAATGTTTTTACAATATATGAAGCAAAGAAGAGGAGCCATTCACTGCTTGGTGAAACTAATGTTGGCTTGGCTGCTAGTGAGAAAACAGAAAGGTTTAAATTTTTTTTTTTTTCGCTTCTGTTGTCTTCATCTAAGAACACTTGTTTTCAAATTGGTAAAGCTGGAGTAAAAGTTATTTTTAAAATAATAAACCACTGGTTTATAAAGAGCAAGTGTTTGGAGATAGTAAAAGCATGCCTTACTGCTTTAAAAATGAGGCCTAAATAATAGTTAGAATAGTGAATGAAGCAATAGATCTGATCATGATTTAGGAATACTAGAGAAATACTTGAGAAGACTAAAGACATGACATTGATATTGTTCCGAGTTTTAAAGGGAAGGAAAAATATTTTGATAGACTTTTATTCTCTAAATGTTGATAGTTGGATAAACTGTAGAGTATGTTATTAAATATATGGTTTGGGATATCTTGCATACTGATTTTTATGTAGTATTTGACAAATTTTCTTATGGGATCCTTATAGGAAGGCATTAAAAAAATCGAGATAGATTGATGTCACACAAATATTTTCAATAAAGGATCCCTAAGAATAGAAGATATTCTATTAGAAATAAACACTCTATTTTCAGATTAAAAAAAAAAGAAAAAGAAGAAAAGCTCAAAATAGATGAAAGTCTCATTATCCTAAAGTTATAACTTATGAGTTTCTTTAAAATTAAAAGTAATATTTCAAATAATTTACCACTTTATTTTCCAAATCTTTTTGCAAACTTGATATGCCTAGAACATAGCACAGATATATTTTTTAGCTTTAAGTACTTCTAATATCCATAACGTCTTTTACCTTCAATTTTGGAAATAATGGAACTAAAAGAATGTTCAACCATATTGATAAATATTCTATTCTTGAAGCGCAAGGAACTCTCTATGATGGCATCCCAAAATACTATTCTTGGATGTTACATTTTCAAATGTTTTCCATTATATAAATAAAAGTGAATAAACTATGCCTATCATATTTGTAAATGAAATAAAGCTAGGAGAGAAAGCTTATGCTGTGTTATATAATCAGGATCCAAATTATTAATATTCACTAACTAATAAATCTAAAAGTTGAAATTTCAAAGAGATAAAGTAGAAGTTCAAAACCATTACTGGAAGTCTGGGTGTATAAGACCTCGTTTGACAGCTGTTTAAGGTTATTAAGATGAAGGCAAATTTTGTTTGAACATAGCACAAGTCCTATTTGTTCTAAACCATTTTAATGTAATCTTGGTCTCCGTATCAGAGCATTTTGCAGAGATTAAGAGAGATAACCCCTTATACTACTCTGTCCTAGTCAGATCACATCTGCAATAATGTGTTTGTTTTGAGTTCTAAACTCTAAACAGAAACATCAAAAAACAAGAGAAAGAAGAAATACATGCTGAGATGATGAGCAGTGTAGAAATTACACCAAATGATGAACAATTGAAGGAAAGAGGACATTTCAGGGTGATGGGTGCTGTGAAATATTAAAAGGCTGTCATATAAAAGAGATGGGTGCTGGTGGCTCAGTTAAGTCAGAAAACAAACATAGTCACAGTAAGATAGAGAGAAAGATTGGTCAGATGGTGGGAAAATGGAGTTTAAGATGTTAGAGGAGGTGTGTGTTTGTTTCCAGTAAATAGTCATCTGTGTTGGTTGTAGCTAGAATAGAAGTTAAAATTATCTCTGTAGAAATTGCAGTGACTTTTTTTTTTAATCCTGTGAGATAGTTTAGAAGCACTGCGAGAGAGGAGTCAAAGACTTCATGAATACAGAGTGACCAAGAAAACAGTAGGTGATGGCAGGTCAGTACTATAGCATAGGAAAGAGCACAAACCTCAGAACTGAATAGGCACTTCCCTGAGAAAGAAGTAATAGGAGGGGTAACAGAAGTCTCAGAGAATGTGATCACCCCCTTTTGAATCCATAGTTTGGAATGTAGGCAAATGAAGAGAGGCAGTCCTTTGTCGAAAACACTGATCACATATCAAGTACAAGACACGTTTAGAAGCCCCATGGGTGCTCAAGATAGATACTTCAAAGTTTGCAAAAGACACTGAGCCGTGGCAGTGTTAAGACTTGGATGGAACTCAAGTTGCCAGGTTTCTCATATCTTGACTCCTGTCAAACATAACCTGATGTCAAACCTGACTTTCTTGTCTTTGTCTTCTTTTATTTGACAACTATTTATCAAAAACTAAATGTGTACTAGGCTCTAGGCTAAGCCAGGAGGAAATAAACAAGGGAAACAAAAGTACAAAGGGAAACATTGGGACACTGTGAGCCCCTATCCAGAAGGAACTCCTATTTATATTCCAGATATAAAAAAAAAAAAAAAAACAAATCTTAGCATTATGATACGTTGTAATTGAGGCTTGTAACATGAACCTTAGGAGAGATAAAGAAGACTGCCAGATTAGCCTGGAAACAAGTAGAGTCCTGAGAAGTTGTTCAGTGTAGGATTCACCTAACTTGTGACCTGTGAATTAAATATTAGAAGTTAGCTAGTCAGAAAAAGGTAAAGAGACATCAAAGAGTGCTACCCCAACCATTTCATATACACACTTAAAGCAATCAGTCTCAGAGGAAGAAGCCAAAGAGAGCTAGAGAGATAAGAACAAGAAAGTTTGAGGCAGTGAAGCAAGCATAGGTTGAAAGAGGCCAGATTATTGCAGATTATTCAGAAAATGTCCAAATGTTTTCCTTTTGGCTCTTCACAGTCTAATTCAAACTGAATTTTGATTCCTCAACTACTTTTATCTTCAAGTCTTCTTTCATTGCAGATTTAGCCATGCCCCCTAGTCTCTCTGACAGGGGCGGTACAGGGAGGTGCAGGGAGGTGAAGGTGAGAATAGCCTGCCTTAATATTTCCTTATAAAGAACAAACTGGTATTTCACATAGTGCACGAGAGTAAGCAATGGCTCGCTAAAGAAAGGCCTGCCTTCCCTAAGTACTATGCATATATAATGATGCTTAACAAACACAAATGATTAAGATTCACTTAACAATGAAAGAAAACTCACAAGGCACTGTTAGGAAGTGCTTACTTACAGTTTTTCATAACATTAAACTGTCATCCCAGTAGTTGAAATTTAGTGGCATTCTGTGATGTGGGCAGACAATTTCGTAAGATTCCTTGGTAATTAATTATAAGCAAATGGCAATCAACATATTATTCCCTTTGTTTTCAAGAAAAAAACTATGCTAATAAGATACTTTTCAAAATCTGAAAACATTTAAATACTTTAAGATGGATTTAACTTTCATAGTTACATTGACTTCTCTTTCTTTTTTTTTTTTACTTTGTGTTTTATTTTTCCTTCAGAGAAGTAAAAATACAACATTTAAAATCTTATTGACTTTGGACATCTCTTAGTGTTTATATTTTCTAAATAATTTCTAATTTCTTTGAAAAATAAACACCTTCTACAATTGACAATATGGGTAGAACTTCTGGCAGGAGTTAAGTGTAAGAGTGCAATAGAGCATAGCTGAAATTTTCATGATTCATTTTTTCGATTTATATATAATGACATGATTACTTTGGAAGAAGAAAGCATTAATATAACATATATTCACAAACAGTTAGTAGTTTGTAGTCTTCGTCATGTTAATGAATTGCGATGCCTGTGTATTCTTAGATAATTTTGTATAGATCCTTGATATTTGTAACGTTTATGAATGGTGCTGTGTTCTCTCATTTTTTCACCACAAATCCCTATAGACATGCATATAGACACAGCTGGCCGCTTCCTTTTTCTTGTACCTATGACACTGATTTTATGTAAGATCGGGTTGATATTTCTCCATCTGAATAATCAGAATGCAAAAACTTGACATCTTCAGAAAATGTATTATTCAGTTGGCCCTTCCAATCTGAAGCCCTTAGATCCTTACCTCTTCAGAGAGAAGGGCCAGTGATTTTCTAAGGTCTGACACTAACAGCCTCCCCTCCATCGAAACTTTTCTTTTTCATCTCCTCTTTCACACCTAAATAAGCTGCAAAAGCAATTGAGGCATACAATCAGACAAGACTTCATTGTCAATGGCAAAATTGCTCAGGAAAAGAAAAAAAGAAACTTTTTGCTTAATAAATAAGCCAGCAAACCAGCCATCTCTGATATGAATGGCAGCCGAGCTGATGATTTTCTCCTATTCTCAATGGTTGGCATCCATGATTCTAATGATCACCATCTAATGTCGTTTCAGATTTCAAACCTTTACATATATGACACGGTGCTTTTGCTTGCTAATGCTTTTCATAAGAAACTGGAGGACCGAAAATGGCACAGCATGGCAAGTCTATCGTGTATCAGAAAGAACTCCAAGCCCTGGCAGGGAGGGCGCTCCATGCTAGAGACCATCAAGAAGGTAACTTATGACTAACGTATCACTCTCCTGAATTTTCACATAAAGGGGATACAATAAGTCTTTTTTTTTTTTTTTTTTTACAATTTTTACTTCTTTATTCATGAGAGACACACACAGAGAGAGAGAGGCAGAGACACAGTCAGAGAGCAAAGCAGGCTCCCTGTGGGGGAGCCCGATGGGGGACTCAATCCCAGGACCTTGGGATCATGCCCTGAGCCTAAGGCAGACGCTCAACTACTGAGCCACCCAGATATCCCAATCAGTCATGTTTTGATGAGCTATTTTTTAAAAGGATGTTTTTCATCACCAGTGTTATCAGTTCAAAGTACAGAAATGAAATATTAACAGAAACAAGGTCAGAAAGCCCTTACTTACTTGCTGGGAAATTGTATGCAAGTATGAAGTTAGTGGTTGAAATATATTAAATTGCCTTGGTTATACCATTAGGATTAGAGATACTCAAATTATTTTGGTACCAGTCACAAAGTACAAATAGTTGTGGTTTTCTTTTTCTTTAATATCCACCATTAACTGAAAAAAATAAATTCAAGTCTTCACTGTGTTTTGATTACATGATACATGGTAAGATATTAGAGGAGATGATCTTTAATTTATCCTATAATAAAGATATAATTCATAAACAGTTAATATTTGGCAGCATTCGTGAACTATTTGAGATATTTGGTGCATTCTTCTTCTTCACTGTCAGTGTGGTGTTTAGCCTGGCTGTGACCCGCTTTGGCTGAGCTACATGTTCCGTTCCCGGGAGGCACTTTATGCTGTTTAGCTCCTCTCAACGGTATAAACATTCTGCAGTTTATTAGCCGCTTTGTCATGTCATCCTTGCTGGCATTTTCCGTTTGTCTCACACAGCTTCTTGGATTTAAAATGAAATGATTAATAAAACAAACAAATTTCTCCTGTACCCTTTACACAAAGAAGACAGACATTTGGAAGTTTATGCTCCTTATTTTACCCATCCTTTTTCTCTCTGATGTGTTCACCTTTCTCTCCTGAAACAAAAAGAGAAACAGGCAAATGAAATATGAATGTATTTAGAAAAGCAAGAGAAAAATTTAAAAATTTATCCTTAGAAGTGAACTAGATGTACAAAAAGACTAGAAGTGGAAGAAAGAAATGTTGCAAATGGAGAATAGCCTGGATCTTTCTCTTGGTATGTTTCCTATTTTTAAAAGAATCACTTTAATGAGAATTTAGGCTCTTATCAACAGAAGTGCTTGAGAATTAAATGCATTGAATATATTGGCAAAGTAAGATATTCCAGCTAACAAATGAATAAGTCAAATCTAAACTCAAAGTGTTGCCAAGATCTCCCTATCTGCCTATGTAGAGATTTGGCAGGTTTGAATCCAAGGGAAGTTGTTGAACATGATTCTGAGCCTGCCAATTTATTAATTTGTGGTTTGGCTAAGATGCTGGAACCTGAATATATTCATTCTTCTGAAGGTTTCTCACAAAGACAGGATAATAGTTTGGGAGGTTGTTTAGGAGATACTTATTTAGTGAAAGTATTAGTGGGAGGGAAAGAGAGATACTATAATATGTAGGTGGTTCTCATGGACCAATTCAATATACAAAATGATAAAAAGTTGCAGTTGGAAAATGTATAATCAAAACAATAACTTAATATAATAATTGTGACATTTACTTGGGGGCAAATATTTATATATTTGTCCAAGTAAGCTTTCAGGCCAGTAACACTTTTTAAAGGAATATATCCATTCTATATATTTAGAGACTAAGTTTGAATGATGTATATCATCGCATATATTCAGTTTCCTAATTTTTAAAGTAAACTCTGGGCCCAATGTGGGGCTTGAACTCATAATCCCAAGACCAAGAATCACATGCTCAATTTCATTATTTTTTGTCTCACATTTCAAATTTACTTTTTAAAAAATGGAGTTATTTTTTGCCCAACTGTATCATATGAATACATATAATACATATGCCTCATATAAATGTCTCAAATGCCTCATATGAATGTTTTGGTCATCCCATTCAGATATCAAGGTTGATAATACTATATACACACCAAGAAAGTTTGAAAGAAAGATTACTACTCATATAGGATCTGTCAGGAGGGTAGAGTGGGCTCAGGGATGTCCAGGCTGGCCTTGGCCAAGCAGTGAGAGTGGGCCAGGTCTTCCTAGTGGCTAGGAGGTAGGACTGGAAAACATTATGTTTACTTGGGCTAGAGATTTTCAAGGCTTATATTTCCTACTGCTGTCAGGGAAGGGGGTATAAGATGAAATTTTTTTAACAACATGCCCAGATGGGGGGCTAATGAGGAAAAGGAAGCCCAAGGTATAGAAAGAAATCAACAGCTATATTTCTTACTGGTATCAGAGAAGGAGGTGCAGGATGAGCTTTCTTGATCAACATGTCCAGATGTGGTATCAAAGGGTCAAGGGAGACCAAGCTTAGAAACAAAGCAGCAACCAAACATCACAAATGAGGTCAGGCTCTTTATTACAATGGGAACATTCTAGTGATAAAAATTTTAATTACATTCAAGTAACCAGTGCATGTCTATATTAAGGGCATGCTATATATACTTTGCAAAGCTTATGGGTTCCTGCAAGGAGACAAGTGAAAGAATGAGGGTCTGTCCTTTAATTAATTTATAGACTTTTTAAGAGGGTGAGACAAAAAAGTTAAGCAATGCAGTTAACATAAGTACTGCAAAAGTCTGGTACATTTATATGGGGGAAGGTGGTGGTTTCCAGGACACTGTTGTATTGAAGCTCTACTATGTATTTTATGAAGTGGTAAAGTAGGTACTTCCACATTTCTTTTAAAGAAAAAGCAGTCAATTCTCAAATGTTTATTTCTCCCAGGTATTATCATAACCCCCAAGCCATTGCTCTTTATATGAATTTTATAGATTATATTTGAGAGAATTATAATTTTTAAAATATTAAATCTTCTTATCCATGGATAAGAAGTATCTATCCATATACTCATATTTTTATTGCCCTCAGTAAAGACTGGTGTCCTTAATACATATTGTCATTGTATTTATTCCTAAAATTTTATGGAGTTTTAATTATGCATGTCTGGGTTTGTGCATGTATGTACCCACTGTCATTAATAGAGTTTATTTCCCTTCTGCTTTCAAACTAGATATTGTAAGGCAGTTGATGCTTGATATATTTTGTGATTGACTTGATCAAGTCTTGAAGCTTGACTACTGATTCTCACTTCTTTCTTTTTTTTTTTTTTTTTTGTATATTTTTTTGGACTTTGATTTGCCAACATATAGTATAACACCCAGTGCTCATCCTGTCAACTCCCCCCTCATGCCCGTCACCCAGTCACCCCATCCCCCTGCCCATCTCCCCTTCTACCACCTTTGTTTGTTTCCCAGAGTTAGGAGTCTCTCATGCTCTGTCACCCTCTCTGACATTTCCCACTCATTTTCCCTTTCTCCTTTAATCCCTTTCACTATTTTTATATTCTCCAAATGAGTGAAACCATATATGTTTGTCCTTCTCTGATTGACTTACTTCACTCAGCATGATACCCTTCAGTTCTATCCACATTGAAGCAAAAGGTGGGTATTTTTTGTTTATGATGGCTGAGTAATATTCCATTGCATAAATAGACCACATCTTCTTTATCTATTCATCTTTCAATGGACACTGAGGCTCCTTCCACAGTTTGGCTATTGTGGACATTGCTGCTGAGGTGCAGGTGTTCCGGCGCTTCAATGCATCTGTCTCTTTGGGGCAAATCCCCATAGTGCAATTGCTGGGTCATAGGGTAGCTCTATTTTTAACTCTTTGAGGAACCTCCACACAGTTTTCCAGAGTGGCCGCACCAGTTCACATTCCCAACAGTGCAAGAGGGTTCCCTTCTCTCCACATCCTCTCCAACATTTGTTGTTTCCTGCCTTGTTAATTTTCACCATTCTCACTGGTGTGAGGTGGTATCTCATTGTGGTTTTGATTTGTATTCCTCTGATAGCAAGGGATGCGGAGTATTTTCTCATGTGCTTGTTGGCCATGTGTGTCTTCTTTGGTGAAATTTCTGTTCATGTCTTTTGCCCATTTCATGTTTGGATTGTTTGTTTCTTTGCTGTAGAGTTTAATAAGTTCTTTATAGATCTTGGATACTAGCCCATTATCTGATAGGTCATTTGCAAATGTCTTCTCCCATTTTATAGGTTGTCTTTGAGTTTTGTTGACTGTTTCTCTTGCTGTGCAGAAGCTTTTTATCGTGATTAAGTCCCAATAGTTCATTTTTGCTTTTGTTTCCCTTGCCTTCATAGATGTATCTTGAGGGAAGTTGCTGTGGCCAAGCTCAAAAAGGGTGTTGCCTGTGTTCTCCTCTAGAATTTTGATGGATTCTAGTCTCACATTTAGATCTTTCATCCATTTTGAGTTTATCTTTGTGTATGGTGCATGAGAGTGGTCTAGGTTCATTCTTCTGCACGTGGATGTCCAATTTTTCCAGCACCATTTATTGAAGAAACTATCCTTTTTCCAGTGGATAGTCTTTCCTGCTTTTTCAAATATTAGTTGACCATGGAGTTGAGGGCCCATTTCTGGCTTCTCTATTCTGTTCCATTGATCTATGTGTCTGTTTTTGTGCCAGTACCACACTGTCTTGAAGATAACAGTTTTGTAGCACAGCTTGAAATCTGGCATTGTGATGCCCCTGGCTCTGGTTTTCTTATTCAATATTCCCCTGGCTATTCAGGGTCTTTTCTGATTCCACACAAATCTTAAGATTATTTGTTCCAACTCTCTGAAGAAAGTCTATGGTATTTTGATAGGGATTGCACTGAATGTGTAAATTGCCCTGAGTAGCATTGACATTTTCACAATATTAATTCCTCCAATCCATAAGCATGGAATATTTTCCCATCTCTTTGTGTCTTCCTCAATTTCTTTCAGAAGTGTTCTGTAGTTTTTAGGGTATAGATCTTTTACTTCTTTGTTTAAGTTTCTTCCTAAGTATCTTATGTTTTGGGGTGCAATTGTGGGTGGGATTGATTCCTTAATTTCTCTTTCTTCAGTCTTATTGTTAGTGTATAGAAGTGCCACTAATTCCTGGGCATTGATTTTGTATCCTGCCACACTGCCAAATTGCTGTATGAGTTCTAGCAATCTTAGGGTGGAGTATTTTGGGTTTTCTATGCACAGTATCATGTCATCGGCGAAGAGGGAGGGTTTGAATACTTCTTTGCCAATTTGAATGCCTTTTATTTCTTTTTGTTGCCTGATTGCTGTGGCTAGGACTTCTAGTTCTATGTTGAATAGCACTGGTGAGAGTGGACATCACTGTCATTTTCCTGATCTTAGGGGAAAGGCTCCCAGTGTTTCCCTATTGAGAATGATATTTGCTGTGGGCTTTTCATAGATGGCTTTTAAGATGCTGAGAAATGTTCCCTCTATCCCTACACTCTAAAGAGTTTTGATCAGGAATGGATGCTGTATTTTGTCAAATGCTTTCTCTGCATCAATTGAGAGGATCATATAGTTCTTGTTTTTTCTCCTGTTGATATGATCTTTCCCATTGATTGTTTTACAAATGTTGAACCAGCCTTGCATCCCAAGGATAAATCTCACATGGTCATGGTGAATAATCTTCTTAATGTACTATTGGATCTTGTTGGCTAGTATCTTGTTGAGAATTTTTGCATCTGTGTTCATTAGGGAGATTGGTCTATAATTCTCCTTTTTGGTGGGTGGTCTTTGTCTGGTTTTGGAATTAAGGTGATGCTGGCCTCATAAAACTAGTTTGGAAGTACTCCATCCCTTTCTATCTTTCTGAACAGCTTTAGTAAAATGGTTGTATCTTCATTTTCATTAGTTTTCATGAATCTTTTTATTTTTATTTTTATTTTTATTTATTTATTTTTTTTAAAGACTAACAGCCACTCTTTATTGTGTGCTATGTGGAAGGTGCTTCATGTACACTTCCTTCCTTGATTCTTTTTTTTTTTTTTTAAGATTTTATTTATTTATTTATGAGAAGACACACATACACACACAGAGAGGCAGAGACACAGGCAGGGGGAGAAGTGGGATCGAGTGGGACTCGATCCAGAGTCTCCAGGATCACGCCCTGGGGTGGAGGCGGCATTAAACTGCTGAGCCACCCAGGGTGCCCTCATGAATTTTTTAAATTCTTCTCTGATTTCCTTGTTAACCCATTCATATTTTATCAGGATGCTCTTTAACCTCTGCCTGTTTGAGTTTCTTCCAAATTTCTTCTTGTGATTGAGTTCTAGTTTCAAAGTATTATGGTCTGAAAATATGCAGGGGACAATCCCAATCTTTTGGTGTTGGTTGAGACCTGATTTGTGACCCATTATGTGGTCTATTCTGGAGAAAGTTCCATGTGCACTTGAAAAGAATGTGTATTCAGTTGCATTTGGATGGAAAGTTCTGTATATATTTGTAAAATCCACCTGGTCCAGTGTATCGTTTAAAGCTCTTATTTCTTTGGAGATCTTGTGCTTAGAACATCTGTCACTTGCAGAAAGTGCCATGTTGAAGTCTCCTACTATTAGTGTATTATTATCTAAGTCTCTCTTTACTTTGTTTATTAATTGATATACTTGGCAGTTCCCACATTAGGAGCATAAATATTCATGATTGTTAGGTCCTCTTGTTGGATAGACCCTTTTTAAGTATGATACAGTGGCCCTCTTCATCTCTTACTACAGTCTTTGGGATAAACTTTAATTTATCTGATATGAGGATTGTTACCCCAGCTTTCTTTTGAGGACCATTTGAATGGTAAATGGTTCTCCACCCTTTCATTTTCAAGCAGTAGGTGTCCTTAGGTCTAAAATGAGTCTCTTGTGGACAGCGAATAGATGGGTCTTGCTTTTATATCCAGGCTGAAACCCTGCATCTTTTGATGACATTTTTTAGCCCATTCACATTCAGAGTTACTATTGAAAGATATGAATTTAGTGTCATCCTAATACCTATTCAGTCCCTGTCTTTGTGGATTATTTCTTTGGGCTTCCTCTTTCTTTTACAGAGCCCCTCTTAATATTTCTTGCAGAGCTGGTTTGGTGGTCATGTATTCTTTCAGTTTCTGCCTATCTTGGAAGCTCTTTATGTCTCCTTCTAATCTGAATGACAGCCTTAGTGGATAAAGTATTCTTGGCTGCATGTTCTTCTCATTTAGGACCCTGAATATATCCTGCCAGCCCTTTCTGGCCTGCCACATCTCTGTGGAGAGGTCTGCTGTGAATCTAATATTTCTTCCCATATAAGTTAGGGATCTCTTGTCTCTTGCTGCTTTAAGGATTTTCTGCTTATCTTTGGAATTTGCAAATTCCACTATTAAATTTTGAAGTGTTAGTTTTTATTGTTTTTTAGGGGGGGGGACCTCTCTATCTCCTGGATCTGAATGCCTGTTTCCCTCCCCAAATTAGGGAAATTCTCAGCTATGATTTGTTCAAATATGCTTTCTGGCCCTCTCTCCCTCTCTGGAACTCCAATTATACATAGATTTTTCCTTCTGAGGTTATCATGTATTTCCCTTAGCCTTTCCTCGTGGTCTTTTAATTGTTTTTCTCTTTTTTCCTCAGCTTCCTTCCTTGCCATAAACTTGTCTTCTTTGTCACTCACTCTTTCTTCTACCTCATTAACCCTTGTCGTTATGACCTCCAGTTTGGATTGCATCTCCTTTAATTGATTTTTAATTTTGGCCTGATTAGATCTAAATTCTGCATTCATGAAGTCTCTTGATTCCTTTTTCCTTCTTTTCCAGAGCCACGAGTAGCTTTATAATTGTGCTTCTGAATTGGCTTTCTGACATCGAATTGTAATCCAAATTCTGTAACTCTGTGACAGAGAGTACTGTTTCTGATTCTTTCTTTTGTGTTGAGTTCTTCTTTCTAGTCATTTTGCTTAGTGCAGAGTGGCTGTATGAGTGGGCTTAGTCAAGAATATCAACCACGAGCTAAGTAAATTTCACCCTAGATGATTCTGCCAAGGTCAGAGACCAGAAATTGAAAACAAAGATCAGAACGATATAAAACAGAAGGACCACTAAAGTGAAAAACAGATTTTAAAACAAAGTAGTAAAAAATAAAAAGCCAAGAATTCCAGTGAAGAAGAGGGGGAGAAAAAGGAGAAAAAAAACAAAGGGGGAGTCTACAGGGAGATGATGGACATGACGAAGTTGTAGTGGAGGGAGAATATAGTCTCCCTGAGGAGTTCTAGAGGGTGATCCTCTTGTTTCTGTGTGTATTACGTTCTGTATGTTAGAAGATGCTCAGTCCAAAATTTATATAAACTAGAAATACTTGTAGAAGTCCCCAACATTGACCACCAAAACATAAATGAGATAAAAGAGGGGGGCAGAATGGGAATGAAGAGAGTATAATCTCACAGAATGAACCAGCATGGTAATCCACTTGGTTCTGGGTGCATGTTGGTCATGTTTTAGAAGGTATTAACTTCTGCCATTGTAGAACAGAATGAGGCGGAGAAAACAAAACAAAACAAAAAAACACAAAACAAAACAAAAAAAACATATCTTTTATATCTCCCAAAATTAAGTTGAGTATGTTGAAGGAAATCTAGAAGTGGAAAATATATCTAGGACCTGTAATTGTAGAAATATTAAAGTCAAAAAGGAAGAATCTTAAAAATGAAGAGGTGGTAAAAAATTGTAGTTAAGGCGGGAAAAGAGAAAAAAAAGGAAATTTACAGTCTGATATAAAAACGAGTTGTACTAGAAAAAGGAAGAAAAAAAAATAGGAGGGGTACCCTCTGGTTCTATATACTGTAAATCCTCTACTTCCCCTGGAGCTTTCCAGAGCTGCTTGGTCAAGAACTTGCTCTTCCCTGTCCTTCCAGCTGGTCTTCTGGGGGAGGGACCTGCTGTGCTGACTCTCAGGTGTGTGCACCTGGGGAGATACCCCATACCCTCCCACCCACCCCCACACACACACAGCGGGTGCTGGGCTCAGTGGGAGTTGTTTACCCCGTGAGGCCTCTGTTTCCTGGCAGCCCTGCTCAGTCCCAGGCAGAGGGTGACACTTGGAGGAGGAACAACCCCATTAGTGGCGGCCAGGATTCCAGCCCTGGAGTCAGCTCCCGCAGTAACCACCCGCAGTCTCCAAGTCCGCACTGACATAAGTGCTCCTGGGGCAGGGGGCGCTGACCTGCACAGCTTGGGGGAGCCCAGCGGCAGGAGGGTCCTCGCTGTCCTGTACCCTCCCTGCCTCCACCTGTCCCGGGGGAGCTCAGGATCCCGGCTGTGTCCCAGGCGCCCTGGGGTCCGGGGCCTGCACTCCTGGAATTGTGCTCCTGGCCCGGGGCTCCCGAAGGCAGCAGGGAGCAACCCCCTCTACCCGGAGCCCCCGCCTGACCCCCGGCTTCTCCCCGAGGCCCCGCCTGGCGCTCCAGGCCTTTACTGAGATCGGCCGCAGGGTGTGGGGCGCTCTCCCCCCGGGCGCACCTCCTCTGTTAGTGACCCCGGGAGACCGGAGGCCCCACCGCCCTCCTGCGATCCTGCCCGAGGTCCCCACTCAGCGCCTTTGGGTCGGGGAAGAATCTGGTGCAGATTTTTCTTTAATTTTTTTTAAAATTTATTTATGATAGTCACAGAGAGAGGGAGAGAGAGAGAGGCAGAGACACAGGCAGAGGGAGAAGCAAGCTCCATGCACCGGGAGCCCGAAGTGGGACTCGATCCGGGGTCTCCAGGATCGCGCCCTGGGCCAAAGGCAGGCGCTAAACCGCTGCGCCACACAGGGATCCCCCGGTGCAGATTTTTAAAGCTCCCGCTTCTCCGGGGCTGGGCTCTCCTGTCCAGAGGCTCTCCCTCCCCGGCCTTAGCCCAGCTCCTCGCGGGGCCCCTCCCCCCTTGATTCTTTTTTATTTTATTTTTTTCCGCCTTCCTATAAAGGCGGAAAAACAAAAACCCTTCTCTCTGTAGTGTTCCAGCTCTTCTCTCTCTCTCTCTCTCTCTTTTTTTTTTTATGATAGTCACAGAGAGAGAGAGAGAGAGGCAGAGACATAGGCAGAGGGAGAAGCAGGCTCCATGCACCGGGAGCCCGATGTGGGATTCGATCCCGGGTCTCCAGGATCGCGCCCTGGGCCAAAGGCAGGCGCCAAACCTCTGCACCACCCAGGGATCCCCCAGCTCTTCTCTCTTTAAATCTCAGGTTGAATTCGTAGGTTTTCAGGATGGTTTGAAAGTTATCCAGGTAAGTTGGTGGGGACAGGTAAGGTGAGGACCCCTACTCTACTCCTCCACCTGTTCCCCCTATTCTCACTTCTTTCTTCATAGTTTATTCTCTTGTCTTTATCAAGTGGGCATTGATATTATCCTCAAGCAAAATTAACATTACCATCTAACTATAATACTTTATATATTTTTAAAACGTTAGAAACTTCAAAATAAACTTTTTTAGGGGCTGTGTGGGAACATGACTGGTCAGGTACACCCGGGAACCCTGTGTACCTCAGAAGTGGCCATCTTTCCCTGTTCCAGATGAGGTTTCCAAGCCATCTCCATCCCAGAGATGTAGCGGTAAGGCTTCCATCTCTACAGAAGAGCTGTAGTAGATGCCAACCTGGCCTAGAGCTGACTTGCAGGACTCATGCCATGTGGGAACATTATTTTCCAGCTCTCCCCTGATGCATTCTTCAACTATTCATCTCGATTTAATGTTGATTCACCACTGACATATGGTACTTACATACGGCTCTTGGTAAAGGGAACCTGAAGCTATGATGTTAGTGGCACACCCGTGAGCCAGAGGCCATGGGGTCTGCATGGAAGGGTCTGTAGGTGAATTTGCAGGATGGGCCAGCAACAGATGATACAGTGCCCAGTGAGCAGTCCCTAGGCCAAAATCTTGTGATTTGAGCAACATATATAAATATGGCAATGTCCAAAGAAAATTTGGGAGGTTTTCTTAAATGTTTTATTGACCCTCTGGTTAAAGAAGACAATATTGCCATACATATTGCTGGACATTTGTATATGTAGTGATGGGTGATTAATAGTATTGGGGAGCCATTTTAAAGTGTAAACTGTGAATAAAATCATTTGACAAAAATCTGTATAGACAGCTCATCTACCACCCACAAGTAGTTATCTCAACTTTTAACATGGCTGTCAATGAGCTTTGCTTTGACCGTTTACTGGACTCAATCATAGAACATCAGATTTAAGTAGGACTGTTCAGGGTATTGAAAACTAATTACTGGAGAAACCTGAATTTGTAAGACACTGACCAGTCTATCACCATCAGTGGTATGTTGTTTAGGATGTCCCAGCTGCTTCCTTCCAGAGAAGCAGAAGTCCTTCTTGCAATGCCAGGTGTGCACTCACACTGCCTTAATGGAAATGGACCATGGCTAAATCCCTGAGCCCTGTGTGACCAACAACTACTCAGTGTTCTCAGACATGATCAAACTTCAAGAGTCTTCTGAAAATATGCCTTCAAGGCAGATGTTCACACTGTCATCCTTTACTCACAATGTTCTTGTTGACAAGGTTCAACCTGGGGACAGAGTAAACATTACAGACATCTATTGAGCTGTTCTTACTGAGTCAATTCAAGAGTGAGTAATGTGAAGTCTGTCTACAAAACCCACATTGATGGCATTTATTATCAGAAAATGGATGCAGAACATTTGTATAAAGAAACAGATGAAGATATAGAATGAAAACTTTTTCAGAGAAGCATGTGGTATTGCTTAAGGAGCTTTACAGAAAACGGTATTTATGAGAGGATTGCTTCAGCCTCAGCATCAAGCATGTTAAGAACATGAAGATTTAAAAAAAGAGAATCTTGCTTCAGCTCTTGCTTGGGAAGAGGAAAGATTTTAGTCATATGGGAAGGGACAGATTTTGTGCTGAGAACAGCATCCTGATATGTGGTGACCCTAGGATCAGTAAGTCCCAGTTTCTGCAGTGTATCTACAACTCGGTCTCCTGGGACTGGCTTATTAGTATATGTAGCAAAAGACCCTGTGATGAGGCAGATGGTCATGAAAGCCAGTGCCTTTGTCCTAAGTGACAATAGCATGTGCTGTATTGATAAGTTTGAGAAGATGAATGAAAATATAAGGTCAGCATTGCACAAAGTCATGGTACAGCTAACTCTATCCAAAGGCTGGGATTATTTGTCATCTCCGTGCATGCACCTGTATCCTGGCAGCAGCAAATTCTATTGAGTCTCAATGGAATCCTAAAAGAGCAACCATTGGTAATATTCAGCTACTTCACAAGTTATTATCAAAGTTTAATTTGATTTTCCTCATGCTGGACTCTCGGGATGAAGCTAACGCAGGCATCTGGTTCATCACCTCATGGCTCTGTACTACCAGAGCAATGAGCAAGTAAAGAAGTGGTTCAAACATGGCAGTACTGAAGAACCACATTGCTTATGCTTATGCTTATTTATGCTTATGCTTATTGCTGTGCTCACAGCACAGTCATGTCTTGGCTGAGCCAGGAAGCCAGCCAGGCTCTCATCCAGGCTTATGCAGAGTTAAGGAAGATCAGAAGATCAGTAGTAGCTGAGGTTTCTACATACTCCTTCCTGACAGCTGAAATTGTTAATTTGCCTTGCAGAACCCCTGAATGGATGCTATATATAAATATAAATATAAAAAATATAAATATAAATATAAATATATTTACTACAGGAATGAGTACCATCTCTCCAAAATGGAGATAAGAGTTAGCAGAAGCACTGAAAGAACTTATTTTATGTAAGGGCAAAACACCGGCTCTAAAACACTTACAACTTTTTGAAGATATTCAGGGCAAATCTGACATAGCTATTACCAAAGATATATTTGAAGAACCACTGAGTGCTTTGGCTGATGATGACATCTTGACAGTGACTGGAAAAACTGCTTGCTTTCTCTGAACCTTTTGTGAGTGGTGCTGTGTGTTCTGCTTGTCTGCATTTGGGCATTGCACTTGCTTCCATATGTGTTTGGCATATAGGCCAATCAGCTGCTGCTGCTGCCATCAGCAGAAATAGATTCTTAAAATCATTATCTGGTTCCATAAATTTTTTTTTAACTTGGGTTCAATTTTCTTAGGAAAGTGTATGTTTTTGTAAAGTGTTTATTTTCATCCCCCTACATTTTAAGTAAAAATATGGTACCAATTGACATTGTATAATTGTATATGGTAGAAATTATTTGCTTGCAATGCCTTTTATTTTTTAGCACCAAGGCTTTTAATCTGTACATATATACAGATAGCAAGATGCCAGTATGCCAGTGTTTTTTGAAGATGGCAGTCTGGGTCACTTTTTTTTTTCCTATAAAACTTTCTAATAGCAAGCATCCACATCCTTGGAGTTTTTATGAAATAAGACTTAACCAGAGCCTTTCTCCCTGTTATAGCACTGAAACATTAATTCCTTCTAGAGGTTGGTTCTCATGGCTACTCTAAGTTCAGAAATTAATGGTTGGAAATTATTGGGTTCTAGGTTAATGTCTGCCATTTTGTCCTACTACACAAAACTTTTTTTTTTCCTAAATAAATGATAGAAAGAATTTAAAAAAATAATGAAATAAAAACTTTTCTTGGCTAACTGCTTTAGCTTCCACTTCTAAACTTGTATAATTTTGATGATAAATAGCATCTTTAATAAATATGCTGCAAGTGTTTTTGCTATTAAGTATTGTGAAGGTATTATTTGAAAAGAGATGTTTTAATTAGGTAAAGAATACACCTTTCTATTTTTGTTTTACTATTTTTGTACTTCTAAAAAATTATTAGTAACCCATATTGTTTTAGAATAGCCGAGTAAAATAAAGTTAGTCCTTCCCCACTTTTAGGGTGGAGAAAACTGAGCCTCAGAAAAGTTAAATGACTTATTAAGGGTTAATTACAAAGCAAATTAGTTTTAATACCAAGTTGTTTGGCTTCCAACACTATGTTCTGTTTATCATACTATTTACTTTTTTCCTTGTTCATAGTAACATAGTTTTGTTAACTACTGTCAAAATCATTTGGCTAAAGAAAAACACACACCAAGAAATCAAAGGTATAAGTGCCATGTGTAAATATTATATAAACAATGTCTTAGTTTCAATGTGGCTTTTTCAAATGCCTTGAATTTGGAGCATGCTTTGATGAGACTGCAAGATGGCTATTCTAAAGGCATAGACTGTAGTTTTAAAAGCGCCTGTGGCAAAAAAGTTTATTGACACACATATGCATTCTTTAGTGTATTAGGAAAACCTATATTTAATTGTAGTATATATTTTGGTAAGAAGTTTTCATGTTGTATAATTTACATTTGTTGATGTTACATGCCCTAGAGAAGGATTGCAAGCCTTTTAAACTAAATAATAAGTAAAACAAAAAGCTGAGCTGCTCTGGAAAAGAGTGGGAGAGGATCTCCATAGACGAACTCCTACTACAATTACTTCTTAAAACCACAGTTTGAAAACCACTTTCCTGGGACATTTAGAAATCAGTTTAATCGATACAGATCTACTGTCTTTCTTAGATCGTGGAATAATATTACACCCAGGCAATGTGGGCAGAGTATTTTTATTTGCAGACTTGTTCTAAAATTAAATGGCAATCATTTTCTTTTTTTTTTTCTTATTGTTAATTTTGAAACAGCTTCCAAGAGTACGCTCTGTTCATTCATGTATTTATCACACTTTTAACAGGTATTTATCACGTGCCTCCAGTGTGGAATGTATTACTCAAACTCTTTTTTTTTTTTTTTTTTTTAAAGATTTTTTTTTTTAATTTATTTATGATAGTCACACACAGAGAGAGAGAGGCAGAGAGGCAGAGACACAGGCAGAGGGAGAAGCAGGCTCCATGCACCGGGAGCCCGATGTGGGATTCGATCCCGGGTCTCCAGGATCGCGCCCTGGGCCAAAGACAGGCGCTAAACCACTGCGCCACCCAGGGATCCCTACTCAAACTCTTTTATGTGACTACCCAAAAACAAATTTAGAGCCTTGTAGTCAATATTGGCATTATTATACAAAAAGCTATACTCTAAGGTGAGATACAAAAAAAAGTCCCCAAGTGTAGTAAAAACAGAAACTGTGGAATATTAGAAAGAGTGTACTGTGTGGTGGTCCATACTCAGATCCCCATTTCTCAGCCGAAGTGCTCTTTCCCGGGAAGGTATACATAGCTAAGCCTCTGTCCAGGAACTGCCCTGCACAGCAGAGAGCTGCTCTACCTTCTTCCTGAAATGGCATGCACCCAGTAACTGGTCATTGCAAAGTGGTCTGAGTCCCTTGCCTCCAATTGCGATAACTCCAGATGGCATAAGCTGAGCCATTGCTATATTTCCATCCCTGTTTCACCTCTCCCTTTGCAGCCCCTCTTCTCACACTCTCTTGCAAGTGCTTTTCTTAGGAGCACTTCATCCAGCACACAAACAAATCCCCGTTTCAGAGCTATTTCCTTGGGAACCTGACCCAAAACAGAGAAAACACATTGAAAAAAATTGTATGAAATTGATAGCATAATAATGGGAACTTGAAAATTATATGGTTTAAGACATGTAAAGCTAGGGAGAAGAGGACATTTCAGGTGGTGGGAGACTCTAGATGCCACATCGATTGGAATAAATCATGTGGGCAATGACATTAATTTATCAGACTGCAGGAAACACATGGAGAGAAGAGTCTAGACTGGAAAGAGATTGAGGAACTTACTTTGTAGGTAAATAAAAGACCCTAAAGAATTTTTGAGCATGGACATGACAAAATGAGAACTGAGTTTTAGGGGCAAAAATATGCTTGTATCTTTTAGTTTAATTTGAAAAAAAAAATAATAAAAATACTACACTCAAAATATGTGATTGCATATAAACGCACTGACACTTTCTATGTATTCTATATGAGTAAGCCAATCAAGATTTGATAGATCCTTAAATCAAATACTTCAGCATTGGCTTAATTGATCAATTTCTGCTAAATCATTTTTGGTGATTATTTTCAACACTAAATGTAAGAAAATAGAATATATCAACATTTATGTTAGTATCTCAAACCATTTAGTACCAATACTTTGTATTTATACCTGTCCTATCTAAAAGAGATTTTGATGCATGTTAATATCTAAAGAAATATGCTTTGAAATGGCAAAAATATTGAGATTACTCTAATTCTTATATGGTAATGTATTCACCCAACAAATATTTACTGAGTACTACCATATGCTGTACTGTGAGATCACAGAACAAGGAAGGAAAATAGAAATATCAAAAATAGTTGCAAATGTGATTAGTTATACAAAAGGAGAAACACCAACTATTCTGGAAATAAGAGACTGGAGGACCTCCTTAGGTATAAGACCGATAGGTAGAATGACAGAAATGTTTATGATGAGTAGTTATTAGCCAGGAAAAGAAAAGGAAGAGCATTCCAGAAATGGGGAAGGAAGGATGCTTCATGCAAGGGCAACTAAATATTCTCAGGGTTGAAGGAAGGAATGCTTGGCACATGTAAGCATCTTAAGTAAGACTGTAGTGGCTAGAAGAGAGGTAGAATAGGGACATGGTTTCTTTTTAGCTAAAAAAAAAAAAAAGGGTAGACAGGGAAAGATCATGGAGGATTTTGTAAATTAGGTTAAAGTTCCTAAACTTTATTCAAGGAGTAAGGTTAAGCTACTGAGATATTTTTTTTTAAGATTTTATTTATTTATTCATGAAAAACAGAGAGAGGCAGAGACATAGGCAGAGGGAGAAGCAAGCTCCCCACAAGGAGCCCGATGCAGGACTCAGTCCCAGAACCCCAGGATCACATCCTGAGCCAACCACTGAGCCATCCAGGCACCCCTACTGAGATATTTTAAATGGGGGCTGGGGGTAACAAAATCGGATTACTCAGTGGCTGACAAGTGGAGAATCTACTCTACAACTGCCATTGGATCATGATAGACTGAAAAAATGCCACTTAAGAGGCTGGTGCTCCAACTCAAAGGAAACCAGGGCAGTGGTGTTTGTCATGGGGAGGGATAGAAGTAGATGTCTTTCAGAAATATTTAGGTGATAAAAATAAGATTTGGTGATTTAACATAAACGTGCAGGGGAGAATAGAAGATTCTAGGCTTCTGGCTTAGAGAAAAAGAACTCTCATAAATTGGGGCTTTTGTTGTTGTTTAATTTGTATACTTAGAAGAATGAAAACATATTACTTTGCTTTTGCTATAAAACATGTACCACTTAGAATTTATAAATCTGAGGGATAGAGAAATAATTTAGGGAAACATAATCTGACTTACCAGTAACAGTATCGACTTGGAATTTAGCTGTAGCCTTTTTAAAATAATGTGTGCAAATAAACTATTTTTTTTCCACTAGAACTTTTAAAATGCCATTTATGCCCTGAGAATAGTGATTCTTGTGGACATGTCAATATGGACTCAGCTTCAGGGCATTTGAATCATAAAGTGGGTAAAATGGTATAAAATTTAACTTATTTCAGGTCAACATACATTTTTAAAGCAATCCATTATGATATTCATATATTATATTGGGCACACAGTTTATATAGTCTAGAGGAAGAAGCATGAAGCATACAATGGATGTTTCAGTTCAGGTTCCTCAAATAACTTGTCATCTGGACCGCAGTTTCTTTTTCTCTAAGATATAGATAGCGTGATCAGAATACTAGTAATATCCTATTTACTTCTTGTTTTGTTGCAATAATCTATTATGCATTAATATTTTAATGTGTATGTGTATAGGTAAAATACACATATGTACATATGTATGTATGTATATATATATATATATATATATATATAAATGTTACATGGGAACTTCAAATTTTCCTAACTATTTCACACAAATGAAGTTTTTTTGTTTTTATTTTTTGTTTTTATTTTTATTTTGCTTCATCTTATATTGTAGTTTTTATCTATCATGATATTCTCTTCTGGATAAAAAATGTAATATTTTCCTCTGTCAGGGAATTTTTTTCTCTGAAGTTAACTTATGAAACATGAGGGCACCAGGGCACACCACTGAGTCTGGCATCTTTCATTGTGTTCTCTGCCTTTCTGGGCTCATGTTTATTTAACAGGGTATTCTTGGTTACCAAGCATGTCTGCAGGTTGCAAGGAACCTAGAAATATGTATAAGGAAATTAGATGAGTGTCATAAATATTTGATGTTCCATACGATCCTCAAAAAGTATCTCGAAGTTTCTGTGCAGTTCAAGCATAGGGAAAAGTCCTTCAGCCTAATAACAGGGAGAAATAAATTCTTAGTAAATATTTTTTCTTGTTTTTTTTTTTTTTTTTTCCCTCAACTTTTCCTATCTAAAGGGGAATGACAAACTTCTATCTTTTGAGAAACTGATTATCTAGTGGTAAATTATTCCTGACCTTTGCTTTTCCTCGTTTTTTTTTTTCTTCATTTATCCTTTGTATATTTGATACCCTCTGGTATTTCTATATAGATTAGGTAGGATAAAATCAAGACCAATTTTACATGGTATTTCAAAAAGGTTTACTCTGGTAGCAGTTTTTACTGTCAATTTAAAGGACATTTAGAAATTACTTGTATGTGTTATTCATACTATCAATGTCCCATTAGCTTGTTTTGTTTAGAATCTGCTGCATCACCAAGAGATAAAAAATGCAACTGTGCATGTACAAAGATAATGACTGCTCATTACCACCTGGCCAGAACATATTTTTATCAAGGCTCAGTTTTCAAAGTTGATCTGAGGATAGATGAAAAATGAAAAAAGAAAAAAAAGAAAGAAAGAAAAAGCTCAAAAGCATGGGAATAATCTTAGGCAATCAAAAATCAGAGAGGTTAAGTTGGGGCCAGATAACAAGGAACTGGGTTTATTTGCTTGAAATACCAACCTCTCAAGCAGCCCTTATATCTTTGTGAGGGAAGGTTTTACAGATTAAGCATGCTAACAGCTCATTAAGAATATAACACAAAGAAGACAAATTACAGAGTCAAAAAGGTGAACAAGGAAAGTGGAGGCCACAGTTAACTAACTGCAGATGCCCTGATTTACAGGGTTTCTTTGTACCTGTATACAATCTAAGCAGACTAAGTTGCTCAGTACCAGATATGAGCTACGGATAAAAATATTGGCCTAGTGTGGCCATATGAGTACTGACTGGGAATAATAATAGAGTGCCAGGCAATCTAGTGTTCAAAAGTTTAAAAATTTCAGGAGGAGAGCAGTTTTGCAATATAGTAACCATATTTATATATACTATCTTTGTTCTTTTTCCCTAGAAATAAAGTACTAAGAAATTTAAACTCTGATGTAATTAGGAGATCTTATTGGGGTAGATGTGTGAATGGGGACAAGAAAATCTCTAATAGAGGATTGTTGAATACCAATAGTTTGAACTTAGGTGTAGAAATATAAGCTGTACTTGTCAATCAAACTCCTACAGTATTTGCCATTTAGAGGTATTAATGATAATAAGATCCACTATACTTACCCCGATCTAAATTCTTGAACGATAATCGGATTCTTTGAGATGTTAGTACTGAGTGAACGTATAGGACCAAATTGACTTGCAATAATATGTTAATTTGTCCATATCAAAGATACAGGCAATCAAGAGGCCCAGAGGAGAGAGATTGTGGGGCATTCTGCATGGCTCTCTGAATCCTTTCTTTCCACATTGGACACACACATTCTGTTGCCAAGGAAGGTTTTATCAGTTTACCTTCAGAGAGAGCATTTACATTATGAAATATCTCCATTTTTACCCTAGAAAGTATAAAGCTTCAGGACATTTTCCAGGGAGCCATAAGCCATTAATCTACAGATTCTGAGTTTATTTACTACAATAAGTTTTTAGCGCAGGACATCCTGCTAAGAGCTTTTATAGATAAGGACCATTCTTTCTATTAAATATTACTAGTCTCTACCTGGTGCTCTAGTGACAAGGACATTAGACTCACTTACCTTCTTTCTTTTTTTTCTCCTTCTGGCCTGCATCCCCTTCTCCCACAACACACATAACAGTAAAAGAAGTGAATGGATCTTAGACCAGCTGCTCTAACACTTTTTTCCTCAAATACTAATCAATAAAATGTAATTGAGTCAAAATTTGCAAAAAAACATTTCCCAAAGCCACATAAATATTCAAGCATATAATGAAGTTTTGCAACCCTAATAAACTAGTTGAAAAAGACCAGGAGTATGTCTATAATTTCTGGCAGAACTAAAAAGTTTTTGAAATTAAAGAATGAAATAATCATGTAGATAATGGTGATGGTGATGACAGTAATTAAGCTCTTACCACTTTTCAAGCACTTTTCTATTTTTTTTATGGATATGGTATTTTAAGACAAATAATAGCCTTCTGGGGTAGGCACTATTATTTTGCTGTTTAACAAATGTAGAAATTGGGGTTATTGAGAAATTAAATGAGTTAGCCAGGTTTACCAGCAAGTAGATTTTGTCCCAGTTTCTCAATTCAGGAAGTCTAACTCCAAAACCCATGCTATTGACTGCTAACTCATCTATGAGAAGAGCATAGACATATCAAATTCATAGATATATTTTTATTAATAAAACAAGATAATTAAAGAGAAGCTGGCTTATAAAGAAATCGTGGTGGAGGATCGGTTTTGCTGACTATTACTATTGCAAACATGAAATAAGTATTGAAATTAATGATTAAGCAATGGTTTTACGGAATATCTGGTATGAATGTAGAGTCATACAATGGGCTACAAGGCACAGATGAAGTCGAAGATACAGCAAACAGCCTAAAACGTGCCATAAAGGACTAGAAGTTGGATTAGAGGTTATGGCAAATGAGATCTATTTGGGCCTTCCACACGGTCACGCTGAGCTGGTCCCCGGGCCTGGCCGCCGACCCTGCAGAGTGAGCGAGCTTCGGGCCTTCGTGAAAATGTGTAAGCAGGATCCGATCGTTCTGCACACCGAGCAAATGCGCTTCCTGCGGGAGTGGGTGGAGGGCATGGGGGGTAAAATACCACCTGCTACTCATAAAACTAAATCAGAAGACAATATCAAGAAGGAAAAAAACAGATAGTAAGAAAGCGGAGGAAAACATAAAGACAGACGAAACATCAAGTGAGGAAAATGATCTAGAAATTGACAATGAAGGTGTGATTGAACCAGTACTGATGCCCTTCAAGAAATGGGAGATGAAAATGTAGAGATAACAGAGGAATGATGGATCAGGCAAATGATAAAAAAAGTGGCTGCCATTGATGCCCTAAATGATGGTGAACTACAGAAAGTCATGGACTTGTTCACAAGATGCCATCAAACTGAATCATCACTTGGCCATTTTGTACGCCAAGAGAGCCAGTGTCTTCATCAAATTACAGAAGCCAAATGCTGCCATTCGAGACTGTGACAGAGCTATTGAAATAAATCCTGATTCAGCTCAGCCTTACAAGTGGCGAAGGAAAGCACATGGACTTCTGGGTCATTGGGAAGAAGCAGCACATGATCTTGCCCTTGCTTGTAAACTGGATTATGAGAAGATGCTGGTGCAATGCTGAAAGAAGTTCAACTGAAGGCCCAGAAAATTGCTGAACATTGGAGAAAGTATGAACAAAAACGTGAAGAACGAGAGATCAAAGAAAGAATAGAAAGGGTTAAGAAGGCTCGGGAAGAACATGAGAGAGCCCAGAGGGTGGAAGAAGCCAGACGACAATTAACAGCTCAGTAAGGCTCTTTCCCAGGTGGCTTTCCTGGGGGAATGCCTAGTAATTTTCCTGGAGGAATGCCTGGAATGGCAGAAATGCCTGGGCTCAATGAAATTCTGAGTGACCCAGAGGTTCTTGCAGCCATGCAGGGTCCAGAAGTTATGGTGGCCTTCCAGAATGTAGCCTACAACCCAGCATATATGTCAAGATATCAGAGCAACCCAAAGGTTATGAATCTCATGAGTAAATTGTCAGCCAAATTTGGAGGTCAAGCATAATGCCCTTCTGACAATTAAGCCCTTGCTGAAGGAAAAGTAACTTTGATCACCTAATGGATGCCGCAATAATATAAACCAGTGTACCTCTGACCTTCTCATGAAGAAAGCTGGGGTGCTGTGAAGAGAATCCCTACCCCTCTGCCCTACAGGCAACTGAAACATTCTACAGTGGTTTGCCATTAGGGTATTCATCCAGATAATGTTTTCCTAGTAGGAATCACAAACTTTAAACACTTTTTAAACCTTAAAAATATTTAAAGACATTAAAAAAAGAGAGATAGTTGGATATCAACATCATAGAAGTGATAATTGAAGAAATTTACAAACGGAGATCTAAATTTCCCAAATAAATGTGATTATCAGGCTGAAATTCTGACTAAAAATGCTTTAATATAGTAGTGATTTGGAATATGATTTTCATTTGTAAAATCCTAAATAATATGAAGGCTGATAAACTAAACAGAAAAGAGTGGTAAACAAGAAAGAGAGAAGTATGACCCACATTGCCATCTGTTGGGGAAATGAACATCTGTCATGTTGAATGAAAGATGAAGTTTGGAAATTCCCAATGAATCTCAACAACCAGCATTACTATTTAAGAGTGAAAACAGATTTCAGGCCTAATTTAGCGTTTTTAATTTTTTTTTTAATTTGGAGAAGATATTTAAAGAAGAAGGAAAAAATAAATCTCCAATAAGTTAGAAACCATGGCTTTTAAGATTCCCAGATATAATTTTAGATCAAATTAGAATAGAATTGTGCTAGAGAAAGAATATTGTCAAAACTTGTCTCCAGAGTAGATTTTATGCTCTCCGAAAGCATCTTGTTTTCTGACTAATGGATCTATGCATTTCACAAGCAATGGAGGCAAAAATCCTAGCTTGCAGTTTAGTCTCAGCTCTACCGTGGTGTCACTTTGAGTAGTCATTTGACTCTTTGCATACAAATTCTCTTGTTTGTAAAATGGGTGAGAGGATTAACTTATTCTCAAGGTTATCTTTCAATTGTTCTATTTATTACGTACATTTATTTAAAAATAGCCTATTAATAATTGAATGCTTGATATAATATTTATTTTGTTGATGGAAATACTATTCCTAGAACCACTTTTTCTCCTCCTCCTTCTTCCTCACTTCTCATTGTTGTTGTTATTATTATTATTATTTAACTTCTTCTGAAATCTTACATTGGTATCTTTTCTCTACTTTAGGGTGGAGTCAGTGGATTGACTGGAGAATTAGAATTTGGAGAGAATGGAGGAAATCCCAATGTCCATTTTGAAATTCTTGGAACCAACTATGGAGAAGAGCTTGGCCGAGGTGTTCGCAAAGTAAGACCAGACACACTGATACTGTTTTTTCCTAAAGTAACTATAGTTTTGTTTGATTTTTCTCCATGTCATATGATCTACAGTATGCATTTAAGCCCATACTTTGAAAGAGAAGGGGGGAGGGGAGAATTAGGCATTTAAATGACCTTAAGTTGCTATCAGAATATTAAGCAATAAATTATATTTATGCTTTAGAATAATTTAAAGGAAAAAAGTAATCTAATAATCTCCTAGGGAACTAGCATCATCTTCCATTCATTATAGTAATAATTTTCATGAAGTAATGAATTTAATATTTATACAATGCATAACTGCTTGGTTTTAATTTGTATTAGGCACAAAATCAGAATAAGAGCTTTGATAAATTTCGTATAGAAAGAGGAAAAGTCTACTCTAAACTGTGACATTACAGTAGTTCATGTTCTGTGTGTCATGCAATAAGTAGAAAATGGTTTGTAGGAAATGAGCTCTTATTCTATACTACAGTTCTCATGTAAGAATATGAGTGCCAATAAAAGATATTTTATGGATTACTAGTACAACAGCTTTCTCAAGGAGAAAATAAAAGCTCCTGAAGAAATAACTTTTCTATAGTTTGAATTTGCCATTTTTATATATTTTTGGTAGGAAAAAAACTAAGATAATTGAGTGTTCATCCATACCTCACAGCTGTAAATTTCTAACTGTATAAGGTGGCTGCATTGAGAATAAGAGGTTCTTCAGTAGGTGTTTCTCTCCAGTGCTGAGAGTAGGATGAAAATTTAGATGAGACAAAGTTAGGAGTTATTCTAATCCACAATAAAAAAACTTCCTGGAAAATTTATGCTAGAGAGGAGTGGAAACAACCTTAATGTGTTTTTAATTATTGTTTTATAGCAAAACAAAGGAGACATATAAAAACTGCATAAAACATAAGGATAGTTTAGTGAATTATGTGAAAGGAAACAACCATTACTATCGTCAAGAAATCGAACCTATCAAGCATCCTAACCACCCCCACATACTGATACATCCCTGGCCTCCCTTCTTAGTGGCATAATTGCTAGTCTGAATTTTATGATACTCATCTCTTTACATTTTAAATATGATTTTGTCACTATGTGCATCCTTAAATAACATAATTGAGTTTTGCCAATATTTCAGCTTATGAATGATTCAATATTGCATATATTCTTTTTTCTAACTTGTTATATTCAACATTGTTTGTGTTAATCATTCTTTTCATCCCATGTAGTTGTAGTTTATTTCTACATATTAGTGTATTGCTGTATACCAAATGAATGTGTGACCATCTACTGTGGTCTGTTTCTATTTTTAGATCATTATAAGCAAAACTGTTATGAAAATTCTTGGATATATACTCTTGAAGTTGTGCATATATATCTGTGGCTTTGGTATCCAGGAGTAGAATTGTTTAATATCTTGAGACTTTACTCTATGACCTCAAATCCATTTTTGTAGAGATTTACTAATTTTCATACCACCAACAGTGCAACGAATTCTCATGGCCCTATGTTCTTCCAAATTTTGGTTTCATTAGACTTCAAAATTTTTATTAAGTGGGTATATGTTGGGTGTATGGGTATATGTTAATATATCTTCATAATTTCAGTTTTCATTTCCCTCTATTATAAAAAGGCTATGCATATTTTCTTGTACTTTTTAGCACTTCAGACTTCATTTTTTAATTAATTGCCCATTCAAGTCCTTTGGACATGTTCTTTTGGGTTGCCTTTTGTTTTTATTTGTTTTATTTATTTTTTATTTTTTATTTTTTTGCCTTTTGTTTTTATAATTCATTTTAGGAGTTATAAATATATATGTATATTTAAATTATTAAAATTCCATTTAGTTTTCACAGACTCTTAATTATAGACAACAAACAGGGTTACTGAAGGAGAAGTGGGTAAGGGGGGATGGGTATTAAGGAGGGCACTTGTTATGATGAGCATGGGGTGATGTATGTAAATGGTGAATCACTAAATCCTCACTCATTAGTGTAAACTAATATTACACCGTAAACTGACTTGGAACTTAAATAAAAACTTGGAAAATTTGCTCTCTGAATACTGTGGGGCAAGTAACCTCTGCTTGGTAAAGATGACTCTTTTCCCAGTACCAACCAAATAATTAATTAATTAGTTAATTAATTAATTTTAAAAAATTGTCTTGCCTATCAACACCAGTGCCATCATTCTCTACCAGTACACTCTACCATCAAGGGACTTTTTGCATTTCCACTGGCACCTGGAGGTTAACTTTCAGTTGCCACAGCCATCTCTCCTGACTGTTAACACTTATAGAGGTACACCTCAAATAAATTTGAAATTTATTTCTTCATACCCCTTGCATTGAACAATAGTGTGATTAATTGCTCATTGAAGTGGAGTATGTTAATTCTTTTTTCAAGTTTTTATTTGAATTCTGGTTAGTTAACATACATTGTAATATTGGTTTCAGGTATAGAATTTAGGGATTCATCACTTACATACATCACCCAGTGCTCATCATAGCAAGTGCTCTCCTCAATACCCATCATCCATTTAACCCAGCCCCCACCCACTTCCCCTCCAGCAATTCTCAGTTTATTCTTTACAGTAAGAGTCTGTTTTATGGTTTGCCTATCTCTTTTCCCCCTTATGTTCGTCTGTTTCAGTTCTTATATTCCACATATTAGTGAAATAATGTGGTATTAGTGAAATAATGTGGTATTTTTCTTTCTCTGACTGACTTATTTTTCTTAGCACAATACATTCTAGTTCTATCCACATAGATACAAATGGCAAGATTTCATTCTTTTTTATGGCTAAGTAATATTCCATTGCATTAAAAAATATTCCATTGCGTATATATACTATATCTTCTTTATCCATTTATTAGTCAATGTAAATTTGGACTCTTTACGTAATTTGGCTATTGTAGATAATGCTGCTATAAACATCAGAGTATGTGGGCCTCTTTGAATAAGTATTTTTGTATCCTTTGGATAAATACCTACTAGTACAGTTGCTGATCATAGGGTAGTTCTATTTTTAACTTCTTGAGGAGTGTCCATATTGCCTTTCCAGAGTGGCCATACCAATTTGCATTTCCACAACAGTGTAGGAGGGTTTCCACTTCTACATATACTCCCCAGCACGTGTTGTTTATTGTTTTGTTGAGTTTAGCCATTCTGACAGGTGTAAGGTGATATCTCATCATAGTTTTGGTTTGTATTTCCCTGATGATAAGTGATGTTAAGCATCTTTTCATGTGTCTGTTGGCCATTTGTATGTCTTCTTTGGAAAAATATCTACTCATGTCTTCTGCCCATGTTTTAACTGGCTTATTTGTGTTTTTTTGGTGTTAAGTTTTAGATGTTCTTTATGTATTTTGGATACTAATCCTTTATCAAAAATATCATTTTTGAACACTTTCTCTTATTCTAAAGATTGCCTTTTAGTTTTCTTGATTGTTTCCTTAACTGTGCAGGGGATTTTTATTTTGATGAAGTCCCAAAAGTTTATTTTTACTTTTGTTTCCCTTGCCTGAGGAGACATAGCTAGAAAGAAGTTGCTACAACCAGTGTTGAAGAGGTTACTGCCTGTGTTCTCCCAGATTTTTATGGTTTCAAGTCTCACACTTAGGGTTTTTCACCCATTTTGTATTTATTTTTGTATATCATATAAGAAAGTGATCCAGTATCATTATTTTGCATGTTGTTGCCCAGTTTTCCCTGATACCATTTGTTGAAGAGAGTGTTTTTCCCCGTTGTATATTGTTTCCTGCTTAGTCAAAGATTAATTGACCAATAATTGTGGGTTCATTTCTGAGTTTTCTATTCTATCTCATTGATCTATATGTCTATTTTTTTGCCAATACCATACTGTTTTGATCACTATGGCTTTGTAATAAAACTTGAAGTCTGGAATTGTGATGCATCCAGCTTTGCTTTGGCTATTCAGATTCTTTCATGGTTCCATACAAATTTTAGGATTGTTTGTTCCAGGTCTGTAAAAAATGCTTTTGGTGTTTTGATAAGGATTGGATTAAATATGTACATTGTTTTGGGTAGTATAGACATTTTAACATTATTTATTCTTTCAATCCATGAGCATGGAATGTTTTTCCATTACTTTGTGTCATCTTTAATTTTTTTCATCAGTGTTTTGTAGTTTTCAGAGCATAAGTCTTTCACCCTTTGGTTTGGTTTATTCCTAGGTATCTTATTGTTTTTGGTGTAATTATAAATGGGATTGATTCCTTTAGTTCTTTTTCTGCTGCTTCATTATTGGTGTATAGAAATGCAACAGATTTATATATGTTGATTTTGTATCCTGATACTTTACTGTATTCATATTTCAGTTCTAGTAGGTTTTTGGTGGAATCTTCTGGGTTTTCTATATAGAGTATCATGCCATATGCAAATAGTGAATGGTTTACTTCATCTTTGCTGATTTGGATGACTTTTATTTCTTTTTGTTGTCTGATTGCTGTGGCTAGGACTTCCAGTACTATGTTAGATAATAGTGGTGAGAATACAAATGCTTGTTCTGTCCTGACCATAGAGGAAAAGCTCTTAGTTTTAGTATTAGCTGTGAGTTTTTCATATATGGCCTTTATTATGTTGAGATATCTTCCCTCCAAACCTACTTTATTGGGAGTTTTTATCATGCTGTTATGATTTGTCAAATGCTTTTTCTGCATGTATTGAAATGATCATACCATTTTTATCCTTTCTCTTATTAATGTGATGTATTACATGGATTTTAATACTAAGGTCATATTGCCCTCATAAAATGTGATGGTGAGGGCATTCTCTATTTTCTATGAGTTATACAAAAGTAGAAGAATTTCTTCTTTGAGTGTTTGATAGGTAACCTAATGAAGCAGCTGGACCTAGAATTTTCTATGTGGGATTTTTCTTTTTAATGACTAGTTCTACTTTCCATGGTAAATTTAAAAAAATAAATAAAAGCCATATTTTCTAATTCTTGTCAACTCAGGAAGTTTTATTTTATGATCTTTTATTTTTATGTGTATTGGCATAAAATTATTAATACCTTTTTAAATATCTGAAACCTTTCCAGATATGAACTTATTTTCATTTTTGAATAGTTTTATTTGGTGATAAGCACTTTAAAAATTATTATTATAAATACTTCTACTTCTAATACTACTTTCTTCCCTGAAAAATATCTTGTCTGCTATTAATATAGCTAAACCAACTTTCTTTCCATTACTATTTGGATGGCATTTGTACTATCCTTTCACTTTCAATTTTTCTGAATTCTTTTGTTCCACACATAATTCTTATTAAAAATATACTTTTAATGTATAATCAATAATTTGACACTAATTTGGCTTTGATTTCTAAAAACCAGAATATGTATTTATATGAATGCTTTAAGTCCACTACTTTGTACATTTTACCTTTTTGTACATTCTATTTGTTTTGGCTATTCTAGGTACTTTTATTCTGTTTTCTTACCTTCTTTTGGATAATATGTGTGTATGTAGAAGATATATATGTATAGATATATAGATATATAGATATAGATATATTTCACTTTCCTCTTTTCACCTCTACTAATTTACAAACTATGTGTTCTGTTTCGACTTATTTAATAGTTCTGCTAGAATTTCCAGCATACTTAATTTATCAACATGTAATCAATATCTTTGTCCTTTCAGATAATAAACATACTTACAATATTTTAATTCCATTTAGTCAATGTATCTATGTCTTAAATTATAGGTTATTTTGCCATGTTTTTAATGCTGTCTTTTTTTATTTCATTATCAATACTATTTTGTACAATAACATTTATTTACACCTATCCATATATTTTCCACTTTTTTGTTCTACTGTCCTCTTGTATCTGTATGTAGAATTGCTTTTCTTCTTCTTGAGGTATAGCTTTTAAAATATCTTTTATTGGTGGTTTTCTTGTGGTCAGATTCCTGAGTTTTTGTTTATCCAAACATGTCTTTATTTCATCCTTTTGTTTAAGTGTATTTCCCTTAGACACAGAAATTTAAATTATTAGGTTTATTTTTTCAGCATATTGACAATATCATTTCACTAGGTTTAGCTTCAGGGTTGTCAAAACTGTTAGGGAAAATCTACCTTCAATCATATCTCTTTAGTAATAAGAACTAGCTACATTTATCTAGAGTCAGATGGAAAAAAATACATAATGTAATTAACATAGAATCATAAAGTAATTTTAGCATAAATAGAACTGAAGATTCAGAAAATGAAAATGCTCGTGGCTTCATAGCAAAAAGGAATGTATCTTTCTTTGGAGTTTCTATTACTTAGCTACTTGTCAAATATCAAATGTCACTTTTGAAGGAAGTCTCAGTGGAGTTGTAATGCCGTATGTTGAAAACCCAACAAATCAAAAGGTAAAAAGTCAGGTTACAAGTAAAAGAAGTAGGCATAAATACTGTTTTAGCCCACCCATTTGGCTATAAGAGTGACCATTAAATGGCTTCATGAAATTGAGAGGACAAACTTCCAGAATGTGAGAAACTTGAGTGTGTTTGAATCCTCAGATTGAGCCAGTAGAGAGGAAGAGAAAGAAGATAAAGAAACAAAGGTGATCATTGCTAGAAGTCTGGGAGAAATAGAGAGGATTGGATCCAGTTAGATGGAGTGCTTAATCGTAGGCATGGAAGACATCATTTTCCAGAATAATGGAGGGAGGGAGTAAGGAAAGAATGGTGTGAATGTAAGCAAGTCTTCACTGGTGGTATTGGGAAGTTAAGACTATTGTTAAGAAATACTAACTTTTCTTGGAGAAATGAGAGATGAGGTTATCTGCTAGGAGGGCAAATGTAGCAGAAAACATTAGATATGATGAGGTTGAGAGCTTAACGATGGTGAATAAGTTTTGAAATACTTCCTATAGCAAACAGAAGAGAGGGTTAGTTAAGAAACGTGGAAAATTTGCCAGGCAATGCTGTTGGCTCTTGGGTGTTTCAGATTTCATCGCAGCCCTAATTTCACAGTTACAGTTATATGTTTTTGTCCAACAGCATTCAGTGATCAGAATGCATTTGAATTAATATAAGATTGAGATTTTATCAGATTGCTTTTATTTGTTGTTTTTGATAGCAGTACAATGATGCAGTGAGTAAGGATATAGACAGTGTAATGGCAAATCATTAAATCTAAATTCGATGTATATGGTAATGAAGACAGGAGAGATGTCTGAACAACAGGCCGAAAATATGGCTTGAGAGAATACAGCCCTCAATAAGTCTGAAGATCCTGTATATTGACTCATATTAAATGAAAGACCTTCAGAGCCAGGAAGTTGTGTTTAAGGAAAGAGACATCTAAATTCATGATTCAGAGGGTTGAGTGGATTCCAGATGCTCAAAAAGTCATGGTTGTGAGGGTGGCAGAGGTGGGCTTCATTTAGCCTTTGAAGACCAATTTAGTTCCAAGATCAATGTAGTTACTTCGCTCTTCTCTGAATTCAAAGTCCATATAATGTGTCATCTATGCCACTCACATAACAACAAAGCATATACTTCAAATTATGCCTACTTTATTTTTAAGTAATATTAGAGCACTTCTGTAATTATTTATGCTTCTTTGCTCTGTCAAATTGGATTGAAACACTCCAGTGCACTGGAATTATATAGATTTTATGGGAAAGGTACCATAATGTTTACAGACCTTTTACATTGTTGTCAGAAAAGTGTTGTATTATTTTAATTTTTTTATTTGTTGTTATAACAGAAATGTTTTTCTACCAAACTATGATTTTAACTAATTACTGAATTTATAAAACTCTAAATCAACCTCTTAAATAATTTTAAGAGTATTGTGAATAAGTTTGTGGATTGCTAGCTCCATTTATAAATGGGACAGTTCTTTCATATGGACATTAACACATATACACAATGTCTTCAGAGATACTATCAAGGGAAAGCATTACTATGCAAATAATTACAATACAGATTTACTCAGATGTGTCTAAAATTAAAGTTCCATTCCCAGTATCCCCATGTATCAAAAAGAGTGAATGGATTTCCAATTGATGAACTGTCAAGTTGTCAGTGTTTATTCTGCTGCCAATGGCTAAGTGTATACAATGCCTGAAGCCTTATCACTTCGAGCAGGGGGACTGTCAGCTCTCATAAACTAACAGGCTTGTGTCTGTTTGGATTTGAATGTGAGATTTACCAAGTCCCAAATTTTGGACTAGTCTCAGTTCTCTTGGCAGTGTATGAGTGGAAGTTTCATTTTTCTGAATTTGGGGTGAGAATGAAGATAAAAAGAATTATCTAATTTTCACTGATGTTGATCAAAACAAAGAGCTTTTCTGCTTTGATATTTTTTTACATGTTCTTTTACTTTGATGTAAGGTGGTGTTTCATTCAGTAGATGGTACATTCAAGGTATTAGACACTGTACCCTTGAAGATAAACTTAGATAAATCTCACAGCCAAATTTTTAAATCATCAAGGTTTTCTATATTCTTAAACTTTCTCCAAGAATGTTTGTTCTTTTTTCTGTTCATCAAAATGCAATATTTCCAAAAAGAGAAATAATAACATCATTTCCAACCTCCTAAAACTAAACTTATTAGAATGTATTAAAAAGATTAAAATACAACTTTAATGTAAAGAGTCAATCTGTGTTTTTTTCCTTAGAAGAGAAATTCTCCACAATAGTTGCTTTTTTGTTGTTGTTTTGTTTTTGCTTATGTGTCTGAAGTGTTGTTTGTTTGGTGTGGTTTAGCCAATGCTACTCACTTTTTATTGCGGAGATGGAGTTCTAGCATTAAAATTTAATAATCTAGACCTAATGTCTATGAACTTTACCACAAACAGGAAAATAAGGCCAGGAAAAAAAAATAAATTGAAACTGATTTCACAACCAATCTTAATTGCATAGTTATGCTTAGTATCCTCATAAAATTGTTTTCTCGTGTAAGCTGATGAAATAAAATGGTACAGCAGAGATATTGTAGCTCCTAGGTATAATTGTGTCTCAGATAGGTTTGGAATCTGTACTCAGATTCTCCTACATTAAATTCTCAAATATAAAAACTATAGTTTTGTATTCTTGGGAAAACTTAATGTACTGTTTTTGCAAAGAGCATTATAAATTTTGAGATTGGTCCACTTTTAATAAACTAAAATATTTTACAGTCTTGTACTTAGAAAAGTAAAGAACAGTTTTACTTTCAAATAGCCAATGATTAAATGTTGTACTGGTATTCTTCAACATTGTATTTGTATTCTGGTTCTGCAATATCTAAAATAGCATTTACTTTTTCATATTTCCTTGCTTTATGTTTCCTTAAAGCACTTTTTGCTCACTGAAATTATACGCATATACATGAGTATACATACAGTCTGCATATATGTGTATATAGAATCTATATGTGCACACACAAAAATGTAATGCAATACTTATTTACAATAAGTTTTTCCCATTACAATGTCAGTGAAACAAGACTGTCTATTTCTTCCTCTGTCCTTTAATGCATGCATATAGTAGATGCTCACTAAGTATTTAGCGAATGAACTAATGAATTCCTGCACAGACTAACATGATCATCTATAAGATTCTTCTCTGCATCTATAAATATAGCAGCCATATTTTAATTCTAATTAAAAATATAAGTATATGCACATAAACTAATTGCTGACATGCCACATTAGAAAATGAATGTGTGATCATACCCTTTCCATCACTGTATCCTCAATCCTTAGCAGAGTTGTCCACTTGGCCAACAAAAATATAGCCAATTATTTTAGGGGTTAAGTAAGATTATATATACTTTATTTTCAGAAATTCATAGAGCATAGGGAACTAATGGATTGATTATTCCAAACAAATAGGTTAATTTTTCTAAGCAAAAGGGAAAGACCCACAAAAGTGTAAGGTCATTGGGAATTATTGGTATTTGTGAATCAAGATTACTTTCTAACTACTAGGCTAGTTTCAGTATGTTGTAATGTGGAAAAGTGCATAGCCTTGGCTGTCAAATACACCTCGGTTGAAATTCTGACTGTGATCTTAGGACCACTAAACCTAGCCAGTCTCAATATTTTTGCCTATAAAATGTGAATAATAATACCTATCTCTTAAGAAGGGTATGAGGAGTAAGTGAAACTATTTTGTAGGTTACATATTGAGGAATAATTAAAATGATGTCAGTTTGTAAGGGCAGTAACTATGTGATTCATTTTTTTTATGTAATTCATTTTTAAGGCCAATAGAAGAATTGCAGTTTAGTTACTATTTTGACTAGAAATTTCCATGTAAGGTGGGTAATGTAATTCATTTTAGATGTGATTGACAGAGCATTATATATGACAATCACAGTGATAGCATGAAACATTAACCTTTTTTGTTTCATTTAATGTTCTTTCTGACTCTAAAATTCTACATGTCTGTTAATCAAGACTTGGGACCATATACAATTTGATGGGAAGCTAATAGCAGAGAATCTGGTAGCTAAAATAGCCTGCATAAAACCAATCTTTATAATTAAGCCCATTATTGGAAAATCCACCACCCTATTTACTGTCATGTTTCTAACTATGAATTTATATCTTAGAAGGTTTCTATCAAGAGAACCTAGAAAATGCTGTGAATTGACAATGTGTTGTGAATACAACAGCTTTTTTCCCCTCCCACCCTCCTTTGTATATAATACACAATCATGATAAATTTAGCTCCATCAGCTTTATTTTGCTGTGTCTTCAAGAAAATATTTTGCACCACAAAGTAATGTGATCTTCAATCTAGTACCTTACAAAATTTCCAGTGTGTTAGAGCCTTAAAATTATTAGCCTCAGCAGTTTCCTGAAGTATAGGACAGCTCTGCACTCCTGAAAAATAAGTACTGTGGACTAGATCATTTCTGCTTTGAAGGAAGCTCATGTAATATTATTACATAGAAGAGAAAATGACAGTTGTATCCAATGATGTTTAGAGTTACTCTGACCTTTCTAGAGGAGTTAGTTGTTGCCTGAATTGAGAGGATTTCTGAGGGAGTCTTGCTTCAGGCAAGCAACATATACAGCCTGTTGGAGAGAACAGGAGCTATCTTTTTAGTGAAATGGATGATAGTGACTTCTCCAGCATGGGGCAAAGAAGCCTGATAGGGTATAATTCCCATCCCAAATCTTGGTGGAAATAAAATCAAGAACTTTTTAGGAAGGACTACAAAATCTGGATTATTTGGTTGGTATAGATTACTTTTCTACTTTTGAGGGAAAGACTTATTTTGAGGAAAGTAGCTGCTATTGGCATGTAGACTCCCAGGAAATGTTTAGATCTGTATGTACTCATAAAGAGACTCAGAATGTGTGGTTCATCTCCAGTCCACATCCTGAGTTAAGAGTTCAAGACCATATCTGATACACAGGAGGCAAGGTTGGGTTTCCTTTTACTCTGTTGGACAGCACCCACAGTGAGACACGTTGGAATCTGTCTTACTCACCCACACACACGCACACACTTGTAAACACACACACCACCAATAAAACTCTAATCTAGCCCAAATTCAAATACACAGTGTGGTAGTATATACTAGGCACCGAACAACCTCATTTCTAGTTTCAGCCACAAATGGTGATTAATGTCCAAGACCCACTACCCAAGCAATAATCATTAAGGAAATCTAAATGAAGAATACATAGAATTGAGAAACATTTGTTCATATGTCATATGTAATCTTTTTCCAAGTTCTCACTGTCTGATTAAACTTTAAGTGGCAGATATCAAAGATTTATTTCAAAGAGGTTGCATGAATGGGAAAACAGTGACAAGATGAGATCACACAGTGTAAATCCTTTGTCCGCCTATGTTGGAAATTCATAACTGACTGCTTTGTCGTAGAGTGACTGATGCTATGGTAAGTTCAGTTAAGTCATAATCCCACAGGTTTGTCATTGCATCTCAAATTATTTACTTTCTCTCGCCTCTGAATTTCTCCACAGTCAGTTAAAATATTTGATTAAATATCTCTTATTCCCTCAAGTCTGTCTGGACTTCAGGGGATTATAAATTCTCCTTCAACAGGAACTAGGTTTTATTTATTGGAATGATTATAAAAATTTAAATAGTCTGGGCACATAATCTCACCAAATTTGCTAATAGAGTCCTCATAACTTATTTGTTTGGTGACCTTCATTCAAACTAACGAATATTGTGTTGATATCAGTGATGAATAATTGAAATTGTAATCATGGTTTCTAGTGACTGCTGATTGTATTGCCTCTTATCTGTCTTCCCTCTCCAACCCCAGTCATTTTATTTTCCTTCATGGCCCGGACACCTACACTAAAGCTAGTCAAACACCATTAAGACTTTAGTCCAAATTAGGTTGTTCTACAGTAATTAGAAAATGGAGATTCATATTTATTCATTTCTTTAGAATAGAAACTACATTATTAAGAAAAACTTTTTTGAGACTTTAGGTTGGCTGGATGTATAAACGGTTGCCCCATTTTACATCTCTGCTATCAATTTGAATATGTTTCCTACCAAGTTTCCTTCTTGACAAAAAGATGGTATATTGCGATAAAAACAACTAATACAATTTGTTGCATTTCCAAAGGGCAGAAATCAGTGATATGTGTGCCAAAAGCAAAATATGTATTGACTGTGCTAAAGATAAGCATATGTTATTTGGCAACTGATCGTCATCCCCAAAAGCATGGAGACTATTAACATATGGTTGTGAATGGACACCATGTTTTTCATTATACTCCTGGTTTTTGAGGGGAGGATATTAAAATGCAAAGTATTTTTACTGAGATCATAAGCCCATACCAATCATTAATGTAAACATGTCCTTATTTACCTGATGATAAGTATTTCTGAAAATTAATATTTTTCTCTTTAATAATGCCCTTTTTAAAAAGTTTATGCAACCATATGTTCATGCATACAATAAACATTGATTTCCAGCTATGAAAAATGAAATATAGTATTATCTATTCCAATTTAACTGTAGAGTTCAGTATTTAAATATTTTATATTTAAAATTTCTTTGTAGTTATTTAGATTGATAATCTTGAAATAGTGACATTATAGGCTACTACTATTGTTACTTTATTTTCTATGGTTTCCTATATTTTCTGGATTTTCTGCAAAGGGCATGGAATGCTATTACAATCAGAAAAAAATAAAAGTTTAGTTTTAGAAGTTTTATTTTTTTAACTCTCTTTGTACTTAGAGAAGAGAAATACTTTCTGAAAGTTTGTCAGAAGTATACAAGTAATTTAGACTTTGAAGATAAAAGTTTTCTTGCCACTGATTTGAAATAGAGTCTGTCCTCTAGACCTAGCATTTCATGATTCATTCCTATACTATCTTGCATTCATAAAGTATTCTGAAGAGCTATTTCTTAAAAACAGCTAAACAAATTATTTCCAAATACTTTCCATGACACCAGAATATACAATTTATTTCATAAATATAGATATATTTATAAGATATAAATATATCTTATTTTCTTTGAAATAGGACTGTACCATGATTGAATTAATCTGTAGCTTTGCTTATTAAGCATTCCAGTTTTAGATTAGATAAAAAATATCTAATTTTGCAGTGTGGCAATTTTGCATACATAATAAACCTCAAAATTCTTGCCATAACAAAAATTATTTTTAACATATGAAATGTGTCTTTAGATGATTTCCTTTGGTGAAAGTTTGAAAGTAAGAACTCTGAAGAAAAATTTCTAAAAATTATAAATTTATTTGTTCTAATTTTTACAAATAATATATTTTTATTATTCCACAGAAAAATTAGTTACTTAGATTTTATGAATAAGTACTTAATGTATACTAATTTACAGTTAGAGATTTTCATATTAACAATATCTTATTGAAATACAAATACTCATATTGTTTTGTTTATATTTTGGGATTAGTAGTATTGCTGAATCCCAAATGTTTACTGACCATTAAAAAAGTATATTAATGATTGAAGAGGTAATAAAGATTTTTAAAAACTAACAGAATAGGCCATGTCTTCTTCTTACTCTGGTTTGCAGCTTTAATAGAAACTTAAGTCATTAAATATATATAATTTCAAATGTCACACCCTAAAGAATTGAGATAGACAGTTTTTCAAAGTGATAGTAAAATATTTTTATTCCAAAACAAAGCATTATTACTAAGATACATATTAGTATATTATCATCAATCGTGTTCATGCCATTTAGATGTTGCTGATACATGTTCCCTGAATTGTACTATTTACCTTGCTTACCTCCACTCTTCTTGATAAGGCTGCAAATATTATTTTGAAGAACTGGCTTTGTTTTTGTTTTTGTTTTGCTTTTTTACTTACAATTGTCAGCATTTCACCAGGACCTTAAATGTATTTCTAGCAAATTATTTATGGATTTAATAAATAATCTATCAAAGCTGTATTGAGAGCTAAGTTTGTAGAGTTTTTTTTCCAATATGGAAAATAAATGTTTGGAAATGGAGATGTTCTTAGTTAATTAGAGACACTTTTATTAATCACAGTAATTTAGATGCAATAAGGGGCTTTTACACTTACTGACAGTGAACTTTGATTTTAAAATATTTAATAAATATATCTCATCAGGGTTATTACATTTCATTGTAACAGTAAAATAGCATTTCTGCAAATTTTTTAAATAATCAAATGTGAGAAATGAATCTCATTAAACAAGAATTCTAAAAATATCTTGGATTAATATAGATTATGCCTTGATATGTTTAATTAATAAAATGAATGCATCTAGCTGAATTTTATAATCATTCTGAGAAAGTCACTTAATGCTCATAAGGAGAAAAGTACTTATCTACTGAAAATGTTTTCAAGTAATTCTTAGTCAGAAGCTATGGAAAGTTCTATCGCCTTGGAGTACCTGAATAAAAGACATTTTTGTGGGTTTAAATGGAAATGTATTTGAAATGCTTTATTTGAGAATTTCTTCTCTAGATTCATTCAAGTTTGATATGAATCTATATCCCAAGCTGAGATGGGAATCTTTCAGTTCCAGGCTAATGCATTTCAGAATATCTGATTGCAGCCATTTGAAATAATAATAAGATTTGAATAAGTGTGCTTTCATTAAATAGGAGACACTATCTGTTAAGATTGTGAAAAAAATTGTTATAATTCTATCTCCCATACAGAAAGTGTTATATTAATAGATATTTTCTCTTACCAAAGAAAATTGGAAACTGGGAAATTATTCTTGGGACAAAAAAAACAATTATAATTCAGGTACTGGATTCTTATCCCTTGTGATTTTTATGGTGAAAATCATATTAATTTCTATTTCATCTTTCTTCTTCTGTGATTCAAGCACCCTCAGTCTCTTACAAATAAGCAAAAAGTCTCTGGCTCTAAGATGTTGTATCTTTTCTAGCTGTTCTATTGGTATTAGATAAACTGATTATACAACAGACTCTTCTATATATTCTCTTTGTTTCTTATCATTGTATTAACTGTATATACATTACAAATAGATGTATGAATATTTTGTTCATTCCTAAACATGCCCGACTTTTTCTAAGTAGGCACATTTTTTCATCCATCCCAAACATTTCTGAGGGATGACAGAATCAGGGAAAAATCAACAGCCATTAGGTGAAACATCTCTATCTTATGTATCTAATACCTGTGTTTTGTGGGTTGAATGGCTTCCCCAAAAGTCTTTAGTTTACTAGAAAAAGCAAGACCAGACATCTAATTCAATCTAATCTAGTTTTGTTTTGTCTTTCTACTGCATTGGAATTTCTTTCCACAATTCCAAAAAAAAAAAAAAAAATTATTGAGGCCATTGAGATAACTATGTTGCAGCAGAAACCAATGAAGAGATTAAATACTTTCATATTAAAAAATAAGGCATATTAATATTATTTATGTGCATTTAATAGTAGCCACATGCAAAAAGGAACGATGATGTTTTATTATTTCAAAGTCATGTTTTGAATCAAAGATTCAAAGTTATAGGGAAACTTGGGATGCCTGTGTGGCTCAGGGGTTGAACGTCTGCCTTTGGCTCAGGGCGTGATCCCGGAGTCCCGGGATTAAGTCACACATTGGGCTCCTTGCATGGAGCCTGCTTCTACCTCTTCCTATGTCTCTGCCTATGTCTCTCTCTCTCTCTCTCTCTCTGTCTCTCATGAATAAATAAATAAAATCTAAAAAAAAAAAACCCACAAAGTTATAGGGAGACAAATACGGCTTTATGCATATTTCCTTTATTTATGCTAAGATTTGAAAATCAGCAGGATGATGCTCATCTTCACCCAGAATATCTTTAATTATCCATTAAGATGCCTCATATTTTGCTGCTAATTATGCAGTGCCACATGTAGACTCCAGCTTGTAAAATCATCTGAACAGGAAGTATTACCCATTGAAGCTGTAAATAACCTGCAACTAGAACATGGATTTATTTATTGTCTTCTCTTTTCTATAAACAGATTGTAAGTATGTAGAAATAGTATAGGAAGGAAGAATTAGATAGTAGGGCTCTACTAGAAGAAGTAGGCCCAGGTTAGGAATATTAGGAAGAGCTGATGCATTAAGTAGAGTAACAT